>NC_064439.1:10533432-11148932 GCF_023343835.1 Lagopus muta | reverse complement strand
GACAAGGTAGAAGACCTCTCTCCAGTTTCCTGTAGCACAGCGAGCAATACGGCTGGAACTTCTCTCTCTTCTATTTGTTTGATTTATTACCTGTAACTACTTTTCATGTCATATTATCTTACATTCTTTTACCATTTTAGTAAATAACTTATCCTTCCTTATCTTAGTTGTGTCCTTTGTATTTCTTCCCTCCCGCAGAAGAGGGAAAGACAGGAGAGAGGAAGCCCTGTCACTGGTGATAGAATCAAATAAACTGCAACAATATTAAATAAAATGACCAGAAAGAAAGATCATCAAAAAATTAACATCTTTTTTCCTTCTGTGTACTTTATATCACGTCTTTAACAACCAGGAAAGCAATATGACAAGTAGCAATAAATTACAGAGATTCTGTAAGGGAACTATTATGTTACGGCCTGAACTGATTGAGCTCCTGGTGAAAGGTGTGGCTGGCCCAGGGGCACAGATGCAAGAAATTCACTTGCGCTTTCCTTGTGACCAGAGGAGTAGACCCTCAGTCTTCCGCCTTCTGTGCTCATCTAGGGCTAGCCAATGCAGGGAGATTATCTTCTGGGTGAAAGCTGCTTTCTAAGAGGAAGTGGTCTATAGTCACAGATCATACTGTTAGTTGGGTGAGTCAGCTTTTTCTTGTATTTGATTATTGATGTTCCTAACAGTGCTTTGCCTTGTATTGCAAAGAACTTAACAGTAGTGATTTCACTATTTCTGAAGATCAACAGATGTTACTCACTTTCTTCTAGGCATTCCATGTTTTTAAGTCTTTTCCTTTAAGATCATACTGTAATCTCTTGCAGAGCTAGGACAAAAATGAATTAAAATTGGGTTAACAGTAAGAATCGAATACCTTCTTTGACTGTACATTCGTTTAGGACCACTAAAAAATGACCTGAGGTCTGAATTAACACACAATCTAGAGGGTGTTTGAAATCAAAGGATGGCAAAGAATTCTGTAAGGAATTGCAGACTTCTAACTTCTTGTACTGTAAGCTATTATAGAGTGGATCCTGGGTTTTCAGGCCAAATAATGCCTCATTCTACAACTAGGCCTATTGCAGACGTTATTTGAACCAGTGAAATGATCTATAACAAGATGAAGAATGATGTGATTTAACATGAGATCATACTAATATTCAGCTACACTTTAACTTCAGGAAATAAAGACTTATTTTGAGAAGACCCCTTTTGCCTAATATATAGTGGGCACTGTGAAGCTTGATAAGCCCTGAACACAAGACTTCTTCCTACCATTTAGTCTCTACGTCCTTTGTAACATTATTCTGAAGATTTTTCTTCAACACAAATGTTAACTTTTATCTCTCTTCACTTTTCTTTTTTTCTTTCATGGGGAAAAAAAAAAGGCTGGCTATTCATGTAAACATGGTCCAACTTCCCCGCAAAACTAGTGAAAGCAAATAAGGCAAAGAATATAGGACATTAACCTGGTTCTGTTCCTCAGCTTTTAATATATATATTACAAATAACAGTTAGAAAAAATGTCTTTGAGATCCAGAAACAAAGCTTTAGCATCTTTGAAAGCAGAATGAGTGTCCAGGGTACACTACTTCATTGACATTTGTTATTTGTTACTTATTTGCTCTGCAGCCATTTCTGTAGTCTACAGCGATGGGCCTCGTGAATGTTTTGGTAAAATCCACAGATTTTTTGCTGTCTCTGAGTGTAAGCAAGATTAGACTGCAGGAGAACTGAAGGCCCATGGCTTCAAATATTGCTGGATACCTGGTATCATTACTCTGAAGAGGAAAATGTTCTTGAGAAATAATGAAAGCACTAAAATGAGCCTTCGGGTTACCAGCTGAGCTGTTGGACTTGCTAGACAAGATTTTTCTGAGAAATTTCCTGTACCCTGACTTGCAGAACTGGATATTATGGATTTTGCTTGTAACAGGAGGATCTGAAGATAGATCCCCACCTATTCTGTCAGTGACTTCACTACCACACGTTTGCTTGGTTTTTTGTCTGGTATTTCACTTGTTTGCTTGTTTTCTGTTGTTCATTTTATTTTGTAGATTGGAGAATATTTTTCCTCCTTGGGAGAAAATTAGATATAAGTGGCTTTAAGACAATGCTGCCAACATTTATGAATATCCTGCAGTTTGTGGATTATTACCCACCATGATTACAATGTCACCTGTGTAACCTTACTACCCATATGAGAAAGCTTTCAGTAGTGTAAATCAATTTAGGAAAATATGGTGCAGTTATGTAATCTATTCCATGTAGGAAGATCTCTAAACACTATGTCTCAGTTGCATTTCAGCACATTATCTGTGTTCCCTGGTACGCTTGTTCTCCTCAGATCTTTAACATAGAACTGAACAAATAGAAATCTTGTCAGTGTGTGGTTGCCTTGCCCTTTCCCAGCAACTGTCAGATTTGTACTTCAGTTACAGTCAGAGCGTTATTGTTTCCAACTATGAGAAATATCTTTGACACATGAGATATAACCCACTGTTTTAACTAGCATTTTTTGCAGAGTGCTGTCTGAAATGCCAAGAAATATTCAACAAGTGCCCTTTCAGAGTACAACACAAAGATATGTAGACCTTCTTTTAACATGTATGAACAGGTAACTGCAAGAAAGCCTACTGTGACAGTAATTCTCAGTATATCTTCCCAATATGGATGAGAGTCAACTGATTCTGACAGGCTTTTATCTGAAAAATAATACAGGAAAACTTACTGAAAAATGCCCAATAGAAGGCCCCTGGTATGATCAAGAGCCTGGAACTCCTCTTCCATGATGAGAGACTGTTAGGACTGTTGAAGTTGCTCTAGGCATCCCTAATTGTGCAGGGGGTTGGATTAGATGGTTTCCAGAGTTTCCTCCCCAACATAACCATTCTGTAAAAGATTTTTTTGCAGTAATTATTGACAAATTGATAATATGTATGTATGTGCAGTAAAATGCTTCCAAGAAGCAACAAAAACCCAAGATTACAAAATGTTCTGAATTTATTTCAAAAGTTATAAATTGTTATTGCTTATAGAAGAAATTGAATCACTGCAATTTCCCTAGAAAATAATTGAGAGTTTTTAATGTATTTCACTTGATGAGATTTTTTTCATTTTTTTAATTTGTCACAAGTGACACTTTTTCAGTAATATTAAATGTATCTTCTATATCTGAGCCATGTAGAATCCAAAATACCTTTTAGAGGTGTTTATTTCAAAAGATTCCTGCTTTCTGCAATGCTTTAGCCGGATGTTTGCTGTAAATTAACCTGTCTTCAGTGAAGCTGTGTGTGCTATTGTGTCAAATATTGATCAAAACTGTGTATAATTTAGTACGTATCTGAAATCCCGTTCCCAGAGGAAAGGTATAAATGTGGCAAACCACACAAGGAGGACTGGCTACCTTCTGCAGAGGCATACATACACATGTAGGTACAAAAAGATAACATGTTAGCCTTACATACTTGGGAAAAAAATAAAATCTGAAAACTGTTATTGGGCTTTCTGGATGCTGCCACTAACAAATTAGAGCAGTGGCAGTTACTGGCGTTCTCTCCCCAAGAATGAAGTCTCGCCCTATGTCTCTGCCTGTGCAGAAGAGCACATTCAGTACATCTCTGGAGAAACAGATGATGAGCTGCAAATGCCATGTCAGATAAGCATCCAGAAGTTCCAGATGTGGAGTTATGATTTATACTATTATAACCCAGGAACAGACACAGGTGACCATAGTTTTCAATGAGAGCGGGTGCTGTCATGCACCTTATTTATAAATATTTCATTTGAATAATTTTATGCAGAATTGAAGCGTTATGAAGTTATCTGATCTTGCAGTAAAGTGGTTGCCTGGACATAGCTTCTAGTGCCATTCAAAATGACCTCAAGTTCTGAGATATCCTTTGAAGTCAGCTATATATGTTAGAGTATTTATGTTTATAGTATTTTCTGGCATTTTATTTTGGCAAACAGTTTAGGGAGGCGTAAACAGAACAAGTTTTCAGCAACTTACTCTGAAGAATTTATACATCATTCACTGAATCTCCTAATAAGGCTGTTCAAGCAATTTTGCCCTAAAACAAGCACACAGAGTAAAAAAGTTCAACCCAGATTATCTAGCAACAATTAATCAAGCAATCTTAACTTTTGGCATTTTTACCACTTTCCTTAAAATAACAACAACCATTGTTTCTGACTTGCTCTAAAGTTAAAATTCAGAATACAAAATCCATGGCAGTGTCTTCATTTAGAAGGATAAACAGCAGCTAAGAAGAGCTATTAATTTCACAGAGAGAGGCAGAGCTGAGCTGGAGTAGGCTTGGGAAGAATTGTGAACACCATAGTGAGAGCTTACACATTCTATTTTATATTATGTAGGGTGAGTAGTACATATTACAATTTACTCTCCCTCCGTTGGCTACTGTTTTAACCACAACAAATACAAAAGCTTTCCCTGTACCTATCCAGGCTTCCTTGGTTGACTGAAAATTAAAGGAAATTTCCTTTTTTTTCCTTAATGACATATTAAAGCTAACTAAAAATACACAAGATCAGATACTAGATATTCACAGTAGAAAAATAAACAGAAATTTCTAAAGTGGCAATGACAACATTCAGTCTTATATCTCAGACGTCCTGTAATCAAGAATAGGCTGCCCTGGTTAGCAATGTGGTCCCCCTACCTGGAGGTATTTAAGAGATGTGTGGATATAGTACTAAGAGATAAGAATTAGTGATGGGACTCAGCAGGTGAGGTTGATAGTTGAACTTGATGATCTTGAAGGTCTTTTCCAATCTAGATGATTCTACGATTGAACAGAAAAGCAGGAAAAGAAATGTTTTATCTAGCTAAGATTAACCATTCTTATTGCTGCAAATAGCTCAGTTTATTTTTATTGTCTCCTACAACTCTAAGCAATACTATGGTAAAAATGTGCATAGGATCATTTTTCATCTATGATTAGACTGTAGACCTAAGTATAGTCCATGTCTCCCTGTGAAGGGTCCACACTCACTGTGACAACCTGAGCGTGGAGTACATTTGTCTTAATTAAGAATCAAATGAACAATGTATAAGCATTTTTTTTATTCATTGAATATTTGTAAACAGTTATTTTCTGTGGCTTATGATTCATTCAAACAGAGGAGTCTCAGGAAATATCTCACAGTGATTTCCTGTGCAGTTTTGTGCTCTGTTCCACTGCTAGCATTTCTCAGGAAAAAACCCATTCTGCTCATGTTAACTAGCAAACCAACAAGCACTCCTGCCACTCAGTCTCTGAAGTGACTGCTCTTTTTTGATAAAACTAAAAAGGACTTTTTTTAAGCTAAACCTGAAGCAGACATCTGGCCATGAAGTATTCCGGAAAAAGCATTAAGGCTTAATCATCATAAGCAACTAAAACAGGGCCTAATTATAGCAATTTTGGCCGTAATTGTCATCTCTAATCTATAATAATTCCAGATAGAAAAAAAAAAAAAAAAAAAAAAAGCTCTTAAGTGAGTTTAACCGAAGGAAATGTTCTGCATTTTTTCACGATCTTGAATAAAATAAATTTTAATAACTGTTCCCCATCCTTTATTAACTGCTTCCCATGGTCTAAGAGTAGGATTCCTTTATTCACTGCTAATTTTGCAAGAAAAAAGAAGAGGGCCCTTTTATTCTTTTTTAGTATAGCATGCAATGTAAAATTACATAAATAAATGAAAATATTTTAATTCCAGGCACAAGGGAAGTCAACAAAAATGTGCCATGGATGCTGCATTTTAATTTGTCCCTCTATTGTCTAGGGAGAATCTTTCAAGGTCACTTGCAATTAGAAGAGCTCTGAACTCTTGTGAGAGGGACAGAAAAAAAGGATTATTTCAGCAGTGTTTTGAAAAGACTGTAATGCATCTGAGTTAAAAATAATGTATCTTGAACCATTACTCCAGATTTGTATTTGTGGGTTTACTTGGCACTTAACTGACAAGGAGTGATGGACTTCTCATTAAAGCACGTGAAAAAACTATTTCTGTACTCCAAATTCTTTCAGTCCGATCCTGAGTAAGTCATTTAGGGTGAGCATCCAAATGTGATTTAGGCATCTCAAAGCTTTTGAGGGTCTGGGCTGTACAAAAAGATCTTAAAAGATACATAGACAAAAATACATAGGCATATAGGTACTTAGTAGGAGCTAGGGATGAAAAATAATCTTAGACACCTCACAGGATTCTTTTCAGTGTTATTATAAACTCTCACACTACTCACAAAACAGAATAAAATACCCAAACCATGCAGGGCACTGGAGGAAAATATGTGCTTATGCTCTGTGTTCTTCTATATGTGACTATATCATGTTTGATATTATCAATACACACAAATGGAGCACATAATGAAATCCAATTGGCAATCATGTTCAAAGTTGGATGTGTGCTTAATTAACTGGGGCCTATATTCGCCTAAACTGCATCAAAAACTCAACCCTTTTTCAATTCTCTGCGTAGAGCCACAGCTATATTGCTAGAGACCACAGGAACCTCTTAATGGCACTCCCTGTCGTGCACCATGCACAGCTTGGTGCCTACCTGTTCTGCCTACCTGTTCATTTCAGAGAAGGTGTACTCCAAGAGAGCCAATGAAAGGAAGACAGCATAAGCCTTCTGCTTTAAGAATAAATGCACATGCACATACCGTATTGTTTTTTTGTTTGTTTGTTTGTTTGTTTTTTGAACAAGTACAATATCATCCCTTGAGCTTTTTTTCCCCTCCTTTCAAAAGTGCTTTTTATAGGAATAGCATATTTTACAGGAGTCACGCATGGCAATTCTGATTTGCATAATGCTATTTATCACAGTATACAGATCCTTTGCAAAAAGTTACAGAAGCCCTGGAGATGTATGTTCTCAGCCACGGCAACCACCTGAATGCTGTCCAGAAGTCCATTACCTAAGAAGTACCTAATCTATTTTTAGCAAATGTTCCTGCTTTTGTTACTGTCACTGTGGCATATTCCTATGAAGTCAAAGAGAAGTGAAAAATAAAGAAATTGCAGTAAAAATGACATGGTGAGCTGAACAGTGTGATGGATACAACAACATGCCTTCCCCCAGAAACAAATGTGGGTGTTAACCACCAAAATAGATTCCCACTCTTCCCTATTCAATATAGAGATTAGGCTATATGCCAACAAGACAAGGACACAAGGTCCTATTATTCATGAAATGAAAGACATCAATCTGGTCCATTCCAAGAGAATAACACCTCATGTCCCTTTAAAAAAGCATTATTTTTCCAGTGTTAAAAATGTCAAGTGTATCTTTTTGCAGTGTTTTCCAAAAGCCTTATGCTGTCAAAATGTTCTTCTATTACTTTTTCTAGGAAAACTACTTACAAAGAGCTGGACTTTCCATGGAAAATATCTAAGCTAAAGAATCAGTATGTCATTTATGTGGGTGATTATGAAACTTATACTAGGTCTTTTTACACTGCTAGACATAAATGAAGAATATTTTGTAGCCATAAAATTAATGCTACATTCTGTGATGTATCAGTTCAATATTACAATAGAACATATTCATGAACATAATGATAGCAAATCAAGATTATGATTCCACAGAGAAATGAGGAAGCATGTTATGGCAAGCATCACACTCTGTTATGTGATAATGCAAGAAACCCCCATGGCAGGTATGGGAGCCTGCCAAGTGGAAAATAAATAGCTGTAGCATATATAAATTTGGTCTAGAACACTGTACAGTCAAATCTGTCACCATCTCTAACACCTCAAAACCCACAATGAATGCCAAAAAAAGGACTGCAGTGTTTTAACTCTGTCAGACAGCTAAACACCACACAGTTGCTCACTCATTCTGTCCAGGTGGGATGGGGGAGAGTACTGGAAAGGTAAAAGTGCAAGAACTCATGGGCATGGTGGTTCTGCACAGATAGACACCTAAGTTCCACACTCCAAGTTGCTCTCTCAACTTCTCTCAAAAGAGCTGAGGATAAAATATGATGAAAAAAGGTCTCATGGGCTGATATTAGCATAGTTTAAGTAAAATAAAATAAAATAAAATAAAATAAAATAAAATAAAATAAAATAAAATAAAATAAAATAAAATAAAATAAAATAAAATAAAATAAAAAAGCAAAGGCCTCGTGGAAGCAAAAGGAGAAAATGGTTATTCTGTATTTACAAAAGCAAATGATATTCTTCCACTTCTTGGGTAGCAGCCACTATGTAAACATAGCGGTTGCTCAGGAAGACAGGTGCTTTTATAAGGAGAGTCACTCTTCTCCTTACACTTCCTCAATTTTTTTGGTGAGTGTGATGTCATATGGTATGGCATGTCTACGTCTATGTTGAGTGTACGTCCACTCAACACTTCTTGCCCAATCCTGTACCACTAGCCTTCACAGTGTTGTTGGCAAGACAGCCTTGACGCTGCGCCAGCACTGCTCAGCAGTTTTCAAAACACTGTTGTAATACCAAGGGTGCTGTAGCTACAGGTGCAAAGCCCAGTGCTGGATGGGCTGCCATGGGTAAACTTAACCCCTTCTCAACCAGATCTAGTGCAGTGAATTGATATTAAAACAGTTTACTAAGGCAAAAGCCATGCACACAAGCAAAGCAAAATAAGGAATTTATTCACTACTTTGCATCAGCTGGTAGATATTCTATGACTTCCAGGAAAGTAAAGCTTGTCCTACGTGAGGGGTTTTTTTTGTGAAAACAAATGCCATCACTCCAAACATCTTCTTTCCCCCAGCTTCTTTTTTTTGTTTTGTTTTGTTTTGTTTTTCTTTTTTTTTTTTTTTGAGCAGGACATTCTAGAGTATGGAATATCCCTTTTGTTGTTCTGGCTGTGTCCTCTCCCAACTCCTTATGCACTCAAGCTCCTCATAGGCATGAGAAGTTGAAAAGTCCTTGACTAAATACAACTCAGACACAGTTAAAACATTGGTGTGTTATCAGTATTATTGTCATCAGAATCTAAAACACAAAGTCGTGTAAGCCTCCATGAAGAAAAATAATGTTATCCAATCCAAAACTAGGACAGGGCAAGAAGTCAGTCTTTGAAAGAGATTTCTAGAGCATGGAACAAAACATCTGGCCCTTGGTGCAGTCTATCGCTACCTCCACAGACGTTATATAAAGTATGCAGGAATAGATAGAGCCTCTTTCCCATTGAAGTCAAAGAATATAATCTCCTTTATAATTATGTGTGAATATTCATGTAAGAACTCAGTCCTTTTTAAGTTTTGTTAGGATGTATGCATTGCAATTTCCCTTGTAAGTGATCACCACATAATAAATAAATTCTATCTGTACTGCTCTCAGTTGCTTCCCTTTGAAAGTCATTGAATATTTGCTTCTATTTTGGGACAGAGGAACAACTTCCTCAGATATCTTTTCCATACCAGCATTCAGTTTAGCATTAATGAAGCTTCAGGAATGAAGATGGGGTTTACCTCTGACAAGCTTCTAGCAGTTGATAGCTAACTTGAGAAATGTTCTTTTAGTATCTGGATACACACATGGCTGTGTATCTGTATAAGGTCTCATAGTCAACCTGTCTAGGAATTTCTCCATCAAATTCCTGTAGAGGCAGGGGAGTTACTATCCCACCTTAACCGAGCCTTACCCTACAAGCAATTGCATTTGTGATCCACAGTGTTTCCAGTGTTCTTAGAGACCCTTTCCATATGCACCATTTCCTACAAAGATCCTCCTCAAGATCAGTGTCTGAAAACAGTATTTTATGCCTTTAGTAATGAAAAAAAAAAAAAAAGGACTTTTTCTCAATAAGCAGATTTGATAAATCCACGAACTTACATGACTGTTTAAATTTCATTTTCCACTATAATTTTGAATATTGATTTTTTTAAGAGTGGCTGCTCAGCTAAGTTTAAAAAATGAGTGGGAAACTAGATTTCATAAAACATGCAGATAATGCTGGATTAAAAAATGTGCAAATTGTAACACCACAGAAAGTTGACTTTTCCTATCAAGTCCATTTTCAAGCACTTTACAGATCTGGTCACTTTTGTTATATATCTCAATCTTAGACAGAGCAAAGCTTAAAGAAATAACTTATTAGTAGTTAAAAGCTAACGTATAGCCAGCCACTAAAATTAATGTAGATATCTAGTCAGTGCAATAGAAAAGCTTATGTTCTGTTACGGGTTTCCTGAAGCAACAGTGTAACCCCATTAAATAGAAGCCAACTGCCATATGAGAAACATCCTTATTTTCTCTGTCACTTCCATCCATCACTTATGCTGCACCAAATAGAAATAGTCACTTCACACTCTTTCTTCGTCAATTTGCAATTAAGAAGTGACAAATAAAGGCTAAGGGGTAAGACAATACAGTACATTTTGTAATCTGTATCACCAAATATGTCATAAGGCTGGCACAAGGGAATATATTATTTTTAAAATAAACTTTATTAGACTATTAAATTTCATTAATGGTCAACTGTATAAGAATGGTCAATCAGTAGCAAATAGTGCTTTAGTAAGCGTAAGTTTTGTATAAATATTAAGAAAAAAATAACGTATGCATAAATTTTGTGTTAACAATAATCATTACACAATAAACTTATCTGTAACTTCTGAAAATTAAGAGACAAATTCACAGTAAGTAAGTTTGTAAACATTTTGAGGAGAATTTAAGAGTATAAAATAGTTGCTGTGCTACAGTTAGGTACTTCAGTGCAAAAAGTAGAAATATTTTAATTTGGGATAACTTTTATGGTAAAAAAATTACTGATTTAAAAAAAAAAAACCACCAAACACAAGCACATTAGTCACACAAGGCCACACTTTTTTGAATTGTTCTGTCTCAGAGCTAGAACAATTTAAAGGAGGACCATAAAAGAGCTAGTGGGATCACATTCTCATATCTCCAGTGTACATTTGAAGCTTTTTAAGTCTGTTCCGCTCTTTGTGATTTATCAATTCAGATAATGCAACCACTTACAGCAATGACTTTAAGATATTTCCTGTCCCTCATGTGGAGCATTGTGACTCCTGTTACAATAACACAGCAAGAAAGATATATGTATTACACTTAAACAATCACTGGCACTGTGATACGTCAAGTTATCAAGTTAAAGAAATTACTTCTCTTTGAGTGAGGCGATGCAAGTAAATAGCTTTATAAAATGAATGCTTTGAATCTGCCCACAGCAGTTTAAATGTTCGCTGTGTAAATCCTTGCTTTCAAGTTCTATTTCTTTCTCAAGGTTCTAAAACACCATTTATTGAATCAATTAGCTGGAAAAACAAACATCCTTTAAATAATGCAAAATACAAACTGCCCAGTAGATAATTCTCTGCATAAGACGCAAGATTGATTTTGTCTTTGATTATCTATGCTACAAATAAATAATTTTTCCAATTAGGGTTAAAATGTTAATGTTACAGAGTCAACAGCTTGATAAAATATCACATTAATCAAACAGTATAAATTCATTGGAATTGCACCTATTATGCCCAAGTAGTCCCTTCTGGAATATCAGGCAAGCACCCAGGTACATCAGCATGTTTTAGAGTAAGGCCATTCTGACAATAATATGTTGGTTGTATGAGTAATAACATATCTTTAAATGAGTTACTGGCATATTCACTATCAATTTTTTTTTTTTTTAATTTTTAATTCTTATTTTTATTTTTCCCCCCCCAGGAAAAATCAAGAACCTACACAGTTGAAATTTTGTATTTATTTAAACAGTTGTTTCGTATTTATAGCAATGAAGGAAATGAAAGAAATAATAGAATGAAATAATGATTATACTTGTTTTTCAGGTAAATTAATAGCTTGGAACACTACGAATATGGTTGTTATTATTTTTGTGACTTTTCTCCTTTTCTCAGTGGATAGATATTGTCTCACTCAAAAAAGAAACTATGGCCATTCGTTTCACTTTGAAAAAACCTTTTTTTTTTATTATTCCAGATTGTAGTTACACAAGCAGTACTCACAGTCTGGCCCATCAGTGAGTGATTTAAAAATAATAAATGGAAACATCCAGTATTGCCTACTGTAGTAACAGCTTTTCTATGAGTATGTCACAGAGACACTGATGAGATCACAATTTCATTTGTGTAGTGAGACAGTTTTTGAAGTGCTATCCAGATCCCTATTATTTCAGTATACATGGTATTCCCATGTCAACAATGATTCTATGATTCTAAATAAACTCCACTCATGTCCACCTAAGATAGCCTTTTAAAACCAACAAGATCTTATAAGTTTAAGGAAAAAATTGCTTAACACTTCATAGATATTACTACATCATCATTTTATTCAAAACTTTGTCCCATATGCAATTTCACTTCTAAAAAAGTCATACAATTTCATGCAGAATCTCCTAATTCTGAGTAAATTTTCTGGGAAGAATTCAGAATAACTAATAACATGATGGAGAACGAAGACAGGCAAGAAAAGGAGGAAATGAGTTGGTATGTGACAAGACAAGGAATAAAAAGGGGAAAAAAAAAACAACCTGCAAACCTCATAGCAGAAATTTGTAGAACAAATTAATAAACTTTTACCATTCATCCAGAAGAATGGAAGAAAAATACATAAAAAGTATGATAAAATTTTTGCAAGGAAATATCATAGAAAATTTAAAAACTGTTCCACAGATCACATAATCACCAAAGAACAATTTTAAAATGTAATGTGTTTGAGGAATGACAATTATTTTTTTTCTCTCATTTCTGCATTTACAGTTTCACTGTAAATATTTTAGAGTGTAACAAATTGGCTTCCAAGTTTTTGTTGCATTGAGAAAGCTATCATAGTATCATAGAATCACAAGGTTGGAAACGACCTACAAGATCATCTAGTCCAAAAATCCTCCCACTACCACCGCTACCACAAGCTACTAAACCAGATCTCGTAGCTCCTCATCCAGACTCTGCCAGGGATGGCAACTCCACCACCTCCCTGGGCAGCCATTCCAGTGCCTGACCACTCTCTGAGAGAAAAAGTTCTTCCTTACATCTAACATAAACCTCCTCTGGTACAACTTGTGGCCGTTTCCTCGGGTCCTGTTTGTTGCCTGGGAGAAGAGGCCAAACCCCTCCTCATCACAACCTCCCTTCAGGAAGTTGTAGAGTGCAATGAGGTCTCCCCTGAGCCTCCTCTTCTACAGACTAAACAATTCCAGCTCCTTCAGCTGCTCTTAAAAGACTTGTGCTCCAGTTCTGGTTTCTCTATCTTAGGATATGGCAGAGCCAGAGAAGATAAAAAGAAGAAAGGGGGGCATGAGCTGGCTTCTCTGGCAAAGCAGGTGAGGATTCCTCATGATGGAGAAGATTCATAAAATCTTAAGTGTCATGAACAATGCAAACAGGGACTGTCTCTCCCAGCGCAATAAATAGGGTACATAAAAAGTAACTGGAAGATTAAAGGTTGACACTAAACTAAAGATTAACCTGAGCTATGAAATAATCTGTTTCTAGTTGTTAAGGATGCTAAGATGTTAAAAAGTTACTGGGCAAATTTCCTGTGATTATTAAATAGAAAGGCAGTATCTTGAAGTTCCTGAGTCACAGCTGTAGGGAACTAGGAAAAAATCTGGAGAAGAACATGGGTTTTGTGATCCAATTCAAAATTTCTGTACAAGAATCTGACAAAATAATGAGTTAAAGTGTTTTTTGTTGTATGCTTGTCATTTCTTACCATATGTAAGAAATTTTATCCTCATTATATTTGGTAAATGACTCTATACTTCAAAAACATTGACTTCACTGGCATTTGTTATGCAATCGATGTTACAGCATCCTAATACTTAGCTTGAGATTTCAAATTAATCCATACATGCACAATTTAATCTAATTGTTCCTTTTTATTTCATTAGCAGGAAATGTTTTTATTTTCTAATGTACATTATTAATATTTATTTGTTCTTAAGAGATAAAAACACTCTATATAAAATAGAAAAACAGTTAGATCTTTTAAAATAATAACTATTTCTGTTTGTGTGTTTCTAGAAAGTTTTGGCATAATTATGCTACTCTTTTCAAATGTTTTTTTGATATTTTTAATCTATGCACTAATAACCAAAGCAAGATTAATACTCCATATCACGGTGACTTCTGGTTTGCATCTATCTCTTGGGAGTTCTGTACCCTATTGCAGTGTGCAGTGCAGATAGGTCTGAACACCTTTCCTCTCATTCACAGTACAGAAATATTAGAGCCAGAGGCAAAACACTAGCCCTGATCCCACCTATAGGTCTGTGATTATAGTTCTGTAACAGCACATGTTAACACATTTCAGCTGAGTTCTATCACTTGGAATACTCAGATTTATTTATTAAAATAAATAATTATATAAATGGAGTTCTATTCCTGGAGTTGCTCCATGTACTCATTTAGATTTGTAAACAGTGAAGAAAATGTAAAAGCTGTACATTCCCAGCTGAGCTGCAATTTACAGCTGCAATAAGTACAAATTGTGCAGAAACAAGAAAGGAATGCTTAAAACAATAGTTAAAGCAATTATATCTTTCAATAACCCCCTTAACAACTACCACACCTGTTTTCCATCCTTCTTTATTAATAAGTCTAATGCAAGAGATTAAAAACTAGAGACTTTCAGAATTCAAATACTCATTGCCAGCTGTTATGTGCAGATGTCAAAAAATTGGGACTATCAGATGGGTTACTTGAACCACAAACAACCTGAAAAACACTGGGTCAAATTTTGTATCTCCTCATCTGATGCTTATTGAAGGGAAGACCTGACTGTTTGGAATAAAAATATGATTTTATCAACATGCATTGTCTCTACCAGAGACAAAGGGAATAAAGGAAGGCTAGGAAAGAAAAATGGAGAGGAACATATATTTCTTTATAATATAGTTGAACATTCTTTTTCAAACATTTCCACTCATCCCATCCCATTATCTTGTGGCCTGTGCTATGCACTTTCAAAATTAGCAAACAGGTGTTAAATCTGGTATTTGACAGCTATAGCAATGACATGCATTATTTTCACAGCTGTGGTAACTGGCAGTCATTGTTACCATAAGAAATGCTTGCAATTGA
This sequence comes from Lagopus muta, assembly GCF_023343835.1. NCBI lineage: Eukaryota > Metazoa > Chordata > Aves > Galliformes > Phasianidae > Lagopus > Lagopus muta. The sequence continues at coordinate 11,133,892 of NC_064439.1, read as the reverse complement.
ATGAATAATTTGCATTATTTTGCACTTGCATAGAAATTAGTATTGTGAAGCCACTTCAGCCATCAGTCAGCTCTCTGGGCAGAGTATTCAATATCTTTTGTATCAGTGAAGACAGCAGTCCATTTATTTTGCATACAGGCACTTAGTATCAACTTGTCACTTAGTGGTTTAGGCAAGTGTGTGAACATAATCTCTGCAGCGTTATGAGTTATGAGATCTTCAGCAATTCTTGTTAAAGATGAAATGAGACAAGACCATCCACTATGACCTTTCCCTCTAAACAGAAAAGAAACAAGTTTCCCGATTCATGTTCTTTAGCATAAATCCCAAAGCTGAATTTTCACTAGAAACTGAGAATTTCAAAATCTGTGCCCCAAGATTTAAATAAGACAGTGAAGTTCAGATCGCCATCCAAACATAAAGAATTGTAACACCAGAAAAGTCAAGCTTTTCTTCTGTTAGCACAGATTCACCACAGGGAGTAAGGATTAGGAAAACTCTTGAACCCTTTCTTCTGCTTTCTAATTCATGTTTTCATTGTTTGCTATTTGATACAAAAGCTGATGCTTTGGAACCACAGCATCCACTGCCTTCTTTCTAAGAGCTCTCTCAACATTTTCATGCGCATTTTCTCCCTCCATAAGGACTCTAGGCCAAACCCAAAAGATTTAGCTTACAAAAAGAGTGTTTGTTGCTAACAATACCAAAAGTATTGAAAGTGCTTCTGCACCATTGTTCCTAAAAAGAAAAATGCTTTATCTTTTTTTTTCCTATTGTGTTTCTTAAGTTCGCAGAACCACAGAAAATGCTTTCTAGCTTATCCTTTTAAATAACATAAGAGACTAAAGAGTAAATTTCCCGTGATTTGTTATGAAATTAACCATCAGAAAGTGTTACAAATAGAACTGTGATTAAAAACTAAGTGTTCAAAGAAGGAAATTTGTAAATCAAACCATTTGCTTAACTTTATGTTCAAATATATTCTAATAAGAACTGTATTTCTACAGTGAATCTATCATAAATCACTTCTTGAAGTTATTTATATTTTTGGGAAACACAGCCCCAATCATAAATATTATGCTTAGATTGATTTATTTTAGCATTTATACACAGTCTGCTCTTCAAGCTTCTGGGCTTTTAATTAATCTGGATTTGGGGCATAAATTCTTTATGCCTTGATTAATACCAAGCAGGTTTTATTTAATTAAAGAGACAGACTGGTAAGAGACATTTTAATCAAAAAATTCATATGCATACAGTACATCTGTATTTTTAATACAAGCTCAAGCACATTAAAAAAAGATTTATTCTTTCTCAGCTGTTTTCCTTTTTGAATGATGGAATATTTCTAGTTCAAGTGAGGAGTTATCTTCACACACTCATTCCATCCCTTTCCTTTTCCTCCTCAGAACAGCAGAGCAGAAAAACAAAAGTAAGTGACAGGAGCACTCAGAAAATAATAATAATATTAAAAAAAAAAAAAGAACAAAAGAGAATTTTAGAATTTTCTAACTGCAAAAAAATATTAGGCATTTATTGAGGAGCATAGTGATTCTAGCAAAAATATGAGACATTCTTTTGGCTCTAAATAAGCTATGGGAAGAGAAACTTCCAAGAAAGTATGTATCATATGCTCATATTCTCATTGTCTTTTCATCCATGCTGCTTAGTGTTAATTTTAAAACAGCACTGACTGGAGTACTATATGGAAAATAATTGCATTGTACAGAAACAAACTTTTGGTTGCAGTTTTGCATCTGGCTACATTGTGTGTGTACATATAGTTTGTCTTCAGCACAATGTTCTCTTAGCAGCATTTGATTCTTCAGCATATGTATTATCTCAATCCTTGTTAAAGTTTTTAAAGTATACATAATATCAGAACAATATATATTTTTAATAGAAGTAACTGTCTTTGTAGCTGATAAAACAGAGGTAGTCCTTGCAATTTTCACATGGCTAGAATCACAATTAAAGATCATCAACAGTATGTTTACAATAAGATCACAGTGTTTGGGGAGGGATAAGATCAAGTGAGCAGAGGGGAAGATTTTTGAAAAATCTTTGAAACAAATCAATGTAGACAATACGTGTAAATAATATATACATCTTAGACAACCTTTAACATTTGGTTAGCCCTGGAGAGGTCTGGCAGTTAGACCAGAAGATCTTTGAAGGTCATTTCCAACTATTGTATTTTATCCTATCCTATCCTATCCTATCCTATCCTATCCTATCCTATCCTATCCTATCCTATCCTATCTTGTACCATTCCATTCCTTTTCTGATATATTCATAAGAAATTTCTCTAAAATCAGTGACTAAATTTTTAAAATTTTGTCTTGTCTGTATCTGTTGTTTAATCTTTTAAAAAATTGTTCTGTGCAATGTACATACATAGGTTCAATGCATACTATTGTGCAATTGGATTTAGATGACTGGTAAAGAAAAAGCATGAATGTCCCTCATGTTGTGGAGAGATCATGATAGTCAGGACTAAACCCTTTAAATGAGGAGATTCTGCCCGTCTAACAGGTCAGTGCTCAGAGAACTTACAGGAGACAACTTCTTAGCAAAACAAAATGCTGCCAGTGGGAATCACCAGACTTGCTGTAAAGTGTTTGTAATACAGTCATACAAAGCAGAGGTTACCTTGGTTTCACTGTTAATTTGTTTTCTGACAGGAGTAGCAACTTATTTTAAAATAACTGATAATTAAATTTTCTAGTGAAAGATGCTGTGTTCATAACTATTTTCATAGAAATCCAAGCCTAATGCTCATCTATAAATGAAAGCTATGAAAAACAGCTGAGATTTTCATACCAAAATTTTAGAAAATTATGCAAGAGTTGATGAAACCCGTTAGATTAGAAGTGGAGAAAGCGGTATCCAAAAATCAATGTGCTCCAATGTAATTTTCTTACCAGTGTACACTCACAGATAATTTGTTTGCAGAAGGTAACAAAAAGAAGGTAACAGGTATTGTTTTTGGCAGAGGGGTAACTAACACATTTTTGCAAAACTGAACACAAAATGGGAACATTTGTTTAAATAAATGTCAAAACAAAAAAGAATCACTGACTACCCAAACATCTGAATTCTGAAATTCAACACCAAGTGCTGACTGTCTGCAAAGCAGACATGCTAGACCAAATATATGTTTAAGAATGTCAGTTTCTCAAAACAAAAGAAAAATCTGTGAATACATGAACAATAAACTGTTTCAAAAGGCCTCAGAATAGAGATTTAAAAAATAAACAAAGCACATGGTGTTTTGTTGTTGAGTTTCTAAGAAACCACCTCCATAGTGAATGATTACAAGAAGTAAAATCTGACTAGAGATATCAGCCAGGCTATTAGAGATTGCCAATGCTTTTCCATGACGTACACAGAAGTGAATTGAGAAGAGTAGTTCACAATAGGTGATATTTCAAACAGAATGAAGAGGAAGCTCACAAGCAGAAAAAGAATTTTGCAAATCACTGATGTAGATATAGAAGGTAGTGAATAATACTATTCACAGAGTAGCACTCATCTTTTTTAATAACAATCAACTCTCATTAGTTAAATTAAAAATAAATACAGGATTAACATATCAAACATATTAAGTTATCATTCAAACATGGTTCACATGGGGTCTTTAAATAAAAACTAAAGAAGAGTGGAGATTAGCAGTGATTTTTACTCCTTGTTGACTTTGAATTGCAGAAGGTAAATATTAGAAATTTTGTCTGTCTTCACTGCAATAACTTCAGTGATAGCACATTTTTTCAGAGGGATATTTAAGTAATATTTGTGCCAGTGTTTTTTGTGATTTTTGTGTTCAAGATGTGTGTCCTGGTTTTACAGGAAATATCCATGGAACTACCCATTCTCTCTCACTTTTATGAGCTCTTGAACGTTGATATATTATGTCTGTCAATAATCCCCTTCTTTCAACTTAAAATTACTCTGAGGGTTTTTTTTCTGTTTTACATAATTTTATACTCAGAGAGCACTACTAGATATTATTGTTACATAAAATAGCGTGTCCACATGAGTGGGATGAACCAAGTCAGCTTCCTAGCACAGGAAACGCACAGAGGAGGCAGGATGTCACTGCTATCTTGCTCCTAACTGTTTACGTGCAAGTCTCAGTTCATCTTTGCCTGTGCGGTAGTTGCAAGAACAGGCTTCCCAAACATGTCTACTTAAAAGACAAAAGTCATCACCAAACTGGGGAGGGACTTTTTGTATGAGGGTATGTAGCAACAGAATGAGGGGAAATGGTTTTAAACTGGAAGAGGGTAAATTTAGGGTAGTTATTAGGAAGAAATTATTTACTGTGAGGGTGGTGAGTTGCTGGAACAGATTGCCCAGTGAGGTTCTGAATGCCCTCTCCCTGTAAGCATTCAAGGCCAGGCTGGATGAGGCTTTGAGCAACCTGGACTAGAAGGAGTTGTCCCTGCCTATAGGAAGGTGTTGGAACCAGATGACCTTAAAGATCCTCATGAAGAAGAGGTTTCTGCCATGGGAAGTCTCACGACCTGCTCCTCTCCCTCCCATACTTGCTCTGCGCTCTGTCCCTCCTGGACTTGCCCTGTACTCTACCACAGTCTGAAGAGAAACAAAGGTGTCTGCCATCACATTCCTCACTACGGAATTTCTGCATGCTGACGGACTCTCCTGGGCCTGCTACCTGAGTCCTGCTGCTTCCTCCTGGATTGGCTCTGTGACTTCTGCTACCTGCTTGCTGCCCAAGGCCACTCTCCCCTGCCTCTTTTGCCTAACACCTTCAAAATGTCATGCAGCAGGACACTGGTTGTGACTATCCCTGCTTTACACAATCCTTGCTTCTTTCCTATCTTTTTTATCGCCCTCCTTCTCTTCCCCATCTCCCTGATTAGGATTTATAATAAACTGGTTGGACCAACATTTGAACTGTTGTTTCTTAATCTCACACCAGGTATACAGATATTAAAAGAACTTTATCTCCCTCCTATAAATTGGAGCGAGACAAGGTATCAATAAATACAGTGGGTGCAGTTTTTTTTTTCTGCACGAAGGAACTCATTCCAATACCTTTGTTTCATACGCGCTTCTGTCATATGCCATTCTGTCAGACTGCTCCTCTGTCAACATCTCTCACACCACAACAACATGTAATGGAATATTGATGGGAAAGTTCAGCCCCTGCTGACATACAACCAACATCTGCCTCTGACATCATGGGCCAACATAATAAACTAGGAGGCATTACTTTCACAGCAGCCCTCATAAAGATCAAGGAGAGCTTTCTATAAGAAAATTCATTGTCTACCTCTGTTGGAGTTAATGAAATTCACAGTGAAATTAAACAGGTTTTATACAAGCTTTTTGAATTCAGCACAGGTTTTATTCAGATTTTGTTATTAATTCTCTTTAAGCCACTTACATCTTCTTCTCAATAATGCTGGCTTGCTAGAGAAGCAAGTGGTGAGCTTCAGATCAGATTAAGCAATGATGATTGTTTTATATTACTCTTTTCTTAAGGCAACAGTCATGACACATATCCTTCTTAGAGTCACCAAAAGCAGCAAAATAGACGGTGATCAACCATTGCACTTCCCACTCAACTAGAATCTCTTTGTTTCCCTCCTCCCCTTTCTGTAGACTTATAAGTTGTTGATGTTATTGACAAACAAAATGCAGCATATCAGAGTCAGTCTTCCTGTGTAGAGAGAAATTTTATATTTCATTAATTATATTATTACCACAATTTGTTGGAAGAAACATGTGTTCTTGGATGTTAATTAATAGCTCATTATTATGATACAAATTAACTTGGCAGCACTATGTACCGTATATTTGCAGAATAATGAATTACATTAAAGGGAAGCCAAGATGGCAAACACTGAAGTGAATGCATCTATTATCTGCTCCTTATAAATGCAAAAACCTTCCCTGGGGCATTTAGCAGAAATACGAATGAGAAGTACACTAAAGTCAAGAGAAAAAAAGGAAAGAGTGGGTAAAAAGGATAAGGAGTGGTATGCCAACAACTTGAAGTACTGAACATTATAACAAGAAATAATAGCTGCTGCTCTAACAGCATTTACCCCTAAATAGATTGTCATAAAAGCTGGGAAACCTGACAATGTACTGAACAATAGTGTGAGGTTTGAGTCTGTATTGTGAAACTGGTAGTAGCAAAAGTTTTAACTCAATTGCTCTGAGCAGCCTGTGCAACAGAAGCCACACTAGACTGGAAAGTACTACAGAAATTCGGAATTAAAATGGGGAAATCTTACCTCCCCTCCCCCACAACCCCCATTCCCTGTCCTCCTCTCCTCTCCTCTCCTCTCCTCTCCTCTCCTCTCCTCTCCTCTCCTCTCCTCTCCTCTCCTCTCCTCTCCTCTCCTCTCCTCTCCTCTCCTCTCCTCTCCTCTCCTCTCCTCTCCTCTCCTCTCCTCTCCTCTCCTCTCCTCTTCTCCCTCTTTTTATAAAAAGAGAAAGTGAACAACATCAATGGAAGCAGGAATTCACTTGTATTGGTATTTTTAACTATTTATGTCTTTAGGCAAAATGCACATCTAGTACATTTTATAGTCAGGAGCAGAGTTTTGTTTTAGGAAAATAACTTGTTGTGCACCATATCTTTCTTCAGGGTCTGATTATTACCAAAATTAATTTGGATAATATAGGTAAAACCAAAGCATCTCTTCAGCTGATTCTTGCTATTATTTTTAAAATTCTAGATATTACACTTATTTCGTAGGAAAGCTTTTTATGGGGGGCTAATACATTTTAGATTATGATGCCACTATGAAAATGATAGCTTTTATTTTCTTTGTTAATAATGTTAGATGACATTTGTGAGCCTACACACAGAAATAAAATGTTCATCTTTAAATAACTTCTTACAGTCACCAACATTCACTTTTCCTGAAATCCGATAGAGCAATATGCCTGACCTTTTGAATTCTTCTCATGACTGGCAATTGAAAGAATCCAGTGTAACCAGTTTGGATGGTGCTCCATTAGCCAGCCCTGCCATGTTATGTATAAAATTCTTTTTCAAAATGCTTTTAACTCCTTGGTGCCAGTTGAAATTTTCTTAAAGTGAAAGCGTGAGATGTTGCTCCATAATCCTCCACTAATTGTTGCAATATTTAAAGGTGCAATGAGACACTTTAAAAATTTCCTTCAGAACTAATTTCAAGTGCTGATTTATTGAAAGAAAATGTGTATATTTTAACATTTTGAGATAAAGAGTTTTAACTTTAAAAAGTATTTTCTTTCAGTAGATTTTTTTTTATTTAATTTTCATTGGAGGTAGAATTGTGCATTATGTGTTCAGAACCACTGTTTTGATATTTCCAAGAAATTTTATTTAAATTTCCTCCAAGGCCTGAGCTTTCTATCCTAAGGAGGTCTCTCCTCTTCCCTTGAGATATTACAAAAGACTTTCTCAAAATATTTGGTGTTTTATTAAATCCATATCCCAAATCCCCCTAACACTTCTTTAAAAATTAATGTACAAACTGTTGTAGAATTACAAAACATTTAAAAAACAAATCAAAAAGAGTTAGCTCTGATGGAAAACATGAGACATAGTTATGTGCAAAATAATTTTACATAGTGAAATTATTTTCTTTCATTCCCTGACTTCTGTACTTACTCCAAAGATAAAGATCATTCAAATGGAAATATTGTTTAAGAAACAGGGCAATTATATCTTCTAGACTTAATAGGTACATGATAGAGACTGTAAAGAGCAATGTTTGCTATAAACTTTATAAAATAACAGCTCCATATTTGCTCATGAGGATTATTACAGAGAAGTTGCTGAAATGGATCTGGTCAAAATAATTGTAATATACCTAACATTAAACTGACGTTCATGTTCCAAGTATGAAAATGCAGAAGACAATATGGTAGCTGCCAAGTAAGCATCTGTACCATAGAATTTTTTGTCTTAACTGCACTAGTATGACAATAAATTAAATCCTGTAGTTTTATAAGTTTTACTCATAAGTGAAACTATATCTATCATGGTAGGACAAAGCTTATTTATTGTCAGAAATATGACAGACGATATTTTTTCTTTTCAGATGTTTCTTTTTTCTTACAAGGAAATATTAAAAATTTACTACCTGCTATTCATTATGAAATACTTAAGAAGGGAATAACTCCTTGACTGCTTGGTTGTTTTGAAGACAACACTGCAAAAGTGTTAGAAATGTTTATAATGCAGTAAGTTCATTACATATGAAAGAACAGTATTTTTATGTGCTATAATTTGCAGGCAATTATATTTTTTTACATTACTCTGTATTATAGGAATTAAAGAAACATGCTTTTGATAACATTTCTCTTTGTATGTGTTCCATACACAAAATTATTGATTGATTGATTGATTGATTGATTGATAGGCATAAAAACTGACAAATCTGGTCTTGCATATGGAGAACTTTTGGTCTAATGTATTCACTACACAGAAAAGTATAGAACCAAACTGGTATCAAAGCCTTTGCTCATCAGTATGACTCATCTAACTAGCATGCCTTGGCTGAAAAAGGGAAAGGCATTTCATTCAAGGCATTTATGATTAAGATATTTACCAGTATAAAAAAAGAAAAAATAAAGAAAAAAGTTGAATAGAACTATTTTAATTTAGTTCAGACACTTTCTCTGCAAGGCAAGTTTCGGTTATGAGAAGCTTTGCGAAGGCTAAAATTATCCATGACTGTACAGAATGGATAGAGGTTCATATGAAGAATACTGTACCATGAGATTTAATAGCAAACCTATATAAGTGTTAGGAGTTCTGGCTGATTTTTTTTTTCAAAGTCTGGTTTTCTCCATGTCTACCTCACACACAAAAGTCACAGGTATTCTCCATCTCAATTGAACAGTTTGGCAATAGTTTGTAAATACTTATACTATTAAGTTTGTACATTAAAGAGCTCAAGGGTGTATATAAAACGTTGCATAAAATGATGAAAAAAAAGTAATCTAATTACCCAGATTAATATAAAATTCATGGTGTAAATTAAATATGTAATAGCGAATAGTTAAAAGAAAACCATACACAGTAAAACACAGGTACTTTTCTAAATGTACCTTCAAATAAATAAATTATACATACTATTTATATTTTCATTTAAGAAAATGCTCACTCTACTTCAAATGCAAATGTGAAATGTTTTGTATTAATCATAAGTTACAGTGTTTCAACAGAAATCTGATCCCACTGTTTCACAGTTTCCTTTTGTCCATATATTTTCAAATAATAGATTTTCGCTTGCTAAGGAACAAGTAGATGGTGCAACCAATCTGTGACAGTAATTTAATGTTCCATTGTACATTGCTGTTTCTGAGTCATTATCTAAAATGACAGCAAAAGGAAAAAAACTAACTTGCTAATTCTAAAATTCACTGGAAAAGTCAAAACAACATCTGCTTTGTCTTCCATACCTTGACAGAACATGCAGATTCATTTCAGTTGTCCATTTGTTGTCATTTCTAACATATTCTCCTTATTATAATAGAATGCAACAACACTGGTTAGATGTTGTATACTACATAGGATATTATTAGAACCATTTCCAGATATAAGGGAAAGGATTATTTGCATATTTAATCTTTTATTTCCTTAAAAATATCAAAATAATTATTTAAAACTTCTCTGAAACTACTTGCAGGAATTTATTTTCACCAATGCAAAGCAGAAGACAGAGATTAAAGTAAAAAATTGTTGTAGCTTGTATGTTTATCAAAGTGATTGGACAAAACTAAGAGTAAGACCCCTACATCCTACTTTACCCTGTCTTCAAATAGATGACACAATTCATCCCACTGAAGAGAATGAAAAGTTAATTATTAACAACAGTATGTTATGACTACATTTTCAACTGGAAGTGATATTTTTTACCACTTTTATTTAAGTAAGACTATTAGTTATTTGTAGGCACAATAATTTACTGTATTCTTGTATTTATTATCTTGGCAGTTTAAGTATTACTGATAAATATAACAATTTTCCTATATCCTGAAATAATAAAATGGAATTATTGAAGTTAAAATATTTTATGATCTTTTGTAGCTATGGATTAACATTATTACTGGGCACATATGTAAATATTTCTGAAACAGGGAGCAATAAAATAAATGGCTTGTTTTATAGTACCGTACAAAGTACAAGTCGATATGTATAATATAGCTTAACAAGTTCCACAAATCTCATGTGTACTTAATGCAGACAAGGTTCTTGGAAGATTTCTGTTGCTAAATTCACAATTAAATCATCTGATAGGTTGAAGAACCACTTCTGTATTTCATGAAACAAATAATGCGATGTATCCTATCCACCTTGTCAATGTGTCCCTTAAGGACATTCAGTGCTGCGTATGCTAGGTAATATATACTACTTTGGTAACTTCACCACATGGAAAACATAGGTCAGATATTGATTTGCTACTTTTTCCTAACACTTTACCCAGAACTAAGTCATAAGTCTCTCATTTATGTCTGATCTTCGTATCAGTATAGAATTATGTAGGAATTACACAAGCAAAGAAAGCTAGAAAGAAATTCTAGGTCTGACATTCTTTCAAAACAGCCCTAAAATGCAAGGGAACACTAAACTATAGAAAACCTCATAATTACAACCCCCATAACATTTTTCTAGCATTGGTAACATCTTTTTTTCCATGCTTATGAAACATTCTCTGACTGATACAAATGCATACAGACCAAGCAGCAAATTAATCATTGCTATTCCGAGTTCAGTAATAGTATAGACTGCAGTTACTTTTACTGATGTCATATATTACATACTGGGGAAAGTGTGAGTTCATCATCGCTGCATTGTCCTTCAAGGAAAATCATGATTTTCAGTTGAGGCGGTAATATAAACAAGATCTAAAACAAAGTTTACCACTTCAGATTTAGAAATGTAAAGAAAACAAACTTGTTAATACAAGATGTGTTTCTTATTCATCAACTCAGTTTACCTTCAGTTTGAAAAGTTTCTTAGACCTATTCAATATCAGCCATCATCAAACATGTATGTGCTTTGGGAGAAAGAGAATACATGAAAAGTATCTCCTTAGTGTAATATTCTCTGGTTTGTAGAGAAGACTCTCTAGACCACTCATTATTTCTTTATTTTTTTGTTCACTGAATTTTCAGTGCACAAGTAGAAGAAATATAGAAGTATTCCTGTTTATTTCCCAGGCTCCTTCCTTTGCTCATTTATCACAAGGGTCATTATGATTGCTCTTGCTAGAGGAAGGAACAAAGCATAGTTGAGGCAAACACACCGAAGTTGTCTGATGGAAACTGTACTAATCTATCTCTCGTCTTCCCTTCTGTCATGCAGCATTTTCCACATTTCTTATCAAGTGTTTTATCTACTCTATGGGACAGCTTGTTTTATCAGAGCACATCTGCTTCATTCAAAGCTACCAGAGTTCAAAATATCTTCTCTTTCCCATGAATGCTATCTGCCATCCAATAGATTTGCCAGTGTTCCCAGTGTAGATTTATCTCTGCAGATTTTCCTTGCTTTCTCGTGAAGGGACAATAGTTCTCTCTGAGTTCTGACATCCTAATGGCTACCAGTTGGGCCATTTTCTACATTTCATATGAAATTTTCACACCTCAGAGTGTGCCATTTTTCAGTTGAATTTGACTTATTGTTCACAGATGGAGAGAGACTCCTGATAAAACTCTCCTTAGAAGACAGTACAAGAAAACACATTTATGCATTGTGACAGGTTAATATTCTACACATTGATTTGTTCACAGTTTTCAGGATGTGATGCCAAAACCTTTACTAAATGGGATTCAATTTCTTTGAAAGTTGTTGTAAGGCAGTATAGTCTACTTCAAAAACAAGGAAATGACGAAGTCTTCTATGGTAGGAGCAACCACTCCTACCGTAGGCATAGAAAGCAGCAATTAGCATTAGCTATATTAGCACCTCAGATCTTAAATCTGTCAATCCAGGACATATGTACTGCGATAGTGCTTGAATTAATGGCATGGAACCAAATCAGGGGAGGGTCAGATTGGGGGTTAGGAGAAGGCAGAGTAGGCACAGTAGGCATTAAACACAATTATGTGGATTTTGTAGGGTTTATTTGTTGTTGCTCTTTGGTTCTGTTTGATTTCATTTGGCCAATTGAAGAAATTTTGTTTTCCACTAAGAGAAACAAAAGAGAGCTGTATGTACCCATTTGAACTGGAATGTACATGTCCACACTCTTCAAGCACCAGTGAATATAGTACAAGAGAAATCAGATGATTTTCCCATGCATAAGTATAAAGTCCTTTTCCAGTTTTAAATTTTTACACAAAGATAAAACTGTTACATTATTTCTTAATAACGGTGATATTTTTATTAGTTCAATAATAGCTATCCAGTTATGTGGAAAATCTCTACTTGTGAATGCTCTGGAAAAAAATAATTTTATTTTTTGCTTTGTTATTGTTTGCTTTGTCAGATATATTTCTGCTTCATCCTTAAATGTAATTTTCTCATTCTATTTTGATAGTTGCTATTCAGCACTGTGACTTCATTGTTTCAGTGGACATCAAGTTATTATAAGGCTTAAATTTAATAAAATTTCTATGATAGGTTGCATTGCACTCGTCTTTCTGCTTGTGTGTGGGAAGTTAATGTAAAGTGGGTGGGAGCACCTTACTTTCTTTTTGTAATAAATAAAACTCTTCAACTTACTTCCAGTGAAACTTTGGTGTTCAGTTTGTTATAGAAGTGGACATTTTAATTAAACTTTTCTATATTTCAAATACAACGTTCTTTGCTACAGATGGCCAAGCCAAGAATGAGCCACACCCTTGGTCTGTAACACTGGAGGTTATTTCAGGAGATAATCTGTTGCAGTGCCTTATGTGGTCTTACTATGACCTTATTCCTTGTTAGGGCCATTCATGATGGATATTTGTCAAACCTATTACAGAAAGAAAGCTGTGTTTTTTTAGAGTTGGGTTGTTTTTTTTTTTGTTTGTTTGTTTTTCTTTTTAATTTTGTTTTGTTATTTATTTGTTTTTCCCATTCTTGTATTAGCTTAGTTGTTAAAGAAATATTTTCTTTAAGTTTTATTGTTCACTAAAATTTCCTACAATATGAAGATGACAGAGCACTGGAACAGGCTGCCCAGAGACTGTGGAGTCTCCTTTTCTGGAGATATTCAAGACCTGTCTGGATACCTACCTGTGCGACCTGGTGTAGGGAGCCTGCTTTGAGTGGAGATTGGACTGAGTTATTTCTGGAGGTCTCCTGCAACTCCCAGAGTTCAATGATTCTGTGAAAATAAAATTCAGCTTTTCTTCTTTCCATGGCAGGCAGAATACAAGGTAACTCTGTGACGATATGGGCAATATCAAAGATTGTTATACTACTACTGCAAAGTCCACTTCACTCTATACATCTTGTAGTTCATCCATATCTAAGGTCAATCAAACAGTGAAATATCACTTGCATCAGACAGAATATCTTACTGTGTGTGACACTCCCACTCCAATCCTGATGACAGCTGTTTGACATTTGACCTTGACTCAATAAAAACCAATACATAAAAAAAAAAAAAAAAAAAAAAAAAAAAAAAAAAAGTTTATTACTCTTAAAAACTGGTTTATTCATCATCATGTATGACATATGCCAGGAAAAGATACTTGGAAGATACTTGGTTGTTTTTTTTTAAATTCTGCAATCAAATGACTATGATCAGTAGATTCTTCTTGGCCTGCAACGCTTTCTAAGCCTTCTAAAACACTTCTACATTCACAGAGCTAGAGATCTGAATTTAAAGTCCAGCTAAAGAAAAAGCAGAAAAAAATAATAATAGCATTTTTAAAACATGCTTTGAATTTTGGGGATATCTGTCATCCATACTCATGTTTGAATCTTATTGAAATAATAACATGAATTTAAAGACTAAGTAAATATTTATACAGTATGTTTAACATTTAATCAGCCTCTGTGTATTGCCACAGCAGCATGAAAGCTGTAATAATGAACTTTGAAACTTCCTTTCACTAAGCAACAGTTAAATTACTGATATAGTCTAAGTAGTTTAGTAACCTCTGACTGCAAAGTCCTAGGGATAAAAAGAGATATGTTCCCTTTTTATTTTTTTTTTTAATGTAATTTTCATTGAAAATATTTTAATATAATTCAAAGTTATCTTAGTGGACAAAGAAGTACAGTGCCTCTGCTTAGATAGATAATGTGAGTTATATAAAAATCTTGGTCATGTGAAATGGTTTTTACGTCAACCTCTTTTCATTATTCATACGTCTTCATCCATTGATTTTAGGAGAGATTAGCTTGATAACTTGAAACAAAATTAGTTTATTCCTTAGTACAGTAATGAATCACATGCAGAAGGAAGGAAAATGCAGAGGGGCAGTCTGACAAAATGGCATCTGACATGGAAGTGCATATAAAGCAAAGGTGTGGAACTGACTTTCTCCATTTAGAAAAAAATTGCATCCACTGGCATTCAGTAATGCTTGCTGAATGTTTATAGAGACCAAACAGTGGATGTGAGCTCTGAGAAAATTGTACAGCATGGACAACATTTTCTTATCAATAATTCCATCATAGCACCTGCTTAAGAGCAGATCACTTCTGCCATTGCAGAGATTTATGAGCTCAGTATGCAGACTCTTTATTGCTGGTGAAAACACAGCTACTAGTGGTGACTACGTTGAAAAATAGTGTTTTGTAGCTCAGAATTTGCTCTACCAAATAGCATTATTGTGCTCACTGAATCTGTTCTAGTTTCCGTGGACATAATCTGGAGGTGTTTCTTTGGGAGCAACCTATGGATAATGATGATTAGCTGATCTCCCTATTTTATTTATTCATTTGTTGGTTTGTTTATTTACTATGTTATGTTACTATTGCATTCATTGCAATTCTTGCAAATTTCTTGCAAATACTTTCCTGAAGAAATAAAAAACAAACAACTTTCAACAAATCTGTACAGAATTCAGGTAGCCTGAGATTAGTAGGTCTGTACAAGTAGTTCTTTAAAGAGTTAGTTGCCTTTTTGAGATACTACTTCAAAAATATTGAACTCTTACGGGTCTTGAAAATAATCTCACAGCTTATGTTCAGATCTTAAAATTAATTCCTTTTCAATGGCTGCACATCCAGACTCAGCGTACTCCAATAAAGGTTTACAGAGGTTTTAGGGTGGGATGTAAGGAACTGATTTATTTCAAGGAGTGTTTTTGATTTATTACAAAAGAAGAAACCATAGAGGAAACCATATGATTTGTAACACACATAGCATCAGCAACACAATCTGATAGCTTCTTTTGTCCTCAGAGAAATTTTCTGAATTGACCCAATACTGTCTCACTCTGATTTCATTGCATTTATGTATTTCGTTTTCAACAGGGCAATATTTAGTAGTCTGATTAATACTTTTTAGTTCACATTTATCCAGATGCTAAACTTCATTTACATACATTCTAAACCTAAGTATATATTTGATATCTAGCCCTTGTTCTAACCATAACCTTCTGCTGAAATAAATTGTAAATTCAAGTTTGATAAAATGTATGTATCCCCAGTTCAACAACTTCTGTATGTATCACATACATATACAATGGACACTGTACATTCTTAGATAGAACACAATTACATACTGACACACTGGTTCTGAGGAATAACACAAAAACTCATTGATTTCCTGCTATTTTTAACAAGCTTCAGAGAATTCAGAGCTTCATAATTTCCTAAAGAGCATCCAGAGTTTGCACTGTGCCACTGAGTCACAGACTAACAGATACCAATGACAGAGGACTTTAGTACTACACACAGTGCAATAGCAAACTGGATAATATAAATTGATATTAAAGGATTTCAGAGACCAATAGAAAAGTAACATTTTTTATTATTATTATTTTGTGAACTGCAAAAGAAAATTTTACATATTTTTGGGTGTGAAACAACTTTAAACTTCTAGAAGGATGTTCTCAGTACTGGGGATGAAGATACACTGATTCTTTTTCTGAAGGAGATATCACGTGCTGCTTCTTCACTGTGTCTCAAGACTCCTTTCATGTAAGTAGACCTGAGGAAAAACATGCACAACCCCAAATGGTTTTTCATTTGTAAGTTTTCATTAGTAGCTTTAGAAGGTGGGACAATTTGATTCTGTGATGCTAGTATACACACACATATTATATACACACACATTTATTATACAGATAATTTAAAATATTAACCAGTTTAATATAATTTCATCATATATATGTGGAGAAAGAGAATGACATAAGCTTGCAATGTTTCTTATTTTTTTACTGTTAATTCACATTCTGCACTGCATCTATATTTGCCAAGTACAGAATTAGCATCTTAAATGAAAGCTTCCTCTAACCACCTACCATGCCCTGTGGCATGGTCCTGTTACATGGCTGAAATTTAGTCAGCAATTGAGATCCAGACAGATCCAGTATGTGGGCAGAGGAAGGACATCTCTCATGATTCAGTTTACCTCACTTGCTATTTTTAATTCACAAATACACATAACTCTTTTTAAAAGCAATTACCCTACTTTTAGACACTTTTTCCTTAGAAAAGTTACTCATAGGAATTTACTTCTATCTTCCATGTGAAATACTGTGAAACTAGTCATTACCCAGAAAACTATTGTCAGCACTGTTGAAAAAAATAATTTTATCAATAATCCCCTCATGTAGAATTCAATTCCCACATGTATCTCTAGGCAACATCCATATTTGTAGTAAGGCTAAAAATGCATTAGATTTTTTACATAGGTCACTCCAAATTTGTCTTGTATTGTCTTCTATGTTTTTCCATGGAAACGGATACAAAGAGTGCAGTAACACTACTTGAAAGAGCAAATGGTATGGAAATACCTTTCTTTTCTCTCCATTTTTGTGCTTAGTGCTATAGTTGCCCTGTTCAGTAACACATGGTCAGGGAAAGCCCCAGTTGCCCTCAGGCTACTCAAGTCTTATCCTTCAGCCTGCATCCCTGCATCCGAGCACCCCAGCACCATGCCAGCAAAACATCGGGGAGCTCAGGGCTACAAGTTTCTGCCTTGGACACCCTGATTTTTACAGTCCAGCTCTGCCTACTAACCTCATTGCACTACAAAGGCTTATGCTGCCTTCATTTCTGTCAGGGTATTTCTGAAAGTAGCAGTTTACTTCATAACCCACATCCAAAGAAACATCTCCCAGCCCCTCTCATCATGCACTCTCTCTCTTACATCTCTGTGTGACAGATGCTGTTAATCATCTCCTTTAGTCTGCATTAGTGAAAATGAGTTAGAGCAGATGATTTTACCCAAACCTTTGCAGTAAAATGTTGAAGTACTGTCCCTTCGCATACCAGTGGGACCCACTTTCTGAAGTCGCTTCTTTAGTAGCAAGTTCTACAAACCCTATGTCCTTGAAAGTTTAGACAGACATGTAAATAAGTGCAGCCTCTCTCTCAGTCAAATGTTTTCTGCCTAGATGGAACTTATCAAAATGAAGCATTTCCATGTCACTAGAAGTGTATTAGAATTTCTATAAGGAATTACTGTTATAGCGAATAATCCTATTGTGCTAAGCCCTGAGCAAGCCTACAGCAATGTATGCGAGATGTGTGCAGCAAACATGGTAAAAAGGGAGAGATGAAGAAACATAATAAAATTACACAGGGCTACAAGCTAAAGAAGCTCTTTTATGACTAAACCAGTTCACCATATTCTTCATTTCTTACATATAAATGGATAGCAAAGAAGAGCATCTTTCAATCACTTCTCCACTCAGATATTAAGACGACAAATTGAACCAAAATATTCTATAAACTGCTACCAGAGGTAAGCCAAGCTGGGAACATGATTTTCAAATATAGGAAAGTCTTCATACGATATAGAACTGATAATCCATGGCGTTGATAGAAAACCAGTTTCTACTGAAAAGAAAGTTTAGTTTGATTCCGTCACAGATTATGGCATTCCTATTTTAAACCTTGGTTTGATAGTATTAGAACAGTTGTTAAAAGTTCAGCACAACTTTGATCAAATTTGTGTTTGCTTCATTAACTTCTATTCCACTACTGACAGAAAGGAAGGAGCTCTTTTGAATTAATGCATAAGTAGGGTTTTATCAAATTGTCTGCCTCAGAATGTGCTGATTTTGGGGGGAGATTTTAACTGCACTATCTATTATGACAAAGACAGGAACCGTTTACAGTCTCATCCTCCATCAGTAAAAGAATTGTCCTCTCTTACACACTTATGATTTAACTGATGTAGGAGAGGAATTTTAATGCATGAAATAGGCAATATACTCGACTCAGTACAAATGCTAACCTTCTTTCCAGCTAGGCAGAATAGGTTTCGCATTTTTAGAATCATTTAAATCTGTTAAAGATGAATTATATTCATTATAACAGTTTTTTTTCCTTCTCAATGGCAGTTTAGTTGTTCTTAATTTTGTTTCATCTTCCCTAGAATTGTTAACACATCTGAGAGTCTTATCACATACATTTTTAAAATTCTTTCTTTAGCTGAAATAAATGTGAATACGTTCAGACAATACTAATGAGTTTTCAAGACCCAATTCTGTTTTTAAAAATCAGTTATAATTTAACCTGTTTTTATCCACATTTGATTAAATCTGTTTTACACCATTCTGATATCGAAGGCAAGACTTCAGGCTGTTTAAAATAAATGAGAATTCAAAGCCATGCATAAATGCTTTGCTGATTCAAGTCTCGCTTACTAGACTATTACATTAACATCATCATGTTGTATTATATCCTTCAACAAAATCATCACCGTTGCTTCCAGATATCTGTATTTAAATTCCAAACACTGGAAGGTCTTATCTTCAAAAAACAAGAAATTAGCTTTTCACAGTCATGATAGAACATATAAATTAATAATGTAATGATCTCTTTATTTAAACACATAAAATAGAAAGCAAACAAGTAAGAACATTCTCCTTTTAACAGATGATCTCAGAAACTAGCTAGAACCTTTCTTGACTCTAAAAGGAAAGGCTGAGTTGAGTCTGCTAGTGTTTCCAAAGATGACACGAAGATTATATCGTAGGTTTGTTCAAGTTCAGTAATGGAGAATGGATTCTAAGAGATAATGAGTGACTGCTGAATACTTCTGTTAAGTTGCAAAGTAGTACATTTTGTTTTGTAGTTTTACAAAGTTGTGCACTAAGGACTGACAGAAGAATTTCTGCCCTTAACTGGAAGTACATTTATGGAAAACAACAGACAAGGAGAAAGATATATGTGTGAATTATAAAAGGCAAGAAAAGATGTTTTCTGTCGAGGCTGAGAGGGAATAATGACAATATAGGAAAATACTATCTACAGAATTAATAATTTCATACTCCTGTGTATGCATATAAGTGCAAGCACATAAACACTTGTACATAGACATATACATATATACCTTCAAAACCACACACTGAACACTGTATATAAATGAAAATAGGGATCTTTTTTTTTTTTTTTTTTAATGCAAAGAAAGTGCGCAATCTAAATGAAAGCAGAAACAGAACTCTTTCTATTAAATAGTTTCGCATACAATGAGCAACATAAGGTAGATTATTTTAATTAATTTCATTTGTCTTTAACCTAAAATATACATATTTTAATATGCCTTCAATTATTTCAAATAGTGCTATTTTATTTCAAACTAATTTTTTTTTACATTTGGTGGGTTTTTTTCCTTGTTTGTTTTAGAGTGGGTTTTTTGTTGTTGGTGGTTTTTTTTGTTTGTATTTCATTCTCAATGTAATACTGTACAATTTACATTATGGTGAATGAATGTAGTCACAACTTTTCCATTCTGCAATTTTGTTCTCTCAAAATTTGAGTTTCTTCTGACTGTGCTGTAATTGTATATCTATTTCTATTTTATTTTTGACTCCTGTAAGCAAACCTTCCCTTCCATTTTCAAGCAAAAAATGATGCATTTCCTTTTTTTTTTCCAGTAGTTTATTCTTTTCCTACCTTAGTGAACATATCACAAAAATTCACATACAATTTTAGTATGCAGCATAGCATGCTTTCCAACAGCAGATATATTATCATTACACAAAAGTGATGTCTACATAATGCTTAAGTAACATATCTAGAAGTAATGTCATCTGTTAACCCAGATAACAATTCTCGATGAAATAAAGTCTGTTTCTGATGAGCAAGTAATTTTTGCAGACATGCCTCATAAGTCAAATTTATTGCAGAAAGACATGGGAAAGGAAGCTGTTTTTTGGGGAGGAAAAACAAAAACAAAATAAACACAACACAAAAACCAAAGCATTCATGAAATTATGAGAACAGTATTTTACTGCCTGTTGCTAACATGGGCTTCAGCATCACGATCATCTCAAATCATCTTGTCTACTTTATAGAATGACTGGGGACACCTTGCAGGATTATAAGCTTTCTTTGTTTTGTTTTCTTTTCTGGAAGGCATCTTATCTTTGTTTTGTCTCGATTTGAATTCCAGGAGTTTCAGGTTAGGTTTCAATTCATGATGGAAGTACAGGCAATGGGATGGTTTTTTTCCATATCACTGCAATAAAATTGTAATTATTATTTCTATGTCTAGGAGACAATCAAAATCGGTCAAAATATCTAGGAGTTTGAACTTCAAATGAGAATGGATTTCAGTTGAGAAAAATCAACCTGAAAGTAAAACTGTAAGTAAATTTCCCTCGTCAAAAATTCTTTATTTCTTGCTCACAGAAATCTCATTAAATAGGTTACAGGAAAATGCTTTTTTCATTCCTTCCTTCCAAATGCAGTTCTTGTGGGGTATTAGGAGTTAGAGCAAGAACTCAAACACAAAAAAAAAAATTACACAGAAGATCTGACTGGAAACATTGCATGAGAAAGTATTTATCAATGTGAATATTGCAAAAAAAAAGTAAAGGGAAAACAAATAAATATGATGTAGGGAATGTACTGACCTAAAGCATAAGAAAGTTTGTAAAGCAAATTAGCTGATTTTCAGCTGCTGAAAATCGATGAAAGTCCTTATAAGTTGGATAAATCTTGCAGATAGTAAATGTTTTAATGCATATAACCTAAATTTCAGATAACTAATTCCCCTTTGAAAGCACCAGAGCTTATGAAAATGAAGCCAGAAAACTGACACCATTTGATATCTTCCATGAAATGTGAGTGAAGCAGAGGCCTAAGGACCGATACAGTAGGAAAGAGGAACAGTTTAAAGAATCAGTCAGTGTGTTGGAGAAAGAAGCATCTAAGAGAGGAAAATTATGAAATAATTTTTCCTCCTTGGTAATTTCATGTCCATGTAACTTGCACTGAGTCACTACCCCAGGGCTTGTTTGTTTCACTGAGACAATCTTCTGAATATGAATAGAGGCTTGATTTTTTTGTTTAAGACTCAGCTCAGTGGATTTCATTTGAATCATGAGCATAGTTGGAGGGACCATTCATTTCATTCTGACCCTGGTTTGCAAAAGTAAAAGGCTATCTCCTGTCAACTCCCCCTTTTGACAATCACTTTCTTCAAAATAGGTTAAAAGCTAAATCATTTTTCTTTGACTAATAATATGATTTAGCTTACAGAATTTTTGAAAAATCAATTAAACTCATCTTTAGACAACATCTATTTTCATATCTTCCTTTGCTATTGCTGTTTGACACATTTACTGGTATTTGGTGATGCTTGGAGACAAAAAAGTCATCCTTCGATGTTTAACATAATTTTGTAAACAGGTTAAGTTCTCATATTTTGTCATCCTCTTTCATAATTCTTCCGCATTTGTATTCAAAGACAAGACTTAAGTGTCATACAAGGAGTAAGATTTCCTCTTAAAATACTAATAAAGGAAAAAAGCATATTCCAAGAGAAGCTAGCACTACATCACTTTTCTTATAATAATATAATGAAATCATTTGCTAATAATATTAAGATGGAAGCTATCAAACCCACTGATGACTGGGAATTACCTAAAGCAAAGTTCATTTATTGATTTCAGGGTAATTATATGCTCTTCATTGTTAAACTTTACAATAGCTGAAAACACTGCTTAAGTAACTTACCTAGGACAGGATGAACCTGACCAAAAAGCACTTCGAAACAAAATGTTGCAAAAACACTGAAGAGTAATTTAAATTAATCATTGTTTTATTTTATTGGAAATATTTTTTTGACTAAGAGAAAGTCCAAATAAAAAAATCTAACCTTTAAAAGTCCCTTTCCCAAAGGCAAGTTTGGATTTCTCAATTGATGTCATTGCATTAAGCTTGGCAGAAGACCTGTTTCTGGTCTGGAAGAACTGGAAGAACTAGTGGTATTTTTTGCTAGCTTTTGTTTGAGCTAGGTTAGAACAACTGGTTATTTGGTGTTGCATCATTGTCAACTCTAAAGCTTTACAAAAAGGTGATGCTGCTTTTATACTGAGAGAATATTAAAGTGAAAGATGGGTTGCTGCACTGCAACAGTACATGTGCACTTTTAACCCCAAAGGAGATGTGAGTGAGACAAGATGCAAGCAATCATCCAGAAGAAAGTAGTGAATAATGGCTTTTTAAATCAACGTTAGTTTTACAGCTTAGCTTATGCTAAGAAATAGTGTTTCTTATCCTGTTTTTTTGTTGTTGTTGAAATGTTTGTTTGATTGATTTTCATAGAATCATAGAATGGCCTGGGTTGAGAAGGACCACAATGATCATCTAGTTTCAACCCCCCTGCTATGTGCAAGTCACCAACCACCAGACCAGGCTGCCCAGAGTCACATCCAGCCTGGCTTTGAATGCCTCCAGGGATGGGGCATCCACAACCACCTTGGGCAATTTGTTCCAGTGTATCACCACCGTCTGAGTGAAAAACTTTCTCCTAATATTTAAACTAAAAATCCCCTGTCTCAGTTTAAAATCATTCCCCTTTGTCCTATCATTATCCACTCTCATAAACAGCATTTCTCCCTTCTGTTTATTTGCTCCCTTCAAGTACTGGAAGGCCGCAATGAGGTCTCCCTGGAGCCTTCTCTTCTCCAAGCTAAGCAAGCCCAGTATCCCTCAACCTTTCCTCCTGGGAGAGGTGCTCCAGTGCTCTGATCATCTTAGTGGCCCCCTCTGGACCTGCTCCAAGAGCTCCAGGACCCACTTCAAGAGCTTTTGTTTCTTTTGGTTTGGTTTGGTTTTAGTTTAGTTTTGGATTTTTGTGTTTGTTGTTTTGTTTGCTTTATTTTCTCATTTGGCTTACAAGAATTTCTCATAACAAGGAGTTCCACAAGAAAAAATCACATTGAATGAAAGTGAATTTATGTTGCATGAGTTGGTATTTTTCAAATCTCTATTTAAATGTATGTTCTTTTCCATTATTGTTATAAGAAAAGACCATTGAATTTCCAATTCTGCTTTATATATACTACTATTTTATATATCTACAACCAATTTCCTCTCTTTAGATTTCTGTGTAAAGCCTACATGGCAGATTACAGAATTTTTCTTTACATCAGCTTTTCCAGAGTACTCATGGGAAATTACTATTGGCCATTTCCAACTACAGTAATTTCTGCCACATTCTTACAGACTTATTTACTGAAAAATGTTTTTCAGAAATTTTACTGATAGAAATGAACAATCATGTTTCCAAACCAGCTTCCATCAGTTCTTTAATTAAAACTAAACTGTATAGCCGTTCAGGTTTATTAGATGGCATTTGTGTTTTAATGTGTTCCTACAGCATTCATTCATTTTCTTGAGGAACTGAATAGTAACATGAACATAGAGGGATTATTTACATACTGTGAGTTAAATATTGAACACTTTCTTACTTACTTTTTCAATCTGATTAAACTGTAGCTATTATTATTCTACAAGACAGAAAATCCTGGTATCCCAACATGAAAAATATGCTCATCACAAGTAGAAAAATAGTGTTTCTCCCTAAATCATTTAGTCAGATTGTTACAGAGCCCAGTGCAGATGAAGTCAATGTTTGTAATCATCCTCAGATGTCTGTTCTTTTTGGGAAAGATGTTGTTTAAAGGAAGAAGGAGAAGAAAAAAAAAAAACACAAAATTATCCTATATTCTGCTGTGGAAATAAAATTGATGGGCTCCCTGGTATGCTGTATCTAAAGAGTTGAAGACACAGGGACAGTGGCAGCAGACTGATTTCAAAATGTATGTTAAATACTAATTTGTGTCAGGATACTTTATCTCCTTCTTCTCCTGCTCACCATAATCTTTTTTTCACAGCATGCTCACACAGCAGAAGATAATAATTAAGCTACTGTGTATTGTCTGTCAGTGGCACACATTAGAAAATTATGAAAGAAGACTGAAGAATCACCAAAATTAACTTTCAGAAACATTAGTTTTATGAGAACTTAGTGTGAATTTATACCACTCAGAGTGTTTTTTTCCTAAGGCAGGACAGACAACAGGCATTTTTTCTTTTATAATGGATTCAGAAGTTTTGATTTTTTTCCCTAACTTGAAAGAGAAATATTTTATTACTATTTTCGGTGGAAAGGAAATCTGATATTAAAAATATTTTTCAATGCAGTCCATTTCAGTGATCTTGAAAAGAAATTATTTCTGATATACTGAAATACAGCAATGGGCTCTCATCTGAAAAATTTAGCGTTTTTTATTCTTAGCAAGCATTATTACTAGTTCAAGCAAATAACTCTGAGGGGTAGAAGTTAAAAGTCCTGGGATTCCCAGATGAGCTTTTATTTTGGAAAAATTCCCTGAACAATAAACCATGGGAATCCAGGGAGGAAAAGAGCAAAGTCTGCTTGAGAAGAGATGAAATAGGATAAGTGGTTTGCTGATCATCACCCAAGAATTGTCTTACCTACATTTCCCCCAAGAATTGTCTTACTTACACTTCCCTTTAGGATTAGTTATTTGCTGGGAAGCCAACATCTGTCTGGGAAAGGGGAAAAATGTGCTTCCAGCAAGGCAGTGGGCAAGCTAAAAGTTTTCACATTACTTCTACTGGTGGTCGGACTGACCCTAGGGTCATTTGGGTGCATCCTAGTACGCAGAGCCTATTGCCAGGCACATCCTAGTATTTAAACATCATAGCCAGGTTTTTGCAATGACACATCTTTTGTTTTGTGTTGAAATTCAGCTGCAAATTACATATTTTGTAAAAGTAAAACTTAAATGGAAAATATTTTTTTCCAGTTTCTTCTGCATATGTCTTTTATGCATTGTAATCTACAATAGTGTCAACTGCTAAAAAGTTTCTTTAAACAATATTTACTGCATACTGTACAAAAGTGAGTTTTACAAGGTCCGCACTTCTGACATAGTCCAGTATTTGACCATCTGTATACTCAAACCAGATCTATAAGAAAGGAATAAAATTTTGATTTTCACAGACAAAAAAATATGAGGCACAAAAGGTGATGTGTTCATGCTCATACGGATCTTACTGTCACTGAAATGTGATTAAAACTGATGAGGAATCATAATTTCCTATCGCTTAACTAACAGTCTCACCATTAACAACCTCATTTTTGTTGTTGTAGAAAATGCTAAGATTAATGTCAATGGGGCTCAGATTGTTCAGAAACTCTGGTTTAAATTAGATGGATTAGATTAGATTGGATTAGAATAGATTAGATTAGATTAGATTAGATTAGATTAGATAGCTTTTGTCGTTTGAGCATGCCTTCCCGTTTGTGAACAAAGTCTGTATGACAACTTCAGGACATTATTCAGTAAAGTCATTTTGCAATCCATTAGCATCAAAAAGAAAGGGTGACATCAAGGATTTCAAAATAAATCAAGATGCTGAAAAGAAAAGTTGGAACCTTGGGAGTAGTTTGACATTCTGAATGCTCTTCCTGGTTTAGACACTAATAGAGATTTGCTTATATTTGGTGCTTAGCACTGGAGATAACAGGTGAAGAGAGAGGGCAAATGGCTTCAGCTGTCCTGAGGCATTGTGAATATAGTGGTCATAGTTCTGAGCTGTTATAATACCAAGTTGTGAAAGATTTATCTGGGCCTTGATTTTAGTGGGTATCGGAGCATCATCTTTTGTTTTTCAATTTCTTTTCTTAGCTCATTTGTAAGTATTATAGATAATCACCAAAGAAGATGCCAAACTCATTGTTTGTGTTCACTGTATCGTAATTGCAGAGTAAAGCTAAACTTGTGGTTAGAGACTGCAATGCTCTGTTATCAGCACAACAAAACACAGGAGGGAGATTTATAGCATGCTTAGCGTTACAAATTGCCTACACATGAAAGGAAGTAGGAATAGCTTACTGCAGGACTAGCTGTTAAGTGCACAGCCATTCTTTCATAGCTAGCTTCTCATACACTGCTAAACACAGTTGTTTAAACCCATCATCCAGTAGTGCATTAGTTACCTTTGAATTTGTCATGTGTTCATGCTCTTCTCTGTCCTGGGAAAGAAAAGTATTAGCAGTGCATGTTTTGTTTCTGTATTTTAACTGCCTTAGGGAAAGAATCTGCCATAAATACAAAAACATGTGAATTCATCTTTCTCCAACTGTTCTTGGAAAATAAAGTATCATGTTTGTACAATACAGGAAAGACTTGGCAGCAGTTACATGGATGGTGCCTTCCCAGAGATCATGCAGTGCCTGAATCTATTAATGACCTAAACTACATCCAGCAGTGCCCTTGGAAAACTTCTGTTCCTAGCAAATGGTGAATCAGAAATACTCTCAAAACAAATCTGTTGCAGATTAACTTAATTATCTAAAGCTTCTAGGAGCCTGGGGATTTGCAATGAAGTATTTACAAAAGCTTAAAAACAAGAACAAGTAAAATGAAACACTTTTTCCAACTTGACCAACGTAAAATTACTCTTGGTTATTCAAGCCCCACATGAGTATGATTAGGAAGAATATTAAGATACACTACTGGCTGACATAGTCATTTATTTTTTATCATAAAGAATAAAAATTCTAGAGTCAAATGCTTATTCCCTGAAGTCAAAGAGTTTTTATATTTAATTTAATAACCATGAGAATTCCTCTCTAGTCTCTGTATCATCTCTCATAGTGTCCCATCAAATGCCCATGCCATTTCCATTGTATTTAGCAATAGAATTTTTCCTTTTTCCTTGATAAACAAAAAATATGTACTGACATCAAGTAATGATATCCTAATCTTATGTTAAAGAAAAAAAAAAAGGTTAATGTACAGGAAAATAACAGTAACTGGTGATTGGGAAATGTTGTGTTATGTTGTGTTAGGTCAATTGGGCCATTTGAGCATTTTCAGTATTGTGGAGGGGAATAATATAGTGGCTATCCTTCTCGTAACAGTATTTCAAGGAAGAAGAGGGTTCTGGAATATGTGCATTTTCTAAATTAGCTTCTATCATGCACTTTAATTCTCACAGTATTTATCTAACAGTCATGCCCTATCCTTGTGAATGACAAAGGCCATTAGTCTAACAACCATAACAATTAATTACCATAATTAAGGAGACTATTTAATATGTCAAAGTCTACATTTCCTAATAGATCTAATTAGCATAGCATTTTGTATTCTTTGAAAATGCACCATATCCCTCCAGCATGAAGTAGTTGACCTGACTGAAAGATAGAGAAGGATCTGCTGATGTTAATTTCAGAATAGTCACAAATGTAACCTTAGTAACCCATTCCATTTCTCACTACCTAGCCTTTAGTGGGTAATTAAGAAAGCAGTACTCCACTTTGGAGATTAGCTCTTATCTACTAGTATTTGCACATAAGTTATTCCAAAAGTAATGCCTCATTTATTTCCGTGGAAACTACAATGGAAAGAGTACAATAACACCATTTGATAGAGCAAAATCTCAGCTCTAAACACTGTTTTTCAAGTCGCCACCAGCAGCTATAAATTTTTTTCTGCTATGAACAAGAACCTGCATGTTGCACATGTAGAAGTCTGCACAGCAGTACAGAACATGGTTTGTGTTTCATGTTGCTGTTGCCACTGCTGTAATGCACCACTCTCCACCTCACTCTACAGACTCCTCCATTTAGTCTCCATAAGTGTTCATCAAGTATTGAATGCCAGTGGGTGCAATTTTTTCCACATGGAGGAATTCAGTTCCACACCTTTGCTTCATATGCCCTCCATGTCAGATGCCATTTTGTCAGGCTGCTCCTCTGCTGCCATCTGTTGCACAACAACAAAATGTAATGTATTATTGCTGGAAGGCTAAACCTCTACTGCCATACCACCATCACACGCCTCCAACATTGTGGGCCAACATAATAAACTATGAGGCATTACTTTAGAAGGAGCCCTAATATATTTCATGGAAATCTGTCATACTCTTCCTTCTCAACAACATGTGCCACAGGCTTAACACGATCATCTTAGAAATACCCACTGAAAAATCAATTTGTCATATCACTTCAATCCTCACACCCACCCTCAATAATCATGACTGTCCTCCATGTCCAACCCATACGATTCTGTGATTCTGTCATTCTGTCATTCTGGTGAACCTCCTGTTCCTATGGCTAAGATTGAACTTTTTTTTTGACATTTGTGAATATGAATACATACTTATATACACTTATCATGTTTGTGAAGTTCTTGTTCCACCAGAGCAGGCACCAGAATAAATCTTTAGGTCTCTAATATCCAAAGTTGAAATATGTTTATTTATATTAAACAAATGCACTATCTTAAGCTATCTCCAGATTTTGACACCAGAAAAATATTAGGTGAAGTATATTGAGCTCTCTGAGTAAATCCAAGCTACTATGGAAAAGCATAAGAGAGACATCAATTTATTTTCTTTCTTTCTTATAGAGGGAGGACTTCCTCAATGTTTCCTTCACACCTCCAGTCTAACTGGCTCCGAGTCCTTTTACAGACTGGTTAGAAATGTCTGGCCTTCATCTTTGCCATCTATTAAAGGAAAAGATTGTATGCATTCACAATACTGAAGGAGAAAATGAGAAAGTCACAGCTGACATAAGCCAATCTAAATGGCACTGTACCCAGAAACTTTATGTCAGAAGCAGTCCACCCAAAGCGAGTCCCATGCTTATGTGAGTCTGAAATCTATTAACATTCAGATTCTCTTTTCTTTTAATAGAAAAGCTATTTGGAAATATTACTTTAATGGCTCAGAAATACTTATAAAAGAATTTGCCATCTCTAAATATGATGAGACATCTCTAAACATAGATGAGATCAAGTGCACCCTCTGCAAGTTTGCTGATGACACCAAGCTGAGTGGTGCAGTTAATAATGGGATAAGGAAGGGATGCCATCCAGAGGAACCTCGATGAACTCAAATGTATGAAACTAATGAGGTTCAAGAAAATAAAGTGCAAGATTTTGCTCTTGCAGGCATAATCCCACACAGACTGGGAGAAGAACTCCTTGAGAGCAGTCCTGCTGAGAAGGACTTAGAGGTCCTGCTAGACAAAAAACTTGACATGAGCCAGCAAGTGTGCATTTGCAGCTGTGAAGGTCGACATATCTTGGGTTTCATTAGAGGAATGGTGGCCAGCACAGTGAGGGAAGAGATTATTCCTCTCGTCTCTCTTCAGGCCCCACCTGGAGTATTGATTCAGTCTGGGGCCCCCAGCACAGGAAAGACGAGGGCCAAAAGGTGATCAGGAGGCTGGAGTACCTCTCCTATGAAGTCAGGCAGAGGGAGCCGGCCTTGCTCAGTTTGGAGGAGAGAAGGCTAAAGGCAGACATCATTATAACCTTTCTATATTTAAAGGGAAATTATAACAGGAGGGAAATCAGCTTTTACATGAGTAGATAGTGATATAACAAGGGGGAATGGTTTCAAATTAAAGAAGGGAAGATTTAGAGTAGATGTCAGGGAGAAGTTTTTGACTGAGAGAATGGTGAGATGCTGAAACAGGTTACCCACAGAGGTTATGGGTGCCCCAACCCTGCTGGTGTTTAAGGTCAGATTGCATGGGGCCCTGGGCAATCTGATCTAGTACTTTTAGCAGTTGGCAATTTGCCTGCATCGGGGGATTGGAACTTGATGATTATTGAGATCCCTTCCAACTTAAGTCATTCTATGATTCTGTAATTAAACCAGAGCTGATATACAGCTCCCATCAAGAGACACATTTCGGAAGTTGTATTCGTAAATGGTTTTAACTCCCTAAAAAAAATCATAGGCCCTATCCAGAAAATTATGTCTTCTTAAGTGCAGTTCTCAAAATATTTGCACTCACTTGATAAATATCAATAACATTCAAGTGTCATACCCAGGATTTAGTGTCTTTATTTATTTATTTATTTATTTATTTATTTATTTTCATTTTAAAACCTAAGCCCAGTTTTCACAACTTGAGCCAAAACTTGGCCTGAATGCATGCATTGGCGCTATTACAAAAAGATCTTGAAAGGACATCAGCAAGATACTTCGGAATATCAAAGAAGCTATGAATAGGTCACCTCTATTATATCAGTTTATGCCAGTTCACCAAGAAACACTGCACACAACAGCATTTGTGCTTTGCTTAGAGATAAGACATTGGCTAGGATCACTGAAGGTGATCCTTAGGCTGATTGATAGAGATCACACAGGCTTAGTTCATGGACTCCAGCCAGTTTTAAGTGATGGAAATGCTCTCGATATTATCCACTCGACGCAGTCCTTTAAAGAACTACAATTGTTTTGTTCCATAGATAATAAGAGAACTTAAAGCTGTCTGTGATACCTGTGATGAATACGTTGGGATTTTGAAAATAAGCAATCAAAATGAATTCAGTTTAAAAAAAGAAAAAAAATAATGAAGGTAAGATAAATGTAAGATACTGGAATCAGATCCTTACAAAAAAAACAAAAGAAGCTAACCTTGGGTGTCAATTGTTCTGTTTAAATAAAAGTCACTGGTAGAACAATGTTTAAAATTTAGAACATACGGAAATAAAAGCATGTGTATCTCAGGGAATAGAAGAGATTACAATAGGTGTTTATTATCTTTCTTTATGTATACCTGAATCTGAAAAGAATAGAGAAAGGAGGAATGATAAAAGGTTGTTATGGAGAGAAATTATATAATACTTATACTAGGAGACAAAGGGAATCTGTAGTATCTGTGAAAATATTCACATTTAAATGTAATCTTTCTGCAAGCCTCGCTTCTTCATTGTGGACATAAAGTGAAGATTGAGTTGCTCCTTCCTTTGACAAAGTAATTAGTCTGCTTATTCGATTGTCAAGACTCAGAATTGTTTTTTTCACTAAGATGGACATGAGGACATATTTTATTTAAAAGCACAGGGAGGGTGGAGCTGACGTATTTTGAAACAAAAAATGAACATAAAGTGAGAAAATATGATCATGTAGTAAAGAGGTTGCCACATCAGTAAAAATCTCTATATGAAAGCAGAGGAATTTGCTTCAAACATAGGCTCTCACATCCATGCCTGCATGTTATGATAAAATGTACATTTGATGAAGTGATTGCTTTATAACTTTGTGAGTCCCTCAGATGTGTAATGACAACGTTCACTCTTGAGATCTTGATTGGATGAGTCATTCAGTTCTCTCTTCATTTGCATGTGCAGAACAAGGTGCATTCCTTTTTTGTGTTCTACCCCTGAGGGTTTGTTCTGTAAATGTGCATCATATACACTTGATAATCTTCTTTATGTCTTTATCTAAAGCCTCTGCTCAGCACATCAGAGCACACTGCAGGGAAGATGTTAGAACTTGTCTTTAAATATCTCCACTAAGTCACAGATTTTCTTCTTCACTGAGGCAGACCAGTTTATGTCTGCTTTTCTTTCCAGTCAGCCATCCCCGCTGCAACTTTTCCAAACACGTCCTAGACTAGTGGAGCAGAAATTTGCTATGAGCCTGTTGTTGTCTTGTGCGCCTGGGCTCACAGTACAATTCAGCTCATGAAAACATCTGCTCTGATGAGACGCCTGAACCGGACCTGAATAATCATTTGAGCTCCCTCATGCATGAGATACTGGAATATGTGTGTTCATTAGGTCTGTAGATTAGCAGAGGTAATAGCTTCCCCCAAATTTTGGTGCACCAGCTGTGTGAAAAGAATATTTCCACTAACAATGCCAGAGGTTTGAGACACGTCACTGTGTCCCAGAATATCAAAAAAGACTCAAAACAACCTGCGAGATACTTTCAGTATATTTTTAAGAAATGATTCATATGAAAGGCGAGTGATACAAACGTATAAATTACAAATGGTTTTATAGTTTCATTCCATCTTCAATTACAGTGAACCTGTTGCAGATAAGACAATTGATGGAAGAGCAGAAGAAAAGGGGAGAGAAAATAAAAAAGCTCTTCTGCCTTTGAACTGATGACAGCTTGACAGGAGACTGAATTTTGAAGGCAAATTCTGTGGAGAAGTATTTGAAACTGTTATTTTTTTGTGATAGGATCTGACGTTCTCTAGGAGCTAGAATGGACTATTTGGTCTGCCAAATCTTTTAAAAGTCATCATTGCTTCTTCTTATCTTTACAGTCCTATGTTATAAACCCAGGATAATTGGAGGTCAAGAACAGTGTAAGGAACATGCAAGTTTCTAAAATTATCAAGTAAATAGTATCAGCATACAAGAGTAATATTAAAAAGACCTAGAATTTGCTGGGGGGCGGGGGGGGGGGGGGGGGGGGAAGGAATAAAAGGCCATTTCATGGTATATTTCTGTTAATTTTTATGAGACACAATATTGCCATTCTATGAGTCAGAACTCATAAAAAAGGTTTAAAAAGGGAAAAAGATAAAATCTATTTAGAGATCTCTGCCCTTGTTGCTGAATGCTCCCTGCCAAGAAAAAAATATGATAATTTGAAGATTGATAACTGTCCCTTACTGATAGCAAAGTTATTTTAGCCTACTGAAGGAACTTTTACTAGAAGATCCAAATGAGATTAGAATATGCTTATCTGCATAAAAGGCTTCCTTTTAATGTATAACCCTCCCACACATTTCTCAGCAATCCCATTCTTTATTATCACTGGTTGCTGGCTCAGGAGAGCTGCCGCAGTGAAAGTTATACTATTCTCTTTCTAGGGCAAGGATCTACATATGAGATACAAGGGTTTATGTATATGTGAAAATAGGTAAGACAAGTGAAAATTGTTTAGAGAACATGTGAGACTTTTTATGTGAACATCTCTTTTACAGTTCTCTATTTATCTATATTAATTAGTAATTAATCAAATTATATTTATCCAACGTTTGCTTTAAAACTTTTTATTTTTGCATTATTCTGGGGTAACTGAAGCTTTCATCATTAAGATGAGTATCCATATGCAGATCAAGCCTGTTATATTGCTATTTTAGTTTTCACAGAATAAGTAAAGACTTGGTCAGTTTTAATGTAAAGTATCTGCTGAAGGAATCTACAAGCAGAATTAAATGGAGATTCCAGGATTTCTTTCAATCCTACTAAACATGCATAAATACCTTAGTTTCTACCACACATAAGTTCTGCAAACTTCTGCTTCTATTCTAAAGGGTACATTAGTAAAGGTCAATGCTAGCTAGGCAGGATACGAGATATGAAGAAAAGTTTTCTGATAATCGTTCATTGCTTGTTTAAATTGGAATAGCTCAAGACTTGTAATGATTATCCTTATCATTTCTAGCTCACAGGAAACTTCACACAATCTTTAAGCAGTTCCCTTTTCTTCTAAGATCATTTCAGAAGTGCACGTAGCTTGGCATTGTCAAATTTTCTAATTGCTGCAACTAATTTTTCCAGTCTGTTTGTGCCTTCATGTCAAGAAGACAAGCTTCTTTGAGGATATCATAACATGAGGAGAAAAACACTAGGCATAATGAGACAGAATTATGTTATAAATCCTCAGAGAGGAAAACATATTTTCCCAAAATTCTTGGCACAGAACATTGCAGAATGACCTAGTTGGTAAGTGGCAAGAGACATAAACTGAAGTAGCACAGCATAAATAAAATCTACATTAAGAAACAATGCAAAACAAAAGCATATATATGTATTTGAAACAAAATTCTGCACTGATCACTTAGGCATCATCCCCTTTACATAATTCTCATGACTTTTATGCAGCTATATTCAAATTATTGAATGTCTGAATTCTTTTTCCACTGTCCAGTATAGCGTTTCAATCAATATCCCTTTCCTTCATCAAATCTTGTTTAAAGGTCTGTTAATGAACCTGGCCAGCTTGCTGCCCAGAACATCTTTGCCCTACCTGGTCAGTTGTGTCCCATCCAGCATATAAACATACCTGGTCTCTTGGTGGTAAGTTCAAGATGATACAACCCAAAACAATGAACACAACATCTATCTGATTTATTTTCCTTCTTATTCCTGTGTCTCAGTCCCCAACTGGGAAGATAGAGGTGAACATCACCTGTAATCTTGATCCCTTAAACATCCTTCTGAGGGACATAAGGTCTATTTTAATATTTTGTAATTTCCTTGTTGCAGCTCAATGTGACCTGTTGTCTTTTTTATAAATATTTATTTCTTTAAGGAGGAAGACAAGAAAAAATGATCTTATGTTTACTGAGAGTTTTATTGTTAATTATAATTTTATCTACACTGACAGACTAGAAACAACTGCTTTAGCAGACAGAAAGATGGTCTGGCTGTTTTTTTTAATAAACATTCCCATGACTGTGAATCTCTTTAAATCAGATTCATTTCCACCTTTACCAATTCAATCCTGAATTCCTTCAGAAAGTATCAAATTTTTCATTACTTAGAAATACAGACTAGTATATTAATGTGATTGTGAAACTATTGAAATCAGCATGAATGACTGAGAAATTGCTTTTTCTAATTCAGTGTTTGTATAAAGTTGGTAGCTCCTATTAAAAAGCCTTGCTGATAGCAGGTACAGCTATTTTGTAGACGAAGTCTTTGACTAAAGTAAATGTGTTCAGTCCACTATATATTGATCTGTGCCAGAATTCACATATTTGTTTTATAAGATTGAAACCAAATTAATGTGGAATTTCTTGCTTGAAGAAGAAATCTGTACTTTTCTGAGGTGGGTTGGAGGGGGAGAAGCAATTTTTTTCTGGAGAGAAACTTTCAGGCAGGGCAACAAAAAAAAAAAGCAGAAAGTCTCCTCTAAATGCTACAAGTACAGATTTTGATAGAACACTTGAGTACAAGCACTCATACAGGTCTCTGAGGCAGCAGAGGAGAAAAAGATATCAGAAGGCAAATCGTAAATTTGGGCAAGAGAAAACCACTCCTAGAAGAGGAAATCTTCCTCGACTCTCTGTGCAGGTGAAGACTGATCAATAACCATTTTGTTTTACTTTTTCATTCTGTTTTTCAATTCATGGAGAGTTTTAAATATTCAACTTTTTAGATTAATAAATCTAACTTTTTAAGTTAGATAGATGTCCATATTTTCTCTGGTGAAGTCACTCTAAGGAAAAGATTTAGACAAGTCTTTGTCATCTTTAACATCCACTTTATAAGCATAGATAAGTCTTCTGGAAGGAAGATCTACGATAATCACTCAAAAAATTAAACTTTTAAAACCTGTCTTGAATTTGAGAATATTTACTACTTACTGACAGTGTAAAACTGAAAATATTTATAACTTTCCCGATCTTAAGTGTAGAGATGCACTAGAATAAATTACCGAAGGCATTTGTTGAGATTCTGTCATTTCGAAAAACATAGTAAAAAACTGCCTGTCAAAAATAATTTTTACATAAATGACCCTGCTTTGGGCAAAGAATGGACTATACAATATCCCAGGGTGCTGTTTCCTTCCACTTCTTATTATCAGTCCTTCTGAAGAAAGGAACACACATCCCTACACAAATGTTTCTTCAGAATACTTTTTCTTTGTATGAATTATGTACAAAAAGCCAGAGAGTTTAAAATAGCTGAAATAAGAAAGTTGTGCATAAGCTGTTTATCACTTAACTTATTCAAACCTCCAAGATAAAAATAAGATAAAAAGGCCTATGGATAATTAACCTTCAGGAAAAAATAAAAAAGGCCAAGGACAACGTTACTGAATATGCTCAGGACTCTTAATTCCTTCAGGTCAATGTGTATCATTCCACAGCTTTCCCAAGCCTCATTAAGAGGATGAAATACATGACGCAGTATTAAGAGAAGTCTTGATGCTGTAAAATATCCTATTGTCTCTTTAGCTTAGTCTTATCACCTTATACTCAACTATGAAAATTAAAAATCCTGTGGGTGAACTCACCCCTCCCGCATACATATTGTTTTCGCAGAGCTTTTCTATAATCTCTGAACCCTTTTGGTATCAGCCCCATGACAGATAACCAGCTTCCACAGAGATTTCTTCTCAGCTAAGATCACAGAGCTTAAGTTTGTCACATCCTACTTAACTAAGCCTTCAAGCTAAAATATATTTATAAAGCTCGAGGCAGACTAGATCATTTCTTGTATTGTCAACAGACTCATTAAACATGATATTCTATTTATTTTGCAGAGGAAGATTGGGAGGTCACATGTGATATATTTTATACTTACAAATGATCGTTCTATCTCTTTAGCATTAAGAATGTATGAAGGAGACTTTTATTTCATACATATCTTTAATCAAAGAATATGACAAAACTTCTTGATAAACAGTAATAATTAAAGGAAGAGAGTCCAAAAGAAGGTCGTAAAACAGAGGGCAAAATGAAAGACAGCTTCAGGGGGAATAGAAAATATGAACTTTTTGAAAAAAATCTAAGGTTTGGAAGCTATAGATTTTAGTTCTATTTCTGTCTATTA
This sequence comes from Lagopus muta, assembly GCF_023343835.1. Taxonomy (NCBI): domain Eukaryota; kingdom Metazoa; phylum Chordata; class Aves; order Galliformes; family Phasianidae; genus Lagopus; species Lagopus muta. Next base: position 11,097,193 of record NC_064439.1, on the reverse strand, counting down.
CTGACCATATATGTGTAGCAGAAATCTCAGCTGGCACCTTCCTCTTCTCTCCATAGATTTTAGCAACACATCACTCACCTCCTGAGTGAATAATGGTCAGTCTGTGCTAAGCAGAACATGAAATTCAGTGCTATTGAGGCACTATTATACACGACAGAGCTATATTATACTAGGACAGATCTTAGTAGTGTAATCCAAGGTTGGCTTGTCCTACAGCATTATAGTATTTATATTTCTGTGTCTTTTTGAGCTTGTGGTAGTTGTCAATTCAGAGTGCCCCCATGGGCTTCAAAACAGAATTACTCAGAAATTTGTCTCTTGCATTTTTTTGACTCCTTAGAAACAGATAAATTATATCTAGATGTATCTAGATACTTTATATCTAGATGTTTATTTCTAGCGACTTGTATATGAACTAATTGTCTGTGTTCACCTTACACTTCTTAGAGATCTGGTCAGTGTAGGCTGGAAAACTGCACAGTTCACTTTACAGCTGGTATACACATAATTAGTCATAATATGTTACCACAGACCCACAGACAAGAGGAATACCCATCACTTCCACAGCTTCGAAATGAAAATGTTTGACCCACCATCCAATCTTCAAGCTGTTTTTCCAGGGATCAGTCAGGTTATATATCTCTAAAGTACTCTGCAGATCATCTACAACAAATCTTGAATGCTATGCATTATTCTTTTATTTCCTTTCAAACTATTTAACTGGTTTAAAGCATTATATTACATTTACAACAAGCAGTCGGCATTTGCTTATTGTCTGTTTGAAATAATTTCATACCCTTACCAGGTTTATGAAGAGACAGAAAATCTAAACAGATTCATGCATCTTGCACTGTACAACAGCAGGAAGATGGCATTTTTCTCTCCAGTGTTATTTTCATTGAAGCATGGATTAAACCTATTTGAATATGCCCACAAATGTCCATCAATCTCTTTACAATAAAACCTTAATAAACCTTGCAATTTTCTCCTTTCTCTGCGAGCATTTTTTTCTTCTTTCAAATGTAATTTCAATATGTCAAACACCGTCTTGTTATAGCCTATTTAAACAGCTAATGCAGGATTTTCTTGCTCTTTTCACATGGGGAACATAACTAATATATTGGTTTTAGCAAAACTAGATATTTTTTAATGTAATTTTAGACAAACAGTATTATATAAATAATATTCCCTGCTTCCCCCTGCAGAACCTTGATAATTGCTTCCTCTTTTCAACACCTTCTGCAATCTGACAAATAGACCTTCTAAAAATGGCATGTTTCCTCCAGGTAAAAAATGTACTTTTCCTTCCTCTGAGATCCTAAATAAGAATGTGAAAAAGACTAACAACTATGAAGCTCATCTTGTTCAAAATTTGAATCAGTCTGAAGCTGAGAATAGACAAAATAAAAGGTGACTATTCCACCATATGAAAAAAAAAATTATCTTACAAACACAGCCTTTATATAAATTAGGGTAATCTGATTTGCTGTCACATAGAATGCAAGCTAAATAATTTCAACTAACACCTCAAGTATCAACTTGATTAATCTTGCTTGAGCTAGAATATAACATATTAGAAGACATACACTATTGCCCATTGCATAATACTCCAGAAACCTTCCATTGCTCAGACAGAAGTTAGTTACAGTAAATTTTGACTAATACTGTGCTTTCCTTGATATTAAGATATGAACATTCACATAGAACGTTTTAGGTTATATTAAACTCCTTAATTGTAAAAAAAAAATGTACTTCATGTCTCCATTTTGAATTTGATTAACTTTGATTTCCAGAAACTGGACCCTTCTTGAGGTATAAACTTTCTCTTTGCAAAAGGTAAACAGTCCTATTATGGTAACCTTGTTCTTTCTGCGCACTATGTAAAATGTAAAAGATATTCATGTACTAAAAATTTGAGCTACATAACTAGTTATACTTCATAACTGTGTCTATCTCTAAATCTTTAAGTACTGAATAAAAATTCATTTAATTTTGAAATCTAGGTCCGCCATTCATTATGATCTCTAATATCTTCTTTGCTTTCCTACACAGTATTTTAAAGAGAGGAGGATATATTTTAAAAACTCATTGCTTATGAAAGAACACCAGAAGACAGCCTGTTGAAAATTGAGCATTTATTGGTATGAAATAAATTGATGTAATTCACTGTTGTAATGGGCAACAGACAGTGAAATTTGAAGGCTGACATATATCACACCTCACCAATCCCTAAAACAAACAAACAAGCAAACAAAAATCAAACAAACAAACAAAAAAGAATTAGATGATCAAATCTGAGATTTCTGGAAAAATTCTGTGGATATACGAATCATGGTGCATTTCTGATTTCCCCTTATAAAGAACACCATCATCTGGGATTTTTTTCCACTGTCTCAGATATTACTGCTGGTGAACTTGTACAGTAACTCCAAATTCACCTACTCTGCATTTAATTTTCAACAATTTCAAGATGATATGGGAAGAAATTTTGACTACTGCTGCATAACATATGTGCAAAATCCCTCAGTATAGCTGCCTAAAGCAAATAGGTTCGGTTGGTTGACACATTACTGCACACAATAGCAACATAAAAACTCAGGGGAAGTGAATGTCCTGTGAACACCAGGAATTCTAAATTCACTTTATTTTATATTAAAAATAAATAAATAAGAAAAGATATTTTAATCTTTGTCTGAAAGATAAATGCCACATAAGCTGTCAGTAAGATACAGTGATTCTAATTCAGAGGAAAGGGAAAAGAAGGGAAGAGGATAAAAAAGAAAGAAATCTGGTAAGATGAACAATGAAGGACCTTATATTTTTTAAGTATGTCTGTATAGTGTTAGACATCTAATATATATTTGTGACAGCAGAATGAGAGTTTGAATAAAATAGAAAAGTTTATTTGATGTTATGCTATGCGTGATGTAGAGTCCATCACATGGCTGTGGTTTAAAAATGAGGAAACAAATGTAATAAACTAAATTTTATTTTACTTAAACATATCAAGAATTATAAACTTTGTTTTATAATTTCAATTATTTTTTTACAATACTTACCTGCATTTGTTACTAGAAGAACACATTCAGTAAATATTTACATATTTCATATAGATATTCTATATTTTTTATATTGAGGTATTATTTGTTGATACAGATAAAAATTGTTATTCTGGATCAACTTGTTTTCCAGTTTGGTCATTGAATCTAACTTTAGTAATTTTCACATTTTATATTTAGAGAGTATGAGCTTCTATATGTGACAAGAGTTACTGGGAACTGGAAATTATTTTGTATTTGTCAAAATACTTTCTTGATGTAGTTCATGGGCAGCTAATTAATCTTCTGGATGAAACAAGTGGCTGTCAAATAAGGGAACCTGTTGTTTAAGAATTAGGTGCAGTCATTTCAATTGCAGTTGTTTGTGTCCTACAACAGAAGTACAAGGCCATAGGAGCTGTAAAATTCATGTCTGGGAGGAGAGAATATCCAGCATTACGTAAACTCTTTATAACTCAGAAAAATGAACTCTGCAGAGAGGAATGTATTTTTAAGTCCAGATATCTGTATTTGCTTTAGATAATTAGACTCTATTATGTTTATCATTTTCATGCTAAGCAAATACTTATTTTAATCTGACATTAACATTAAAACACAGGTTAAAATTTCCTTATTCTGAAATAATATAGCATTCACAAATTAAATCTTAATATCATGCAATTAAAAGCAAGCCATAATAGTCTAAAAGACTATACTATTCAATGAGTCTTTCAAGTGATTACAGGTTCCTTAGTCAATACATTGACCATGCCCACTGCATGACACTAACATATTAGCCAAAGAACATTTATTATAGCTTTTTACCAACCCATGCAACTTTGATTTAAAGTCAGGCATTCTAATATGCTTTGACAAGTAAATTGCTTGCCTTTTTTCCTTGATAGCCAACCATATAAATAATGCATGCATAGTAATAGTGAGAGCAGTAATGTAAAAGTCAAGTAAGGAGACATATACAGCACGTTAACAATAAAGGTGCACTAACCATTTCAAACAGGAGAAAAATAAACTGTAAAACATATGAAAAAAGAGCCCAATTCTTAAATATATATATATATATTTCTTAAATGATTATCTTAAATTCTTAAACGATCACTTTAAGCAACAGCAAATAATGGAAAATTATTGAAAGCACATCATAAATAAACACATTTCTTGCATCTTGAAAGTTTTCTCTACTCAAGTGAGGATTGCCTCAGCATGCCCAAGTTGAAGCCAGAGTAGAGCAGATTTTAGAACAGGAATGATCCTCTCTGATCATTTACTTGGACCCTACTTAACTACTCCATAGGAAGCTGAATGACTTTTCTTTTTTCTCCATAGAAAGGTTTGAATGACTTTTCATGGAATCTTAACAGGAAGGCCTCCAATCTCCCCCTGAAGACCTCAAGAAAGCAGGGGATGAACAATTTGCAAAGTAAGTGTTTATTGAACCAAATACACGTGGTAGCCAAATCTCTGCTCATGTTGAAAACTGGAAGAGAATAAAGCTAATTTTAATTTTTAAAAATCTATTCTTGAGATCTGTCCCCTTTCCTTATCAGTAACTTGTCAGGGAAATGAAATGCTACAAATCTCTCAAAGTTCCACAGTTTCTGACCTGCTCCTTATTTCCATATCTCTGTGATCTAGCCACAGAGACAATGCAAATTATTTAAAATTTAATGTTTGCTGCAGTCAAATTAAACTATCATTGCCAATTCAGCCCTTTTCTAGACAAAAATCAGTAGCAAACATGGACCTATTCTTCTGTAGCTCTTCACCGGATAGTACAGTCAAGTGATTCCATTGTACTGAGCGTGTTCATGGCTAGAAATAGCATTGTTAAGTGCTACTTCCTAAGAACTACACCACTGCTGACAAATAAGAAACAAACTACTTACAGGCATGTGGAAGACCTTTTACTTCTTAAGATTTTCACATTTTTCTTAGCATTTTGAAAATTAACTTGAAGAGCATTTGCCTACTTTTCAGAGAAAACTGATATATTTCAATCAAATCAATCCTGAAAAGTGGTCAAAACTGACACTGTACAATTTTCAGATATTGTATATGTGTTTGAATATGTCAGTGTATCCAAGCCTTTTCTTTTTCCTGATAGACAGGGTTGGACAATATTTCTCAGAAAAAGTCATATACTCCACCTTGGATCCTTAGTCTGAGTATAACTGTGTTATACTGGAGTGAAACTAATAGGAAGATAAAGATGACCCATTTCTCAGTCAGCAGAAATGCATGCAGTAAAGCAACTCAGACAATAATTCTAAGTTTTTATTGTCTTATTTGATCTATTTAGAGCAACTCACTTGCCATCAGATCCTATTCCAACCATGGGAATGTTTTCTGCATGCTTTTCAAATATATTTCATTTTCCATATGGGAATACTTGAACAAAATCATACATGCACATACATAAATATACACACACACAATTAAATTCTGTCATTCACATTGTAAGGTGCATTTTCTTGTGTTACATATCTTGGTGTCAATTCTTTCCATAATTGGCTATTTTTAATAATGGGATACAAAGGAAAGTGATTTAAAATCCAATTACTATTTAAATAAAGCCACAGATCCAGATACTGAATCTTTTGTTTTGTAGTTTCAGTACAGTATGTATATGCCAACAATCGTTTCTGGTCAGTTTATTAGCATGCAATTTAAATGCTTATATCTTCCCAGACAAACTGTATGATTAGCCTCTTAAATACTCTCATTTTGGTCTTTTAAACAATTCTGTAAAGAGCAACTCTTTGCTATATCAGCAAGTGATTTGAAAATGAATTATTCAGTGTGCATGCTGCAGATATAAATAATCACAAGGAACTAATAGGTATATTTAAAATTTAGTGTTGAAATCATGTTGATACACAGATCCAGTATGTTAGTAATAACAATGCTATTTTAGCAGAAACCTACACTTTCCTCTGTCCATTCCTGCTTTCAGTGGACAAGAAGTCAGAACTGAAGGAATTTCATGAGGGCTTTTATCTGGAGTAGCTATCCATAAATCTATCCTTTGGTACTAATATCAAAGAACAAGAAACAGTATGAAAAATCAAATATGCTTTCCATATATCACAAATACACTTTCCAAAACTCTTTGAAACCTTTGATCATAAGGGGTTATTTTTTCTCTGTATTTTCGTGCTTTCCTTCTCTGGATTCTCCTAAAAACTTAATTTTAAAATAATGAACTCTGCAGTTCTTTTCACTTAGCAGGGGTATTTTTATGAACAAGAACTATTTTCAGTACAGACAAAATTTACACATTGCCTGGTGGCCAGAAGTATGCCTGAACAAACAGAAAAGCGGTTTCATAATGGACTTTATTTGTTTATAGGAAAAAATCTTGTAGCTTGGCAAATTGAAAATGTTTTTGCAAGGATACCCTGACTCATGACAGCAGAACTCAATGCTGCTGATAAATTTTTAGTCTTTTCCACAGATATAGGCTGGTTTGTTTAGCAGTGGGGATCAGTATATTAGTCTAAGGATCAATATATTAGTTTAGCAAAAGCAATCAATGAGTGCTAGTTCTAAAAAAAGTTCCATTTCAACTTTGCTTAGTGTGTGAACAGCCCTGTTTTCCTCAATGATTCTCCTTCACAGAAAACATAGGAATCATAATCTACTACTTGTCTTTGCATTTCAGCAGGTGCAAGGATGTTTTCCTCGAATTTTCACACATATTGTTTCAAAAGTTGCTCATTATGGCATAACAAGCAATGAAAATTTGCCAAATTGGGAAAAAAAAAAAACAACAAAAACCAACACACAAACAAAACGACTAAAAACCAGCTAAAAGTCTCAGTGATGAATCTAATAATGGAAAAATAGACATAAAGTAAGTATGCATAGGACCACCCTAGAAACAATTGTGCATGAGGGACATTTACATATATTAATGAGTTCTTGGAGCAGAATGAATATCTATGCCAATGTACTGCATATGTACATCTTAACTGTTTAAGTGTGGAAACTTGACTCTGTGGAAGTTTGTCAAGTCATCTGGTATGTATTGTGAGGAATAAAGAAATGCCACTTTCTAACATAACATTGGAGTTAGAGAATTTTCTTCCCGGATTTCAGATGACACCAGTTAAAAATAAAATGAAAATGGAATCTTATTTTATTTTTTTAATAAAAGGAAACCATTTCAAAGTTTTTGATGGGACCCTTGATTTCCCCAAACCAAACTGGCTTTATTTAGTATTCCTGGAAATAAAAGGATGAGCTGCTGCAGATGACAAGATGCTGAATTTTCTTAGAGCTGAGGACCTTGCATCAGAAATGACTGAGAATTGTTCAGATGTTAGCAGGATTGGAATCTTACACCAGAGGAGAAACTGGAAGTTTAGAAGAATCAGGTATTTTGATACCTGTTGGATAGGTATCTGTTGGACAGGTCTTATCAATGTAAAATAACCAACAAGTTTGTTTTCTTGCCAACAATCATGGTATAGCTGGGATCCACAGAACTGTATTTAAGTGATGCTTCTGATAACAATTGTTTAACATTCTGCAGGCCTGAGAACATATGTGAAACCAATTGGCCAGAAAATGAAAATTACAATATGGCCAAAAGGTTCTATTACATTTACAAGCCAGTGAATGCAAAATGCTCCTCATAAAGTGGCAAAGCCTTTAGGAGGTTTTTAAGAAGCCTCCCCTTACTTGACAAGTTGGGGGTAAATGAGATAAAATGATCATATGATGAACAAATATTCCACATAAATCTGCTGAATGATGGAAAGAATGGAAAACCTCAAGAAGTCAAACTGAGTTTGTTGTACCAAGAAACAGAAAATAGTACATTTTGTGTAACATCTTGGTGGAGGAAGAAAACATCTTTTCTTACAGAATGCAAAGTGTCCACAGAAACATAGACACTGTAACATGCAGGATGTCTGTGCCTCAGAAATATGCAGACACTGTACTAGTTGTGTTAGAGGCTGTTATGAACTAGTTATGAAAGTGCATCAGAGTATCAAAGTTGATATATCCTGCTAGTTGATAAATCCTACTTTATGTTAATAAATCCTACTTTATGTTAATAATTGAGAATTTAATTTATTTATTTATGTTAATAAATAAATAAATTAAATTCTCAATATAGTACTACTTTGTGGCTTTTAAAGAATTTGTGGTTACCTAAAAAAAACCAACCAACCAACCAAACAAACAAAAAACCACAAACAAACAAAAACAACAAATTACTATTTACTTTGTTGCATTTTTCTGGTGGATTCTTATGGGTTTCATTGTCATTATGTTGTTCACCATAAAAGATTGAGCAGCACTTTTAAATTGTGACTATGTAGCTAAGGATAAAAAAAACCGCTTTAGAAAAATCACAGTTTTTACTGGAATGGAATGAAGGCATAAGTGGAAATAACATGAACAATATGCAGGTTGCTTCAAAAGTAATGACTCCTATTTATTTCCATGGAAACTACAACAGACACAAAGACCACAAATTCTCAGCTACAAAACACTTTTTTTCAACACAGTCACCACCATTAGCAGTGCATTTCCAATACCAGTGAACAAAAAGTGAAGATCAGCACCACTGAACCACTGTTAAACAGGGGCTATGATGGCTTGTCTTTCACATCATTTCTGCCACTGCTGAAAGGCACTGCTTACTGTCTCACTAAGCTCACATCCACTGTTCAATCTCCAGACATGTTCATCAAGTGTCGATGAATGTCAGTGGGTGCCATTTTTTTTTTAACCACATTTAGGAATTCTGTTCCACAGCTTTGCTTCATACACACTTCTGTGTCAGATGTCATTTTGTCAGACTACCCCTCTGCTGCCACCTGTTGCACTGCAACAAAATGGAATGGAATACTGGTGGGAAGATTCAACTTCTACTGCCATACCACCAACATCCACTTGACGTTGTGAGCCAACATAATAAAATAAGAGGAGCTACTTTTGGGGCAGTCTTTCTCCACTTTGTGGAATAATAACAATACTACCAGTATGCTTGTCTTTACTACAAAAATCTAGGAGGTGAATTCTTTTGTCTTTTTTGGATATTGTTAAGCTATAGCACTGCTGAAATTAATGCAAGCACTTGGTGATGGTGATATAGTTTTATCGATTGCTTGTAATCTCACTGAGTAAACTAACAGAGCTTAGCCACCATAGTCCCTTGAACTGTTTCTAAAAAGCGAGTCTTGCACTGGAAGAATAAGAAAACTCTTGCTCTTGTAAACCCCAAAGAAATATCTTTAAAGAAAAAAAAAATCAGGTGGCATTCTATTTACTCACCCACTTTGACTGAAGATCAGTCTTTGTGTTTAATTTCTTATCATTTATCTTTAAGAGGTAATATAATATGCTGGCATCTGTTTCATTTGACAACTTAATGTGGTCTCCATAGACTCACTTTGACAACACTTTGTTGTGATTTAACAGTGAAGGTGTCATCTCCAATGACTTGCACTTACACACTGCTGCATCTGAACTTTGACACTTAAGTGGGCTCATCTGAGATCAGATATCTAAGATGTTTATTTCCATTCACATTCTGTCTTGACATTGTATCATTTTATTAGGTCCAAAAGTAGGTTATTCCCAAAATGGGAAAAAAAGTTCTTTGAATTCTGATGTAAAATTTGAGCTTTATTATAAAATATAACTAACTGAGCATTTCATACATATTGAGCTTTTGCATGAAAAGAGAATTATTTTCTGGTGAAAACCAGGTATCCCTTAATGAGATTCATGCAAAACAATTCAATATGGGCATGGATTCTGCTTTCTTATTTGTGTATACCAGGAAAAGTCAGCTGAAATCATTGGTAGTAGTAGACATAAAAATAAATCATGATGTCAGAGCTGGGACACATGATCTGAACAAAAGATTTACTGCTATAAATGCAATTATTATATCCGAATCTATCTATCTATCTTAAGATGTACATATGCACATTCATCCCTGAGTATGCTATGGCATGCTCTGGGTTCAAAAGAAAAAAAAATTTGATTGCTTATTTTACACTTTTTTTTTTTTTTCCTGGAAAAAAGAAAGAAACCATAAATACTTAATCTAGCAAAAGTCTATAAAGGCCTTGTGATACGAATATCCATGAGAATAAATAGTGCCAGTGAATCTTCCAAACATGGAGCTCAAAGCCTTCAGAATTTAGATCTCAGAATGTCATCATGTACTAGTTTCCACCAGATTTTTCCCTTTTCTAGTCTGTGGGAATAATATCCAAGTTAAGGAAAATGAAATTGTAATTGCTTTACTTATTTTAAATACAGAAATAATAGGAAAAAAGTCGTTTGTTAACAACATTAAGGTTAGATATTCTATGGAAGAACAAAGCATGTTTAAAGTAATACATACAATGTATATTTTCATATAAAAACACATCCATATGTGTACATATAGTGTATATTTAAAACTAAAAGTTATATTTTATGTATGCCTTTATATATTCTTTATACATGTCTAAAAATCTTTAGATTATTTACTCCTCAGTGCTTTCCCAAATATTGAAACATTTATGAGGGGAAAGAAAGATAATGTAAAAATGATAGAGTAATTATCTCAAGAAGAAAATCTACCACAGCCTGTTATTATCACCAATTTCTTTTGGATTTACTCAGCAAAATTTGACAGTTCACATCATTGAAAGAAATGATGAGAACTGAGGTACTAATTCTTAAACATTACGCATATTGGCATTGGTTTCTTCCTGTCAGCAATTACTTTTCAATGTAGGAAAGGAATCACCACTGTAATTATTTGATGTATGGTACAGTGAAAGCTATTTGACCTCTCTTCAAATTCTGTCAGCTCGAAGTCCATGCAGACAAGCAAGCAATCTTTCACAAATTTGCTGTATGTAAATCAAAACCTAATAGATCTGTGTCTGGTATTAGCATTACAACAGCATCTACTGTAAGTACCTAGGGAATCTAACAAAGTATAGGCTACCCTTTGAGACTGAGGCCAGGATAACTTTTTATTTTCTATTCTACCCTGTTGACAGAAATTGTAAAGATGCCAGTAACAAACCCAGATCAACAGAGAAATTTTGCTACACGCAGAAATTATACTCTTAATAATAAGATATAGAGATCTATTTTCTAACCTCATTATCTATTTTCTGTCCCTGATGCCTAGTGCGCAGAATTCCAAGTAACAGTTTTCCATAGTTTGAAAAGTACCTCTAAAGGGAATTGCTACACTTTCTAATCAGCACCACATATTGAGTAACCAATACTTCATTGAGTGGCTGCATCTAGTGTGTGTGAAATGAAAACAAAAATAAAAATAACAAAAAAAACCCATGAACTTTCAGTATGATTTTAGAAGATATCTTCTAGATGGTGAAAGACTTCACAGAGATAAATATTAAATTCTGCTGATGCACTGACACCAATAGATGGCTAGCTTTATTGCTTGTAAGAGGATTCTATTGCTAGAACACTTATGCCTACGCAGTTTTGGAAGCCAATTAAGAATTAGTAATTTATTTTTACTTCTCATATGGGTTTTGGAGGAAGAAGTATGCATTATAGGCATGAGGAGGTAATGGACTATTCCAGGAAGTGGCTACACAACCAGCAAATTTGTCAACCCCCATCCTTATAAAAGCATGGGCTGCACAGACAATGCCTACAAGAACAGGAAGCAGCAATGAGTTCCAAAACACACTGTGCTGCTATTAGAGGCAGTAGAATGAGAAATTTCTTATTCTTCCCATTGACTAACAACTAAAATACAGCAAGTGTCACTCACAGTGTGTTATTTTACTCTGGTTACTTAAGGAAAATTGAAAAGACTTGCCAAAAGTGCAAGGGGATGAAGTACCAGTATGTGAAACTCTACAGTGACTTTTTAAACTTCTAATACGTAGAATACCACTTTTTTTTTTTTTTTTTTTTTTTTTGCACCTACCACAGTTAAAGTCAAGAGCATGTACTTCAAAGACTTTTTTGGGGGGGGGACATCTAACAGTTTCTAACAGGGAATGAGTTTCTCTTTCAGAAAAGAGAGATTATTTACGAGCAAAGTTACTGTTTGGAAAAGCACCATAAAAAAACTCATGAATTTAGCCTCTTCTTTTAATTGTTTATTTGTTCTTTTTGTGTCTTTTTGGGAGGGGAAGGTTTGAGGAGAGGGTGTTTTATTTTGTCTTGGAAAGAAACAGTATTTGGCTCTAATCACTGAAGGTTACAACAGGAAAATATTTCTAGAGATTTAATAACCTTGCAACTACTGGCCTCTGTGGTTCTAACAACCTGTCTGACGGATTGTGACAGAAATGTGAAATTGTATTTGGGGTACATGGACCTAAGAAGTGGCATATTGAACATAATGAAAATGAAATCCCAGGCCATGGGAAGCCAATGAAAAACATGTCATTAGGTCTGGGACTTCACAGTTCTCACCAACTGCTTTATCTGCCACCTTGCACCACGTACATGCACATATGTTTGCTGCTTATGGTTATGTGACCCTTCACCTAGCTGTTAAAAGAAAACAGGCTACTACTTACAGCAGGGTTAGGTCCACATTGAATGTTTTGTTTTATGCATAGGCAGACAAAATTACAGCATATCAGAAATAATGTGGTAAAGTTGGTATTCCATACCCATCATCATCTCTTCACATTGTAATTTGTGTTATCTGCTATTTTTTATGTCAAACCTACAAGTTTTCCACGTCCTGTTCAGTTAGTTTAACTTTTGGCCAGGACTGTGATAACAGTTGATCCCATATGTATGCAACAAGAGCTTGTGCAAGGCAGTAATTTGAAGAGTCAGACCATTGACCTAGGATTTAACACCCTATGAAAAAAATTACAGAACACAATTACAGATTACAGAATCAGGCCTATATGGTTGCAGTTTCTCTGGATGCTGAGAAAATGTACAAAAACATTTTGTATTTGTCTCATAAATACTACAGTCTTCATGCCCCATTATTTTGTGCCATCACAGACAGCTGAGAGAACTTAATAATTTTACTTATTAGTTTAGCTTTGATTATCAGATAGAACAGAATGTTCTAAATAATTGAAAATATAATTTCAACTACCTGAAGTGAAATCAAATAATGACAGGTATCCAACCATACTCTGAAACTGGAAAACAAAGTAAGCAATTTGTGGGTGGGAACCAGTAGTCAACATTGTGCTAAACAGTGTTCAAAACTATTCCAATGTCTTTAGAAGATTTGTTTTCAGATAGCCTTTTTTTTTTTTTTTTTTTTTTTTTTTTTTGCTGACTCACCTATGTAGCTGAAGGTCAGTCTTTCTAGCATAGGTATTCAATCAAGATTTTATGTTACTTACTTAACATAACTTCTTCAATATACACAGAAAGACCAGTACATCTGGTAGGTCACTGACTCCTTCATGTTTCACAAGCAGTTTTTCATCCTGTTTAGTTCATCTGGAAAGTAGAGACAACATCTATCTATTTTGTGAATTTGTTCAATGATGCTTAGAAAGTTGAAAATGAAAATGGCTGGAAGTAAATTAGCTTAGCAAAAAAAAGTGTTTTTCTACTTTAATGCCATTTTCATCTGTTGTCAAGTGTTGGATTTTTCTGCTTATCATGTTGAAGTATTTTGATTGAGGATGCTATACAACTAAATATCAGTGTTGCCATCATTGCTCTTCTTTATTGTTTCAAATCGCGTTTTTCCAGAAGTGTGTTTGTTTCCTCTGTTCTGTGATTTAGAGAGAATGTTCTCTGTTGTCATTGTTCCATATTTTGTCATCTTCAATCCCTATTTCTGTACTGCTGTTGGGAGTTATTTTCCTTCTAGCTTCTATTCTGTTACTGTGCAACATATTTGTTGTCATCCTGTCCATCATATAGAGGAATATTCTCCTTTCAGACAAATGATTTCTTTTATTCAGGTATTTTATTCTAGTATTCCACTCAAAATAATTATTTCAGGTATGATGTTATGTCAAAATTCTATTGCATGGAAGAGTACCAAATATATTGCTAAGAAGCTCTATTAATCCTATAAGTATTCCCAGGACAGAGAAAAATGTTTTACTGGGAAAATGCAACATTCTATTACTTACAGGATATTACATTATAGGAATAGAATATTATGGAATCTTTCATTTTGTGTGTGTGTGTTTTTCAGAAATTTAATTTCTTATGTTACTGATCTGAAATTCTTCTAAACTAAATGAACTTGATATTTCTGTGGTTTCAATTGCGTGTTGTGATTGCCTGAAGTTAAAAAGAAATATTTATTGCTATATCCTTCAATCCTACATTTTATGGTCCAAAGTTAATAAGTCGCTTGAAATTTGGAGTAGAATAATTTATGTTGTTTTACATATATTTTAAGTAGCAACACCTTATTCCCTCAACACACTGGATGATAGCTCCTTTCATCAGCTCCTGAAACTGTTGCTAATAAACAATTGTTACTTCAAGAAACTGATGAAACTGTGAAACAAAAAGGAAAGAGGAAAGTTCTGACCTAGTATCTCCCAGAGATAAGAGAGGACATTCTTCTACTAATTAAATGTATCCTCAGCCCATACGGTGTAAACCAATTAATACTTTTTTTTTCACTGACCAATTCCACACTTTTTACCTGTTAAGGAGGCTTTGACATCCACAACTAATTAATTTTTCTGTTTTTCCTCCAAAGCTCATTTTCATATCAGTCTGCCACTGACCTCAACTTCTGATTACCATGACTCTGGTGTCTTTATTATAAACTATTACTAACAAAAAAGAAGTTGAAAAAAGAGCTCAACAAGACAAAATATCTAATATAGCTATACAATATCCAAACAAAATCGTATAAATGAAATGAATTAATTAAGTTCTTCAGGAAATAAAGATTCTTTCTGTGTCAGGTTTACACTTCTGCTACAAGATCTAAGGACACAAAATGCAATCTGATATACTTTAAGGATTTATTTCATTTGTGTGTACACTGTGTTTCTAGACTGCTTAGAAATCAAATCTAAAGTAAGCCAGCTCAAATTGGCATCTGTCTAACTGCATCCAGTTGCCCAGTGTCTGAACACATGCTCAGGTTCTTCAGGTTCTTAAAAATTGTCTTTCATATTAAAACATAAATTACATAAGCAGGGAAATAATTTATCTGATTTGCTACATACTCAGTTATAATGTAGGTTGAGGCTACATCTTAGTTGTGCATAAATGCATTCTCTACTGGGGCTCAGAAATACATTGTAAAATATAGTAAATAAAACAGTAAAATAATAATAATAATAGTAGAGCTGTCCAATTGTAGAGCTATTAGAAATACATCCAGATATTCACTCTTTGTTTTCTCCTTTCTGAGTTCCAGGCCTTGTATGTGAATTTTTGTTTTCATTTTGATTTTCTTGTTCTTCATCTCCTGCTTGTGGGTCACATCATCTTTCCTGTGTGATTTATCACATGTGGCTGGAGTTGGTATCACTTCTTTGAGTCTATAACTAGATTCATTCAGCAAGAAAATAGCCTTCTCTGAACCAAAGCATTGTTTATTTAAGCAGTGGAAACGTAGTATAAGCTGGAAAAAAAGCATTTCAAAACGAACAGCGTAAGCATATGTCTATTTTATATAAACTCGTCTAGAAGATGTCACAGTCTACTCAGCAGGCTTATTTTGTTTGGACACCCTCAGGAGATCACTGAACATCAGTGTGGTTTCCTGCTATTGAACAGCCATTACAGAACTCTTGAGACCATGTTCTTTTTAAGACAGCAACGGCCCAGTAGCTTCCTTCATTTCAAGCTCTTGCCTGCACAAACATTTCTCTCAGCAACCCTGAAGCTTTCACAGAAAAGTAGCCTAGACTGTTTTGAATCTCTGCTTCACTTTTCTCCTTCTTGCTCTTAATACTCATGAAAAAAGGCAAGATATAACTAATCGTGGGCATACCAGTGATGTAGACGAGGTTAGTCCTAAATGTAATTGAAGTCCTAAAGCAGCCTTTATCTCTTTTATAAATTTACTTATTTAAAAATTGAGAAGATTTTTACTGCTAATAAAATTAAAATATTCAGTGATTTATTACTGAGAGCTTATATGCTCCCTTGACAATTCAGCTATGTGAGAAACGTACCAAGGGACCTCAGAGACTTCACAAGTGACATCTGATTGTCTAACTTTTGGTTGTTGTAGCGTATATACTCCCATTATATTAATAGAAACCAAGAAAAGATTTTTCTGCATGACATATTTGTGCATGCACAGGCTCACATCTCACCTTGGTGATGGTAATTTTCCCAAGGTAAATCTTTCTGAGTCTCATTTAACCCCTGTACAGTGTAAGTGCATCAAAAATTTCAGTATTGTCTGACACAACAGACTATTATTATTATTAATATAAAAAATAGAGCAAAAATAACATAAAACTAGTAGGATCTTGAGCTTGTTTTTGTGAAACTAATACATCAGACTGGTTCAACAGAAGTGGTTGCAGTTTTTGGTGAGGTATCGAGGTATTCAGAGATTTTTGATGTTTTATTCTTCCTGTGCTTCATCTTTGAAAACAGTTGTACACAATGTAAGAGAAGGATGACATGAATGAGGTGCAAATGTGAAGTGAGGGATATTTTCCTCTGATAAGATAGGGCTCATAAAAATTTCCTAAAGAGATATAATCAGATTTTTCTTCAAGTTGAATATCTGACTGCAACTGTACACGTTCCATTTCAAAATTCACAGGTATTGTATTTATGAAGTTGCAAATATTTTTAAAACATTATGAGAGTTTTGGCAATCTTGAAACCTGATCTCAAATTCCTTTATCACAACAGATACACAGATACATTTTTTTTCGCTGTTCACTGGACTGTGTTTAGCGAATATTTCAAATTGAATAAAATTAATAGCCATAACTTGAGTTAACATTGTACAGCACCTTCCCTGTGCCCTGGTTTCAACCCAGATAATGCCAGTCGCACACCAATGTTTGTTTGTTGTTGAGTGATGTGTGTGTGTCAGGCCAGACTGTTCATAGCCTTCAGGATGTAAGGTGAACTTCTGAGTTATTATTTATTCCATATTGAAAATAAAGATGTTAACTGAATTTCAGAATAATTATTTTAAACATGAAAATACTTTTCTCCATTACATAATTACATGAAAAGTCTATCAGTGCACTATACATTAATATTTATTGCGTTTTGTACATTTGCTAGCTTAATTAGAAGATTTACAGAAGCTTTATCAACTAACTTTTTCACTATGACATTTATAGCAAAATGATCTTGATTTATAGTAATTAAATCAACATTCTACTGTTACTTACTAAATCTTCTATGAAATTACCTTTGACAATTAGGTCAAATATGTCAGTCACCACGCATTCAAATCAACCTCTAAAATACTTTTTCTTTCTTTTTTTTTTTTTTTTCAATATTATCATTCTACTTCTTCTGAAATAACTCAGTATTTCAAGAATTATTGTCAATCACGCTATAAGACTGGAGTTCTCTTCAATGAATATTTTTAATGTTTCTTTTAGCGTATATCTCTATGCTGGTTGAAAAGTATTTATGTCCATAGCAATGCTGATTTATACATCTTGTGGTTGCTAATAGATCAGAAAGTAATTCATCACCTTCTCGTAATACTTTCAATTTCCACACAGTAGAAAAAGAAATCAAAAACTTTTGTCTTTTTATGTCACTAATTATCTTATATTTTCTCTTGGTAATGGACACCGCTTCTGCAACTTCTTTAAATCTCAGTGTGTCTAACTTCCTTTCTATTGGCCCAAGGTACGTTTTAACCTTTTTTTCAAAAGGTTTTTGAATGTCCTTGTTCTCCTCTAGTAAGAGAATGACAAGTACATTATCTTCCTGATGGCTACTTGTTGTATTATATATCATATATTATATAAATATATATATTTAGTTTCTATTTCATTCAATCCAGCTTTGAACTGTGAGTCACTTTCTCATGACTGTGGTCTACTGTGTATCATCTCTCAAGCTCTGTGGCCATTTCACAAAGGTTCTTAAAATTTTTTCCAGTCATTCAGATTCATAGATGCCATTAATTGGTTCAGCACATAATCAAAATACAGTCTGAGATATGAAGGATAGACAAGAGCAGCCATACTTGAAAACAGCACCAGATTTTTAACCTCCATGACTCAGCACAGCTGTTCAAGTAAATTAAAATGAAGGTCCAAAAGAAATCAAACTATTCTGATTTGCACTGGCACAATGAACTTTCTAATTTTGTATATCCAACCCCGAAAAATTGTTGCATTTCTAACACAAGATGAAGGGAAATGTAAACTGTTGTGGAAAGAACATTTTTCTTCCAGGATTAAAAGCTACAGTAGAAGTTCGAGACCTACAACTTCATCTTGTCCAGATTATTTCATTTTTTTCCCTTTTAACAATCGGAAACTCTGTATAGTGAAAATAATAGCAGGGTACTTTGCATTACTGTCTCCCAGGTAAAGTTAATTAAGACTGTGCAATCAAACAACAACAGTTGAGCTCATAAGATTACCATATAAATACAATTTATGTGAGTTCAGTGACTCTTTGCAGT
Organism: Lagopus muta; assembly: GCF_023343835.1. Classification (NCBI taxonomy): domain Eukaryota; kingdom Metazoa; phylum Chordata; class Aves; order Galliformes; family Phasianidae; genus Lagopus; species Lagopus muta. The sequence continues at coordinate 11,078,590 of NC_064439.1, read as the reverse complement.
ATAATTTTCAAGCCTATCTATTACAACTACCAAGTGCTATTCTCAGAATATATCAACACTTAAATGTAAGATCACTGAGAGACTTGGTGACCCAGCTTTAATGCTCATCTTATTTAGCTCCTTATGACCACTGTGTGTTGCGACATAATCTGAGTGAATTGTTTCACCGTGACCTTTGTCATCTTGTTTTGACTGAAATTGTGCCTCCTGGGAGTGATCAGCCATGTCACTGAATGCCCAAACCCAGTCAGATAAAAAGCAATTTGATAAGCTCTGAAACCATTTTCCTTCCTTGCCAAGAATGGAAGAGGGGAAAAAAAAGAAGAGAAAAACGAAACAAAACTCAAATGCAGAATTAAGCAGCTACGTACACTTCCCATCAAGATGGGTAAAGAAAGACATTGATTGAGACATATCTCCAGTTCATTAACATTGTTTGTCTTTGAGAAAGTTCTTGTCTGTTTAGCAAATGAAAAGACATTGCTGAATAAAGAGAAAATGAAGATAACTGTGGCAAAAATAGAAGAAAAAAAATGAAGGGCATGGTGTTCAAACTAACTACATTAAGATTGATATCACTTAGCAAAAGAATGCTACCTCATCTCCCAAAAATGCATGATTGCTCATACACCATGAGCTTCCTACATTTTACAGACATTTGTAAGTGTTATACAAATGTATGATTTCACTACTCAGTATTTTGCTTATCAAAACAGATGAGAAGTTTCTTGGTTGGAGAACGAATTCTTCTCATATGTGATGCTATGTAGCCCCCAAAAGCAAACTCTGCATAAGATATATTTTAATGACTTTACACTTTGGCTTTTGGGTTTTTACAGAAACAAGCCTAGTTAGAAAGAAGAAACAAGTATTCAATTTTCTCTGAATTTTTGGTCTCTAGGGTTTGTGGTTAAATAACCAATACAGAATGGATAAACAAGACCAATATAATTGGCCATAATTAAATACTTATTGCTTAGCTAAATTTCACTTTGGTAGGGTGTAAATCCATGTGAGAAACAAAGTAAGTTTGTTGCTGTTATGATTTTTTGTTGTTCTTGGAAAATTATTACCAAGATCACGTCTGGGGAAAAGGTGCTTTTTTGTCCTTAATAGGAAATCTTCTGATTTCTAAATGTTCACTGGGTAATCCACTCCTCTGAAATAGCATCTTCACTTTCAGCAAGTCTTTCCGTCATGATATACAGCCTCTTCCCACTCTTAAATAAGCATGCCCAAATTAGGCCTACCCACAGATATTTGAAAAAACTCTGCCCTAAAGACTGAGTTCTTTAGAGGCTCCTGCCTCTACTCTTCCATTTACAAAAAGACTGTTCAATTTTCAGTACCACAGGAGTCATCCACCTTACTTAAAACATACAATATATACATTAGCAGTGATGCTGGCTTTTCTTGCCTGCTTTATCAACTCTATGTAAAACTTTTTTCCCACACGTACTTTATTGTTGCCACTCCATCAGCTTTTGTAAGTTGACTTGTGTTTAGAGGAAGTATAAATTAAAAGAATCCTGTCTAATTCTATTCTTTCTGGATTTTTAAATTCTTTTTTAATCCTTCATTGTGAGCACATGGTGTAGAATCCATCCTGATTCGTGATGACATTGTACAAAAGTCATTCACACAATATTCAGGCTCACAGATGAACAAAATAAAACCTGCCCTGATAGCTATACAACAGATACTCATATAAATCAATTCATTATCATTACATCCTGCTTGATCAGCCCAGTGGCCTTTTATGGTCACTACACCAGTGGTCAAAGGAAGAGCCACTGATGATGCCATCTATCTAGACTTCAGTAAGGCCTTTGACACAATACCCCACAACATCCTTCTCTCCAAATTGGAAAGATATGGACTTGATGAGTAGGCTTTTTAACAGATAAAGAATTGGCTGCAGGATTGAGTTCAGAAAGTGGCAGTCAATGTTTCAGAGTTTGGATGGAGATCAGTGAGAAGAGAAGGATTTGAGGTGACCTGATAGCAGCCTTTCAGTATCTAAAGGGGAGCTATAGGAAAGAAGGGGACAGACTCTTTAGCAGGGTCTGTGGTGACAGAACAAGGGCAGGAGGTGTCAAGCTCAACAAAGGTAGATATAAGTTAGATATAAGGAAAAAAAGTGTTTTACAGTGAGAGTGAAGAGGCACTAGAACAGGTGCCCAGAGATGTGGTTGCTGCCTCGTCTCTGGAGACTTTCAGGGTGAGGCTGGATGAGGCCTTGGGCAACCTGACATAGCTGTTGTGTCATCATTTCAGGGGAGCTGGACTAGATGACCTTTAAAGGTCCCTTCCAACTCTAAGGATTCTATGATTCTGTAAGTACCTGTAATTGTATCCATATGTTATGACGATTATGCTGCATTACTTTCTGTGTTATAATAGCAAGTATACATATGTTTTCCTCAGCTCTCAATTATCTGCTATCCAGAATAATGACAGCCTGAGTTTTATTGCTAGTATGAACTCAAACACATGCTAAATATACCCTTCTTCTCCATCAGCGTGAAAGAATGACTAACTGTAATTATCTCTAAGAAGTCATCACGACACACTTTAAAAAGAATAAATAATAAATGAATCACATTTGTTGGTAAATTAACAGTTTAGGAAGCCACTACAACATGAACAATAAGTGAAATTTGTCAGTTAGATACGTATTTCCATGTCTAAGCATGAAAAAACCTCAGCACATTTTTTTACTTCCAGTATAAAGCACAAAGAAGATGTTTAAACAAAAATATTCCACTTAATATCTAGGGCTCAAAGAATATAACAAGAAATTGTGAAAATATCATTCTCCAAGTACTTGCCTACACTGCGAATTGGAAACACATACACTTTCTGCAGTCAGAAAACAGTTTAATTATGAGAGCTGAACACAAAGTCTCCCATTGGCACAGACTGACTTTGAAGTACTATCACAAAAGTGAGAATTTGGAAAATCCTTGACCAGTTTTGCTGAAAATATATCTTATTTCTATTTGTTTCAGTGTTAACCATGTATCATGTCACTCCCTTTCATAACATTTCAGAACCTGACCACAGTTCAAGAGTATTAAACTAATCATGCATATTTTATGCAAACATTAACCTTTAGTGTTAATCCAACAGCATTAAACCAAACCTATAATGAACCATAAAGGTGGTTTATAACATACTGTGGTTGCTTTTTATGAGTATTTTCATTTCTCTCACTAGTGTTTTAAACCATAGAAAGAAATAGTATCCAGATTTTTAAAGGGGAACTTTACGTGAATAACACATGGCCCCTTTTCTGAAACAACCTGAATTATTATTTCACCTGTAAGCAAAGCAGATGAAATTTCAAAATAATTAATTCAAAAAAATTTAGTATATCGTAAAAAAGAACATTGTTAAAATCCTTCCTGTTAGCTTTATATGGAGGCAAATTTCTTGTTTAATTGAATGTTTAATTGATCTTGTTGCAGTTCACTATAATAAGTAAAATAGTAATTCCTGTCGAGAACCTTTCATGTTACACATTACAGGACTCTTCACAAGATGTGCACATCTCATATAAATTATGAAAGACATAAATTATATGCATAAAACAGAAACATTAAGCTAAACTTAAAGAGGAATAACTGTTTCAACAACACAATGGGATTCATCTAAAGATGAGAAGTGTAATTATACAGGGAACAAAATGATGCTGAGATGTTCATATCAGTGTTCAACACCTAAATAACATTATTATTTAACCTGAAGACTTGTTTTGGGAAACAGCTGAGAAATAATCATGTAATCATATATACATGTGACAACTACATTAAATTTAAATGTAAGCAATGTCATTAATGGAAATACTACAGCAAAATTAATATTTCAGCTCAATCTGCTTAAGCAGCACTTTGGCTTTCAACAATGCTATGTTGTGAAGAGCTCACAAACATTTGTAAATATTTCATTTTTTCAGTCAGACAAAAAGTCTATAATTTAAAATTTTCACTAAAAAAAAAAAGCAAACATGATAAAGCAGCCTTCATTTATTCTGAGTTACTATATTTAACTTATTAGGAATCATTTAAGGAGAGAATAGTGAGGATGTAAGGTGTTGCCTCGAAGGAATGCATGCTGACTCCCAGAGAAAATATCTTGACTTAATCCTAGTAGTTTCATCATTTTGAGGTTGATTTTTGCCCAATACTGTTAAATAAATAAGTAAAATAATTTCCTGTTATGGTAAGAAAATCTATTACCAAGAACATTTTTCTATAATTTGTTTTAAATAAATATATATGCACATATGTGCATAAAGACACCAGAAGATAATAAATCAGTAAATCAGTCATCTAAAGAAATGCAAGGAGATCTCCATAGTTTCAAACATGTCTAAAATGGGAAAAACCCTCTTGAAGATACTGTAGCAAAATTGACATTGCAGTGAACTGATTTTCCTCTAAACAAACTATGTGAATAAAGTCCAAATAAGTAATAGTTAACAATAGCAAATATTGGACTTGTTATGCTTCTTTTATTCTCAAGTGATATGTTAACAACTCTCTTCAAATGTTTTCTTTTCTAATCTCATTCATAATCATCAGCATTCCTCAAGACTCTCTGGCAATTGATAGTCACATGTAATACTGAGATTACAAAATCCAAGGCTTTATTTAAACAGTTTCTCGGTTGTAAAGGGTGAATGTTGTAGTGAATTAAGCAGCATGCAAAGCAGATTAAGATTTTCGTAGCATCTTACTTCCATAATTGGCTAGCCTATATATTCCATAAGAAGTCTCCTTGTGTAAGGAGCAACAACACTTTCAGGAAAATAAAAACAAACAAGTAAACAAAACTAGAAAACAAGGCATCGACAGGAAAAAGGATCTCCTTACATGATGGTGGAGGTAAGCAAAGAGCAAAGGAAGAAAGTTCATTTCTGACAAGGAATTTTTCCACTTCCTTACATAACTTCGTAACTTCCAACTATAAAGATACAGGAGGTTGTTTCTAAGCTTAACAAAGAGAAATGAAAATGAAAATACATCCTATGGTCATGTATAACTGATACCTGATTGTCATCACACAGAATCACACACAGAATCACAGAATCACCCGGGTTGGAAGGGACCCCAAGGATCATGTAGTTCCAACCCTCCTGCCTAGCAGGGCCACCAAACATACACATTCAGATCAGGTTGCCCAGGACCCCGTCCAACCTGGCCTTAAACACGTCCAAGGACGGGGCAACCACAACCTCCCTGGGCAGCCCGTTCCAGGGCCTAACCACTCTCCTAGTAAAGAACTTCCCCCTAACATCCAACCTAAATCTTCCCTCCTTCAACTTAAAACCATTTCCCCTAGTCCTGCTGTTGTCAGCCCTTTTGAAGAGTTTACTCCCCTCCTGGGTGTAGGTTCCCTTCAGGTATTGATAGGCTGCAATGAGGTCACCCCGCAGCCTTCTCTTCTCCAGGCTGAACAAGCCCAACTCCCTCAGCCTGTCCTCATAGGGGAGGTGCTCCAGCCCCCTGATCATCTTAGTCACCCTCCTCTGGACCCTTTCCAAAATCTCAATGTCTTTCTTGTACTGAGGGCTCCACACCTGGACACAGTACTCCAGGTGGGGCCTCACAAGAGCCGAGCAGAGAGGGACAATCACCTCCCTGTCCCTGCTGGCCACCCCTCTCCTGATGGAGCCCAGGATCCCATTTGCCTTTCGAGCTGCCAGAGCGCACTGCTGGCTCATGTTCAGTCTCTCGTCCATCAGGACCCCCAGGTCCTTCTCTGCCGAGCTGCTCTCAAGGACCACTCCTCCCAGCCTGTACAGGTGCCTGGGGTTCTTCCAGCCCAAATGCAAAACCCTGCACTTTGCCGTGTTGAACCTCATCAGGTTCACCCGAGCCCAGCCCTCCAGCCTGTCGAGGTCCCTCTGAATGGCATCCCTTCCTTGCACCGTATCAACCGCACCACTCAGCTTGGTGTCGTCAGCAAACTTGCTGAGGGTGCACTCAATTCCCTCATCGATGTCATTAATAAAGATGTTAAAGAGCACCGGTCCCAAGACAGACCCTTGGGGGACACCACTTGTTACCGGCCTCCACCTGCACATAGAGCCATTGACCACCACCCTCTGTCTGCGGCCTTTCAACCAATTGCTTATCCATCGGGTCGTCCACCCATCAAATCCACTTCCCTCCAATTTGGAGATGAGGATGTGGTGGGGGACCATGTCAAAGGCCTTGCTCAGGTCCAGGTAAATGACATCGGTCGCCTTCCCTTCGTCCACCAATGCCGTCACTCCATCATAGAAGGCCACAAGATTAGTTAGGCATGACCTTCCTTTGGTGAAGCCGTGCTGGCTGTCTCGGATCACATGCTCATTCTTTATGTGATCGAGCATGTTGTCCAGGAGGATCTGTTCCATGATCTTCCCAGGCACGGAGGTGAGACTCACCGGCCTGTAGTTCCCCGGGTCCTCCCTGCTCCCCTTCTTGTATATGGGAGTGACGTGACCCTTCCTCCAGTCATCCGGGATTGCAGTCATTGCTGCAGTACAGTAAAAATTGTGGCTGTGCAAATTAGACTGATTGCTCATTTCATATAATTTAAGCAATCCAACATATATAGAATCATAGAATCATAGAATTTTTTTTGAGTTGGAAGGGTCCTTAAAGATCATCACCATGCTCATAGTGTAGAATTTCTTTATATCTAAGTTTCCTTTCCTCTTTTAATTTGAAACCATTACTGCTTGTCCTATCTCTACACTCTCTGATGAAAAGTTTCACTCCATCTTCCCTCTAGACCTCATTTAAATATTGAAAGGCTGCTGCATGGTCTCCTGGGTGCCTTGTCTTCTCCAGATTGAGCAAACTCAAGTCTCTCCTCAGCCTGTCTGCATAGGAGAGGTGCACTGGTGCTCTTATCATCTTCATAGCCCTCCTCTAATCTCAATCTAATGGGTCTAACATTCTTATACTGACTGCAGCAGTCCAGCTGCAGTCTCAATAAAGTTGATTAAAGGGAAAAAACACCTCTACTGCCCTGCTGACCACATTTCTTTTGATGCAGCCCAAGATACAATTGGTTTTCTTATATGCAAACACACATTACCAGGTCATGTTGACTATCCACAAGTCCTTCTAAAAGTCATTATCAGATATTAGATTTTATTTTCCTTCAAAATGCCATATGTAATCCAAATATCTCTTAAAATGTTAGTGTTTTCCATCCATAGATAGTAAAAATTACTCTGATGCTCTAGAAAACTAGAAGCATCAATTAAGAATTGGGTGATAAACACACTAAATATGACTACATAGGTTAATTACATTACATAAGTTAATTACATTACATAAGTTAATTAATTCTATAGTTTGGCATATTCTGCCTTTGGACAGCTCTACATGTGACATGATGTTTTGGCCTCTGAAGGCAAAACAAATAATTGTAGCAATAACATCCTCCCTATAGGAGTTGATGAAGGTCTCAACTAGAGCTTTCTACAGAAGTAAAAACACAAAGTCAAGGTGCAACTAAGATTCTCAAACACAAAAGAATTGTATAGGCTGGAAGATGTTCACCTTGTGTCTCTTAACATGAAAACAAAAATTTTATTCCAAACTGTGAGTTGAATACTTTTATTGAATACTTTTATTATTTAATACTTTTAATAACAGTTAAAAGAATAGAAATACTCACGTAAGAAAAAAGATTGAACTCTGTAAAAACAGTCCAAATCATAACCAGAGACAGGATGAAGTGAAGACCTTTGGTGTAAGCATCTTTGTTCCTTTTACCATTCATCGGAATTCGTTGGAAACTAAATGCGTTTTACTTTAACCCAGTTTTAAAATAAGTATTTTATAATGAATTGCATCCCAGGAAATTCATATTTCTATCAATTGACTCCAGGCATTTTCTTATATACATAAGAAAAATAAAGAATTTGAAATAAAATTAAAAGTCTAAGAGTGTGAGGTCGTATCAAATATGGTCTCATTAACATTAATATTATTAACATTAATATTAATATTATTAACATTAATAACCTATGTCTTGCCTCATTATGGATTTTTAATGTGGGTAAAATGGCAATAATCCAAAATAAAATTTCAGAATTTGTATATTCATTGCAAACACTGATCTCTATGAGCACAGCATGTTACTTTTCAACCTTCAGCATTTGAGCATTTGAAAGGCAATTACACATAGGAAACTAGGGATTTCAATACCAAAACAGACTACCAATCAGCTCCTATTTTGAGACCTGAATTAGTTTCCTTGCTGGTTTTATTTCATTCAGAAATCAGCTGTATATATGAGAATTTCAAACAGGTGCATCATCATTTTAAAAATGATTTCTTGATATTGTCATCTGCTGACTCACTTAGTTTTCTACTTTAATTTTCAGGGGCCTACAACCCTCTTAAACTTATTCAATATTATCAATCAAAATTGCACAATTTGCTTTTGAAAATCACTGAAAATTAAATAATAGCTTACCTTCTGAAAATCCTCTTTTTCTTTCCATCTGCATGGATCCAGGTATGTGGTCCTGAGACAGAAGCCCATCAAGCTGAATGTTGCATGGATAAAGGACAAATATTACTCACAGACTTTCAAATCTTAATAAATACAAAGCAAATAAGTATTAGTGACACAGAAGAGTAAGAATGGAAAAATAACTGAAGGATTGGCAGTGGTTATGATATACCAGCCACCAGAGAGCTGTTATGTAGCGTCCTGACATAAATGTTTTACAAGTGAAGACTCAGTGTTGTAGGCAGTAAAATAAACTCCTAAGAATGAAATGAGAAAAGTACTTGAGTAACACAAGACGGTAGAGAAGATTGTTTTGAAGATTAATCGTATCTGTTGAAGGAAGCAGGCATGAAAGCTCATTCAAACGGCTGAGAAAATAAAGATGGAATAGGAACAGGCCATGCAGTACCATGACTTGCACATAATGAGACAGTTTAGCCAGTGGAAGGAGGAAACAGAGCAAGCTACAGAAAAAAATATTAACTGCATAAATCTGAACTGATACTATTGGACAAGTTGGAACATGTTAATCCCCAAAGGAAAAGGCTTCACAGAAAGATAGAAGATGTTAAGGGCCAGATGGATTTCCTTTATGCTTCACTTTTCCTCAGATGCAACAAGGAAGGAATTGTTAAGTTTGAGACAAAATATGAGGCAGGAAACAAGTGAAATGGTTCTGCAAGCATTGTACCTGGAGTGATCATCAGGATGGCGATGCTGTCCAAACATATCAGTGGAGTATGCAAGACAGAAAAATTTGAAGGCACCTTCAGATAAGGACAGTAAAGCCTACACTTAACTATATTGAATATGAGCTAAGGCAAGATATTCCCGTGAAGAATCAGAGAGAGGACAGTTTAAATAGGAAAAAAAGAAGACTGAAAGGGAGACACAGATCGGTGGATCTTAGTTTAGAGATGGCAGCTGAATATTATTTTCTGTCTTTTTTCAATCAATCTTTAGCTCATAAGAAAATTTTACCTTTCATCTTTTCGATGTTCTTTTTCTTTAATGCTTCCGGACTAAGTTTTATTTGAATACCTAAAGAAATTAATCTACTTCATTTACAAAGAGATCTGTGCTGTACAGGAGGAGCAGACTTAAGGTGTATTGAGAAATACTTGTTCAGCATGGCTTATGGTACACTGTGGCTTACACATCCCACAGAAATTACCTGAGGCAGACTGAATGTTTGACTCAAATAGCTACCCAACTGCTCATGAATGGTATGCAGATTAGGAATTAACTGCAGGAATTATTCAGCAAATAATTTTGCATAATAATAAATGAACGAAAAAGGTAAACTGTTTGCAGGCAATTTGCAAAAAGAAAAGGAAGCAAAATATACTGAATAAATTATTCACCTAGTTCTGTCAGACAGAGCCTACATTAGTTCCCATTCTGCTTCCACTTTTCATTATACACAGTGATTTTCTAAGATTTTAAAGATGGAAAGGTTCAATTTTGTTTACGGGATTCAGACTTACAGAGGAAGATTTAACAATAACTTCATATAAGTTATATAAGAAGTTTCATATAAGAAAGAACCATCTCTGGCAGAGAAGTGGTTTCCTGATTCAAGTGAAAATGACTTGAGCTGTTGAGTCCTTGCTTCAGAGATCCTACCTCTGTTACCCCATGGCTGACAGGCTGACAGTCTGTATAGATCTGCAGACAGGAGGATCAATCTTTTCCCCTGGAAGCAGAATATTTTTTAAGTAAGCTACACAAAGAAAGGCTAAATTTCTACTCTTCTAGACAAATTTCAGTCAGATAATTAAGCTTCAAAATAATGTGGCTTTACTCCTCTCTTTTTCTTTTTTTTCAAAGGGTAAAATATTTAAGTTCCTTTTCTAGTAACTGAATCTGCTATTATCATCATTATCAAGTTCCAAAATGTGTCTTGACACTGCATTGTTTTATCGAGAGTGGGAATGAATACATAGGGTCTAATTTTGAACTTCTAAGATACTCTAAAACAGTTGTCGAGCATTTTCTTCTTCCCAGAAGTATTTTGTTCATCTACTTTCTTAATTGAGACCTCCATTTTAACAACATAACAACAAATATAACTGCACTGTTTAGGAAAACTTACAGATTGGCATGTTGATGAAGTGTGTACCATTATCTACCCAGAGGGCAGATGAAGTCCACAGTGGTAATATCTTTTTCATTTCTTCTCTTCATTAACTGAAGTTCAGTAGGAAGTTATTCACTTTTGTCATTTATCTGTTCAAATTATATTTGGGTTCTGGTTCTTCCCACACAAGTAAAAAGATCAAATGTATTCTTTGCAAGGGCACATTCAAAATTTGACTGCAAGGACACCTTTTCCTGTCTTATTTTTAGTTTTATTTATTTATTTATAGTATTCCTGTTTTATTGCCCACCATGTAAATTAAAATCAAATCATCAGAAACATTCTCACTTTCAGTATTATCTATATGAGAAAGTAATCTTTTTAGAATTCACGGTTTTTCTTCAGGGATTTAGGGTGCAAGGACATGCAAAATCACAGTAAATGTATTGATACTGAAGACGTGCAAACTCAGTTATAAAATATTGCTCTTCTGAAGAAAGCAAAGATTGTTTGTCCACTGTTGCCCAAATGTAAGTTTTAGGGAGTATATCTTAAAAGATTAAATTCAACTACTGAAGTCAGATTTTACTTGAACTCAGGCTTCTCTTATGAAAACTAAATAATAGATAAACTTTTCTCATGATTGTAAACACAACTTCCATCAAGATCCAAAGCAGAATATTATCTAAATTTCTTTTCCTCCTGAAGTTCACACCAAAAAGCTTTTTCCCTATGTGGGTGGCATATTCTTGGTTTTCATTAATATTGTTGTCTTTCACTATATAGAGAGCTGCAATTAAATATTAGCACTTTGCCACTATTTGTAGTTAGGCTGAAATGAACCTGACAATGTGCTCAGGGCTTCTGAGCAGGTTTGTGGTTTAGGACGTTCTTTTGTATTTCAGCTGCTTCAAAATTGAAGCTCAGATAATTGCTCTTTCACTTAATCCAAACGGACTAAAATGTGCTTGCCACTTTTAGGAAGCTATGTTATGCCTCCCACCATAACAATATTAATTGTTTACTGCAATTCTTTTGTAAATAAGTAAATCATGTTCTGCAAAGGCCATAATATGGAAGGTTAGCATCCCGTTTTGCTAGTTCATTTTGCAGCTGCCAAAACCATGCATGCATATTTTATAGTCATGTTGCATGCACAGATCCAATTATTTTAATGACTAAGTACCTAACTGTGAACATAAATCACATATTTTAGGGTCTCTGCATACTAGTGAACCTCTGACATAGAGAGACATGAATAAATTCAAAAGGTGTTTCATTTGTTCCTAGAGAAAGTGGGTGAAATTGTTTCTACTGGTTCTTATTAACACAAATTTTGTGTAATATAGAACTGACCAATCTGGGTCAATAACAATCATTGGTAAAATTCCAGTTGATTCAGAAGACTTTGAAAAAGTTATTTTGAGATTAAAAGTATGGGTAATGAGCTCAATTATTAATAAAATTTGCTTTGTAAGAATTACCCAACTTTTTTATTTGACTAAATTTATTTGTATACTAACTCCTCCTCAGTGAATATGAATTTCATTTTCTAAGGAAACTGCTTCACTGACTTTGCTTTGCTGAAATGAATTTGTCTTCCCATTGTAGCAGTGATCACAAATGATATTTTCTGTCAGTCTTCATGAAAATCTCTGTGTTTCAGACCCCACTAACTTTACAAAATTTTCTGAGAAAAGTCAAAGTGTGATTCACAGCAGGGTTTGACAGCCACTTGTCTTTCATGAGATTGCCACCACTAAAGTTAACAGTCTTAATGCCCACGGAATAGAAACATCTGTCTCCCATTCAAAAATTCTCAAACTTCCATGTTTGTTTCATCAGAAAGAGTATCCAGACTGAACTTCTGTGTTGATTTATAAGAGCCTGTCTGCAGTTGAAACAACATACTAGATCTGCTGGTTATTCTCTTCATGTGCTACTTTCTCTAAATTACTTGATAAAACAAAGAGATAAAAACGTGTACTTGCTTCTTATTTATTTCATCTTCAAATTATTTTAAAGCATGGATTACAACACTATCATCTTCTAAACAACAAAATAATAGAAATCCATTAACTACCTACTACAACTCAATGCTTTATTAAAATGGGACATTATACAATGCAACTATTATTATTTTTGTTATTATTATTATTGTATAAACCTATATTAAACCTGGCATATGAATAAATTTCAAACCATTCTATTCCTTCATACAGCTTTAAATTTCCTATCCTTCTTTGCCCATTAACACTAAAGATGTTTATTCTGTTAGAATTATTATAGAACATGGTTATATACAGGATTTATACAGACTGCTGTCCCAATCCTTCGCCTGATACATTTCTAGGTGATATGCAAGATGTTGAGCAGTTTTCATCAAATGTATGTGAGATTTTAGAGCTTAATTTTGTTAAAGAACTTCAAAACATTAAGTAAATGACACCTGATTACCAAGTCTTCTTTCTGACAGAAAGCTTCTGTACGACAGAAAGAATCTTGCTAAATTTATACAGATTGTTCTCATCTTATTGCATAACATTTAGTCCCCTTATTCTGACCATCAAAGCAATCAATGAGCACCAGATAAAGCCCTTCCTCAAAACAGACCTAGAGAAGATCAGAGTAGAATTATGCTAAACACAAGGATGAGAATGACAAAGACTGCAGGAAATGAGGAGCCAAGGCAGTACAAGAAAATATTGGAAGCACAGACAATAACCAAATGATAGAGAAACAGGTGATTATCATTTGTCATATCTATTAAAAAGAAATGGCAAGTTAAAAAATGTGAGGAATTTAGAATAATAGAAAGACAGAGGCTAAAGCAGACAGATTAATGGGAATATCAGTGCTCTGCAAATAGTGAGGTTGAATGTGAGTATCCCATATTTGGGTCACATTAATTCCGATGCTCTATACCCAGTGTTTCTGACTAAAATTTTTCTAACAGACTGAAGGAGGCAGATACTTGATTTTAAGTTTTCTCAGCCCAGAGTACTTAGTAGCCAAGTATAGGTTGTGTTGTTCATCCTTTCACTCATTATTCCATGGATATTGTTAGAAAAAGGATAAGGAAAAGGAAAAGGAAAAGGAAAAGGAAAAGGAAAAGGAAAAGAAAAAGAAAAAGAAAAAGAAGAAAAAGAAGAAAAAGAAAAAAAAAAAGAAAAAAAAAAGAAAAAGAAAAAGAAAAAGAAAAAGAAAAAGAAAAAGAAAAAGAAAAAGAAAAAGAAAAAGAAAAAGAAAAAGAAAAAGAAAAAGAAAAAGAAAAAGAAAAAGAAAAAGAAAAAGAAAAAGAAAGAAACCAACAGTCAAACCTACTTCTGTTTTTCTTCTACTGGAAAGGTTTTGTTCAGCTAGCCTTAGTAAATAATACTGACAGAAATAAAAGGTATGGTAGAAAGAATGCATCTAGAAACAGCAGGTGAAGATTCAGCAAAGACAACCATGCAACAAACTTTTTTATCTATAAACTCTCAGGACAGGTGAATTAGTTCTTAACAGACACCCTAAATTTAATGAGATGATGCTTCACTGCAACGTAAAAATATGCATAAAATATAGTTCAGACACTTAGTCATTGACAAAAAAGAAGGAAATCATACACCACTTACATAGAGTTCATTCAGTAATTTATCGTTAAATATCTAGACTGCCCCCTTCTATTTGAATATACTACCGTACTGGCAAAGCAGCAGGCAGGAGTCATTAGATCTTAACGGAGTTTTCCAAAGGGAAGCATTTATTTCACTCAAAGCATTTGTTACTACATTTACCATAAGTGGTTTCTGTCTAGTATGTATTTTGCGCTAAGCAGCTTTACAACATTTCATCAATTCAAACCACATTTTATCTAAGAAACCATAGAATTAGAAAATGTGACTTTTTTTAGCCAGTAGAAGAGAAATAAAAGATGCAGCCAAGGGACTTTATAGTGATTTAGAATGATTAGAGGGACAACTTAAATTCATATACACGGGGAAAACAGCTCTGTTGCCCGCAGATTAATCTTACAGAAGAAGACTCTCTTCATGTTTTACATCACAATAAATGTGGTCCTACTGAAATAGAACAAATAGAAATTTTATATAAATAGCATATAGGTCAATATCCCAAATAAATTTCCCATATGAAAGCTTTTATTTTACTATTTACATCCCTCAAGACAAAAAACAACCAACCAATAAACAAAAAATTAGGTTTTTTTTAATCATATCTTTAGTCATGATCATATGAAGAACAGTTTAAAAGAAGGACCTAATTTCTCTTGCTCTCTAGCTTGGAATTATGGGACTTGTGATAACTAACAGAAATGCATTTCAGCCTTTCTAGGATTTCCCTTTATTGACATAGGGTAACTCAAAAATAAAATAGAAGATGTGAGTTCTGTATTGCTGTTACGTCCTGCATATTATCTTATAAGGTAGAAATCACCCAATTCTCTCTCCAGATTAACACTATAGACATGTTTAAGAAGCATTATAATTGAATTGGCTTGATGCCATAGACATTTTTAATGCTTGAGAAAGGTAATAATAACTAGACTTCTTCTCTCAGCGTATATGATTTTTGAGGCTGTTGTAATTAATTGGTTTTACAATTAATAACATGTTGCTGCAGCCACATAGATCTGTTGCCCTCCAAATGACCAACATAGAAACACGTTCAAGGCAACAAAAAAAAGGATACACGCAGAAGTTATGGGAGGCACTGTTCTGCTTACTAGATATCACATCCAAAGTAGGGTAAAAGATACTGTAAAGCAAAAAAAAAACCAAAAAAAAACCAACCCTCCATTTTAATTCCAGAATTCATCCCATACAAATAAAGACAGTGAAATGACCTCAGGTGATAACACATAATCTGACCTATAAACTGAAAAACATTTTTTCTTATCTACCAAACAGAATACAGTTTTTACACCTGACAGAGTTTCAGGCATTAATGTACTGCAATCATCAGTCATCACCATCAATCAATCGTTTAAATGGTAGGCAAGGATTTGGTTAATACTTTTATACTTGAGTGATTTTGTTCATACACAAGTGCCCTTGCAATCAAATCTAAGTCATGTTTTGTAATGGCAAGTAGGATGCTTCTTTTCTGACAGATGTTGTGTATTTTGCACAGAAATAGATTTCTCAGTCTGAGGGGAAAGACAATCTATCCAATAGTTGCATAAAAGTCAAATATAAAACCATCAAGTGATGCTGTCATAAAAGTTCAGAGGAACAGCTGGAACTCAGGAAGGTTAACTTGACACTCATCAAGAACTTCAGAGAGAAATTAGAGAGCTAGATTGAGACTTCTGCTTCTTATAATTGTATTGCACTGCTTGGAACAGGGAAGAAGTTAGAGCACAGAATGCTTTGTACCTATTGGAAGGTTTTCTTTACCCAACTGGCAGAAACCCAGACAGTACCGAGAGCAGGAGCACAATGATTTTCAGTACTTTCTACTATTTGCTTATGTAAATGCAAAATTGCAAGAAAATCTACTTTCCACCCTTTAGCCTCCACTTTAAAGGTATTTGGTGCAGAATGGGCAACTTGTTTGCCAGAGTTAAAACACCTCTGATGAGCGTATAGAAACAGTTTGTAAAGGTCAAGTATTACAATGTCAACAAGAACTAAGAAAATTTCATGATCCCAGCTTACTCAATATGTCAAATTTAGCCTCAGAGCATCACAAGACCATCTCATGGTAGCTAGCTCCTACAGATACCAGGTGAAGGTGAGAACTCTGGTTAGAGTCAGGAGTCAAAAGAAGTAGCACAACAGTAGCTATCTATAAATAAAATGGACAGAGGATTTGGAACTTGCTGACTTTTAGTTTATTTTCAAGACTGCTACCCTGCACAAAAATAACAGTTTGGGATTTATATTTGTACACTTCTAACTGTGCTAAAGGACAAGAAGTGCTGATTTCAGAGAGAAGCTTTCAGACTGGCTCAAGTGAGACCAAGGCCAGAGACTTCAGTATTATGACCTTCTCTCTCCAGTCAAAGGAGATTACAGGAGTGAAAGGCATAGTAATATCCTAATCACATAATATTCTATCTTGCAGCAACCACGTGATTTTACATTTCTAAAGCTAACTTGTGCATTTGTATATGACTAACATTTGTGCCCCAAATAATTTAAATGCTAAATCTTGTGCCAAAGTGAGCTATCTTTTACCTTGTATTTTCCTCCTTGACTACCATTTCTACTACAAAAAAAAAAAAAAAAAAAAAAAAAAAAAAAGGTTTTATATGTACATATATAGAGAACTTTGAGTTGGAAGGGACCTTAAACACCACCTAGTTCCATTCCTGAGCTATGGACAAGGCTACCACCCACCAAATCAGGTTGTCCAGGGTCCCATCCAACCTGGCTTTGAAATTTCCAGGGGTGGGATTCTCTGGGCAACCTGATCCAGTGCCTCAGTACCCTCTATGTAAAACATTTCTTCCTTATGTTTAATCCAAATTTACTCTCTTTTAGTTTAAAGTTATTATCAATTTGCTGTATCGCTACATTCCCTGATAAAGAATTCCTCTTCATCTTTCGTTTCTCTTCATCTTTCCCTTTTTCTATGATTCTGTTCCTGCAGGACCCATTTAAGTACTGGAAGGTCAATATAAGGTTTCTCTCAGCAGCCTTCTGTTTTCCAACTCTCTCACGAAAGATAGAAGGGAATGAGGGAAATCAGAGAAATCTGAAAAGATTGATTTTACATCACCAAGTGAAGACAGATTTTCTGCTCTGGTCAGCCTTATGCAGAAAGGGGTGGAAGACATTTTAGCTCCTGAAAAACTTCAGAAGATGTAACTGGAATGCATAACAGCACACATTTTGAATCTAAAGATTTATGTACAGAATCCATTATTCTATTCTTACTCAGCAATATATTCTATATATATAGCATGCATACCTACCCATCCATTTATCTTTCTTATCTACTGTATTAGATGTTCAGTTTTATGCAACTGTCATAAAACACTCAGGAATTTAGATCTAGCATTTACATTTTTTGGCCAGGTAGAAACAGATATAGGAACAAGAGGCAGCTTTTTGAAGTTGTTATCTTATCTATCCATCTATCTGTCTGCCAATCTACTCACTATTTATGTAAATAGTGTTGAGCAACGAGTTATACCTGCAGCTGTAAAGGCATCGTCTCCACATAATTAAATAGAGATTTGATATAACTTTTGAGGCTAAACTTGCTTATTGTTAGTTATTACTATTTATACCTTAGTTTTGCTCCCCTTCTAAGTTCACCAAATTAAAGGGCATCCTCACTTGCGAACAATAGGAGATGACCAGAATATCAGATAATACAAATTGATTTTTGTTTATCTCTAAAAATGACCATAAAATCTACTGTGATTTTGTGACATAGTTGGACTTCATATTTTAAATTTCATGTGGTTCCATGATTATAATCACCTGCAAGACAAATTCAGATTAGTTCACAGTAATTCAAATTACTTTTGCAAGGAAAGAGAAGATGAAAACTACTTATTTTCAAAAAAAAAAAAAAAAAAAAAAAAAAAAAAAAAAAGCACCCTAAAGCAACAAAAGGAGGAGAATTGGAGAATTAAAGAAGGTGCCAAAGATTATTCCAGAAAAGAATTTATGCAAGAAATATATCTTATTAATTATACATCCTCAAATAATAGCTGACATTTAAACATTCTTCTTTACCCCTGGACAAATAGAAAGCAAAAGACAGTCGGAAATACACAAAATAGCACCATGACTTAGGAAAAATATAATCTAAGGCAAAAAGAGCAGGTGTATCCATTGAAGAATAAACTGGAATATATTATTAGCAGTTTGAATTGCACATGCAGTGAGAGTAATATCTACCCTGCGTGGAAAGCTCTAGGGTATTTTTCAGTGACCCATGGTTTTTGTCCTGCATTGGCAGTCAGCAATGGATGGGAGAGGAGGTGTTCATACAAGCAGGAGCCTGCTTACCACCACAATTAGGACTGTCCTGGGATCTGTGAATGGGAATGATCCTTTCAGATTGGTGTAAAGCAGCACGATTAAGGTCTCTACACACAGGAGAGTTAGCAATGCTAGGATGAGAGGCACTTTTCTTCTTGGAGAAAGGCGTTGCTATGTACAATGCAATTATATTTCAGCAAGGAGAGTTTTGGTATGGACTCAGGGTACAGTAACAGCCTGTCCATCTGCACTGTCTGACACTTTCACAATTTTGGGGGCAAGGAGTGCAGGTCAGAAGTCTTGCAGAAACTAAGGGGAAGTTTTTCCAGAATACACACACCAGGAAGTGTGACGCTCACAATATTCTGGTGAAAGAAGTTACTTGTGAACTAACATATATATCTGGCTCTAAAGGAAAGAGAGTAGTTCATTCAAAACACATGGACCTAGTATTGTACTGGGCTTGTCTGCCATTACCTTGCATTGCCTTGCCATGGTAAACTATTAAAAGTTATGCAATAAATCACGTTTAGACTATTCATTTACTTACGTGTCCTTACTATGGATAAGAAGATTCACTCCTTTCCATGTTAATCTGATGGAAGTGTGATGTATGATGGATGTATGAATGTATGAAGTATCATAAACAACTTGAAAACCTCTTCAGAGATGGTTCATGTCACACTTCTCCTGCAGCATCATAGAAATGTGCTCTTCTATTTTTTCTTGTCCATAGACAAAAAGCAGCCCCCCACAAACCTGTGGAAGGGAGGAGGAGAGACTTCAGGATCAAAATGCTATCTGGTTACATTGGCAGAATTTTAGTATTTTAAGAAAGGAAAAGAGAGAACGATTGTACTAAGTTTATAATAAATGTACTTCACTTTAAGTTCATGCATTGAGATTAAAATGAAAGTAAGCCAACACACTTGGTGCATCTTATTTTCTGTTTTTCAGGCCAGATTCTGCAAGTAAAGAGATATTAAAATTCACCATGGTGGAAATTCACAGATTCTCTGAACAAGCACAGCACAGTGAATGAATGGGCAGTTGTTATGGGAAAAGAGAACTTGTCATGAAAGAAGTGTTGAGATCAATTCACAGATTTCATAAAAAAGCTCTCTCTATGTGAACTGGCAAAAGGCATGAGGCTACTAAACACAGAGTTACTTCATAGGGTCAAACCTCTTAGCACATAGGATATCAACATCTTAGCACTTTTAACAGCCTGAGCTCTTGAAGAAACTAGGCTTATGTCATTGTACAGGTCACACATCTGTCTATCCATCTATTCTGAGGAGCTTTGAAACTATTGGAAGTTTCCATCCAAATTTAATAATGTTGTAGCGCTTGATCAAAATAAATTATTTTGAGCTTTATGGATACAGCTGCTGCCTTACACAAAATAAAACTGTTTTTTCTACTACAGAAAGTCTACCAAAAATAAATAAACAAATGAGTAAATGAATGAAAAATCAGATTTGGAACTAGCCACTGAATAAAAAGTGACATTCAGAACTAGACACTGGAGAATTCTCCAGTGCAAGAGATCCAGGAATTTGGGCTTCCTCAAGCAATAGGTGTATATCATCTAGAAGATAACAGATTTTCTGCAGCCAATCATACAGTTTAAAAGTTACATTTGCATAGTTTAAAAGCCAAATGTTAACCATCCCTGCAAAGTAAAATGTGAAACATACTGTTGCTAATTTTGTCCAGAGAAAGGTCCATGTGCCCCAGTATCCTGCTTCCAATAGTGTCAAAAAATGGAAGCTGAGAAGGATTATAAAAATTAGGCAGATGATGAGACTTTACAAACACATTCATCTATTGTCCAATGACCTGTGCTCTGGGGATTTCCTAGGTGACTACACTATAGTGTAAGATTCACCCAATCTCTTTGCAGATGTCTGCCATCAGAGCTCAGCCTAGGTTCACAGAATCATAGAATGGCAGGTATTGGAAGAAATATCAAGAGATTATCGAGTCCAACCCCCCCTGCTAAAGCAGGTATCCTACTATCCTACAATAGGTGGCACAGGTAGGCATCCTGCCAGGTCTTGAATATCTCCATAGAAGGAGATTCCACAAGCTCTCTGGGCAACCTGTTCCTGTTCTCCATTATCCTTACTGTATAGTTCTGCATATGAAACTTCCTATGTCCAAATCTTAGGCCATTACTTCTTATCCTATCGCTACACACTACAAAGAGAAACCTGACCTCATTCCATTTAGATACTTATAAATATTAATCATATCCCCTTCAGTCTTCTTTTCCCCAGGATGAACAGACCCAGGTTACTCAGCTTTTTCTCATATGGGAAATGCTCCAGGCCCTTAATTATCCTTGTGGCCATCCACTGGCTGTCTTTACAATCTGCAGTTCTCTTGATCTATTTTAGACAACTATTTTAGGATTAGGTGAACTGAACCCTAACTGGCCCATTTTTTCTCCATCAACTGTGAAGGGTACTCAGATGTTTGGCTCAGATGTCATTTGATAAGATGCCACCATCTATTATGCTTAAAAACTCTATATGTATACAGTTATGTCTTTCTCATTACACAGTACTAATAACAATGAAACTAGTCATTTCACAGCTACCATGGCAAAGAATTTCACAGTTTAATGGAAGGACTTTGTTCTACTTGTTTATCAGTTTGCCTTGGGTAGGGGAACAGAAGAGAAAAATGAGATAATATTAACATGATAATGATTTCAGCATAATAATAATTAGTTCGTCAAGGGTTCTAGTCATACTAGTAAAAAACCTGAAGATTCTTGGAACAAGTCAGTGACATATCAACTGAAGAGATGAGACTTAAAGATAAATGCTAATTAAATGCTAATTATTGATTCTAATATCACTAATCGTTATAATATGACCACTTTTTTCTTTTTCATTTCCACTTCAGCAGCAAGACTGTTTCATAGAGTTTGTCCTTAAATGCAAATAAGTAAATAAATAAATAAATAAATAATCGTTGATTTCGTTCAGTGGAATGGGGCAGGAGAAAATATTTTCTAATGACTTTACAAACTCATTAAAAAATCCTCCTCAAAATATACAGTAGATATAAGAAAATAAATGTAGTTGGGAAATAGGAAAAGTATTTCTAGTATGCTTCCATTTTTATTACTGTAAGTAACATGGCTGAATGCTGTTTAAAGGAGATGAAAATACAGAAGAAGTTTAAGCACTGTGAATGATTATGGACAATTTGTGCTGTGATGAGGGATCCATTTAATAGTTACCATTTTGGAAGCTAAAATCAAGACTTACAAGAACTAAAACCTTTGCGGTTACCCTCCCCCAGGGATGGAAAAGGGAGATTGCACCGTTTTATTTCTTTACATGTATTCTATTCCATATAATTTATTTAGTTTGAATGTTGTAGTAGTCTTATCAACAGGCTGTTGCTGTAGGTGTTTATATCAATATAGATTTGGGCTTGTGGCACAGACAACTTGACAAATGAAAGTTTGATTTAGTATTCAAAAAAAATTTGTTTTTCTCCATTTTGCACTGAAGAGATGAATCAATTTTTATTATAGCTATATCATTTTAACCACTTATGTCATACAAGACTCATTTGTGTACTATGTAAACAAAATGCGGAGTGATAATAACACCCTTGCTTTGCAACACACCACCACACCTGTTATATACATTAAATGCTACTTGCAAAATCCTATTTTTGTTGGCTCTTCAGAGTAGCTTTAACATTTGGTGTTTAAACATGAATCTCTTTTAACCAGCTTGCCAGCTTTCTGACCAACTGCAAGTGCTCACCCATCATAGTGCTATAATCAGTATAACAATTCTTTGAGGACAATAGGACTTTTTTATTGTTTGTGTACTGATATCTGACAGGAAACTCCTGGACCTGTTGCTAGCATACCTGAAAGGAAAAGCCTCCGAGTACAAATTTTAAGGAGATCAGTGGTGTAAATTCTCTGAATACAGGGTTGCTAAACTCAGAGAATGTCTTGCCTAAACATAAGAATCTTCATCCTACATCTTAGTGTTCCCAACATTTCAGTTAATTCTAAGCTCTCATTACTCAGCAATAACAAAACTTCTCTTTTTCAGACTAATAAAACATCCAAGTAACCCATTTGTCCTTTGGCTACATTTTGTGTTACTTTAAATCATATTTCCTCATGGAGATAGTTTTTGCTTTCTTGTTCTCTTTTGTTGTGCTGATCAAAGGAAAGACTGCCCTGATATATACACCAAAAAACTTTTTTGTGTTCACAAAATACATCTGAAAATCACTGAATGTACTGGACAGATGCTTCTGCAGTGGTTATGCACTGATAAGCAATGATGGGTCCCATTACTGACTAGAAGTGCAGACTCAGGTTGCAATTAAGACACATTTAACTGTGCAATGTCTCAATTCCTTGATTCACTTGCTGACTAGACATAGATGTTTGCTGGCATCCGAGATTCCCTAGGGAGATGGGAGGTACCACAGCAGATCTCTCCAGTATGACAGCTGATGAAATACAGAATGGCATCTCACAGCACCAGGCAGCTCCAAGGTCCCAGTCAGTAAAAAGTCTAAAGAGGTAGTCAGTAGAGCACATAAAAGCACATATATTTATATATTAGGATAATCTAATTGCATTCTAAGCTCGATGACTTGATGTCTATATACAAGCTTATAGAAAGATGCCTAATATTATAAAGAAATTTTCTAATATTTCTAATTCAGTGCAACTCTCCATGATTTGGACCAGTGTCCATCTACTACCAAAAGTCAAGCAGGTGAGAAAATTTCTAAGATTAGTCCTACTCAGTCCTTCATCTTAACAGCACATCTACACTGTATTTTACTAACTGTAGATCTATTTTCTGAATGTGAGCTTAATTTTACTTTTCATGAGAGGGTACTTTCCTCTCTTTGAATGGGTTACAAAGACAACAAGGTTATAAGGAAATATCCTAAGGAAAGAGAGCAAGGGAGGAAGTTTCATCCTTCCTACAGCATATTAACTCCAATCTAAGAATCCACGCATCTGTTTTTTCTCTGCAGGTTCCAACTTCTGAACAGCTGGTGTGGTATAGGTATGCAGGGAAGGAGAGAAGATCAAGTAGTTCTGAGGCAAAACAGATACAAATCATACCTGTAGTCATGTGGGATGCAGAGCAGAAGCTGGATAAGTATCAAGAATGCATCTGGGAAACACAGAACAGGAAAGGAATGGGATTTGATACCAAGATCCAGGGTGAGAAGGGTATCAGCACACCATGGATAATGTGGTGTCATTTCAAAGATAACACTATTACAAACACTTTCCTACTCCATTTTCAGTAGCAATCTTAAGTTAACTTTAACCACCATCATTTGAGTTACATAACCCAAGGTAAAACTCCAGCAAATAAATAGTGCTTTTAAGTTTTTGCATGATTTCACTGATACGGTTAAAAATGCTTTAGTTAAATATCATTAAGAACCTAAGTGTTTTTTGCTTTTTTCTTCTGTGAAGTTAAATCATAGAATCAGAGGATCACCAAGGTTGGAAAAGAATCTCCATGATCATCCAGTTCAACCATCCACCTACCATCAATACTTCCCCACTAAATCACGTCCCTTAGTACAACATTTCTTGAAAACCTCCAGGAACAGTGACTCAACTACCTCCCTGGGAAGCCCATTCCAGTGCCTGACCACTTTTTCAGGGAAGAAATTTTTCCTAATGTCCAACCTGAATTTCCCATGGTGCCATATGGGGCCATTCCCTCTAGTCCTACTCCCACCTCACCACAACCTCATTTCAGGTAGTTGTAGAGAGCGATAAGGTCTCCCCTGAGCCTGCTCTATTCCAGACTAAACAATCCTAGTTCTTCAGCTTCTCCTCATAAGACTTGTGCTCCAGACCCCCCAACAGTTTGTTGCCCTTCTTTTGACATGCTCCAGGGCCTCGATGTCTTTTCTTTTAGTGAGGGGCCCAAAACTGAGCACAGTACTTGAAGTGCAGCCTCACCAGCAGCTGAGTATAGAGGGATGATTACTTCCCTGCTCCTCCTGGCAGTGCTATCTGATACAAGCCAGGATGCCATTGGCCTTCTTGGTCATTCTAGCACACTGAAGTTCAGTTCAGCTGAGTGTTGACCAGTGCCCCAGGGTCTGTTTCTTCTATACAGTCTTCCAGCCACTCTGACCTGAGCCTGTAGCATTACCTGAGGTTGTTGTGGCCAAAGTGCAAGACAAAACAATTGGTCTTGTTGAACTTCATCCCATTGTCCTCAGCCCATCTATTCAGCCTGTCCAGATCCTTCTGAAGGGCCTTCCCACACACTGGTTTATCAACACTTCCCCCTTGCTTGGTGTCATCTGCAAACTAAATGAGGGTAAGTAAGATGACCTCCTCATCCCGGTCATCAATAAAGAAATTGAACAGGACAGGCCTCAATACCAATCTCTGGGGAACACCACTTATGACTGGTTGCCACCTGGATTAAAATCCATTCACCATCACTCTTGGGGCCCAGCCATCCAGCCAGTTCTTTACCCAGTAAATAATGTACCTGTCCAAGCCACAGGCTGCAGCTTTTCAGGGGAATGCTGTCTGGGTAGACTAAGTCAACAGCCTTTCCTTCATCCATGAAACGGGTCACTTGATCATAGAAGATCAGGTTGGTCAAGCAGGGCCTGCCTTTCATGAACCCATGCTGGCTGGGTCTGATCCCCTAACTGTCCTCCACATGTCATGTGATCTCACTCAAAGACTGTAGGCTTCAAGTTAATTTTCAAGTTATTGCAACCAACCACCATCACTCCTCCTCAAGTCACTACTGAGTGCCTCCTCATGTTCCGCTACTCCCTCTTCCTTTGTGAAGTGAAGGATCATTTCTGTTAATACATCAACTTCTTGAACTGATAAATACAATATTCACTTAGGTTTTGTTTAGTGTTGCGTAGAACTTGCTCAGACATTTAGCTCATGTCCAAACCAGCAGGCTGTTCCAGATTTGATTACCACTCTCACATTCTCAACAGCCATTCATACTAGTTTTTCTAATGTGTACTGTCATGTAAGCCAGCAATAAACTCTGAGATGCTGCATATTTATTCCTATTTTTCACAGTTTATTATCCTGACATTTCAAATTGCTCTGCTTAAACTTTAATAAGTGTTGTATGATAGAGAAATCAAATTTCTATGTAAGAAATTGTTTCAATTAAATGTCAAAATAGACATAAAAATAATTGTAAAGCCATATATGGTTCTTTCTAAATATTATGTGCAGAGGCTTACTTTGGAATGAAAGCCCTTCTCAGCATCCCCTCCTTGTGTTTGAACTTCAGTTTCTATAACTGAATATAATTTATTATATCTTGAATGTAATTCAAAAGATGTACAAATTACTCTTTCCTCTTTTTCTACCATGTCACAGAATCACAGAATCAGAGAATTTTAGGGGTTGGAAGGGACCTCCAGAGATCATCGAGTCCAACCCTGCCAAAGCAGGTTCCCTACACCAGGTCGCACAGGTAGGCATCCAGGCAGGTCTTGAACATCTCCAGAGAAGGAGACTCCACAATCCCCCTGGGCAGCCTGTTCCAGTGCTCCGTCACCCTCACCCATAAAGAAGTTCTTACACACATTAGTGCAAAACTTCCTATGCTGCAGCTTATGTCCATTTTCCTTTGTCCTGTCTCCACGTACCACTGAAAAGAGACTGGCCTCATCACTATGGCCCCCACACCTCAGATGTTTACAGACCTGGATCAGGTCCCCTCTCAGTCATCTTTTCTCAAGGCTAAATAGACCCAGTTCACTTAGCCTTTCTTCATAGGAGAGATGCTCCAGACCCTTCACCATCTTTGCCCTCCGCTGGACTCTATCCAAGAGGTCCCTGTCTTTTTTGTACTGGGGAGCCCCGAACTGGACACAGTACTCCAGATGAGGCCTTACCAGGACAGGGTAGAGGGAGAGGATCACCTCCCTCGAC
The DNA here is from genome assembly GCF_023343835.1 of Lagopus muta. NCBI lineage: Eukaryota > Metazoa > Chordata > Aves > Galliformes > Phasianidae > Lagopus > Lagopus muta. Next base: position 11,052,075 of record NC_064439.1, on the reverse strand, counting down.
CTGCTGGACACGGTCTTTTTAATGCACCCCAGGATGCCATTGGCCTTTTTGGCCACAAGGGCAGACTGCTGGCTCATGGCCAATGTCGTCCACCAGGATGCACAGGTTCCTCTCTGCAGAGCTCCTCCCCAGCAGTTCATCCCCCAGCCTGTATTGGTGCATGCAATCATTCCTCCCTAGATGCAAGACTCTACACTTGCTTTTGTAGAACCTCATCTGGTTTCTTACTGCCCAGCTCTCCAGCCTGTCCAGGTCTCGCTGAATGGCAGCACAGCCTTCAGGCGTGTCAGCCAATCCTCCCAACTTCGTATCATCGGCAAACTTGCTGAGGGTGGCCACTATCCCCTCATCAAGGTCATTGATGAAGATGTTGAACAAGACCGGACCCAGCACAGACCCCTGGGGGACACCACTGGTTACAGGTCTTCAGAGAGACTCTGCACCACCAACAACGACCCTCTGTGCTCTGCCAGTCAGCCAGTTCTCAACCCATCTCACTGTCCACTCGTCTATCCCACATTTCCTCAGTTTTGTTGTAAGGATGACAAAGGCTATTTAAATAAATGTAGGAGCATGTAAAACCACGTCTTGCAGGGGGCATCTGTAAGCATATATTCTTTACCTGATTTTTTTATAATTCCATTCCTTTTCCCTCATATTCCCTGGGTTGTGTCCATATACTAACTGCCTCGCTCCCAGTATGGTCATCCTAAATATTTGTTTCCTGTGTAATCCTGTTCTGTGTATTTCAACTAGTCATATAATTATTATTTTTACTACAGTAAGTCTTTTTTTACCACATTTCTCTTTCCTATCAAGATAACTTTGATCTTCTTTCTTTTTGTATTCCTCTGGCTAAAGGCACCTTCTCTCCCATGCCCATACTCTTCTGTCTGATCCTTTTCCCCTGCAGCTCATTCCTAGGATTTTTCTTCCTTTCAAGCTCCTTTGTTCCTATTTCCTGCTAATCCCCTGGTCCCCCGCTTGCACACACCACCACATGTTCTTCAGTCCCTTGCTGTTTTACCACATCCTGTTCAGAAGACAGATAATGCAATTTTAAGTGAAACTAAGAAACTTTAATATTATTCTGATCCCTCTTGGATTTAGGCTTGTGAATAGAGCTACAAGCAGGATGGGAAAGAAAGAGAAGGAAAGTAAGGAAAGGGAAGGAAAGATAGGAGGGGGGACCAGCTGAAGAGAGACAGAAATGCAAACTTGATAGAAGTTAGCAGTCTGTTTATTTCCCAAATTGTATCCACTCAGCTGGGTAGCAGAGAAATGTGAGCCACCAGATGTGCGCCTATAATACTGCTGTCAGCAAGAGCTGCTCGAGCAGGTTTTGGCCAGAACACAACATGGGACATCACTGCTTTTCTCTGCAGCCAGGGTGCATCCCAGCAATTTTGCAATGCAAGGACTTGGAAGACAGAGCAGTATAAGTAAAGAAATAAAAGAGCTGTCGTTTTATGTGGACGAGCACTGAGGGAAAAGACAACAAAGTTAATGTTAAAGTAACAGAAAAGAGATTGTCTAGCTTGCTTAAGGGAAGCCACAGATTTAGTGATAAGTAATGACAGGTTCATAACAGAAGCAGCTGAGCAGAGCTGAACCAAAAAGTCTGAGTCTGCATGGCCATAATTCTGCAGTGCCCTAGCTGTACTCTCAGCACTGAAGGCAAATGCAGCTCCAGGCCAGCATCCCACACTTCTGTTCTCCTACTCCTGGTTTTACCATAGGTGGAGCATCCCTTTAACCATATCCCAAATCAAGTATGTCAGTGATTTGCAAACAGTACTTCTAAGTTACTAGATCTTGTTGTATGGCTATGTTCAAGAATCTATAAGATAATAGATAAACTTGTTGTATAAAATGTTATTCTGTACTGGTGGTAAAATCAGTCTCCCCAAAAACAAAATGCCAAACAAGAAAAGAAGGATAAGTCCCTGTTTCATTTAGCTAGTGAACAATAAAGATGAGAATATGACCCAGAAAGGGACTTAACTCCTGTACAAGCACTACTTAGATAAGGTATTAAATTTATTTAACAAAATTCAGACAGAAAAGTTATTCACCCGTTATTCTTTTCAAAAATTTGTCCCACTGTGTTACATGGGACATAATTAACAAAACATTACAGTGTGTTTCAATGGAGCCAGCTATGTGCAATTTTCTCCAAAGTGTGATTAAAGAAATGATTGGAGGGCAAATGGAACAGCTTTTACTGAGACAGCTAACAATGAGACACATTGGATTCTTATTATCTGCTATTAGCTTTGGCTTTCAGGTAGGAGAAAAAACATATTTTAGGATTCTTTCATTGTGCTATTTGAATAATTCCCAAAACATGCCAGTTACTGAGAAAGTTGAATATTTGTTTTATTTTACTTAATATTTTCATAAAAATATGGAGTCTATGGAAAGCTACTCCAAAAAATTTTTAAAAGGAAGAAATCTGTGCATATTGCACAAAGGAGTAGAAACATTACTAATGCATGGAGATGGAGTTAATGGTCCAATTTAGAACTTCAAAGCTGGGTTTCATTTTTGACATTTGAGTGGGACGCTTGTAAAACCTTTGCAAGACTCATACAGCTTACAAAATCCCTTACCTGGCGGAATCTGTATACTTACCAGTTCTGAGGCTTTGTCTTTTTTCAGCTTCCATTTTGAATGAAGTGTGAATTTACTACTGTATACAGACCATTGGTGTCCCAATTATTATTGGAGTATACATGTGATGGTACAGGGATCCAACCCAGCCTTCCATGTGGCAGTGTTTGTATTTTATTTTAAGACGACCAGAAAATTAATACAATTTCTAGGTGCCATGAAAAGCTTTATTTTTCTTTCTTGAATAAGAACTTAACCTTCTTGGAAGAATCTCATTCAGAGCCAGAAAATGCTGCCTCTCAAAGTGCCTCTCTAACTCCTACCAAGTTCAGAGGAGTGAATATCTGCCACTCAGGTCTTTCACAAGCCTCTGCTCTCAGCCCTGGGCTGACCCAGCCTCACAGCACTTAAAATGAACCCATCTGTGGCACTGTGCACCAGAGATCTCCTGTTCCTGCTCTAGATACCATCATAACACAAATAGCGACGAATGCTCCATGCAAGTTGTGGTGTGATCCCTCCTTGGAGTGGTAAAAGCTTTTTGTTTCTCCTCTTTATTCTAGGAAGTGAGGATACCCAAAGTCTTATTCTAGACGATTGACTCTCTATTACACTCTTCTTTTGTGAGGACACTTACTTGTTCCTTTCTGCTTTCAAATTTCAGCCTTCTATTTTTCCTTCAATTTACTGTCTGTATAGTACTTTCTGCTTAAATAAACGCTTTGGTAACTATCTGAGTAAAACCCTATACTGATTATAGGCCTGTAGGGTTAAGAACATTTTCCTCGGTGAAGAACTGAATATTATTTCCTACTGTAAGCACACTTGAAATTGGCTTTAGGAAATTAAAACAATTTAATATGTGGCACTGCAGAATGTGTCAGTTAAGAGCCGCAAAAAAGAAACATCTGCCTCTGTTTAACACCTCAGCCCTTCTCCCGAAAATGTTTTTGATCACCTCATTCCTCTGTCCTGCTAAAGAGCTCAGTCTTCAGTACACAAATGCAGATTAGACCAATAAGTGATTTTTGGTCCCTATCTGCCTCTTCTTAGCTTCTACTTCAAACATTTTTCAGCTAATTCTTGGATTACCCCTGCAGACTGCAGTATAAGGAATAGCACACAAACATTTATTTTAACAAACTGTTACAGAGAAAACGAGGCAGCAATAGATGTGTTAATTTTTGCAGTGGTCCCAGCTTTCATCTGCTGAGTCCAACATCTACTGATGATTGCTAAGGGCTTTCTTAGACATAAGATATACAGTAGATCATGTGCAACCTCTGGTTTAAAATTAGGAAGAAAGATACACGATTATAGGAAAGGCAGGTGTTTTGGTGTGACAACTAATTTCACATCTTCATTGATGGACGAAGTTCACACCCACATGTATTTTAGATTTTAACTTGATTTGCATTGTCTTCAGTATTTGCCCACAGCTACAGGTCTGTAAGGGGAGGAAAAAAAAAAAAAATCTTGATAAGAAAAAAACATTTCTACACAGGTCAAACCCATCAGCCAGCTCCTGGGTCAGAAATCACATCTTCTGCATAGATGACTCACTACCACTTATCCCTCCATTTCAAAGCCTACTGATCATTTATAAAACTGCCTGCTTTTTGTTAAAATAGCCAGCAGTAGTAGAGCCACTGGGCTTTGATTTGCTCTTGCAGGGAAGGCTCAGGTCTCAGTTCCTACCTTTGATGTTTCCTGTACTACTAATGACTACTGTGGAGCTCCTCTCTGTGGGAGCTATGACACAGAGAGCCATTTCACTACTGCTGTGAGACATATTTAGTTGAGTTCCTTGACTATATGTAACACTAAAAGATTAAGCTCAGATAAAGCAAGGCACATAATTTTATCCAGATTTCAGAAAACTTTTTCTACTAGTCTACATTAAAAAAATAATGCACCTGAAAAAAACACACAGGTTTAACGAAAGAAAGCAGCAGAAATCACTTGTTATTCCAGCCTGTTACCTATAGTGCCAGTAAGTACTACAGAACCGTTCTCTAAGATTAATGTATAAATTAAAACAAAGGAGAACATATTAGAACATCTGATTTAGATTCAAGTTATAAAAAAAAAATTAATGAAATAATTTCTGAAAAGCTGTCTTATTATGTTGGTAATCTTGATAGTTACTAACTAGTTGTCATCTCCCATAGTGGAGAGAAGTTTACCAGAGTTTTGTGGGATAAAAAACCAAACACCGACTTCAGACAGGAACATTTTCTTACATGTGACAAGGTCAAATATTTTTCTTCCTTACACAGCCTTCACTATCACTTAAATCCTTTATCAAAACAGAACTAGAAGTGCTGAGTTTTCACAAATCAACAAGAGCCAGACAATTTTTCAGAACATCTTGGAGCTAGTTTTAGGTGTCCAACTGTAGTCACATTTGAAAATTTTATTCAGCATTTCTTCATAGCAATTTAGCCCTATCATATCTTGGACAGTTTAGACCATGCAGTTTTGCTGACACATCTTCAGAATGCTCTTGCAATACATAGATACTCTTGAATCATTATTTTCCTTTCATTCCATATGGTCTAGGCGCCCTTGACATAATTTAAAAATACAGTGTAGTAGCACAGTTTAAGATAAACCACTACCAATAAGCCAAGCAATTTAAAATCCCATATCCTCTTCACCTCTGAACAAATCTGAAAAACTTACAATTCTTCTCAGCGTTCCTGGAAGTGAAAAAAAAGATGAATGCAGCAATGCGTCTCAAGAAATCATTTGAAATTATACTGCCATTCAATAGCAAAGTAGTTGTTTAAGCTATTTAATCAATAACATTGTTGTATCATGGATAACAAGTTGCAGAGACAAACTATCTTCCAACTGTTGTCAGAGAATTAAAGACATAATTTTGGGTAAATGTATGGTGGTGCTGTTCTGTTGTTCTGATTCCCTGTTCCCCCTTTAACTTCTTTTGTAGTGAATCTGCTTATAGTATCTCTTAATTAACAGAAACAACTCTAGTTTGAAGTTCTCCAAGGTATTATCTTGTCTTTTTTTTTCTTTGTATCTATTTTTTTTTTTTTAAATCTTCAGATTTATGTGGATTTATGTGGATTTTGTTCTTATCAGAAGTCATTGTAGCAATTAAGAGTCTGTTTACACATCAGGCTCAAAGCAAGCTCTTCATGCAGTATCTCTTTGTCCTTCTGACAACAGCATTATATACCTTAGTTCTAGGAGGAAAAACAATGTTGATTACACACCAGTGTTCATAGCTGCTGCTAAGCAGTACTGTACAGAACCAAGGCCATACTCAGTGAAGGGCCTGAGGAGCTGAGAGGGAACAGTGTTAGGACAGTTTAAACAGACTTAAACTGGCCAAAGGAATATTCCATACCATATGAGATCATGCAGGAGGAGTTCTGAAGGGGATTGGAGTCTATCTTTCTTTCTTTTGCTTCTTGGTGGTCTAGCTGGGCGTCAACCAGTGGGTGGTGAGCAATTGCTGGTTTATCGCTTGTTATATGTATATATATAAAATATATATATATAAAGTTATGACTGTTTTTTTTTTTATCTTAACAAATAGTTTTATCCCAACTTATGAGTTCAACTTTGTTGTTTTTTTCTATTCTTTCTCTCATCTCACAAGAAAGGGGGGAAGTGAGCAAACAACTGTGTAGTGCTGTGCCACCTGCAGGTTTAAACCACAACATTTATCACAGTTTCAAACTATCCAGCCAGTCAGTCAAACAACACAGCAGTCAGTGTTTGCATTTTTCCGTTACATTTCCTAAGAAAGAACAGTGGAGAAGAAGGCCTTCCATCAATTTGACTGGGCAATATTTCACTCCTTGTTTCAGCCCTGAGCCACAGGTTCATGTCCACAGAACCGAACCAACATTTTGGCAGAAAGATAGAGTGTGATCCAACAGGTTTGTAGTGTATAGAAATATTAACACATCATGAGCCAAATCTGTCCGCTTAATAAATATGCTGCCATCTCCATTATTATGTTTGACCTCTTACATTAACAGTAAAGCAGGCCAAACTGTTCACTAAGAACAATTTAGAAACAAAATTTACTATTTATTAACCACAAAGAATTTTTAATTTGTAATTTTTTGACTATTAACAACGTCTTGAGCAACAGGAACAGGTGAATAAACAACATTTCATTGCATATTCATAGTATCTATTAAATTTACCACGTGCTTGAAAATGTGCTTTGAAAAATATCTTCACAGAGTAAAAAAATTAATTCAAAATATAGTTAGGTAGAGATATAATAGTAAAAACTGATTTATTGTCATGATTAACCCATATTTTTTTGCAGACAAACCCTTGTGAACTAATCCTTTTTCTGCAGGGAGATACCATTATAAAATAAAACAAAACTCAACCAGGGTATTGCGTTCAAATTTAAAGAAATTATTTCATTTCACTTCAGACATCTTAGCTGTTTGTATCATTAAGTTTTAACATTTTAATAGAATATGTCAAGATATTTTGGCATACTGAATGATTTCAGGCAATGTAAAAGATGAAGAATATCACTCCTGCAGTGTGTGGTTACCATGCTGTGGCAGAATGGCCACAATTCACTTTCTTGCTTGTATTTAGATAATTCTAATTACCCGGAATGTATAATAACATGTGAAGTAAACAAACATGTTCCATACATTAAACTGTTTCCTGTATTTCCATTTATTGTCTTCCCAAGCCCCTTGCTGCTATTCCTTCGACCTGTGGTATTTCCCAGCAGTTGAATACAACTGCACCAGTGCTGGGCTGAATTAACATCAATTAGCATTTAAATTGCATGCTTAAATGAGTGCATTAATAGGTGCATGCAATTTATATCTCTCGCTCCTCCACTTCCAGCTTTATCTAGTGCCAGAGATTTGTCAGACAACTGGTATCAATCTGCCTAATCTCAGACTTAGGATGACTACTCGCCTGCATACATTTATTCGGCACACACTGATTAAAGGAAAATTCGTATAGGTTAGCTTTAGATTTACAATGCAGTTTGACATACATTTTATCATGTGCATCTGATTTTACAGCTACCTTTCAAGGGCCAAATATTACCTGATTTACAACCACTTCCCATTGCTTTTAGATGCACTGCACTTCATGCTAGGCTGGAACAGATTTGGCCCTTTGTTTCACTATCCACCTATAAGAACTGCAATAAATTATCATCTGTGTAATAACAGTCCTCGTGTCCTCTGAGCTCTGAATATCAAACCATGGTTCTTGAAGGGTGGTATGAGTAAAGCACAAGCAAAAATTGCCTACCGCTAATTGCTGGTGCAATGACTGAATTCATTGTAATATAAATCCCAAAATCCCAAAACTTTTAGTGATGGAGATTCTGGAGGTTTAACTTATGCAGAGTTGATGTTCCCTGAAATGAATTTGTATTGTAACTGTTTTATGAGAAATATCTAGCAAGATTCATGGCATTAATTATTATTATTATTATTATTATTATTATTATTATTATTATTATTACTATTACTATTATTACTGTTATTACTATTATGAACGGTTGGACTGGATGATCTTTTAGGTCTTTTCCAACCTTGGTGATTCTATGATTCTATGATTCTACTATTTTATGGAAACTGAAGGAATATGTACAACCTCAGCCTAATGGGTGAAAATGGCGCTGAAGGCACAGAAAAATGATTTCAATGGCTTTTTTTGTCCTACTTTCTAGTTCTGGCTCCAGTCTCACCACAAGAAAACTTGGGAGACTAATTGGAGACTGCCCTCAGTATGTAGGTGTTCTGAGCACTCATGTGCTACTCAGGAAACATGCCAAGTCCATTGTTCATGTGATCAGTATACACTGAGACAAATGAGAGTGTCTACAGAACTTCTGCATAGCAGCTCTGGGAACAGAAGGCTACACAGACATAAACAGGGCTACTTCCAAATCATGCTAGCAATAGCAAACATAAAAGTTAACTGAGAAAAAAACATGAACCCATCTCTGGGACATACTGACACTAAAAAAGACACCTATAAAAATAACATACCAGAATAAAATTTCAAAAGTAACTTTAAACATCTACATAAAAATACAGAGCACCCGGGACAGTAAAAGCTATTTCTAAAAGCTATTTCAGATATTTTTGATGGGAATCTTCTAAATTATGATTACTTAAGAAACATCATTCATTAAAACAAAATTGTAAAATCAACTTGTGGTTGAAGTGCAGCAGTTTAAGTTGTGTGATAATTTCATTTTATTCTGATACCTAGTCTTAAAGGTATAATGCAATTCTTTAAATATTCCATGTCCATGCACTGTTCTGAGATTTATTTATACAATAGATTAAAAGGCTTACATTTTTTTCTTAAACAACATGCTACCATGGCAAACCGTTTCATCAAGGTTAACCATTCTTCTTGCCTAGTACCTTCAAAAATTAAATCCTCAAGAGAAATTGCACAACTAAGTCAGAGAGCATGGGCAAATTTAATTAACTAAATTCCAGAGGCCACAGTTGTTATAGGTGACATAATGAGAAAAAGAGATAGGATGTAACCTTGAGGTACTTGTTATTGCTACCAAATGCTTTAAAGGATTGTTTACCTGGATGTGAAGCATGCAAACTGTAGCACAATTAATATCTGTGCATCACTGCAAGTCTCTCAAAAGAGATTTTTGATGTGATGTTTCTTATACTCATTAAAGAAAACCTGGGGTGCAAGGAAATAAAATACACAGAGCTCTGCCAGGTCAGCTCTGGCATCTGCACACTCATCTGACAGGAGAGATATGGACCCAGTGCCTCTCTTTAATTGCAACCACGGCAGGGAAGCCCAAGCTTTGCCCAACTCAGACACACAATGGAAAATTGCCAGTGACCTTGGGCATCCACATGTTTACATAAAATGGTGAATCAAGAGCTACCCTCTGTCTTACTATCTAAGTAAGTCTGCTAGGAGCTTGGCACTGAGTAGCTAGGACCTACCTGCCCCAGGTATGTAACGATAGGATCCAGATTCTTTTTTTTTGTATCACAGCACACACTGCCTTTCCAGAAAACAATGATGCACACTAAATGCTGTAAAAGTGTGTTGTTTCCTCATCCATCTATACTGCTTTGAGGTAGATAATACTGGTTTTGTACAGATTTTTGTAGGTTCCTACAGGTTGATTATAAACCTGCCACCAACTGACATCTAGTATCCTGCTGTTCTGGGCCAATGAAAGTCCAAGGCATAAACATCAAGGTTAGTCTCTTACTTTCAGCTGAGATAACTGAAATTAGGTTTTCCAAAGTTCAGTAGAAGCTATCCATCCAGGTCCTTCCTGGGAGCCCATTCATTGCCATTCCATGAAAAAAATCAGTAATATATGTCTGTCATTCTCTTTCACTCAGGGAGTAATATATGTCTGCCATTCTCTTTCTCTCAGGGATGCATTCTTAGAAGATGCAAAGGCTCCACAGAACCACCATAGAAAAGAGTAAAGACCTACTCTGCCTATGACATCATTAAATGATGTCTACTTAGAAAGACCCAATGGAATCACAAAGAACAGATTACAGACTTTAATACATTTCCAAAGACATGTATCAAAGTATATCTACAGTCTTTTAAAACTAGCATGGGAGTGGTAGAAGGAAGCAGAAATAGGATTAAAGAGTAGAGTTTCAGAAGCAGAATGGAAAAGAAATGAAGAGTTATATATAGAAAAAAAAAAAAAACAACCTCTAAACAACATTTCTGAAAATATATGCAATATACTAACCTGCTTACAATAAGCCCAATAAGATGAGAGAATGGATGAAGAGAGAAAGAGTAGAACAGAACATAATGGCTTTTAGGAATAATGCTGTCCCAGCAGAATCCTTTTCAATGCTTATGAATGATACAAACACATCTTCTCTGGTTTGAACTATCATAAATAAATAGGAAAACATCCATCAGACTATTAATTTTTCAAACTACAATATAATTTTGCTTTTTAAATAAAGGAATTAATGATTATTTATAGCAGAAAACAATGGTTGGTGGCAAAAAGATAAAAATGATGAAGGTTTAGCAAGCAGTACTCTACATCTGATATCTCAGTAAGAAGCAGTGGGGTGGAATTTTTAAATTAAAATTTACTAAGAACATAGAGCCATGTATAGATTTGATGGGAATATAGTTTTTATTCTTAGGAAGAATCTTTAGAATTTTCAGGCACCTATGCAGTGAGAGAAATCTTCCCATACTGTAAACACTATTGGAAAATTGCCCTGTCTAGACATCCTTTCTTAGGCTCTCTGTTCTGATAAGAATGAGCTAGAATAAAACTATAAGAAACAAATACACATAAAGAGCAATTGCTGTTTGATTCACATTCCCCAAAGGGTATTAATGTCTTCACAGATGTCAAGTCATCATAAAGAATATACTGCACAGAAACACTGAGTAAAAGAAGAAATGAATATTATTATAATTCAGAATTAAAGAAATAATGTTTGATTGTTGCAAACGTCACTGATTTGAACCAGCTGAGGGCCTCTTTTTACTAATACATCAGATCATATTTTGAAATACACATTGGTTATGTAATCTTTAAAGTAGTTGCTAGGTACACCTAAGATGCTAAAAATACTGAATTTTCATAGGTTTGACTGCTGGCTTATATGAAAAACTTTTGTTCAAGAGCCACATGGGTTATATATTAATGAGGAGGAATCAAAGAGAGGCTGAGCATTTGGAAGGGTTCAAGGAGGCTCTACGCAACCCAGGACTACACTGGACCACAAGCAGCTGCTGTAGATGGTCCCAGTTGGTGATAGTAAATGGAGGTACCACATCCAGTCTTCTTATCAGACATGGTCACCAGCCCATGCACTCTGCCAAACCTGACAGAGAATTTGCGAGAGAGGTCTTTAGCTTGGACAAAGGCACATCAGCATCTTGTTAAAACTTCATGCAGACAGTCAAGTCCAGGTGCCCAACATGTGTGCACCTGGCACACATTCATCTACTACATCTTCAGTGCCTGTTTCCTGCTCTCTGTGGTACTCACATGTACAGTACTGCAACATGTATGTATATATTGCCATTTTTCCATTGACATTGTTTCCGAGCACCCACATTTGGAGGTGTTTTACCTCATCACCATCAATCCAGATCCATTCAAGCTGGGAGTATGACATGGAAAGGTTATTCAACTCCCAGCTTGCCAGGAGCACAGAGAGAGAGATGGAACACTGGCATGTAAGACAACACATCAGCCCAAGGTACATGAAGGGAAGGGTTAAGTTTCACTGTGGATCTCACTCTAAATCCAGGCACAGCCGATCTTTAATAAATATTCTTAGTGAGGTATGTAGCAGTCTTCTCCTAAAGTATAAAAGATGTGCATAAGACCAAAAAACAGCAGTTATTCACAACAGCCAGAAATCCTGATGTTCACACTGTCTGTCACAGTATCCTATCCATTCTGGGTTAGGGGGTAATCCCAGTCAATAATAGCATTGCAGATGTCTAATGCAGCAAAAAGTCAAGTAACATAGAACTTCAAGTTTGAAAGGATGAGCACTAAGGGCCTTCATTACCCAGAAATTCAAATAATGCAGAATGGCCAACTAACCTGAAGTCATCGATAGGCCCTGACAAATGCATAGGGACTCCTAGACACTATTCAACCTCTCTTTGAGGAAAAAAAAATGAGCAAAGAAACCATAAAAATTAGATATACATGCTGCATTTAACAACAACAGCAACAGAAAAATAGCCTGTGTTCAACTTGGATATGGCAATCCCATTTCCCACATCAATTCTCTAAACAAAGGTAGGTTCATTCGTTACTATATCATATATCCCAGAATTACAGTATTCATAAGAAAATTTCTCACTGCTATATTTAGAAAATAGCAATTTACTGAGTTTTAATCAAAGCAAAATAAAACAAAAGGAAAAAATATTAGAATTATTTTATTCAGATACACAGTCATTACTTCCATTCATATTTTCCTATGAACTCAAATTCCAACACCACATCTGTTGTTTGATTTAACTCTTAAAGGAGCAAAGAGGCTGATGGAGATTCCTGTATATACTCCAAGCCAATTGTGCCCCCTACTCCTTTAATTCAGCTTCAAATCAAATTGCAACAGGCAAGAAATTGCTCACACTTAAGTGCTTAGGTGGTTCTGTTCTTGTTTAGACATTGGGCAACGGCTAAAGTTATCACTTCAACATTACTGGTAAGAACTCTGTCAAATTATTTTGTAACAATTTGAGTTCTTGAATATCTATTATTTACCACTTCAGTGATTTAAACACAGAGGAAAGATCAGTTTTTTTGCTTCTGAACTGAGCAAGATTGGCTGGAGAAGGAGTGAGAGGGAGTACTGAGCAAAAAGTACCATTGTACTAGATAAATAAGGCTGCTTGTTAAAACTGTGTTTAGACAAGTCTGCTACAACAGATATTTTTCCTAATGCACTTTGCAATTCTGATGTGTTCCATTTCAATTATTTTTTCCTATTGACCAGTTCACCTTAACTGCCATATTCCTTCTTTTTCTGTGACTGGTTGTTGTGTAGCACTTTCAAAGGATAAGTAATATTTTTTACCAGAGTACAAACTTGAGCTATTTTCTAGTTTCTATTTTTTTGTAAGAGATATATTGAGAGGCCTATGGATGTGCAAGTTAGAGATGGAGTTATTTATACAGTTCTAGACCCAGCCCCATAGACTTCACTTTACTGTAGATTTGTTCATTTTTAAATATTTCTTAATATGGATCTTTCTCATTTCACTTCTGCCATAGCCTTATTCTATGAATGGAAGAGATGCTGCTTGGAAAATATAGATTCTTACCCTGAATTTTTATTGAAAATATTCACCTTTATATTACAACTGTGCATAGCCTCAGGGTAGTGTTAGAGCAATCATTGTCTATTGCACACTTTGTTAAAAGCAGTACACGTGCTTTTAAAGTACATAATTAGTGCTCTGGAATGTCTTTACCTTGCATGTAGATATATTCTTGGATACACTGTAATAAGACACTTCAGGAGGTATTTACACCAGCTAATATCAGATGACCTACATAGTCAATGGTAAAATGTAGACAACTAACTCAGGTGCTTTAGATAGCTCTCTGGAGGAGCCTACTTTTTTTTCCATTTAACTTTACAGGGTGTTTAGGATCCTCAGTTTGGTACTTATTTAGATGCTTGAAGTTCAAAGATGTGAATACCCTGCTTTGTGACTTTACTGTCTTAGATCTCCGTGCGCTGTGCTACCTATCATACTACCCAGCAAATGTAGGTTTACAAGATGGCAATTATAAGGCTCGCTTCCTTCCACTTCAGACTTGCTCACATAAATTGTACTTTTATAGAGAAGAGCTGGCATTTACTCCTTGTGAACTGAATTGTCCTTTCCTACTGCTTCATTTATATTCTTTATACTTCTTCTGAATTTTTCAGCCTATAGTAATTGTTTCTATTTCCACTCGGGCAGATATTTGTACAATTTGCATAATAACTTTTCTTCATTCTCAACCTGAAGCCAATAGTGTTATGATCGATGAGATTTGAGAAAAGTAAAAAGGACAAATTCTTCTTCACCTGACAGATTAATATTCTTTCTCAAGAAGAGTTTAATTTATCATAAAACACTTTTTTTCTCTAGATCATGTAATTGTCATAAGAAAGCTATATCCCATGCTTAAACACATTTATCGCCTCTGTTACTTTCCTTTCACTATTAAATATTTTTATTATATTGGCTAACTAAAAACTTATGATTTGTTACAGACTTTCCAGAGCTGCTGACAGAGCTAATTACTAAATTGCCACTGATCTGCACTCTGGGTAACTTTATTATCTGCCTTCATGTCACCTCCAATCCTTTTGCACAAAAGCTTTATAAGGCTTTAACATTCATTGAATCTGACCAAACAAATTGACCATCCTGTTACATGTGGGAACAAGATTTAGTAATTTGACTGTATCTTTTACCTGAGAAATTTCATGCCAGTACATCAATTTTCAAAGGTCACTCACTTGCTCTATTTCATTTCACTTTCCTTTCCCCAGTCCGTTTGCTTTTCTGTAAGTCACTCTTAGTGCTTTTTGGTCCATTTTGAGGCAACAGAAATCATTAGTTCTGCAGGACCCAGAAAGAGAATATATTGTTCATGGCTGGTGTCATGTAGCAAGCCAGAATCACTGATAATATTCACCAGTATTTGCACATGCAACAGGAGATCTGGACAAAAACAGACTACTTGAAGGCCGCTTCCATTCACTGCTGCTCAAAAAATGCTTGGGATTCAGATACAAGTGGAATCTCAACAGAACAAAAGATGGGGAGTTCAAACAACTAGTTACCTAGCTCCAGCTAGGAGAATAAACTGAGAAGTAATATGGCACACCTTAAAACTTTATTATTTAAAGGATAAAGTTGCACAGTGGTTTCTCTCCTCAGTAAATTTACTTTTCTGCACTTTCTGCTTTTTTCCTAAGCTCTTCAACTGATATTAAGTTTGTTATGTCAGCATGTTAGTCAATCCTATTGCAGCTTTTATCAAACTGGCAGACTCCAGCTCTGTGGTGCTTTTATGACATGGTTGCTCTGACAAATTGCTCCCATATGACACTGGAAAATACAGTGACTCAGAGGAGCAGATGGGAGCATGCACTTTCAGCTAGCTGATTTGATGAATGAAAAATCTCAAGGAATTCTACTGCGAGAAGTTGTAATATTGTATTCCACATTTGTTTTTATCACGCCTGTACCAAATGCTTGAAAATTATTAAAATACTAATTTCAGAGTTAACTAAGAAACGCAGAAACTGCTGTTTTCTTTCTTTTTCTGTCTATATATATATTCACCTGTATGAACCTTCTTGGTCATTTCTAAGAGGCCTGCTAAAATCTGAAGTGTGAGTTGTAGAGAATAGCAAATGGATCAAAAGACAAACTGCCTCTTGTGTGGAAAAAAATATAATAATAAAGATACCATTCTGTCACTTCGAGTTTGCCAGCTTTTGAGACCATTGCTAGCTTTTCTGTCTTTACATCACTTACTTGCGTAAAAACACATTCAGATAAACTTTCAAGGATTTTTCAGTCGTTATATATTTTTATTATAAAGTTTAAACAATAAAGCAATATGTATATGCATACATTTCAGCTGAAAACAACATTCATTCAACAATACATTCCTCCAATAATACAAGATTACTTATTATATCCAATACCTAACTACTTTATTTGTTAAAATTTAAAGAATATGAATGTTTTCAACATTTTATACTTGATATTCTTATAAATACACATACCATCTATTATCAAAATTTTCTGTCATATTTCGGTAATTGAAAGGTTTGTTCCTGGACTACAATCCTCCGGAAGAAATCAGCTGAAGGGGCTTTGATCCATAATACATGAATTTCTACTATTAAATCCACAGCAGAAAATGTCAAATGTTTATTTCTACAAAGATGTTTGTATAAAACACTGTGTTAAGTCTTCAAAGACTGAAAGTTGATGACCACTTCAAAACATTTAGACTTCTCTAGCTGTCACCTGAAAATATGGTTTGAGTTTTTTTGTTTTGATTTGTGTCCTTCTTCTTCCTCCCTCTTCAATGACTATCATAGGAAATGCTTGGGGGGAAAAAAAAAAAAGAGAGAGAGATAAAGAGAAGGTTTCCCATTACAGGACTTATGGCTTTTAGACTGCAATGTGCACCCAGAGATAAGAATTCAGAATTTAAAAAGAGCATGATAAGACTCTCTAAGACCATTTCACTCTCTGAAACTACCTGTTCTAGGAGTCCCTTTTGGGTGTGCATTTTATTTGTCAGAGAGCTGTGGTCAGTGAGACAGTAGAAATTGGCTAGTGCAGCTAGACTGGAACCAGCAAATAATACATCTGTGAAGAGCTGTTCACCAATGAGTCAAACTCTAGTGAACAAACTGCTATAAACACTTCTAAAATATGTAGTCTGTGAGGAAAAAAGAGGAGCAGAGCTTTTGAAATAGCAATGCTTTTGCAGAGTTAAAAATATGTTGCAAAAGTTCAGCTGTACACAAAATCACACATATGCTAAGTGTAAGCTAGTGTTACTACAATGCACTGTTTTGTCAAATGTTTAAATATGGTTCAGAGTATGACTGTTAAAGCCTTGTACAGTCTAGTCTGTTTTCCACACATATGCCAGAGCAAATAACGATGTGATCTGAGAGGCATAATGACAATATTATGCCTATAATACAAGTGCCCAAAGGTGCACTTGTGCATGTTTTCTATTCATTTTCGTTCTCTATTGCACAATTCTCTCAACTTAATTATTCCATTGATTGTAATTAAGATCCCTCTAAGCCAGTCATTGTGGAGTACATTTTCAAAATAAACATGACCAAGCTGACTTGATTCTCGAGCTTTTCTACTCTCATAGTTCTTTAAAATACCTTACAGGCACTTTATCTAAGAAGAGCACATGCATTTTCTTCGAGACACTTTCTTTGACTTCACTCATTACAAAAAGAGAGTTAAAATCTGAATTTCAAACAACAGAAATCAAACCTATGACAATTTTTTAATCTATTATTCTACTATTTGTTATATCAGTACCTATTACAATGTGTGCATCCCTACATAGATTAATATTTCTTTATGGTAAGCGCTGAATGAATATGTTAAGAAACAGTCCCTGCCCAGAAATAAGGTTTATCTGAATTCTTTGAATGGACTAAAAAGAAGAGCAGAAAAAAATATAGGAACTAGATACTAACAGAACTAACGGAATAACCAGATGTATTTTTGCATAAAACTGCAGTCTGAGTTTGCCACCTGTCTAACCATCTCAACATTGCAACATTTTTTCTTAACTTGAAGAAATTCTTTGGATTCTCAAATGCTCTATAGTACTGATCTGCCTCAGTTGCAGTGTAGCACTCCAAGAATGGCTTTTTTTCCTCTTTCTCTCTCTCTGTTCACTTCCTGAAAGGCACATGCTGTCACAGAATCACAGCACTGTAAGAGTTGGAAGGCACCCCTGGAGATCACTTGTTCCAACCCCCTGCTAATGCTGGTTCTATCCCATAAGAACATATGGTAGTGCAGTAACTTTTTAACATAAACAATAAATTATAATACAACAAGTAATGTGACTTAATTGAAGATCGATTAAATTGCTTAATACCTCAGCATTACCATGTCTACCAACAGTACAGTAATATTATGTGAAAGCAGTATGTTCTAAAACATGATAATTTGAAATTTATAGGTATTGAAAGGATTTTCTGTGACAGTTTGACACAAGATTTGAAGGAAAACAATGTGAAAAATATTTAATTAGGAACAGCTAACAAAATCTCACATATACTGTAAGGTATAAGTTTGGATCCAGTAAATCATCAGGTTAAACATAGCATACATGGAGTCAGATTGAAAAAGAATGAGCCTGCTTCTTTACTTCAAGCCTTTTTGCATATTTTTAATGCATTCAAAATTGAATGGTTATCTAAAAAAAAATTCTTTAGAATCAGCTAGCGTGCAATAATCCTTAGTAGATAAACGTTGAAACTACTAATCAAACTTTGACCACACTGTGTAGAATATTTTTACTAGAACATACCACGTAGCATTTCGTTCTCTATCACTGTCTGACTTAGTCACTTCAAGCTCCCTGTGTGCATGTCCTGATCTGCTCTGCACTGGTGTGGGCTGAGGGGAGTCCTCATGGCATCTGCAGCTCCTTAGAGAGTGCAGAGGGACAGCACTGAGCTCTCCTCTCTGGCAGCAGGGCCAGAAGTGGATTTGGGTGCTCCTGTGTGAAGCCACAGGTTGAACTCAGTGATTTTGGTCAATTTTTCCAACCCAGCATATTCTGTGATTCTATTCTATGATTCTATCAAATTTCTGATTACCGATTTGCACAGATGACTTTCTGTTTTAGTATAAACAGATTTAGTAATTTGCAAACCATATGGTAAGTAATGTAGCAGCGTAGATGAGCTGATATGGATGCCTTGGATCTGCCATTCCACGGTGTCTTACAGACTGTAGTGTATTGGTAGAAATGGAAAACTTATTTATGATAATTATATTTCACTGCACGTGGATGAGCTTGTGGATAGTGATATGGAATAAAAGCTACTTCTGTGTCATTATAAGTCTAAGGTGTTTTATTTCTGTGCTGGCTGGGATGGGGTTAACTTTCTCCATATCAGCCCGTACTGTCCTGTGTTTTGGCTATGCAGTTGAAATAATATTGATAACATACTAGTATTTTGGCTAGTGTTGAACAGTGCTTACATAGTGCCAACAATTTCTCTTTTTCCCACTCTATCTCCCGGTGAGTAAGCCAGTAGTGCAAAAGCAACTTTGTGAGGACACAACTGGGACACCCAACTAGAACTGGATGGAGGATATTCCATGCCATATATTGTCACACTCAGCAATAAAAAAACAAAGTGAAGGAAGGAGAAAGGGGGAATATTGACTTTGAAGGTGGACATTTCTCAGAGACTGGCCAGACATCAGTATGCTTATAAGAAGTGGTGATGCTCTGTGATACCTGCATTTTTGTTCTTTCCTTCACCTATTGAATTGTCTTTATCCTGCTCCACATGTTTTCTTGCTTTTATTCTGCTTGTTCTGTCACCCAGCTCCTTGCTCTTGCTATAGTGCATGGCCTTTCTTTCAAACTCACATTTGGACAATTACTCCAGACATCTTAAGCAGCCTACCTTGGGAACTATTGCATGATATGCAGGTAGCTAGGAGCAGTTAGAATCTCTTTCATAAAATTCAAAGCAGTCAGGCTGGATACTACTCTAAATGCCATCAGTGGTGAAATTTCCATTTACTTCAATTCTCAGTAGGTTTCGGTCAGAAAATATTAAAAAAAAAAAAAATCATGTTATAAACTGAGAAATGCAGAATGTAGCCTGAAGTGAATAACAAAAAGGTATATCACCAAATCTGTGTACTTGTGCAGAGTCTCGTTGTAATCATTTTATAGTTTTGTCTAGAGAACTGTTGAAAATATTGAATAGGATTCAGCTGCAATCAAAATCTCTGCAGTCTTTTTACTGGAAACTATCATCTGACAATATATTGAACTACTCTGTAGGATCTATCATTTTGCCCATTTTTAATCCATTCAATATGGGCTGCACTAATTCTGTGGAATACTAATTTGATACTAATTTCCATTATGTTTAATTAAATCAAATACTTTACAACACTATTTATGTCAATACAACTACTTTCCTAAGCTGTACATATAATCTCATCAAAAGCAATATCAAACTTACTCAAATAGACCTCGTTTCATTAAAACAAGGTTCCCTAGTGTTAAATATATTAACATCCTTCAGTTCCTTATTGATCATATCAGTATCATCTATTCTGTGATTTTTCTAATGATAATTTAATGCTGACCATTTTAACAGGTCCTATGCAATCCCATTTTCTCTGTTTTTAAATTATTGCTGTGCCCTCTAGTATTCTGTTTTCCAGTATTTGTCACGGATCAATGTCAAGAATTTGAAAATTCCACTGACCCTTTACAGTTAGATTCAGGTGCAAGTTTTCAGGTCCTGACAATATAAAGTATAATGGTTATCTCTTGATATTATCATTAGGCTTTGAAAAAATAAGATATGAAAATGAAAAATGAATTAAATAATAACTGTAATTTCCAGATATAAATATGAGATGGATGTGTTTGTTAGATTAGGTCACTCCATCAGAGAATTATCAAGGTTTTTCCAACAGTTATCTCACCTTGCTTCCCCCCAAAAAATTGTAGAGAACCAACTGACATATTTCAGACTTTCTTCCATTGTGACACATAATTTTTCCTGGAGTCACACTCATATATAAGAGTGATATACTTAAACATTACTTCTCACTGTACTTGTTAAGAAACTAGTGGGAAGGGTCCTCAGATATTGAGGCCAGCTGACAACATCTGTTAGTATGAGTCCAGTGCATACCATTGTTCTTTCCTCAACTTCTTCATCAGATCAGGTTCACAGCCAATTATATTAGATTTTCATGAACACCCTATCCTATTCTCATCTATGCATCCATGATCTGCATTCTCATCTTCTCATTGTCTTCACATATTCCTGGTTTTTCTTTCTAAATTTAAAATAATAATAATAAAAAAAAAGAAATCAATTATTTTTTCACCATTTTTCTTAAGTTTTATTATTTTTAACTAGAGATAACTTTTATGATTACTAAATTGTGCTGTGGCGAAAAGGCATTCACATGGGTATGGGTTTTTTTTAATGATTTTTGTCATTATTTTCAGTTTATAAAATTGATGATTCTAAAGAACAAAGTATGGATGTTCCTCATAGTACATAATTACTCTGAATTGATTTCAACAATTTGTGTATCAGAAACATATTGATTTTATTGCTTTAGAAGTTCCAATTTCTTTAAAAAATAACAAAATAAAAACAACAGCAAGGGGGTTCTAGATCAAATTCTACTTTGCCATGATTAAACAGACTTTTCTTTACAGATCTGACAGATAAATTGCCAAGATGTATTTATTGCCTCTAACATATTAATTTGCTCTCTAAATCTAATTTTAATCAATATGTCCCTTATTTATCAGTCTGAATACTAATCCAGGAGATTTCTGTATCCTGTCCTTTAAAATTTTCAGTAGCTTTGATGTAGATAATATTTTAACTGTAAACTTCTTCTCACATTATAATTATTTTCTAAAGTGTCAGCAGCAATGTTAACCCTCAAGCCATGTGGAACATCATTCCCCATTTCACTAAAATACATCTGATCAAATATCAATTCATAATGAGTATTTCTAATCCCTCTTGCTTATTACAAGGTTCCTAACTAATACTAATATACAGACCAATGAAGAATGTCTTCTTTATCCATTTCCTGACATCTGGATTCTTTACATCAACTTATTTTATAGACCTATGAGCAGAGAATTGTATATTACTTCACAGTTATTTGAATGTCACTGCAAGCAGACTTAAAATGAATTTCTACTTCATGGGAATCGTGTTATATTGAAACTTTTAATATTGTCATGTATTGAAAAAAAAAAGAAAAAGAAAGAAAGAAAGAAAGAAAGAAAGAAAGAAAGAAAGAAAGAAAGAAAGAAAGAAAGAAAGAAAGAAAGAAAGAAAGAAAGAAAGAAAGAGTAAAAGTGACCGAATTAACTCATTTTCTGCAACAAAAGATGATCATATTATTAATAATTTAAATGACTATAATGCAATACATTTAGAGCAATCAAATTGTCAATGTAGAATAGCAATTACATTATTTTCAACATTCATGAACAATGATGTAGATGTTGGTTCCCTAATTATTAATTCAGAAGAACGACTTCTCAAGAATGTGGCATATTTCTTTCAGCTGCAAAATTAGGGAGAAAACTGTGTCAACAACTCTTGGTAAAACAACAGTTACAACATAGAATTTGAATACTCAAATACTCCAGTGGGAAGAAGTGATCAAACCAGAATTTAAGTGATCCATAGATAACAGTGACAAGTCTGCTACATTTACTACACCTATTCCAGTGAATTGCTTTAATACTGCATTACCATATTAGAAACAACAAATAAATAAATGAATAAATAAATAAACAAAAGTTTAAATGTTTTCCATGGTCAATCAGGTTAAAACTCTAGACAGGTCTAAGTGCAGTGAATTTATTTAAAAAAATAAAAATAAAAATAGTGGGCTGTTTTCAGTAACAGCTTGAAAAGTATTTGCTCAAGTTGTGTATCTCCTGACCTACAGAAACAAATTATAAAGTCTGAAAGTATATTATTTTTAGAATTACTTTATTTTACCAGTTTCAATCCTTCCACTTGACAGTTTTCCCTGTTAATGTATTAAAGAGATACATGGAAAATATTGACCTAAATGCTAAAAAAAAACAAAACCATAATAAAGTTAAATAAAGATTTGAAGATGGGGCAAATATATAAGGTAAGCCTCCCTTTATTTGAACCCTTCCTGTCTGCTAAACATCATCCTAAAAGACAACCTAAAATGTCTGTCATTGTTATATATTACATAACAAAGTAAAATGAAGAAAGAATTTAAAAAAGAGCATGTTCCAGCCACCTTCATGATCAGCTTAACAGGTACAATAGTATGACCTGAAATTGAAATTCAGAATATTGAATTTGTTTCAGATATCAGTTACCTCTGACGGTGTCTTGATGAGTATTAATAAATACAGCTTTCTGAAAAGAAGAGTGTTACTTTGCACTAAATTTCCAGAAAATATTGGTTTATATTCACTCAGCTTGCAGCATAGCCACAGTTCATGTTTGCCCACATCTATTTGCACAGAGGGGAAGACAAAGGGAGCTTTCAGAGGCTATAAAAACTCAGAAGATGTAAATAGAAAATAGCCTTGCTGCAGGACAGCATTTTGCTTGAATAACATTCAAAACAAACACTTCAGTGTGTTAACTTGGGATGAATGAACTGCAGTATATCAGACTCAAAGACTCCTTAAAAAAGGAAAGAGGGGAAGAAGGGGGAGACAGGAGCCAAAAAAAGAAGAAGCAAAGTAAGAGAAAGAGGCACAAAGATAAATTTGGCTATGAATCATTTTGGGCTGGAAAATAAATGAAAATTTCACACAGGGCATAGCATTCAGATTCTTGAATTATCTAGTAGTAGAGATAGAAGCTAGTAAGACAAAACAAAAACAATTTGCCTGATAGAATACAGTGAATTGCTCCAAAATTAATGCCTCCTGTTTATTTGCATAGAAATGACATCAGCGACAAAGAACACAGTAACACTATTTGATAGAGCTCATTCTCAGATACAGAACATTGTTTTTCAACATTGTTTTTCACTGTATAGCAGAAATGCTGAGTCACAGCTTGAACCGGTGATTGAGCACCTGGTGGGAAAGCAGGGCCAACCCAGGGGAGCTCAGGTGCATGTAACACACCTGACCAGAAGGGGTGGAGCCACGATCTATCCTTTCCCAGACCTCATTTAAAGATTGGCAGTGGAGGCAAAGGTATTTTACTGGGGATTCCTGTATACCTGAGATCTTCTGAAAGTAAGTAGAATCTTTCCTTTATTTCTGTGTCTGTGATTGCTGTATTTGACCAAATCCTCACTTGATGTAGCTGGAATAATGCCCAGGAAAACAGGAGTCAGAAAGTGCCAAATGTGGGCTACATGGTGGATGCAATAGGACAGTCTAGCCAAGTCTGGCAATGTATTCCACAGCCTTCAAGCTGGTATGTGACCTGGTAATATTGTGTTGCAAGACAAAGACTGTCTTTTTCCCTGGACTGAATGTGAAAGTTCAAGCCTTCAGCTTAGTCAGTGTCACAATATAGCTGCCAGGGTTGATGGTTTGTCCAGGTTCCAGGAAAATCCTAAAGGATCTTTTCTTTCTTTTCCTGAAAGTATAGGAAATCAATTTACTCCCAAAAAGATGCTTCTTGAAGTTTTTCTTCAATAGGGAATTCGCATCTCACCACTCCATGGACTGCTATTCTGACTTCTGATCATATTGGTAACATCTCATCTCATTACTGGTAATAATGCAATCCAAGGAAATGATACCTTCAGCCTTCATATGTGTTTGTGTCCTGACTTACTTGCATGTGGTGTTCTTTGAGTTCCTATGTGAGCAGGACCCACTTCCCCCAAACTTTTCAGTGTTCTAATATGCCATAATATTTTCCAGCGCACTGAAGCCAATATTAAGCTCTGTATACTATTCCCTGTTCATAATCCATGGATATACATAGATAAGTTGATTGGAAAAACTTTTCATTTTGTGGTGTGATAGCTGTACATGACTATCCAGAACATGGCTAGTCTTTCACGTCTCTTGTTGTAACAGAAACGCACCATCTACCCCTTCACTGTGCTCACATCCACTGGTCGGTCTCTAGGAGCATTCAGCAAATGTCAGTTAATGTCAATGGGTACACGTTTTTCAGCATGGAGGAATTCAGTCCCCACATTTGCTTCGTATGCACTTCCATGTCAGACATCTTTTTGTCAGTCCAGCCCTCTGTTGCTATTGTTGCTAATGTGGCAACAAAATTTTTCTACAATGGCGTGGAATGTCCTGTTAGTGAATAGGAGTCTGAAAAAAAATCAGAGGGAACAGTTTTTATTTTGAAGTAAGCTGAATCATATGCCTCTTGGATTGTAAAACATATTTACAAGGACAAATGTACATTCAAGTAACACACTGTACTTGTCAGAGTACAGAGTAATAAAATATAATCTTGTGTTGAATCTATTAAATATATGTATACAGATTCTTTTAGTCATACTGAAAGAATACTCGTTTTTCGTATAACCTTGCAAAACGAGGGTTATTTTTTTCTTATACCTTCTTCTATCAGCTTATCAGTAAACAAGTTTCAATATTCAATTGTTATAATATCAAATTATTGACTATAATGAGCTGGTCAATATCAAGGTTTAGAAGCATGGCAAGTTTCTGCAAGCTTATTCTCAGGGGTTGATGACAAAATAAAAACGAGAGAGAAATGAGAAATGTCCAGCTTTGTGGAGATGCTAATGCACAAGTCAATTGCCTGTATTTTTTTCCAGCTAAAATCCTCCACTGCCTTATCTATTTAGTGTGTCTTGTCCCTTGCTGGCCTACCACTGACCTCAGCTCGGATATTGTAGTAATAGTGGTAACCATTATAGCAACAGCAATAGCAGTCTTGTTACTCAAATACAATTCCCGTGTTGCAATTTATTTCAGTGCAGTCAACAAACACCATTTTGTCCAAACAAATGAACCTTCAGGTTTGAAGCATTTCTCATTATTCATGCACACTACCATTAATTTGTTATGTGAAAGATTCAGAATGAGGGAATGAGCTGTGTTGTTGGCTTTTATATGATTTGCCTTTTATTACAGCAACAGTGACTGATAGAATTATTCCCTTATCTACAAAAACACGAGGAGACTTATGTAATATTAATATATGCAGCTAAGTCCAGGCAAGTAGTTTAACAGTAGAGTTTGAACTTTCTCATGCAGTTCTAGTTAAGCTAGAGGTTTTGTACATCTCTTCACTTTTAATAACAAAAACTAAGGTAACACAAGTATTTACAGACAAGAAGAGTCAGTTTACTTGACTGATCTTACCGAAGGTAATCAGCTACTGAAATTCAGTCTAATTTCTTGTCTCAGTTCTTGCTGCTTCTTGTCACCTTGACAATTTAGAACAGAAAGGAAATCGGCATGCCCAAGCCCCATATTCTGTTATGAGTTCGATGCTCTTAACCTCTTGCAAATTCTGTGGCAGATGTCACCAAGGCTCATAACTCATCTTCAGAAGTCTCACCTGGAATTCACTATCCAGAGACTGACGTTATAGCACTTTCCCAGTGATCCAAAGAAAACTCCATAAAGTATTTATTCTACAGTCTTTCCTGAGTTTTGCTTCTGTGTTCTCATCTTTCCTTGATTAGAGCTGTCTGTAAGTACAGCACTTGTCTGTAAGTACCTGAGGGGAGGATGCAGAGGATGAAACCAGACTATTTTCAGTGATGCTCAGTGACATGGCCACTGCTTCTTGTTATGAACTGGAACACAAGATGTTCCCTTTAAATATTAGGAAGTGCTTATTTACTGTGCAGGTGACTAAGCCTTGGCAAAGGTTCCCCAGAGAGGTAATACAGTTCCATCCTTAGAGACCTTCAAAAGTCACTTGAGACCATGCTTGAGAAGAATTGGACAGATGACCTCCAGAGGGCCTTTCCAACTTCTTCCTTCTGACAAACTATTGCTTCCTATTCCATAGCACAAAACCAGTTTTTCAACTGCTTTCATCAGCTCTGCATTAGGTCTATTTATACTTACTCACAGCTCCAGAGAACACAGTGTATGAAAGAACACTTATAGAATTGTAGCTTATGCACTGAAGAAACAAGTTGTTAATGAATTATGCTTTAAGTGACTTGGGGGAAAATTAATTGAATTAGGAAATTAAAAAAATACTATTTGACATTTTAAATAAATGGAAAAGAGTGTATTTTTGTTTGTTTGTTTGTTTTGGATGTAATGCTCAAGTCTATGAGAAGTACTATAAAATAATCTGTATATCTACACATCAGCCTAGGTACTCCCTACTTTGCTTTTGTGTTCTAGAGATCATCTGTCTACCTCAGAAAAAAATTTGCGGTATGATATCTAACTATGGATTACAGGACACAATATTTAGAAATGTGTTTTATCACTACAAGATAATGTTTTTTTTTCCCTATTTTTCAAAGCATAACTAAATATTTTTTAAACTAATATTTTTATAATTAATAATCTTTACTGTTGTTCTCTTAAGCCTCTGTTGTGTTGTCTATGTCCACAGATATACAGAAATGTATACGAAAATTTATCACGTGTTCTTTCTGAAAATCTCATCAGATAAAAGCATTATGATTTCTACTGTGTATACCAAAGAATGAGAGCTATCTTATCTCATTCTAGATATCCAAGAGGTAGATATTCAGTAGGCATCAGCTGTACAGAAAAAACATTGGTTTTTTGTATTTTTTTTTTTTTCCCCTCTGAAATCAGTGATGAGCCACAGATATATTACTTTTTTTGTAGGAATTTGTATGAGTGTGTCATAACTTTGATGGAATATGCTGCACATGTCCTACTAATCAAAGTTTTTCCTTTCTGCTCTTTTAGAGGTGTACAAAGAAATATTTTTTAATTAAACTGATTAATAAATATTTCATACTAAATTAGTGTTTTCTTCCATAGATCTTTGAGTGATCTATACCTCTCCTTTCCTGACTTTTCTAGACAACAAGTCTTTTAACCTCAATAGAATTGTTAAGCAACCCTACAGTTGTTAAGCATCAGTGTCTTTAACAATTTCACACATTTTGATAATCAAGTATGATGACAAATCTTTCTTATCTTCATATATTCATATATCCTTCATCGGGCATACATGTGTTCAGACTGAACATTAGGAAAACTTCTTTACCTTGAAGGTAACAAAACACTGGAAAAGGTTTCTTATAGAGCTGATTGATACCTCACATCTGTCAGTGTTCAAGAAGCATTTGGGTAATGCCCTCATTAATAGGTTTTAACTTTTGGTTAGCCCTGAAGTGGCCAGGCAATTGTACCTGATGATCTTTGAACGTCTCTTCCAACTGAACTATGCTATGAGCTCATTAGTTAGCATAATCGTTGAGTATTCTTTAGCCTTTTATGCAATGCCTTTTATCTAGTCCTTTTCCAACAATCAAGGCAGGTAGGGTGTTTAAAATTGAGAAAAGGAAACTCTCTTCAAAGTCATTGCTTCTTAATAGATATATACTGTATCATACAGTAGATCTATTTTCTAAATGAAAGGCATTTTTGACATAAAAAGTCAGTGCTTAAAGACATTTTAATGCCACACATTATTTGAAGTTTTGAGAAAAGTTTTTGCGTTGAACAATGTTCACTTGAAAAGTGGAGGGGAAAAAAAAAAAAAAAAAAAAAGAAATTAAGTATGAAGTGTTTCCTTTAAATATTTTGCATATGAAATATACCCACTAATGTAACTTATGCTCTGAGGGAATGCACTACTCTTCATTCATATACTGTCAAAATGCATGATAATAGCCTAGGTTTTTTCCCTTAATTTACTAATTGACAACAACTGCATTGTTGGTAATTTTAGGTGTTTCGTTAAAGCTGAGTAAATCAATGTTCCCATTAATCTGACATTCAACATCAAGACAATTCTAGTTTAAAATGAGAAGTAGAAAGAGATTGTCACATCTTGAAACTAGGAACAAAAGTTAAATTAAACTCTCATTCTGTTTGTCACCAAGGATTCCAGAAGGAATGTGGAAAAGAAGTTTAAAAAACATTGAAAGTTGCCAGACTTTTTTAAATGTAAGCTATGAGATTCAGTGCTATTCATATATGCTTCTAAATCTTATTATTTGGTCTTCTATTGGCGAGACATTGGTAAACTGAACTGTGGGTGTTTCAGAGCATTATGACTGTCAGCAGATAGTATCTTATGCAGAAAGGATGCAGGGATGTTTTTCCCTGTTGCAGATAGGAAAGACATCTTCATAAATAAAGTATATCAATATCAGATATGATAACATAATTCCATGAACTGACAGGAACAGGAACTTGAGAAGTATACTCTGCACATCCACTAACATGCTGTAAAAATAAATGCTGGCTTCTGTTCACAACAGGAAGACAGTGCTCGCATAAAAGGACAAAGAAAGAGAAGGAGGGATCACAGAATCACAAAATCATAGAATGGCCAGGGTTGGAAGGGACCTCAAGGACCATGAATCTCCAAACCCCCTGCCACATGCAGAGCCACTGACCTCCCTATTTAATAATAGACCAGGGTCAGGAGTAAAATCATTAAAAAACAACTCAGAGCTCTGACTGCAGTTGCTATTCTTCTTTTTGGGGTAGTATCTAGGAATGCTAACAAGAATTATATCCTACTGTGGGCAAGTCACTGTCTGTATGTGGAAGGACAGCCCAAAGGTAAAGTTCTTATGCTACAAACATGAGAGGAGCAAGAAGAAGAAAGGCAGATAAATAGTACAGGAAATAATTATACAAAATTGACCACTGTGATAAGCAATAAAGAATTCTTCTAGGTCATAATTGATGGTAATTTTGCTCTTACTGTGATCTAATTAAAACCAAATGGAATTTAGTCACGACAGAGTTCATCATCATCATGATTTATCACTACATGTTCACTGAACAGTCAGAATGTTTAATTTTGATATCAGAAGGCTTCAATGATCTGGACAAAAAAAAAAATCAGTGTTATTTTTTTAAATAATCTTTCTAAGAAACTTCAAAGAATCTGTGGAATTTTGTGGATGACAGGCTGTCTTTTTGGGCTATGATGACGTGAATATAACTTGTGGGAGGATTGCTCTAGAAATGCAAAATACTGCTCTATTCATATCCAATTCTTACACATTCTTTCTTGCACACAGTCAGTACTGACACATATGCACAGCAAACCACTGCTGAAGAAAATATACTGACATTCAGTCTGACCTAAACTAGCTGTTCTCATCTTATGGAATACTTATTCTTTAATAGGAATTGTGAGTTGTTATACCTTTTCTAAATAGCTAAGTTGTAAGGGGCAGATACATTTTTTAAAAGTGTATAAGTAATCCTCAATAGGTTTAAATATAAATGTATAGATCTGTTCACTTCTAGATATAATATACACAAAGATGATTCACCAGAATATTAATGAACATATCACTTGAGAATTCATATTCTTTACAATATTTGCTAACTGACCCTCAGCTACGTCAAATTCTTACATAGTGCAGATCACATGAAAGTTTGATTTTAAACAGAAAATATCTCTTGAGTTCTCTTTTTAAAAAGTCTCCCTACCAAGGTAGTTTGAATGTCTGTCTACACCCATCAAGCACAAACAGCTGTTTTAAACTTATTCAAAATAAAATGTACAAACAGAAGATTTCATAAGATCCTACGTTCTTTAATTTAGTAGCAAAAGGTGAGGAGAAAATTGCAACAAAATTCTGAACCTATATTATGTGCTCTATCACAATATATAGTCAGTAGGACTCTCAGTTCTGTCCTTCATAGTCCCAGGGAATGTGACTTTGACAGAGAATAACCTCAGAAAGCATTTACTGAAATGTGAATAAGAAGGGTCTTCTCAAAGATTCTCTGAATGTGTGATGAAAGAGACGTAACGCACAAATGGAGTCCTAGAAAACACAGAACATAAGTATAGACTAAGGTTACAGTCAATCTTGTTAAATGTAATCAATTTTTAAGGAATATAAGATTGGAGCAACAAAGCTTCAAAAAGATTTTCATTATACAAAATGATGCAGATCAGAATAGACTAAGTCCTAAGAAAAATTCAGTGCATCCAGTTGAACTGCTTTCAGTGGTAGAAGGTAAAAAGTGTGGATGAAACATCATCAGCTGTGGTGTACAGTAAACCATACATGGACTGGAAAATGAAATCCAGTCCACCAAATTTATCTATTTTAAAATTAGTTACAGTGTCTAAGTTCAGGAGCTCAATTCCAAAGATGCCAAAAAACTTTCAGTGTTAACTCAGTTTTATGTTTAACTATCTACATTTTAGCTAATCCAATGGGCATTTTCATTATCCATATGCTAAAAAAAAAAAGTTTGAATCAATTTACGGAAAAGTTATTTCTTAATACCCACATTTACATCATAAGGTGACAATGCTGCAACTGTAAGCTGCAGGCTTTTATTTGCTCTGTGGTGTATTGCATGCACCTGCTTGTCAGGTTGGAGTCCAGGTGTTTAACAGTCACAAGTTGAGCAGCCCAACACACATATGGTTAGACAGTTTGCTGCTTTTCAGATAGGTGTAGTACAGTGTCAACAAATTTAAAGCAAAGACAACTGCAATAAAGTGTGCAAGGTAAAACAAAAAAAAGTTTAATGTTTTTTTACATTATTTAACTGTTCTTTCAGCGAATGGTAAAGATGAATCAATAAAACAAGTGAAGGAATTCAGAAAAGGAAATGATATTTTGAACCCGTATATATTATCAGCACTGTTGCTAAAATCAATGCATAGAAAAGAAAACTGGAACACAGATGTCAAAAGCACAGAAGATGGAGACGATAAGGCAATGCTGCTGGAAAATCACAACCATAACAAAATTGAAGTGATGGACCAAAGGCAACACATACAAACTGAAAGGAAGAATAAGGAAGAAGAAAAAAAGCAGTCTGATACAAACTGTTGAGATTTGATCCTCATGTTGAATTCCAGTAGATGATTATCAATCTAAAATTTATTTTGAATGCCACTAAGAATACAGACTTTTATATGTGATTGTTTTGAAGGCATTAAATTTATCAGATATTTGGAAAAGGTTTGGAAAAGGACTGTGTTTGTTCTTTGATCTGTCATAACAGAGGCTATGTCATAGCATAACTATTAATACAACTTTTCCTTTAAGCTTATCTCATATGGAAGAAGTAATTTAAGCTATAATAACTGTGCAATTTAAATACTTCAGCTAAAATAACGCTTGTTCTAGTAAACAACTGAGCTAATAGTTTTTTCAGTATTGACAACTGACAAGGTCTCTGGGATTTCCATCTGTAAATTAGAAACAATCAATACAGCCTATTGAAAATTGTTCAGTGTAGAAAGCAACTTTTCAGCAAAAATAAGAAGGATGAGAATTAGTCTAACAACAGCAAG
This sequence comes from Lagopus muta, assembly GCF_023343835.1. Lineage (NCBI taxonomy): Eukaryota > Metazoa > Chordata > Aves > Galliformes > Phasianidae > Lagopus > Lagopus muta. The sequence continues at coordinate 11,020,225 of NC_064439.1, read as the reverse complement.
CTAACAAAATTAGAGTGTACCTCAAAGCTACTTACCTTGGGCATTCTTTGCTCACTAAGTTAGAGCATTTCCAATTTCAGATATATATATATTTAGAGAGAGAGAGAGAGAGAGAGAGAAAGAACAGTCTCTTCAAATGATATCCTACATTTTGATCAGCTGAAAAAGCTTTGTTGGAAGCAGCTGGGTCTGTCACGGCTTGTTTTAAACCAGAGATGAGGAAATTGTTTGTTTCCTTCTATTCACCTGAGTCTTTTGAACTGGAAAAAGCTGGCAGAGGACTACAATGGAAGGGTACCAAAATGAGAAGATATGCTAAAAGATATGTTTTTCAAAATTTTTGACAACTAAAAATCATTTGCAAATTAGCTGCTGTTGTTATGTGTTTATATCATGATTTATTCCTTGAATGTAGTAGTATAACAGTTTCTACCTAGAAAGAGATGGACTAATATGCCTCAAAGTACTAATGAAGGGGTTTGCGTAAACTTATGTTGCTACAGTCATTTTGCAAGGCCTTAAGATTACTATATTTCTGAAAGCTATCAGAGTTCAAAAGTGAAAAGAAAAAAAAAAAAAGGCTATTATTGCGAATCTAGATAATATTTTTCTAAAGGGGCAATTTTAAATTATTGGTCCAGCTCAGTCAGTTAAATGCAAGGTAGTGCCATTACCCTAGCAAAAAATTGTACAGGAAAATACATATAATTTTAAAATAACTGAGGCTGAAACATTAAATTTGAAGGATTTCATTTAGGCCTTCATTTAGGAGTTTTGTTTTTTCCTTCCTAACATAGAAAAGAGTTAAAATGCAAATATAAATCATTTTACTTCTAATTTATTAAAATAATTATATCTGAATTATCTGAGAATTTTTTTCATGAGAAACTTCAAATATATTTTCTTTTTATGATGTAGTGTGAAAAAAATATTGAAATGAATAAATTAGTTAAGGGATGCAAACTCAGTTGCAATCAGTTCTGTCGTTTACCTTCCTCTATTTCTGCCTATTAATATCCTTGATTAGTCCAAAGTTAAAAATATTTTTTAACTGCACATTATTAGACCATCTTTGTGATATTCCTTCTCTGGATAAAGGAATGAAGCTTTCTAGAGGCAGGTTGTCAAGATTATCTAGCCATTTCCTTCATGCAAATTTAACTCAAATGAGGACCTAATACCAAAGTATTTACTGTGAAGTCCTGGTTTTTTTAAACAAAATAGAAGGTGACTGATATTCCCTTTAATCCTTGAACTCCTGAGGTTTTGCTTCCACTGTCTTGCATATGTTTATCATGGTTATCACAGTAACTTCTCTACATTTTTTTCTATATTTTCAATAGAATCATAGAATGGCCTGGGTTGGAAAGGGCCACAATGATCATCTAGTTTCAACCCCCATTCTGCTGTGTGCAGGTCACCAACCACCAGACCAGGCTGGTGGCCACATCCAGCCTGGCCTTGAACGCCTCCAGGGATGGGGCATCCACAACCTCCTTGGGCAACTGTTCCAGTGAATCATCCAGTTTCTATCATTTGGCAAGATATAGAGGGTAAAAATAAGTACAAAAATTTCCATACATAAAAGATTCTATTTATTCTAGATCTCCTATTGATGCAGAAAATTGATCAACATTAATCACTTTGAAAGTGACCAAAAATAAGATTATTATAGACATCATAAAAAAGTGCTAGAAAGTTCTCAAAGGAAATAATCATGAAGTAAATTTTTGAATCATTGTCAAAAAGAGGAATTCTCCTTCTATGTTTTTTCAGCCAGCTTTTAATTATTCTTTGCAACCTGGAGTCCACGTATTTTTACTGTTTAAGTTTGAAAATTTATGGATAAATCAGTAGTGCCTCTTTGTGTTTCTAATGATATAAATAGCTTTGAAAATCCAGCTGTGTATTCTAAGGTCCTTCTCAATTTTTTGAACATTCTGAACAAATCTGTTTTGACATATGTTTGAAGAATGGGCAAAGGTTAGGGCTTGTTCCTATTTCATCGGAGTTAGTTTGGCTATGATAACTTGCAAGGAATTCATTCGTTCCCATGGCAATGCAGTGAATTCTGAAAAACTTTGCTTCTGTCATAGCAAATGAAGCATTTTTTTTTTTTCCCTGAAACTATACCAGTTAAAGGAAAATATCAGGTAACAGACAAACCTAAGGTCCTTGAAGATATATAATTAATTTCAAAGGGATTTGCAAGAACTTCATAAACCAAAGTAGGTCAATAGAAATTTGAGAGCACTCAAATACAATAGAATTCAAAGGAACTCAAGGTAGGAATTCTTAATAAAATTAGAATTAGAAAAGTTCCCTTTTGGGACATCTGCTTGGTACTGTAAATGTTGCTTAATGCCAGCCTCTAGTAGCTACTGAGGAAATGCACAGATTTTCTGCCTCTCATTCTCCATCAAGGAAGAACACCTCCCAAAGACCATGCCACTGTTAGGAGAGAGATGACTGTGCATCCCTATGAGAGTTACAGGTTTGAACCTCTCAGAAGGCAGCAAGAGTCTTCTCAAAGGCAGGAACGGGAATTCTGGTAAAGATCAGCCAAGCATCTCTTTGTCTGTAACTCGTCTGACAGCACCAGAAGGCTTTACTCAGGACACTACACAGAAATTAATGCAGCACTAATTGAGCCCCCGGAAGGCTTTTTTTAGAAGAATGCAGACTATTCCTTAACAGCTCAGCTACAGCTGCTGCAAACCCTAAAACCACTAGAAAGCTAATGTATCTAGTTCTCCACTGTTTCTTTATTCGTCTGCCACAGGAAAAAAAAAGATCATGAAAAAATGAAAAATAAATTGTAATTTGTCAATTATTACATGAAACATTACATGTAAAAAAAAAAAAAAAAAAAAAAAAAAAAAGGACTTAATGACTTAATATAAAAATTATTAGATCTGGTTATAACTAGCATGTTGCATTGCCTCCTACGCTACTGACCTTAACCAGGCCAGGACCAAATAACTGCACGTATACACCTTTCTTTTGTGGATAAGCCTGTGTCCTTCCTGACCCATGCGCGCAAGCAGCTTAGCTGCAAAAGCAGAGTCAGTCTAGCATAATACAGTTATCAATTTACATGAATAAACTTCATTTCCACTTATGAATTTGTGAATTTACTGGTATAACTTTCTTCTTATTCTAAAACAGATGGAACTAGTTGTATTAGTAATAATAGAATTTATCAAAAAGTGTTTCTTCCAATAATCTGACAACATATTAGCCAAAGAGGAAAACACAGAGGATTGTGGTTGTATTCAAACTTTTTTCCCCAGTTGGAGCATATAATGGACTTAGTTTAGTGCATGCAAAGTCAATCTCCTGCTTTGTTTATTCCCAGAGTAAATGGATCACTATGACTTTATCAGCATCTTCATAGCTAAACATTAGTGCAATCAGAACAGTTACCATTTGTCCCCAGTCATTCTTTCTATCTCAGTGTATATATTTCAGTTGCAATTGCTTGATTTCTGTCTAATGCTTCAAGTATTTATGAAGTAATTGTATTGAAGTTATCCTCTCGAAGGCAAGTAGTCTATTTTTCTTACTCTCTTTGTCTTTAATAGTCATATTTAAAGGAAAACTTCTGCAGTTTTCAGACCATATGTATTGCTTGTGTTGTCCTTGAAAAATTTGGAAAGGGCACCATTAAATAGAAATTGCAGACCACTGTTGCTATTTTTCAGTTTTATTTCAGATCTTAGTTGAATCATCCATCTGTTTTCAACTGTCATTGGTACTATTTATTTGTTTTCTAGTTGGCTGTCAGGGTCCCCATGCTGAAATCATGATTTCAGTATGCTGAACAGACACACGATGAGAGAGCCCTCAAGTTGAATAAATTATAATCTAAATAATTCCTGATAAAAAAATTACACTCTACTTTCAGTTGTAGCTGTGAAAGTGAGGAAAAATCTAGGCAAATTAATTCATTTCACTTCTGGGGCAGGGTATGAGATGTTAGTGAGTTCTGTTGTCCAAATCAAAAGCAAGAGCATTGAGTTGCTCTGTTGTACGTTCAACTGTACACCTGTTCATTCATAACATGTATAGGTGTGACTGGGAAAATGTGATCCTCAATCACACAAGTAAGTTACTTCTTTGTGTTTATAGTGCATTTATCAATATGATGGGGGGGCTATTTAATATAAACTTGCATTTTACGTTGAAAATAACGCAGGGAAAATCAACTTGCTTCTACTGTTCTTGGAGCGCTGCAATAAACTCTATTTTATAATCCTTCTGCAGGATCCTTCTGCAAGGATCTATTTTCATCACCATAGCTGGATGGAAAATGATAAAAAAAAATCCATTCTAAGGATACTGTGATTCAGTATCTGGATAAACATGTTGTCATGATGGTCTTTTCAACTCTGGGTCTCCTGCTGTCAAATTATGCTACAGTTTTGGAAAGCAAAGGAGCATTTTCTTGTATCTCATCTGCTCACTGTCTAGTGTATTATACTGAACTACTGAAGATGATTTGTCCTGCTGTCCCAGACTGTGACCTCTGCTCATTGCAGAGCCACAGATTTAGTTTACTACCCCTGGTTTTTTCTGTTTTTTTTTTTTATTTGTTTGTGGGGAAAGGGGGGGGGGGGGGGGGGGGGAGGTACAGGGTAGGGGGTAGATTTTGGCACAACAGCAGTCAGCTGTGAATGATGTGAAATTATGTGAGCTCTCCAAAACTGAGTTATTTAACCTCTCCAGCAAGCAACTCTGCATTTAACAACTTTTCCCATAAAAAGCATGCATGCATTTATATGCAATGTCATAAAGAGTGAATTAAAATTATACTATCCAATAGTTAAGGGCCAGTTTTTTTTAAAGAAATGAAATAAGTGTTAAGAACATGAGGTAGATAAATACTTGTAAAAGTGAGTTTGTAAAGCTTTCTGAAAAAATAGTTTAAGCGATTATGTCAGTATAAATTCCACTGCAAGAAATAACTGCCCATGAGCTTTTTACATGGAGTATAAAAGCATCTTAAAATAGTATAGAATATCCTCTTGTCTGGACAAAAATAACTGTGACAAGAAATACCTTTATGCTAAATCTAATGACACTCATTTGGAGATGATTTGTATTGCTTTTTCAGCAGTGGAATGGGTAAAGTGAGGGGCTTTTAACATAATAGTAAATTTTGTAGTATTTATTCAGTTCATATAAATATATATATAATATTAATATATAATATATTATTAATATATAATTAATATATAATACATATATAACCTGAAGAAATACTATATATATATTGTATTTCTATAGAAATGTCTATATATAGAAATACTATATATATATATATAGGTTTTTATATATATATATATATATATATATATATATATGTATATTTTTTATATATATATATATATAAAACCTGAAGAAATACTTTTCACAATTCACAATGATTTTGGTCAGCTGATACTGAGTTTTACTTCAATTTGGAGCAAGATCTTCTTACCTCTAAAAATGTTTTTAATGAAAATCTAACAGACCACAGTTCCAAGTTTTCCCAGATCTTCAGGTTCAGGGAAAGACACATTTCTTCCAAACTCCAAGCAAAGGGATTTTGGAATTGACTTTGCCCATGAATTTTGACTCAGTATGTGAAAGAAGTAACTTAAAGTCCAGACATGTTTTTTTAGGTGAATTGCAGAGTATGTTAGTCTCGTCATTTGGTAGCTATAACTTTTCCATCCATTAGGAAGATGTCTAAAATTGGGTTATATGATAAAGGAAATATTTGAAATAGGTACCACCTGGAATGATGACTATTGACAGAGCTTCAAAGATATCAGAAAATCACCATGTAATATGTCTTATGTCATAAATTAACATCCTTCTTTTAAGATATTTTATCGGTGAGTTCCTCAATACCTCTGTCTCCAAGTCACTGATGCATTGAGAAAGAGAGAAAGAAGAGGAAAAGTGTTGAGAACACTTATTGGTTTTAACTCATATCTGAAGAAGAAGTCAAAATCTTCCAAACTCAGGTTGCTGGTAGGATGTAATGAATCATACTGCTTTATTATAGCAGGAAAAAAATGAACCAATCTGGTTATGAAGCAGAAATAAAAGTCATCAATTGATGTGGGCTGTACCAGTGATCTACTAAGGTAGACTGAAGTTTAAAAAGTTGGAAATGGAAATCTGAGATTGTTAGATATGTAGCCTGATTTTGAAATCAAATTGTTTTTCAATAAAAGGGAAACAAATTAAAAAAAAAAAAAGAATAAAAGAAAAAATGAAGGAGTGTGCAGCAAGGGGAAAAAAGGGTGACACTCTAGCTAAATATTTATATCCATATGCATTTGTCCAGATGGAAACTTAACAGATTTTGAGATCCATTATTTTTTATCCTAGCTGCTCACGTTTTCCTGTGTTGTCCACTACAAAATTTTAACTTTAAAAACTATAGGATAATAAGTGCTTGTATGACACAAAAGAATTGCAGTGCACACAAAAAATTATGGATCTGTCAGTTACAAAAGAGATATTTAGTACCATACTGGTTTTTTTCAGTATTGCAGTCAGCTGCCTTCAATGTCTGCTGTCTCGAAGGCTGAGTGAATCACCTTTAAAATATATATGAAGATCTCTTGTGAAATCACTTTTTCAGTAGCTCAGCTACACAACGTGGAGATAATCTGTATAAAAAAAAATCCTGACAGGGACTATGCTTCCCTAGCAGATCTTTGAAAGCTTTCTACTTAGTGACCTCAGGCTTCAGTGAGTCACTATAAAAAGTCAAGCTGCTGGTACGTAGGTAATGAATGCACATATTCATACCTCCACTATTGCAGCTATGAAAAAAAAGTGAACATTTCTGGAAATGAAAATATGTGACGTTTATATCTGGAAAAGAAATGTAATGCAGTCTTACCGATTTCATAGTGCACATCTATGCTGTCAGATGGGTTCAGTGCCTCTTTGACTCCATGACACATCTCCAAGTAATTTACACTGCATATATGCCGCAAGCCAAGTTATTTCCTTACAAAAAGGAGCCAAAAGATAGTTTTGCTCTCATAAGGTTGCATCTTTATACAGTTGACAAGCTGTATGAATGTGGCTAGTCTACTTCATAAAACTACACTTGAGTGGTATAATCATGAGCTTGCTTGTCAGGATCAACAAAGACATAGCAAATGCATACATGCTGTAATACAGTATTAAGAGGAATTTTTTTTTATTCTGTCCACTCTAATAACTCTTTATGGAAGCCTTCAGTCAGGATATACGTGGAGTGGCTCTTTCTACCAAGGCACAATGTGAAGCTATGCCAAGACCCTGGGCGACTTGATGTAGGGGTTTTGGACCCAATGACCTCCAGAGAGCCCCTCCAACCTCAAACATTCTGTAATTTTGTGATACAATGAAATCTGCTGGAGTAAGGAGGAAAATGAAGCAGACTCCTACTGCATTTCATATTTTCTTTTCCCAATTAAAAAAAAAAAAAAAAAAAAAAAAGCCCAACTTAAGCCACAGTCTAATTCTAGTCTTAGGTGTCAAAAATGTTATAAATGAATTCTTTCACTCCTGTGTTTTTCACAAGGCAGTGTAGTATTCAGAAACCAGAGAGAGAAATTGATATGTAGTAATTTTAAGTGACACAGACAGACTGAGCCCTCTGTTAAGTCCTTGCAAGGGGAAGAAGCTAAACTAGCTTCCAAACTTGATGAGACAGACCACAGAAATACACAAGATGAGGGATCCTGGACCTTCATCTGTACTCAGAAGGAGTCTCCCCTTACCTCAGAAATGCCCTACACAACAATTACAAAACTCTTGGAATAGAAAGAGGAGTGAATGGTACCATTGGTTCAGAGCCAGCAATGAACAACTAATGTTAAGTTGCTCAAACCGAGGATCCAAATTAGAATTAGTACCACCAAAAAAGTCCAAGATTACTGCATTTCTTTGTGGGGACTCTTTCCTGAGGGACATCAGCAAAGGACATTGCCCATGAAGCAGCAGCATGGCAGCCTGGAGGATCTGTGCGTAACTTACAAGTGTTTTAGTCTGCTTCATGTCCTAAAGGCAGTGATGAGGACACACATTTATGTGACTCCCTCAATCTACTTTTCAGCAGATGCCTTCCTGCAGGTCTAGCTGTACTGAAAGTCATTGCTGGTCTCCCAGTTTATCAGAGACTTCTGCAGACACTTCGCTCTCAGTGAGTTGTGCAAATTCACTCCAGAAGCAGGTGAAACAAAGGCAATGTTCCATGTGTATCACTTGTTTCATTTAATTAATACTCCACATGGTCTCCCAAGCAGGGAACAAGAGTTATTTTATGAAACAGATGCGCTTTTTTTCTTAAGTAAGAAAAAAAAAAGATCCTTGAGGCTTCAGGGATTACCTCATGTTTTATTAAAAAAAAAAAAAAAGAATTTTAATAACCCTAAAATGTTTATTTGATATACAATTAAATAGTACATACACACAGAAATAAAAATGTATCAGCAATCACACCTTGAAAATGCAAGAATACAAAGCATTTCCAATTAATTACAGGTCCATCTGGTCTCTGTGGGTTGTTAGCAGAGTAGTTAGTTTTATAGTTGCAAACTCAGGAGCTCAAATTCAAATCCAGTTCGTAAGCTATGGATTGTACTCCAAACTGCAGTCATTAACAGCTCTAAGCCTGAGGGCCCTACTCTACCTCCAGGGCTATTTTTAGAGCATAACCCTCCAGTCTTGGGTTCAGAGTTTTCCAACATTTTATTTTCCCAGCCATGCATATAGGATTTATTATCCTTTTACATCTGTTTAATAGAAAACTGAATGCAACATATTAGGACACATATTTTATGTATTAAAACGTTTTATGACAAGATTTGTATTCAATCAGATGAAATGAAAGGTATGAAAGAGTTTATTCCAAAGAAGAGAGTATAGAGGGAGTATGTATGACACATCATTATCATTATTAGGAGAACTGCCCAATGAGGACAAAGACTGCTTTTGCTATCTATAACTTCGACATCTCAAGAATTTTTGCTTAAAATTATTGTAGTTATATGGAGAACTTAAGACTTTTCCTAAATGAACTATAGAATCATAGAATGGTTGGGATTGGAAGAGACCTCTCAAGCCTGTGCAGGTCCCTCTGGATAACATCCCCTCCCTCTAGCATGTCAACTGCACCACTCAGCTTGGTGTCATCTGCAAACTTGCTGAGTGTGCACTTGATCCCTCTGCCTGTGTCACCTACAGAGATGTTAAATAACACCAGTCCCAGCACCAATCCTTAAGGAATGCCACTCATTTTAACACTCCAAATGTGAGCATCCAGCCAATTCCTATCCAGCACATAAGACAAATCCATTTTTCACCTATTTGGTGACCAGTGAACTGTGTAAACACGTTTAAATACTTTCATTTCCTTCCAATATGAAATTGTTTAAAATCTTTCTGGTAAAATTCAGTGAAAACTGTTGTATGTTCCATCAGAAGACAGTGAAACTAATTCCCATTGCCTGTGCTCTTCATAGCAATTTTTTCTCTATTCACACTTGATGGCATAGACTCTAAAACCTGAAAATTGTCTCAAAATAATTTTTAGTAGAATATTACTGGTATCCAACCATTACAACAGATAAGCAAATACACAGACTGATCAACTAGAAGGAATATATTCCTTCAAGATTCACTACTTCCTGAGTGTTTTAGGAGCTGGGAAGATACTTGAGAGTAGAAAGTACCTTGGGAAAACTCAAGACTCCTGGGCTGAAGGAGAAGAAATTAATTTTCTTTCTTTTCATGTGTTATTCAGTCTCTGATTTTTGCCCTTGCTCTTATTAATACATGACAAACCAACTTACTTCACTGATTTCTCTCAGGAGTTCTTACACTAGAAATATTTGTTGTTTTTCTAACATGCAGAAAACTCAGGAGGGAACAGCACATACTTCCATCCTGATCGTTTCAAATTCACTGATCAGACTGTTACCTAAATATCTTATAACCTCAGTGCAGTTCTCTATCAGCTGCTAGGGTTCTTGATAACAAAGACAAGCACTGAAATATCTAAACCATTAATTCTTTGCCATCTTCTTAGACTCATGTTTCTCATCCCACCAACAAACATCACAGCTCAGATGTTTGATCACAAATCATGTTGTTTCAAGAATATTGGTATAAACGAGCACAGAATTTTAATTTCCTGTAAGAAGACTAATTGATTGAGACTAATAGGCTAGTGTTTTGGTTTTTTTTGTATGTTTGCTTTCTTCTGTGCTATGTAAACAATTCTGCTTGCTTTGTTCTGGGACTAGTTTTTTTCTTTTCTTCTACTATTGTATTTTTGTTTAATTTGACTTATGTCTTTTGCAAAATAACAAGGCTTAACACTGTATTGGATATTGTTATTCTTTTGAGGTCAGCATAAAACACTTCTTGTTCTCTCCTTTGATTTTTCCATCCTTACATGACATACACATATTTTTCTGTTAATTCCCTTGGAATAACTATTTTGATACCTTCAAAAAAAAGTTCTGCATAGTATTGAGACATGAAAATATGGCCTATGGTGATTCTTGTGCTTGTGGGAGGCACAGAAACTCATTTATTGTATTGTTTTGGGTAGTCATGAGTTCTCATAAATAGATGTTTCTCTAGCCAGTTTAGAGCTTCATATAATCTTAGAAGGCAGCGGATATAAAAAATATAGAAAAACAGTTTTGGTGCCTGAATTTGAATTTTGGAATTCAAAATTTTTCTTGTAGCTAATGAGAAGCATTACCATTTCACATCTTTTATCTCTTCAGCTCTGCATAAGAAGTGATGTTCCACCTTATTTTTCTCCAATAGCTCATGCTTTCAATCATTCCCATTCTTCTCCTTATTGTATAATTTTGAATCCCATTTACTTCAGCTTAAAAATTCTACTTTGGCAAGGTGTATGGCTCCTGAACCTCTGCTGGCAATTGTCCTGTGATCAGAAGGCATATTCCACTCAAATGATTTTTGATCTTTGCTTTTCTGTTAAATTCATCAGTTAATTGAACTCTGCATATTTCTCATCTATCCTGGATTTCTTTTTGTAGAATCATCATAAAAATATATTCTAGTCTAATATTTGAATAATTATTTGGATTCAAATCTATTCCATGTAATTCCCCTTCCAAAGATTAAAGAAAAGACCTTTGTCAAGTACATAGTCACCTAAGTTTCTCTTCACAGTCAGAGAGAAGCAATGAGAGAGACAGACACAGGAGATCCTTCTAGACTGATCCTGCATGATACTTTGCAGGTGATTTGCTTCTTCCACTGACTGAGAAAAGTCTTTTGAGGAGAGAAGGAATCTGGACTCCTCATACAGACACTCTAATGATGAGTCCAAAATTAGATGAAATAAACCTGAGTGTAGTTCACTACTAAGCACTGAACTGCATCCACTTATCTTTATGAGCACATGACTCTTTTTGCCACTGATTATTATATTGTTTCTCTCATCACATTGTCTTGTACATATCTGAATTTAAATTGATAAATTTTCTATGTTTCCAAATACATGGTTCATGTATCTCAATTTGTGGCACTGATGATATTTCCTAGGAGTTCCTCTGGACTGAAAACAGAACCATTTCCTTTCTTGTATGAACTGTACCTCCTCTGTTGGTGTTGCAAGCTCATACATTCTGACACAATTCACTGAAATATTTCTGCAGTTTTCCATCTTTGAACTTATTTTGCATTTTTAATTGTGAACTGCTCCACATGTATTTATGCCCCAGGTACTCATCCTTGTAGTGTTTCATATATTTTTCATATATTTCACCAACTCCAGCATGTGAAAACTCTCACCAGGTCTTGGGCTTCAGAGGAGATTTTCTTGGACTGGAAAAAACTACTTTGTCAATGGTGAGTTCTGATTTTTTTAGAATGTTTTGTCCTAGATGCTCTCCTGATTTAGCCAGATGCTTATGATTGAATTAACTCTAAAATTGAAAGATTTCTACAACTTATAATTCTATAAATTCCTCCACAGATTTCTGCAAATCTTTCTTCGGAGTCTATCTAAAAATCTCCTACATGTTTGATTTTTATATGAAGTGTGAAGTACTTGAATTTTCTACTGCACTTTCACAGTTAGCCTTCTCTGCTTGAGCTATTGAAAACCATTAAAACATCAAGTAGTTCAAAACCACCTACTGTTGGCAAGAAGGCTGCTTTCTCTCTGTCTTCCTTTTGCTGGTGCCCATTGCTTGTAGTTCATTTTAAACTTCCTCTGGTTGTCCTCCACATTTCCCAAGGGGTTTAACTCTGTTGGGGCCTTGAACTACTTACTCCTTTGTTCTGTGAAGGGTGAAGCTCAATTGATTTTATTTCTATTCCAGTGTTTCATTCAGCAGCCACACAGGGAACAGAGAGATGGCTGATATCAACTGCACTTGGTGAGGGTATTCTTAAAGAACTTTTGAAGTCATCCTTTCTTCACAACATATCATTTTCTTCCAATTATCACAAGCAAAAACATCTTGATAGAGGAGTTTCCCAGAAAGTGAATACTAGCAAGAAAGTGGACATAGAGAAGATGGGACTAGAAAAACTGTGGAGAAATCAGAACTGGTTTTAGCCTTTGTGGAAATGCAAGCACCTAGCAAGAGAATCAAATGTAGCAGCTAATGAGCCTCAGTAAATAGCACAGCTGTTATCCTTTTGATGATATTCCTCTTCCTCCTGTCTTGCTGGTGACCTGGGCAATGAAGAGTCTTTGTGGCAGAAGAAAGCAATTCTGTCTCAAGGTAAACAGTGATCTGAGCTGAATGTGTTACTCTTCTGAGGTATATTTCATCAACCTATGTGACCAATAGTGGAGAAAATGAGCATATCTCAGAAGGAAGAAATAGTATCATTTTAAGCAAAAACATACAACAACTCTGTGATCAGCATCATCTATTCCTTCTTCTAGAGCTTATAAATGGCTACTTTGTCTCTAGAAAGAAATAGCTCCGCACAGCTGAAACATTTCCATTTGATGATGTTCAGTTTTCTATACTACTAGTGTAGAAGGAAAAATATTTTGATTATTGTCAGTAATTTAAAAAAAAGCAAGTAGCATATAAATATGGAAACACAGCCAATGTAACTAACAAGGTCACTAGAAGGGGTATGAACCCTTCTTGACTTCATTTCTCTTTGTATATTCATTTAAGTATTCACCACAATAGGAAGGTTCAGATAGTCCACCTACAGGCTGATGATAAAGGTCCATGCCTAGCCTGTGAGGCTCTCCCTTTCATTAGATTAGTCAGATTCCAGCTGAATCTAGTAAGTACCAGTTACTGTGAAGAAGTCTTCTTTTTTTTTTTTTTTTTTTTTGTCTCCCTTTTTTTCCCCTTTCTTTTTTAATCAAGGAGGTATATTTAGGGAAAAAAAGGAGAAAAAAAAAAAAAAAGAATGAAAGAAAAAGCAGCCAGGAAGATGCAACTTTTGAAAGCACTATTTACTTTTAATGAAAATTTTATTGTAAAATTATCAAATTATTATTATTATATAAATTTTATTTAATATTTGATATTAAGTAATATTAAATATATAATCGCTATTTTATTATAAAATTATATTTTCCTCAAATGTAGTAAAGTTAGTTACTTTTAACAGAAGCTAAGATATTTTAGTAAAATGCTTTTTTTTTTTTTTTTTGGAAGTTGAGACTTTTCCCGTTAAAGGATATATTAATTGTATTTTTTTCACTCAGAAATATTTATTCCCTTTCTTAATGATCTGTAAGTCTAATATTCTATTTACAAAGTACAATTCTTCATTCAGAACTAAAAGGTTACTAGTTTTTTCATTGACAGTAGCAGTGTTTTTTCCCTGCCCTATGGTATTTCAGTTATGTGCTGTTACAATAGGATGGAAATAACTGTCAAATATTGCATATATGTAATGACAAAAATGGCACTGTGAAGAGATAATCAATCTTTCTAGAAGAAATTAGTTTTGCATGCAAGGCAGCTTTTAAAATGCTACACAAAAGGAGGTTGTATTTGCTTGCAAGAAATATGTACATGCAATCACTACCCACTTACTGTTCATTCCAGCAGAGGGCTGAGTTCCTGTGCCAACGACTGACCAGCGTACTTTGGATTCTAAGACATCACAAAACCCTGCTGTTGTTTTGATAGAAGAGAAGGAGGGATGAAACAAACTGGACGTTTCAGCTCTACTCTACCTCAACTTAAAACACAAGATGCTGTGAGTGTTGTTCTGCTGAACACTGATCAATGTGATTGTAGCTTTGAAGCTGGCTGTACATCATGCAGCAAAGATATCTTTGATTAATCCCCTCCTGGTTAGTTTAAGTGATAGAAAGCCCCCTGAGGACTCAGGCTTGCTCTCCTTCTTTGCAGAGATCAGAGACAAATAGTTTCTTCCTGCGTTATTCTTGTCTTGTGTAAAGAGGATTTATACAGGGAACTCCCCAGTGTAAACAGTATTGAAAAATTGTTCTAAAGGATTAAAGCTTCTCTAATGATCTGACCGAGGAGTGTGTCTTCTAGCAGTCTGCACTGATGCACTGAGGTTTTTGCTTCAAGTTGTGAGGCAATGCACTAGACATAAAATTTCAAGTGGATATGAAAAACAGAAGCAGTACACATCTGTATATTTGTTAGAATTTAAAATGAATAACAGTTCTTCCCCTTTAAAGGGATGTAATTTGCCCAGTAAATTATATACACTGGTCTAACATCTACTTTTTTCTCCTTTTTTTGTCTTGTGAATAAAAGGTAGTACTAAGAAAGTAGATTTAGACAGAAATGCTGGAGCTCGACTGAATCCTCAGACTTCCTATACGGTTACTTTAAACCTGATAGGGACACACTTTTCTCCTGTATCAGAATACTGTCCAATGTCACTTCTAATTCAGTAAATAGATGTGTCCATATGATTTTCCAAAAAAAAAAAAAAATAATATCTACATCTCACTGACCTTTCACCAACTTTATCCTATATGAATTTGTCTTCTTTCAAACAGTGCCAAAAAGACCAACTTTGCACCTTAAGTGAAACTTCAGTGAGGAATTCATGCTTATAGCATCTTTCAAATTCATTGCCTGTCTCTTACAAAATGCATATATATTAGGTTTTCCTTTAACTGACAGACTAAGAAAAAGGTAGCATAATTTGATTTAATAGTCAGGATATCTATACAAGAATTCTGTTTGCTTATTTTTGGAAGTGAAGAAATCAAAGGAGCCATAGAACTATAGAATTTGCTTAAAATATAATCTGTAAGATTTAATTCTACTTATAGTTCTTTTGTTATAGTGGAGAAACTGCACTGAGAAGAGATAAGAAGACTAACCACCAAAATATTACCTGAAAGAATGCTTGTTCTTCCATGGAAGAATGAGACTTAATAGGAAAAGTAAAACAATTGATACTTATCTGTATAAACTGTGATTCTGATTGGAAAAATTACTTTTTGCATGCATACACATGTACACTGAGAGCAAACTGAAATTCAGAGTTTCCTAAAACTTGACTGGATAATCTGGATGGTATTTGTTAGTGCTTCTTTGTTGTGTGAATGAGAAGATGCTTCATACTTTCCGTGAAGTGAGACAGAAGAAAATCTATGTGCAATACTGATAAGGGTTGATTGTTAATGGATCAAAAGCAATGTAGTTTTTAAATTTACCACTCAGCTTCTACTGTGTAAGACAGAGGAGAAACAGACAACATTGGTACCCTCTTAGTAGATTACCTGTTTAGTTTGAGTTTGTATAGGAACTATAGCAAGAAATAGTCTTGGGTTTATATCTGCCCAGCCATTCTATCCACCCATGGAGCATGTCTGATGGGTTAAAGTCCATCTGTGCTCTCCTGGCATCACTCCCTTCCCATCTCCACAAAACTGCTACCCTGTTCCTTCCAACTTCTCTTTGGCTTGTCTCACTCCTGCACTGGCCTCAGCCCAACTTCACTGTTCAAGTGGCTGCCACTCTCACCTGGATATTCCATTCAGACCCGTGTCTGTAAACAGGTGAACTCTCAAAGCTGGCACTGACAGAAGTAATTTCCCTTTTCTACTCAACACAGTTATCTTGTTTCAGTTTAATGTTTTGTCAGGTTTATAGCTTGAATCTGTTTCAAAGCTGTCCTACTCTCAGTCTGCCTACTGATCCTAAATGATCTAAATGATCCTAAATGTTAAAGATGAGTCTTCAGCACTTTCACCCCTTGTCTGGGTTGTGTAACTGTCCTTCTAGAGTCTTTCCCACGGACCATATATTATTTCCAGTCACATCTTCTGTTGTCCTTGCAGATCATGTTGCCTTCATTCAAGTTGGCTATTAGGCAAAAAAAATTCTTCTTGGAAAAAGTAGTGAGTTATTGGAAGAGGCTGCCAGAGATGTGGTAGAGTTACCATACCTGGAGGTGGTCAAGAAAGGAGGCAGACGTCTCACTGAATGACATGGTCTAGAGCAGTCACAAGTATGGGTTGATGGTTGGGGTAGATGATTATTATTGTCTTCCCAACCTCAACAATTTTGTGGTATATTTCCTCTACCCCAATTCCCCCACTGGATAAGTACAGAAATAAGTGACACTGCTTCTGAGTGCAGCTTCTGAGTGCCCCACACCAAGATCTGCCATGTTCCTATCCAAACACAAGAAATGCAGTGTTCACCACAGTGAATCAGCTGTGACTACAGCATAGTTCTATTGTTTTATGTTTCCAAACTTCACATTCTTTTATATGAAATAAGAACAATGCCAACACAGCCCCATTTCATCAAGGCACTTAAGCATATATTAATCATCTATATTTATACTCAGCAGATGTTTTACTTTAATTCTCACAGAGGTCAGCATATAAGAGAATATTTAAATGCTTACCATACTGGAATTAGGATGAAGCATCTGCGTTTGAGAAGAAAATCAGCATGCTGTGCAAAAAATAAAAGAAATCTGAAGGGATAAAAATATCAAATTTGTTCTTTTAAACAGCACCTTGCAGCTGAATAACAACACACAAGAAAAAACTAATAGTTGCGTACTTTTCTAAATTTGAAATATTCTGTACATTTGTTTTATTAGATACATTTCTTGGTCAGCTGAAATGATCCCCATAAAGTTTTCAGTAATCTTTCCCATTTTTTACTTCCTTTTTTGTCACATTTAATAAATTATCAAGGAAGAGAAAGCCAAAAATGCAGAAGCTCTCAAGAAAGTGATCGTGGATCTCAGATCTTCATGGATTCTCCAGTTACTGCTGAAATAGCTCAATGAAGATGATGTGTTATGCTTCCTTCCCATTTTTCTTTTTTCTTTCTTGGCAGTCCTCAAAAGCACATCACATGTGTGACATCCCTTGTCCTATCTTTGTCCTCAAACATTAATTAGTTTATGCTTTGTGACTAGCTCCTGCTGACTAGTATCTCTGAAGTTAATCATGTCACTTGGGACATGTGTATAAGCTTAGATTCTATGTAATAGTACTAATTATAAAATGAGATATAAGGTTATTTGGCTACATAATTGTATTGTTTTGTGAGGGTAGAGAAAAGCAAGGTAAGTTTTCAGATGTTGCTGGTGAGAGGAAAAGTATGAGTATAAACTGCTCAGTAGTTCATTAACACCTTTATTTGTCTTTCCTCACTATTCCTTTCCCTCTTTCATGCCAATATCCTAAGGCAATTGTAAAAGCTACAGTTGATGCCAGTGGAACCAGTAGGAATTCTGATAAATTTAACACTGAATGTTTTAGTAATAAAGCATGGTGTTTGTTACTGCTATGTGGCTCTGAAGTTATCTTCAGTTAGGACAGTGGTGTTAATACAGATAAACAGTTTGAAACTTTACCTGCAGCACTGATAGCATCCTTCTCACTCTTTATTTATACCAGTAATCTTAAAAATAAGGCTACTATAAAACAAAAGTATTCACCAGTATTTCAAAAAAGAGATGATATGAATTTTTTTTAAATGCACAGTAGGTTTTCCCTTAGAAGAGATGAAATTTCTGGTTAAGAAAAGGAAGAAAGAATTAACTGACATAGAAGCTGAAAATATATTTAAAATTAAAAGATGATTGTCTCATAGAGTAGGATAGGATAGCTGCATTTTGCAAGTTATATAACATGCTGCTGGAAGTAAATAAGTGCCAGAAAACATGCTTTTATCATAAAAATGATTACCGAGGAGGATAAAGGTACTTGGTGGTACAAGAATAATCCTGTCTCTCATAGCACACCCATTGCAGTACGTGTGGATAACGGAACAGCTGTCTCAACAACTAACACTCTCAGCATATGACTGCATAAAAGCTGATGCCAATGTCAATCATTCTTCCTGATGCTAAATCTTCTGATGTTAGATCTTTAGCAGAAGAGTGATAAAACCAAACTGTATTCATCTGCAAGTGGTGGTGCAATCCAAGCCTCGCAGAGCCCCACCTGCAGTCCTGTAACCAGGGCAGGAAGCAAGCTTGAAGTTTGCTTCAAGTATCTGTCACCTGATGTGTGAAGTAACAGGATTTCATCAGCATGATCCCCTTGCCCACATTTTAAGGGGGCAGTTAAGCAATTTAAATCAGGGACAAGACTGATTATGTAATTATACCTAAATATTTTTCTGAATATATGCAGTGAAAATTTTTGTCTAGGAGATTGGTTGGCTTAGCACTTCCTCCTGCAAGCCTGTTTGAATTTGGAGTAGACAGAATTTCTTGAAAACTGCTGTGCTTCAATATGCTGTTATTTGTGAAAGTTAAATTCATCAAAAACTTCATTACTGCGTAGTCTGAAACTACTATCACAACTAGAAGTCGTGTATGCACTTTTTGGCAGTGTTAATGAGCAGAGAAACTATCTCCCATCCTTCCTGTGCTGCAAAGATCATGCAGACTATGTTCCTCGAGGCAGAGTGCTTCGAAAAACCTATCACTGCCACTGTTCTGCTTTATGACTTTGATAGATTCATGATGTGATGGGAGCCAATCTGCTAGCTATCGTTAAAGCCATTATTTGGTTTTCTATCTATTTGTAAAATAACTTCCTTTAAACTAGTAATTTTGTCACTTTCTATATAGACTCAATTGAAACTATGGTTTTGAGTTAACAGCTAAGCAAATACATGAGTTCTCTTCTTTCAGTGAGCTAAAATTGTTATATATTCTACTCCATCTAGTTAAATAGATATAGCAAAACAAATTATTATTTTTGCAACTGCTTGGCAGACCTTTCTTATATTTTATGATAAGTCTCCCCCCCCCCCCCCCCCCTTCTCTTTATCTGAATTCTGCATATCTTACATGTCTGTACAAGTAAACAGAGTAACAGCAGAGAACTGTTTAATTTAGTCTTTTCCATATGAAGGAAAATATTGTGGAAATGGATACAATAGTGAACTCAAATCTCCACAAAGTTCTAAATACTATACTTAGTGTCTATGTTTTTTCTACTTTAAATATGCAAGAATTCAGTCTCATAGATGTTTCTGATGTGAAAACAGCTAGATCTAAAACATCCTACAAGCACCTAAATATAACATACAAACAAAAATAGTTTCAGAGGAAATACTCTTGGAGCTTGTGTCTGTACTGTATAATGCTTGTTTTGATGTTTTCCTTGGCTATTCTGTATTTTCAAGTCCTAAACACATGTGAAAAGAAAAAGCTATTGATGGGGGAAAGGAGACAGAAAAAGGAGAGGGGAGGAGGGGGTCTCTGGTGTCCTCGAAATGGAAAGCAATTGGGCAAAAATAGGCTTTTTAGGAGAGATTTATCTCATTCAGCTTTAGCTCTGTGAAGGTTAAACTTCTCCATTATCTGTGATGAGAATCAGCAATAGACAACCATCCATGACAAATATCCCTGAAAGTTTCTGCCTCTCTCTTTTGGCTATTGGAGAAGCCTGTTGACAGCCTTGGCCTAGGCTCCTGATTTTTTGATATCTAAAGTTTGGATAAATTAAATCTAATCCATGGCCATCGTAATAAATGTCACAATAATCTTTATTTATTATAATAATTCCTTCAGCATGGGGAAGATCATATTAGGTCAACTTTTCTCTATTTGATTAACAGTCCTTTATTCAACGTTATATTTTACCTTGAGCATGAATTTGTCTCTACAAATGTAAATCAAAATAAAACTACGAATATACTTCCATATTAAAAGAAACTTCAATATTTCAAATTCCTCATGCTTCATATTAGATATGATACTCATCTCTTTGAAAATCAAATTGCTTCTACAAAAACATTATACCAATTCTAAGAGAAGTTTGCAAGGAAAATAAAAAGTGGCACTGGGTAAATAAAAGGGTTAAAGAGAAAATGAGACTTAAAATATTCCTGGAGAGAACTATAAATTAATAACAACTAATAACATGAGTTCTCTGTTTGCAAGCAAGCCCTACCTACAAACATATTTCATAGAAGAACATTCATAATATTTTGATGACAAAGTAATTCCCACCTTAACCTACAAGAGTAACTCTCCCTAGAGGCATTAGTGTTGTTCTGTCTGCATGTTTTATGGGTTCTGAATCTAAACGAAAAATTGCATTTACCCTTTCTTTCAGAATAAGGAAAGCAGAGAGGCAGGAAGGCTCTGACTTCTGAAATAAATATCAATTAGAAAAAGAAAAAATTTTATCATTCAAGAAACTTCAATAATTTCATTCAAGAGTAACAATCTTGTCTATTCTAAATATATAAATATGTATTTTGGATCCATAAAATACTTTGGAATAATTACTATACAGAAACCTGTGGCTTTGCCATAGAACATTTTAGGTGCCAGCAGTATCCTTTTTACAGCTACCCCTTTATTTATTGCTGTGTCAGAAAGGCATAGGTCAAGAAAGACAATATGGAGTAGTCTGTTCACTAGCAAAACACCGACACTTTGGAGGCTATATTTTAATTTCTCCACAAATTGGTCCTGAGTCAACAAAGTACTTTAGCAAACTCCTATCGTTATGCACTGAATATGACCTAGGATATATGCGTCCCCAGACTGAATCCAGAGGTGAATGTCCTGTCATTAATGTACTGATATACACTGTTTTAACTGTTTCTTCTAATTTCCTTAGAAGACAGGGATTCACACCATACTACTACAGAGTCTGTAATTCAGATAATCAGAGGACCAACACAGTGACCATATTTGTCAAACAAGAGGCGTCCAGTTTGGCCTAGAAAGCTACAAATGAGGCCATAGTTAGATGTACACTAGAAGAACTTGCAAATTTGTTGCTACTTGACCCTGTCCCCCACAGAAAACATCAACATCTAAGTAATTATACTTATGAACAATGTGATTAAAGTCCTGTTGTTTTTTTTTTTAAACATAGAATATTATTAATACTAAACTTAAATATATATATTCTAAATATTTTAAATTATCTGAAGCATTTATCCTATATATTTCCTGATGATTCCGGAAGAATGTGTGTACGCATTATGACAGTACAAAATTCTTTAAAAAACTAGCATTTAAGACAAATGCTGCTACTATGCCTTCACATCCATTTATATGACTTTTTAAAATAATGTAATGAGGGAATCAAAGGAATCATCATTTTACCAAAGTGACTTCAGAAAAGACATTTGAAAAAAGAAACCACAATTTTTTGCACATAACACATAATCTGTACAGACCACAGCCATTTAACTCTGAACAGACAACACTTGCTGCTTTTAGCACATTGGTGAAAAGAGTGGGTATGTTAATTGCCTAATTGCAGCTTTATATAATGATATTTCTGATAGGTGAGTTTCTAATTTACTACTACAGCATGTTACAGTGGATTACTATCCACTTATCAGTCTATGAACAGCCCTGTATCCATTACACTGAGACTCACTTAAAGGTAGAATAATCACACTAATAGAATAAATCTATTCTATATCCTGTTCACAGGGCTGTCTTTTATTCAAAAAGAGTATGTGAAATCTTGCAAGGACAGAAAGTCCTTGAAAGGGTGCTCAGTCCAATATTAGCCAATTAAATGTAAGTTCTACTAAGGCTTCCACTGAAAGTAAAATTTAGCATAATATTCCTAAATAAGGAAAAAACAGGTAATTTAGGGTTGCAACTCTTAAACTTGCTCCTTAGCATTGCTGATAATTGAGGTAGCTCCTTGCAGTTTCATCATCCAACTGTATCCTAAACAAACTGAACGGTCAGTTAAGGTGATACGGACACACAGAATCAGCACCTTTACATCAAGCCAGTAATTAAATCACTCTCTAATGAGTGCCTGACAGGAATACACTGAAATTAATGAGATTTTCCATTGCTATGTTAAAAATGAAAATTTTTAGAACTCTTCATCTAGATTATGTTTATTAGTGGCAAACTGTTTTGAACTCGTCTTCTAACAAAGCTTAAAATACAGTGCTGGAAGACTGCTGAGCAGAATATCAGGATGAAGTAACAAAAATTTGTTAATAAAGGAATAACAACCAGTGTATAGCTCTACTCTAATACTGAAGGTTGTACCACCAATTAGATTGCAGCTGTGGTAGAATTTCTCAACCAGAGCAGAACTACTCACACTGTTACCCCAGAAAACAAAATGTCACACCACAGTTTAGGCCATCGCTGTGTGCCAATGCTACTGTGATGTGGGCTTACAGCTGCGTTGGTGTCACATAACATGGAGATATGTATGCTTTAAATATCTCTTTTTTAAAGTATTTTTTGTGGTCAATTTAGGAGAGAAGTACTTTGAATATCCCAGCTGATATAGTTACAGCTTTGCTTCAGTTTGATTTCTCCTTGTAGCATCACAGCATTATGCAGAGACTGTGTGACTAAAGATGGAGATCTGTTTCTGAAGCAGTCATTCCTTTTTCACTTACAATGAATTGGTAGAAATAAACACTGCTGGGATAGAATTCATCTTATCCTTAAATAAATGCCTAAAACAAGTCACAGGACACCTTGATAGTGCCTGTTTATCTCCACTGACTATAAGGACTGCCTAAGGTTAGATCTAGAACCCATATTACAGGTATATTTATTGAAATTAACTAGAAGTTCAATGGAAGCATACATTTGCACATCTCACTTTCTTTGATAACATCTACAATTTTTTTTTCTGTCAAGGCAGCAAACAAACAGCAAAACACTATCTAAGTGCAGTGGACCAGCTTATAGCTGTACTGATGAAGTTTTAGGGGCCCTAAGAAGCACAGGTTACATCCGTAATGTAGATCAGCATATTTAGGATCTGGCTCCAAGCCCAACTCAGACTGTCCTTAGGTCTGTGTGTGCAATTTAAGACTGTGATTATTATTTCACTTGCATTAGAGTAGAGCCCAAGTAAGAAGAAAAATCTGTGCACTGCATTGTAGTTATCTATCTGTCTACAAACATATACATATTAATTAACATGTAAATTAACTGCATATTAATTATGTTGTATTACATGAATACATTTATATTTTTTATATGTTAGAAAACAAGGCTTTGATCATATCTCAGTGAAATAGTAGCAGCAAATGGCAGGTGCTTTAAACAATAACACTGTCACCATCTAAGGGTGCCCTAAGCAAGATAAAGACTTGTCACGTTTCAGTGGTTCTGCCTACTGATGTGACTTTTGCTTGCAGCAAGAGGCAAAATCTTATGTATCCAGCTGTGTAGAGACAGGGGTTTATTGATCAATATATGTCTTACTGTTTTATGAACATGTATTGCAAGAGATTGTGTGTGACAATCACTTCCTTATGTGTGTGTGTATATATATTTGTGTGTCTATATATATAGGTAGCAGATATCGATTTGGTGATCTCACATATAGCTTTATGATTATCTTTTCTTAGTAACATAAATGATATAGAGGTCACGTCTACATCAAATGTGTACACGTTAATTGAGATATTTAATTTACTTTAGATTGTATTTCTGTCTTGATGTGTAAATGCAGAATCAGATAAAAACTAGCCCTGTTTATGCAAAGCATCATATTATGAGATCTGTAAGACTATGAATTTCTCCCACTGAAAACATGCCTGTTCTCCTCATGATGTTTAGAACATATAAGTTCTTCAATGCAACTTGAATTAACCAGATACTACAGTTAGTCATATAGATTTATTCCACCAATATTTTCTGTTATTAAATAAAATGACCAAAATTGTTTAACGTTCAGATATATCTAGATAGATAGATAAGAGAAAAAAAGTAGGAATGGAAAGGAAATATACTGTCAAAGTGCAAAAGACAGAAAGCATAGATCAAAAATATTGTGACTGAATGAGTTGTGGTAGCTGAAAATCATCAGTTAGAATGTGCCTGATGGCAATTTATATAGGCAAATAAAATTTCTGTATGCACATGGAAATGTCAAATGCAAATATATATGTGACAACATTATTCAAACTGTGCAATATGACCACAAGCAAACAGTTCTATATCTGGTCAGTGTACTCTAAAAGTAAAATGATTTAAATAACAACTCAAAAGAGAACAACAGATTCAAAAATTCCTTCGTCAACTCAAGAAGGTTAGATAAATTACCAGGTAGACTATTAAGAGGAGAAAAACTGCACTGAGAGTAATTTAAATTTACACTCAACTACTGAAGTTAAGCTTTACAGATTTGTGGGGCCAGCAGCTCCAAAAAGAATGATAAACAGTATTTGACAGCTCTGGAGTAGCATGTCCACAGCACATTTCCATAGCACGTGCCCTAAGTGTTAAATGTGCATCCCAAATTGAGAAAAAAAATAGATATATATATGTCCAAAATGTTCTACACAATATTCTTATGGTGGGGTAAAGTGTGCTGATAATCCACCAAAAGTACAAGATATCTGAATGCCTATCATCTGTGATGGGTAGGCAATGCTTGGATATAGTTCAAGTTCCTTAAAGAGATTGGAGTCTAAGTGAAGTGAGCAGAGACCAAATAACTCTTTACAGTATTCACTATCTGTATTGTGTTTAAAAATTAATTATCTTGTGATCTTTCTCACATTTTAATCCTGTCAGATGCATTTATGCTTTCTAAAGTATCACGTCTGAGATGAAACATCAGTAAGGGTAAATGTTGCTCACAAGCTATTGCAAAGAAAAGCTAGGATTTACAATGCAGAAGTTAATTCAGTGGTGATTATAAGTTGATAAAGGAGGACAATTTCCAGCCTCCTTCAGTTCAAGAAGTGTAAGGCTAGGTAATTGTCTTTGAATTAGGGTTCAAAGAGTTTCTGTGAGACAAAGACTAGAGATGCACTGTAAAAAAATTCTGCATAGCCACATTTAACAATCATTTCTTCAGTGTTAAAGCACAGCATTGTTTCCAACATTAAGAATTTAAAAATGATTACATCCTCATCCCTTATTTTATATGACAAGTTTCAAAAGCTCATCTCTGTGGCATTATTGTATTGTCAAAATGAAGTTTTCAAACACTGTCTAGAAAGCATAAAAAAATTGTCAAGGATAAAACATGCCAGAAAATTCATGCACTGCTCTCCAGGCACATCTCCTTAATAGACATGAAGAAAAATCAGTATGTTAGTCTAGGCCAAAAAGCTCTTTGCTTTTTCTACTACTCTAGATGATTTCTTTGAATTAATGTAAACAGGTAGATATCTCCAAAGGATAATCTATCCCAACTGAAGATGGACTCATAAGATTTAGGGTCTCTTGAATTGCTCTCTTGAGTTTCTTCTGTATCTATGAGGGAAAACTAGACAGTTTGGATTAGGCAGTAGACTTTTAGATGGCTTTAGTTAGGTGAGGTGTACGTGCCTATGGTACATTCATTCTAACACTATAGCAGTAAAGAGAGGCAGTCAGATTTCAGAGCTGATTCATATTTTGTCAATGAATATGAATAAAAAGATGTGAACTTTTCATTTTTCCCATTGCTAACAAGCAATAAAGAAAATCATGTTATGTTTCAGCTGTAAACAGTGAAATAATAGCAGGCAAGTCAGCGTTCAGATTACCAGTAAATACCAAATAAATACTAAACAGTGTTTGTGATATAATGAAATGACTGTCTGTGCCTATAGCTTGGAAATGTGTTTCAGTGCATTTCTTATTCTGCAATCCATACAGACATAGCTGAACTTATTTTAGAAGAGCCAGTGTGGGACCTAGAGAGAGGTCAATATTGTAACTAAACCTTCACATCATATTGTGTACTGATTCTCTTCTTGTAGATCACACATCCAACCAAATGAAGAGCAACTATTTTAATGTATTCCTAAAATTTGGGGTTATAATGCAAGACCTCCCAGAATAATGAGGCGAATTGAATCAGAAATGAGGACACATTTCCTCTGGGTTTATCCAGCATTTAGTTATGTAGAGAGAGGAAAAAATATAAGTTGAAGTGATGCAAGGAACATATTGTTTCTTTCAGATAAGAAATGTTTTATGAATTCCTATGAAGTGTAGGGAAATGCATAATGAAAAATTATGCCATCAATAATGCAAACTAGAAGGGGAGAAATGGAACAAGTTAGGCCTGCAGCGTTCTATTTATGTAAAAGAGCACTTCTGTAACCTTGTCCTGATAAACAAGGAAAAAAGGTTTAAAACATTCCTTTTAATGAATCTTCGTGGTTTCGTTCCACTGATGAAATAAGACAGACTATAATTGGTAAAAGATACTAAGTACAGCACTGTGTCTTTAAAAGCAGCATATTTGAAAGATTTACTTTGATGGTGTTTAAATACAGGATCCAGAAGGGGGAAAAAAAAAATTATATTGCTTATTCCCTTATAATGCTTTGTATTGGTAGAAGACCAGTGGGAGATGTTTATCCTTACTTATTTCTGGAGCTAACCCTTTGCACAGGAGAAATGAATATTTTTGTGCTGAAATGCGCGCTTATTAGCAGTGCAAGCAATTATCCTAACACTATGTGTGAAGCTGCCTGAAAAATTGTACTTGGTAAATGTGGAGAAAGAAAATAAATGGTAAAATTTTCCAGAAAAAGTATATTCTGTTGTATTTACTAAGAAAATCATTCTTAGCCTTGCTCTGTCAGTGTTTGCCGTATTCACCTAAGAGACAGGAGGCAGGCCCGATACGACAAAGATTTTGTCCCCAGTGCAGAATCAATTGAAAAAAAGGACATAACCTGATTCAATGCCATCAGTACAGAAAGGATGAACAAAGCTTTGAAAGCTTCTAATAACAAGATCAAATTAGAGGGAATCCTGATTATCTGCTGTGGCTTTATTTGTGAAGCAGCAAATTAGAATAAATTTATATGACTAAATAAAGGAATCAGTTTTCAGAGAAGACAAGAGTGCTTACAAGGTAAAAAGAAATAATAAAATAAAATAAAATAAAATAAAACAGTGCTGTTTTTCAGGACTCCCTTGATTTAAGAACTCTTACAGTGTGCTAACAGATGCATTCATAACATAGCAAAACCAATGCTAAGTGGTAAGTGTAGGATCTGGCATCAAAGTCTGGATCTTTCTTGATTTTCCTCTAATTTAACAGTCAACAAAATGTCAGTAGTACAGATCTCTGCATTATATATTTCACTTTCAAAGTTACTTTCTGTCTGCCAGATGAAGGAAAGAAGAAACACGTGTTCTTGATAGGATTCCAGACATCACTGGAAATGTCTGGAAGCTGCAGAAGTGTTAACAAAGTTGGGTTTTTGTGTGTGCGCTTTTGCTTCCCATATAATAACATGCGGGTGATCTCCATGTGTTTAGGAGGATGTTTTGTGTACTACAGAAGTGTTATGCAGCAGTCAGGAGCTGTCTAATGCTGTTAACGAGCTCTGTGCATTGGATCCCCTCATGGAGGATGAAAGACATTTTTAAGTGCAGTCGAGCGCCATTCTATGAGTGTGGACTCTGAGAAAATAAATAGTTTAGATTAAAGGTACTGCCTAAAAAAAGACAGATGAATGGGAAGGTACCTTTATATTAACTGAATTGCTATGAGCTTAGATAAAAAAAGAAAACCGTATTGCTTAGAACAGCAATGGTATTATTAAAAATGGCTGGTCTGGGTGCAATCTCCAGCTAAGTGCCTGAGGACAAAAACTATCACAGTTCTGATGCTGGTGTTTAATATGAAATTATATCTGTGGCTGGAAAGGAGCTCTTTGTCTGACAGAGCAGAGAGCTTTTGTTTATGATGTTTATTAGAGCTTACCAGGAAAGGTGGCTAATGTAGGGTGATAAGAGCATTACTAATTTTCTTTGAAAAATGGCTCTGAGATATTTTCCATTGTGAATTGTACATTAAACTGCAATTTCTTTCATGAATTTCCTTCTCTTACAGCTATGTGATACTGATTCTATACCCATCATATGGCAATTCTAATGCTCATATACAATGAAGCAGTAAAACGAGTGCTAAGAAAACAAGATTATAATAAATAAACATTGGGCTAAATATTTTTGCAGTCATGCTTCTTCAAACAAACCATAGCAATCCAGAGCCCAGAGTAATTCAAAAACACATACCTAATATACAAATGCTAAAAGAAATTATTGACTTCTCTTACCATAATTTTTGGTTTGCCTTGATTCTAAGTAGTTCTATCATTATTACAGATACTGCTTTCAGCTAAAATCTGAGAATACTGCAAGACCTGCTTTATGCAAAAGAATGAGGTAGACTAGTATAGATTTCTGTCCTTTTATTCCCAGCAACAATTTGCTGAATAGTATGAAGAAGAGACAATCAAATAGTGAGAGAGATGTTGGCTAGAGAAATTATTCCCTTGCATTCTCATCAAAAATATCAGAAAAAGTTGAGTTTAAAATAGCAATAATAAAATATTATTCTCATTAGGTTTTTTTTGTTTGTTTTTCTTTTTTAACAAGGTAATTATTTTAACAGAAAATCTCTAAAACCTAAAAAACCCTAATGTTCTCAGCATTTAAAATGAAAATATTTCAGATGAACATGACAAAATCCTGGAACTCTTGGAGATGTAAAAATGAAAATGAAAAGTCTTGGAGTATGGGGGTGATGGTTTTTTTTTCAGTTTTCATTGGAATTATAATGTTGAAATAAATTATTTTTTTCACTGGTACAGATGAAAATTGTGTGGACTTAGTATGAGGCCTGTGGGATTTTTCATAGTGACTCATGTCATCCAGACAGTCTCTTGCCAACTTTTACAGTATTGAGAAGATCATATGTGAAGTTCACTTTCCATACCACATTCTGCTTGAAGACCAGGAGATCTCCCAGGAAACTTGTATTTTGAGCTGTCATTTTCATAACTTTGAAGAGAGAGGCTACATATTAGGCAATAACACCGTATACTCTACTGCACCCAGTCTATAACTCCAGAATCTGCTCTCCATTATTACATTTTCTGTAATGGTACAAGTTCCTGGAGATAAAATTGTTTATTTTTGTGTTTGATGCTGCAAGATGTTTTAAGAAAGCAAATACATTCAGCTCCTTATAAGCCTGAATTATTTAAGTAATGTAATGCTGAACCTTCATCCTGTAGCAAGAAGTATACTGGTTGAAAGAATGAGTAGTCTGAGAGAAAATGTGCTATTGAATGAAAGCCAGTTGAACTGCCACCATCAGAGAGTGGAATCATCCGTGGACCCCGAATTCTTTCCTGCCTAAGCATTAGTAATCTCCCACTGCCTGTGAGTCTGTTTTATTTTGCAGTGAACTAAGCCATTTTTGTACAATTTGTGTAGACTTTTCACCTAAGGATTCAGTACCTTTTAACAATCAATACAGTCGCCCTTATACTCTTGAGCATTTAACCCCAGCACAGTTTTCATGTCCTGCATAACTTCTTTGATTTTTCAACATTATTCTTCTGTATATTTCCAGTTTTACTGCAAGGAAGAAAATTATTTTCTGTGGCTGGAATTCAAAGTTTCAGTAGATGTCCTTTCTGCTGTTCTAATATAAATGTCATCTTCACTCGTGACAACTCATAACATTGAACTCCTGCTTTTTGTTACTTATAATTCATTAGCTGTATTGCAAGTATCAAAATATAGAATGAAAAACACTGAGGAACCATCCAAGAAACACAGCTTTTAGAAATTTCCAAAATTGGAGAGATTTGAAAGAGCAAATACTGGACAGCACCATATGTTATTACTGTTATCCTTGCTCATTTGTCTCAAATTATAAACAATTATAGTGTAAAGCTGGAAAAGGGACGTGAGGAAACTGGGTTGCAAGGGAGGATTTAGAGTGCGAAGAAAACAGAACTGAGAACATAAGATGATGAAAAGGAAAGGAAGAAAAGCAGTGCATTTATTGAAAAGGGGTTTAAGGAAGGTCAGATTAACTCTGGGATTTATGAACATTAATATGAAAGAAAAAAAGATCACACACACCCCCAAAAAAGAGGTTTATTAAAGTGCTTATATACAAAAGCAGCAGAGATAAGAGAGCTGACAGCAAATACACATTTGAGACTTATGGTACTGTGGAAATAATTCAACTGGGCTAGAAAACAAGAGAGAAGAAAGTACTGCAAAAGGAGATGCTTTCGGGCAACAAAGAGAGGAAGAAATCTGCCAACTGGTGAGAGAGTTTAACACTATCACAAAGACTAATTCAGATCAGATATAGACATGTTTGAAAGAAGATTCTGTTATTTTAGGCCATTATTCCACCATTCCTTTATTTAACAAATGAACAAAATCAGTGTGTAAGTTGTAAATGAAGGATAAAGTTGGAAAGCATAGTGGATGTGCAACTTAACTCTGCAAATAATATAAGGAGGTACCAAAATGCTGTTTATGCATTTCTTCTTGGAACTCCAGTCTACTAGGCATTATGTATAGTAGCTATAGACACACTCATCTGTTTGTGAGGCTTTTACAATTCCAACTTCTAACCTTAAGTTATTGATTATCTGAGTTATCCGCAGAAATCCACAGGAAAGGAGAGTGCACAGAAGAAAAAAATAAGCTTTCGTGAACTTGATTTCCATTCATGATGTTATGAATATGTGTAGCAGTCATATGAAAAAGAAAGATACAGAGAGGAAAGTAGGATCAGTACACGAATGTTGCTGGTTGGTGAAATCCAGCAGTATGGGGTTCCGCTGCCTGTTAACCCACTCTTCTGCATGCAAGAGTAATTCTTTGGAAGGAGAGTGCCATCTCTTAAAATGTTTTTTAGGGCAAGCAGCACATCAATTTTTCAAGCTCTTAAGATTATTCTGATCTGTTATAGGCGCACTGAACTCCTGCATGCAGCCTGAAAGAGATAACACTTTTTTCACATGGCTACTACACAGCTGAGTTTTTATTTTTGATCTGCTGTAGATCTAGGATGGAGAATTTATAGAAAAGAAGCAACACTATGAATTTAAAGGTAAAGATCTGCTGCAAATTACTTTGCTAACTGTACTTTGGTGGCAGCTACTATGGAAGGTTTTTAGAACATGACTGTGAGAATGACCACCC
The DNA here is from genome assembly GCF_023343835.1 of Lagopus muta. Taxonomy (NCBI): domain Eukaryota; kingdom Metazoa; phylum Chordata; class Aves; order Galliformes; family Phasianidae; genus Lagopus; species Lagopus muta. Next base: position 10,988,833 of record NC_064439.1, on the reverse strand, counting down.
TTCTATCAAAGTCCAGCTAGCCTTATATCCTGTTTCTGACAACAGTTCATCAGGAAAAACAGAAAGAAATGGCAGATATGCTATGAAATTCATTTAGAAAGGCTCTAGTTTCACTAATGACCATCTCACTGAGCCTCAGTACCAAAGGCACTGGATTTTTATTTAAAGGATGTTTTATTCTTGAATTTGTCCCACCATTTCTTGGACTCATTTTTTGCATTTGGAATAAAACATGTCCCGTGACAGTGATTACATGGCTTCATTATGTACTGTGAGAAATTATGTTCTGTTTGCTTTAAGCTTGCAGGTCATTTCATTTCATTTCATTTGGAGGCTTTGTAAATCTTATGCAGTGAGAAACAATGAATAAATATATCTGTTCACCTATTGTATTAATAATTCATGATTTTATAGATCTCTGTCTTAATCGTCTTTTTATCGTGTACAAAGAATTCTAATCTATCAACAGAAGCTATTCCTTACCTTTTATCTCACTGGTTGCATTTCATTCAGATTTTTGTAGTTTGCTGTATGTTCTTAGTGATAAGAGACACCAGAACTGTACTCAGATATTCAAAGACTGAGCAGACCACTTGCAGTATTACATAATGATTTTTTCTGCTTCATCTGGTATTTATTTCTTAATGATTCCTTTTTTTTTTTTTTTTTTTTTTTTCCTCTTCTGACTGCTGTTGAGTATGGAGCTGTTATTTTCATAAAACTATCAACTGTAACTCTGACCTCTCTTTTTCCTGAGTTGCAATCTGTAGTACAGAGGATATCTGCATTTATTTCTGTTCTTATTTTCTCCCAAATATACTACTTTTCACCTGAACATAGGTGAACATATAATTTCACCTGCCATTTTGTTATATTTTATGTATTTATTCAGTAACACAAACAAATTTATTTCAATCAATATGTTATCATTAAAAACACATTTTGATAACTCAGAAATATATATTTTATGATTTCTGAAACTGTTTATATCCTCTATAGCCTCTACAATTTATGAACAAGATAATAGTTGAGAAGAATGTAGGAAAAATATCCTGAGGGAGAAATATGTATATCTAGTTTTTTCAGGATTTCACTTCTTAGAAAACCCACATAGATTGCTCTTAAAGTAATGCCTCCTTTCTGTGGAAACTAAAGCAGACACAAAGAGCACAATTACACTATTTGATAGAGCAAATTCTCAGCTACAAACATTATTTTTTAACATAGTCACCATCATTAGCTATGTATTTTCACTGCCGATGAACAAGATCCTGTATGCCACACTCATAAAATTCTGCACTAGCAGAACTAGCAACATAATAAAATTGCAGATATTCATTTCAGAGCAGCTCTCATATTTGTGTTTTCCAAGTTGCTGTAAAGATCGTGAAGCCAACACTACTGAAAAGGACAGACTTCTTCTGTTATGACAAATCCATGTGACATCTGACAGGTTTTTTAACGGACTTTGATCTATGTTCCAAATATGAGAAACTATATATATATTCTTAATGATTTGGATGGCCCAGTTTTACAATGTACATTATGCTCACTAGCTCAAAGGTATGGAAAACCTTGATTTAATAGTCAGACTTGTGTATCTGTAGTGTAATTACCCTAATGCTTATCATCCTAAGATTATTCCCAAACAAAATGTTAAATTTTGCATTTTGAGAAAAATTCATCTTTGTTAAGATTCATAACTCACACTAAGAATTGCATAATTTGGTTTAAAGCACTGTGGAAATAGATCAACATAACCAACCCCAAAGACATTCTCAGAGTAGGCTAAGACAGTAGAATTCCTCTCACTTAATATTAGAGATATGTATTGAAAAATCATTAAAATCTTGAAAAAATACCATAAAATGCTAGAATCATTGAAGTTAAAAAAGAGTAAAGAAAGAAAGAAGCAGTCATCAATGAAGTAAGAGACAAAAAATGTCAAGTAATGAAGTATTCTAAGAATGACACTTATTTCTTTTTGCATTCCGTCAGAAATCTGAAACAGTGGCAGTCATGGGCGGCAGTTTAAGACACACTTGCTTCTTAATAGTTTTAATGTGCTTGTCTTCCCGCTCAGCAGGAAACACATTAGTGAAAAAATGTCAGATGTGGTCTCACTGGAGAATTAGTCAAATAAATTCATACAATGTTCTAATAATTGTGAAGCAGTAGCAAAAGCAAAAACAGTGTTAGAATAAAATTCTCTTTGCTAGGCTGGGTAAATTAGGGAAGTGATCTTTGTCTCTGCTTCATAGATTCTGAAACATTGTTTTTGCCCTAAAATTTTGTATTTGTTTGGATTATGTGTTGGGTTTAAATTAAAACTAGGTGGCAAACCATCTATAAACCTTCTGATGTCACTAAAATTAGGATTTTTTTTATACTCATCTCTTTGCTAATAAGAAAAATATTACCATTCTTTGTTCATTTCCTTATTTTCCCCTTTTACAAAATATGTTCTCTGACTCAACACTTAAACTTTAGTATAGAATATAATCACTTCATCTGAAATTAGAGCCAGTCATAATTTTCATAACTAACACAAATTAAATTTAAAAAATAAAATGTTCATTGTTGTGCCATGTCAGTTTTCATTCTGTTTCTTCTTGTGCTTTAGTCTTGTGTGGAAAAGGAAAACAATTCAGAATGATCTGCTTTCTATGTAGGGCATTTTATTTCTTTGGTTTTTTTTTTGTTTTGTTTTTTCTTTTTTCATTTTCATTGACTTTTCGTTTTCATTGACTTTCATTGACACCAAATGAAGTTTGCAAGCATGAGGATTCATTTCCATCCAGCTCTTGCAGACCACAGGAATCAGTGAAGATCTCACACAATCTTAAGGAATATCCAGTTGGACTACAATTTCACCACAAAAATAGGTTATTACTCTATACATACACAGTATTCTTGAATGTCAGTGGGCAGTTATGGATTTTCAGTGGAGAAAAGCTTTTTAAGTGCTACAAGTTTAACCTGTTCAGTCCACTATCATAGTCAATAATATCATCTAAAAAGGCCTTCTGGCATGGAGAAGTTTCTACAAAAATGTTTTCTCAGCAATAATAATTTTATTTAATTTAGAGCTATAACAACTTCAAAATTTTCGTTTTCTCAAAAGGTCTTTTGAGAATTCTTATGAGCATATTATACAATATGGAGGATTACAAATTTTATGGTAGAAATATTGATCCAATTTTTGGGGCACAAGATACTGAATTTCTATCATTTACAAATAGTACAAGAGTGATGGAGTGTAACCAAATCTTCAGACAAATAGAGCTAGCAAAAAATCATAGAATGGGTTATGTTGGAAGGACCCCAAGGATCATCGAGTTCCAGCCACTCAAAAATGAACTAAGTTTTAATACTTTTTAATTTTCCTTTGTGCAAAAATCTCTCACTTTTATCTCTAGATCAACTTCAGTGAAAGCAAAGAAAGAATATACTCTTGGTGAGATTGCTTATAAATTTTTTCTAAAACAAAGGGAAGAAGGACATATCAGTGTAGAGCTGAAAAAAAAATACTAAAGAGGGAAGACTGTTAAAATTCATGTATATTAAATGAACATAAGAAAATAAATGAGAACAAATTACGTAATAAGTTTCGTAAGCTACATGTAAAACGAGTCACCAGATAGAATCAGTGGAGCTATAAGTGTTATTGGTAAATAAATGATAGATGAGATTGGCAATCTTGAAATGAGTGAATTGTTATTTTTGCTATTTAAAAGAGAATTTGAAATAAACCATCTCAATAATGAGATCTGTTAGTTTAAGGAAAAAGTTTTCACTTTCATTTGTGAAAAAGGAAACTAGATAATATGCATCCAGAACAATAGCAATTTGAAAGAAGAATCAATCTCAAATTCTTAACTTCAGACATCTGGGAGGATAGTAACAAAGTATGTAAATATTTTTCCAATATTGGGGGAATTTAAGGAGCAGTAAATGTTAGAGGTTATTGATGATATTTCTAAATGTGAAGGCAGACAAAGAATTGGATATTTAGTTAAAATTTCATCATGCCAAGCACTTTTAAAGAGAAACCTTTGTTGTTAGTATCTTTTGGAATTATCAAATGTTTCTTAAGGTCCACTATCACTTAGAAATGTGAAACTGGGTAATAATTGCTATGATTTATTTTATGGAAAAGTGATCAGAAAAGGACTGTATTTTCAGACTATTATAAAGTTAAACTCCTGGAAGGAGAGTTCTGGATATTTCATCCCAAAAGATGTTAAGCATCAGAGAATATTTCTAGTTACTGTATCTGTCCATTTATTTGACAGTATGACCTGCTTCTTGGTGCAGAACTTCTTTACTCAATCTACAAAATTTTACAAGTCGTAAAATTACCTCCTGATTTATTCCCTGGTTATGTGCTACTACTCTAATGGAAGTATTTTCAGCAGCAGTTTTTCAGCTTACACATTTTATCTGTACATGGAGTACAGTGAATTTAGTCTTAGTGGTTTTGGTTTTAGTCTGTTTTTTTTTGAGAAATAAAAGACTGAATGATTATGCAGACATTCATTATGCTTTTTATTCCCATATTTTATATATAACTTTAGTAATTAACACAATTTACCGCAAAAAATCACAGGGTAACTATGATCATAAAATCTTCCTGAAAACAGAAAAAAGAGAAAGAGATAGTCAGTACCTGAAAGCCTGAAATGAAAATATACCTCTTATTAGATGCAAGAGAATAAGCAAAAAGATATTACGAAGTTTCTTAAACCTTCTTGGGTAGACACTCACATGTATACCGAATATTTTGTTGAATACATTGCTCTACGAAGAGTATATTTCCATCAAAATTAATATGAAATTCCTGTATTCCTGATCTTTTGTATCAAAACTATAAATAAATAAAAAATACATCTGTACAATGGGTGTTTTTCACATTGTAACATCATACCAGGTTTCTGATTGGAACTATTTATCGAGAAATAAACCAATGGAAATACAGTCACAATGAAAGGAAGTTAGCGCCAATTTCTCACTTTCTTGAGAAATAATTATTCATATATGTGCATTCAGCAAATAAATCTCCCACTCATTCTAAATAGAGCAGCACATACATAATTTTTAGTCTCCAAAAGCTGAAAATAATATGCTAGGAAAAAAAAATAGAACCATAAGAATTCCACAGATTCCTTCATGGTAAATTTGCTAGTTATTTTCTTTTGCATATGCTGCTGATTTGCAGCCAAAAAGCAAAGTGACAGATTAAATTTCTCCGGATTCGTGAAAAATTTTTTCTAACTCTTTGGATGTGCTTCAGTGTCTCTTGTCAGATTAAAAACCTTATGTTCTTGAAGCATGAAAACTATGAAATAAAGCAGAGTGATTCTGTCACCCTGAGGACTTACTACAGTCAGAAAAGAAGTCTTGATCTGACAAAAATTCAGACAAGCAAGGCCACTGAAATATTCCCAGATGTTAATTTTTAGTCATTAAAAAGGTTCCAATTTTTATTTTCCTTTTTCTTCTTTTTTTTTTTTTCCGTATAACAAAACAAAACCGATCCAGAAATATTAAGAAGACTTCTGGTATATTTTTTGAGTAAAGAGACAAACTAATCAAACCAACGCAAGAAGAAGCCCTTTCCCAGAATGAAGAGCAACTAGTCACATACCCTTGGGAAACATGCAGAACTACTACAAAAGGTAAAGTAGGTTTTCAGTGGGACTCAAAATATGTGAGCATACCTTAACTACAGCACTGTCCACTACAGAAAGGAGATTTGGATGGATAAATATGTAGAAACAAAACTGGTCGGATTTTTTATTGGTACTTTTCCACTGCAGGTACGTTGGCAATATATCTGCAGGATAGTAATTCAGGTGGCAAGGAGCACAGCAATTAGACTTCAACTTATTTACTTCTTTGTTAGTTGTTGGAAATGGAAACTGAAGTGCAATAAACTCTTAGGGTACAATCACTTGGCCATTGTATGATTTCATATAACTTCATATAAATCTTCAGTAAAAGCATTTAGAACATGCAGAGAATTCATTTATTTCTGTTTATTCTTATCTGCAGAGGACAGTAACTGGAAAAATAACCTTTAGTTTAGTAGAAGTCAATGAAGTTGTTCCATTTACTTCATGGGAAATTGAGAAAATGTTTCCATCTGAAGATCCGATCTTATTTTTAAATTGAAGAGAAATATAGAAAATGAAGGCAATTGGGTCTGACACAAGCCTTGTAATTACAGAAGATCTGTACATCATGTTTGCTTTATTCTTCCATGAAGCTGACCTCACTGTGTATTTCAGCATTAAGCAAGGCTTACATGCTTGTTTAGCTTTAAACTTATTTAATCCTTTGGCATTTTAAAAAATTTGGACGAAAAGTACTGAAGGATCACTCTCTTTTTCTACTGAAAATGGAAAATTCATGTTGAGAACAAAATCAAACAGGTCATGGCAGCTGACAGAGAGGCAAAACCACAAGCTGTATAAAAAATGACTGGCAGAATATTTCTGGTGTTGTCACATCACCAAAACTCATTTAAAGCTTTCAGTCTTCAACAGTGAGCAGCACTATCTGATGCTAGCTAGATCCATGGGACTGCTCTTCCCTTCTCTGGTGTCATGCAGAGCCAAGTTAGGCACTGCTGAAAAGAATTCTGTTTGCTCTTTTAGTAAGTGCCTTTTTCCAGTCATCTGCAATTCACAGAGGACAAGTGCCTCTTTCTAAACAATGCTGCATATTTTATCCTCTCAAATTGTTTAGCAAATCCTTTATTGTGTCCTAAGTTTTTCATTTCCCCCCAACATTTCACCCACTGTATTATGGGCATCATTTGAGGATTTAAATCCAAAAACTGTTACTGTGGCTCCAAAGTCTCAAATGAAAATTGAAAGATGTAGTTCAGCTGTTCTTCTATAAATATGCTGCAATTATAAAGAAATAAGGGTCAATACAGAATCCCAGAGAGCATTGCAGTAACCTGCACTCACTATATTTAACTAGAGACATGAAAGCTACTTAGTTTCAAGGAAGCATTTAAGTATTACAAATGATGAATTTACAAATTCATGAATTATTGATGAAATAGAAACCTCTCTGGAATTTGAGCAACTTTTATTTGAACATAATTCCCCGTATTTGTGTACAGGCATTTTAACAGCATTTTTCCAATTCAGTTTGAGATTTTGTATATATGGCAAGACTCCTTATTTTGTAAGTAACTGGTGACCATGTATTGCAAGTACAGTTTGCACCAGGGACTGTAAATCTATTGTCTCTACAGTCAAAAATCCTCCAGCTCAAAACAACATCCAATTTCCCTCCATCCATCCTGTTCAGTTGAATAGGAGACATTGATTCTGTGAGACACTGGTTGTGGTGAGAGGTTGTGAATGCCCCCGCCCTGGAACCATTCAAGGCCAGGCTGACAATGGCTTTGAGCAACCTGGTCTTGAGGGAGGTGTCCCTGCAGGATGGTTGGAACTAGATGATCTTAAAGGTCCCTTCTAACCCAAACCACTCTATGACTCCATGATTCTATGAAGAATGTGGCATTTGGTATATAGCAGTAGCCAAAGGGGTATGCTGGCATTGGGATCAGGTGGGTGAGACAAGCACCTTTTGCAAAGAAGCATAAGACTTATTGTCACCTTGATTCACAGTCCTCTGTCTCATTTCAGATTTATTTATTTTTCTCACAATTCCTATTTATAATGTTCAGACTGAAATAATTCATGCATTTGGTTCAGAAAATTGTATGAGTGGTAAATCTGTAGCCCTAATTTTAGTGAGTATCAGCAATCACTGAGAACTTTCCAAATGAAAAATAACCACTTTTCAGCCACTATTAAAATACACAGATGTCCATGAAGCTGTGTTGTGCTTTAACACAGCGAGCAACTGAAAACTTCACAGCCTATTTCTCACTCCTCTTCTTCCCAGTTGAACTTGTAGATTGACATAAAACCTATTTACTAGGACAGAAAAGGCAGAGAGGGACAAAGGTAATGATAATAATATGTAAGTGATAATAACATATATATAAACATACATACATACATACATACATACATATACAAAATAACTGATGTAAAAAGCAATTGCTCACCATCTGTTGATCAATGCTCAGCCAGTCCTTGAGCAGAATCTGCCTACCTGGCCAACTACCTTTGGATTAATAGTTTTTTGCGTAATACTATATGGTATAGGGTATGGAATATCCCTTTGTCCAGATTAGGTCAGCTGTCCTAATTTTCCCCTCCCAGCCTCCTTGCTGCTCCCCAATTATCTTTCCTTGCTGAGTATCCATGAAGAAGCTATTTTGAGAAAATATTTGAATCCTTCTTCTAATGGGGAATGTGACTAGTGAAGGAATATTTGTAAAGGTAACTATTATAAAATTCTTCTTTGCACAAAAGGAAATGGAATTATGAAGAGGAAAAAAGTGCACAATATTATGCAAACAAGAAAACATTTCGTTTTCTTCAGTGGTTTGATTACAAAAATGACAAAACCTTATGACATATCCATTACTGTTACTGCCAAAAGAAGTCCATCAGGACAACTTTCAGGCAAGCACGCAATACTGAGCCTTGCCTCAAACTCAACTCGACAGACAATGCCCCAGTGCCTTCAGATTTTATTATTACAGAACTCAACAAGTGGTTAAACCAAAACATGCAAGAGAAATCAGAGAAGTTTATTTCCCTTCCTGTATTTAAATTAGACATGATTTCAACTGCATGAACTCAGAAACATTTCTCCAGCATGACTTTCTACTTAGCCTCTTCATTCCACATCATGTAGTTATAATACTTGCATTTCTAAATTTTAGCATTTAAAGTACAAGTCTACACTATCCAGTTTCAAGTTGCACATCAGTTTGTGTAGTAGGCCACTGCGAGGCACCCCATCGGGATGTGACGTGGCAGGACCTCCCCAGCTCTGTGATGGATGTATGACACATGCTTTAGGGGTGTAGACGAAGCACATAGGGTATATAAGCTAGGGTTCACTTGTAATGAACGCCATTTTGCTGTTCACCACATTGGTGCGTATGTTCATAGAATAGAGCTGCACATTTGTATAGTCAGGCCAAAGTTAAAATGATTACCAGCTTGAAAATCACATTAACAAAAATCAGTTGGATTTCCCGACCTTTTCCCTTAGTTCTTGACCTTTTTTTGCAGCCTACTGTACAAACGCAGAATAATTTAGGAGTGAGCCCCGAAGACTACATTCATCTCTTGCCTTTTATCATCTGAATATTTTTTCCAGTAATGTTGTTTTCCATTATTTCTTCTTCAAATGATGGTTTCTCCTTTTCTTCTATTACGTCCAATGTCGCTGCAATCTTTTACTCTGATGTTGCTTTCTAGTAGTTTCATTTCTGAAATTCAAGACTGTCTAAATTTTTAAATTTTACACCTTTTTACATTTAAAGTGACTATTTTATAAACCACATGTTACCTTTCTTTCTGCTAATCTGAAGGAGCTTTATTATCCAAAGCTGCAAAGAAATCTAAGACTAAATTCAGTTGTGCACACCAAAGGATGAAGACATTATGCCCATCCCATTCCCACTGAGACATTTTTACAAAAAAAGTTGCTTTGGTAGGCTGTAAATCCAACCCTAACATGACTATCCAACACAAAATGAAGTCTGCTCACAATTCCTGCCTGTTGTTTGCAGTCACTTTCACCTTCCATAATAAAACTCCTCTGCAATGATAACTACGGAGAGCACCTTTGCATCCAGAGGAAAGCTGTTCAGATACTACTTCAGTGACCAAGATAAGGAACTTCTTATGTTGTAACATAAAGGGGAAGAAACTTTTTTTTTGTGACGACTTTCACATCATATGTTTAACTTGAGGCTTAGTAGGAGTTTCAGTGAATGATTGCTATAAAATTTGAACAACTTCTGTATTAAATCAGAAAGACGCTCTCTCTTGGGTCTTTTCACCCTGCCTTTTGAATGGCCTGGTAAAATTTCCCAATTTTCTCTTGAATTTCATTTTTCAGCTGCATGTAATATATTTTGGTCCCAGTGGGGCAGCCAGGGAATTTGATGTCTTCCTAAGCAATGAAGGAAATTCAGTTTTTACCATGGATTTTGTACCACTTCAGACCATCTTGTCAGACAACAAGAGCAAAAATGATACTGTTCTTCTGATGAAAATAATCCTCAATAATAATATTTTTTTAACTTAAGATGTGTATAAAAGCATGCAAGATTTCTGAAAGCAGAATGCAAACAAACGTAATGCTACTTTTCCAGTTTATTTCTGCTCAAAATCTAGCAAAAAATCAGAATCAGATATTGTTGTTATGATTCTCTATATAGTGACAGCCCATGAAAAAGTCTGTTTGCTGTTACTAATCCCTCATTTCTCATTTTCAAGAAAGGAAAAGCCTCAGAATTTAGGAGAAGTCAAAAAACTATTCTTTTTGAGACTTCTCACTTACAAATTAAGTCTGAGAAGAAAGTGATTATTAGATAGACACTATTTGGAAAGCTTTATGAAAAGAAGAAAAGGCAAAAGAAAAAGAAGACTCCCACAACAAAAGAAAAAAAATATTATACTAACTTAATTAGCATGAGTGATTTCTCCAAAACATTTTCAAAAGTTATCAGTGTTTGTAATGCGAAAAAATAAAAGCTTCTCACACAGAAGTACAGAAAATCCAAGCACCTAATGAATTTGAATTTCTTTTCCTTTTTTAAGATGGTATAGTGGCTAACACTTGCTCATGAATGGTGTTCTGCTATTTTTAGAGGAAAACAAAAGCTAATAGGTCAGTTGTTGTCCAAGGTGGATTTTAGGCTGTAACCTTTAAATAGATATAAAAAGAAACAGCTCTGAATTACTTTAAAATAAAAATGAAATTTAAAAAGTTAAGGCAGGAACAGATTAAGAAATCAATTATGTGGTTGAAGACAAAGATGGAAAAAATGCAGATTGCAGCAATATATTTTAAGGTTACCTCATCCAAATAAAGACATCATATAAGATGTACTTTAGATTTTTCTGTAGTTTATTTATTAAGTTAGAGTTAATAATATTCCACTAAGAGTAATCCACAGGGTAGTTTTAAACCTACTACACTAAGAGCAAGCTGAACTATGGAGCAGAGCACAGGCACACTGATCTAAACTCTAGCGTGGATTAGATACCATTCCCAGGGGGAATTCAGATGTCACTACCCCATTTTGGGCATTGAGAGGTTTTAATCTGGTGGACAGAGAGCATACTACAAAGTCAGCTGACAGTGACATCAGAAAATACGTTTTATTTGGTAAAATGAGTACTTTATAATGGAACTACAAATTTGTAAATGTATTTAGATCATCAGAATAATTTTCACAGACAGGATTTAAGTCAGTATTGTGTACAATGGGGGGTTACTTCCTAAGTAGAAATACCACGGCTGCTGTCTCCATCCATTCTTCGGTCTACTGCTGAATAATTTGTTCTTTTGTTCCCCATCCGTTTGCAAGTGGATTCTCATGTTGTTTCCAGAGACAGAAACAAAATTGCACTGCTTCACTCTGTCTAGAATGACAAATTTCCAGTCATTCAACTTTACAACCCTTCTTATTAAATGAAAATTTTGCACTGAGAAACTACTGTTTATTCCATAAAGTTTGTTTATTTTCTGTTTTTATCATATGAAGAGGAATTCTATAGTTCTGTTTATGATATCAAGTGCTCTAATTTTTCATAATTACGAGCATTGTTTGTCAAATCATTGATGTTTGCACATCACAGCAATGGAGAGAGCAGTGCTGAGTACACATGGAAGATGTTCACTGAAAATGCAACTGCAGGCTGTTGCTGTTTGCACAAGCTGTAGCTCTCACAGAATCTGGGTTGTGTACTGGGACATCACTGTATAGCTATTACTCATTCCAAACTTTCCAGTCCTCTTGCATTAAGGAAATCTTTCATTTGAATAACGACCTCACAACTACAAACCCATTTTCTGCTTGATTTAACACCATGGTTTTGTTAATCTGGTGCCTAGGATTATCCAATTTGCATGTGAAGCAGCAGTATTTTAATTCTGGGACCTGGATGAAAAGTTTGGCCCATGAAGTGAAAATGACCTTTCCACAAAAAGAAACAAATAACAGAAGAGAAAGTTTTTGAGTGCTACATATCTGGTCAGGAGGACTCTTTTGTATGATTCTTGGTTCTAGCTGATGCTTTTCTGCTCTGTGCTGTTAAGGGATGAAGGTGCTCACCCTGAAGCCTTTGTTTTTGCTTTTTCAAGCTGAACTTCTGAATTAGCTCCATTCACCAACTGCTTTCCTACTGCAAATCTTGTTTGAACTATGATAAAGCCATGCAGTTTCACTGAGATTTCATTTATTTCCATGTCAGCCAGGGATACTGATATACTTTTAATTCTGAACACTCATTCTGATAATGTTCTGATAAGAACACAGAAAAGCTAATTATTATTATGATGTAGTCATGGGTTCTGATACACCGTTCGAACACAGTGCATTTGCAAAACACATAGAAATGTGGTTCTCTTTTTTTTTTTTTTTTTGTTTACAGACATTTTCCTCTTTTGTTTTATACTGAGATACAGTACATAAAGATGGGTTGGTTGAAGTCAGTGAACAGCACAAAGCCTACTTGCCAATTTTCTTGAGATATGGAAAAAGTCCACCTAAAACTTCATGTGGTTAATTAAAGAAAATTAGTGTTTCCAAAAGCCCCTAATGAAGAAATGTGCTGAAATGTACAACTGGAGACAGTCTCCCACACATATAGCTGTCTTCAGAACTGTCCATAAGAGTATTCTGACTTTTTGTGACTTTTGAAGAGTGCCTCAGTACTTCTGGATTCTGTTCTCACAGTTATCCATTCATTAAATTAAATAGTTTTGATAACTTCTTTTATTCTCCAACATCTCTTTCTGATTCTTGTCAATGCTTATTGTGAAGACAGCATTCTGAAAACAGAAGTCAAAGTTGATTTATTTCATATTTTTTAATGCAAAAAATGCAATTCTTTTTTTTTTTTCCTACCTATTCCTTCATGTAGTTCTGAAATGTATTGACGTTGATCTTTCATTTCATATTAGAGAGACTGCCTGGAAAAATTAAATCAATATAGAGTTAATTAAATTTTTAAAATAAAAAGTGATTATGTTGTTTTGAATCAGTTTATGTTTCTGATGTCAGATTCAGATTAACAACTAGCATATGCAGAATTTTAGAATTTGTTTTTATAAAAAAAAGCATATTTGAATTGTAATCTGTTTGAGATTTATGTTTCCAGCAGGAAATTTTTTAAGATCATTGATAAACGAGAGGTTGCTGACATTCTGAATAGAGTTCTTAGTTTCATAAAATACCTCAAACCTCTTGAACTGTATGCAGTGCTAAAACATATGTGTTTTAATTGCTTTTTCATAAATCTATGTATCAGCTGGGGAAACATAGATACTTTCGTTATGAATTTTCACACTGATGATGCTGTGATAAGAACACCAAAGAGCTATCTAATGGCATTACGTGGTTTTATGACTTTTAATATGCATTTGAATATGGTGTATTTGCAATGTAGGCTGCACTGTCTGTTATTGTTTACAGATATAATCTCTTCTCCATTCTAGAAGAATTTTCATAGTCAGTTTTAATATTTTTACTTATTCAATTTTTGTTATGTTTATTTGTTTGTTTTTGTCAAATATATTTTGAACTAATTTTATATTAACTAACAAGAATGTTAACAAGAATAACCTACAGATAACAACGGTTAGGGATCCTCTGCCAGTGTTTTTTCTACATTATTTTAGGCAGGTAACGCTTGTGCCAGACTGGAAAGGCCACAAGATTAGTGCTAAGACTTCCCTCTTTAAGATTAACAGGGCAAAAATTCTAAATTTTACCATAGGAGACTGTCTTCTTTTTACCAGAGTGGCATCAATACAACCTTCCTTTGGACATGTTAGCTAATCTGCAAATCTGCCAAATTGAGTAAAACACATCTGAATTTCATGATCAGTTATACATGGAAATGTATATCCAGATTGTTGTGATACTTCCTGAAAATGTATATGCATTGTATATGCAATGAATTCAGATAGATTATAGCAATAAAGATGGCAGCACAGGTCTGATTCATTTTCATGGTCTTCTATTTCCCTGTTTAACATCAATTTACGCAATTATTCTTCAGTAGCTGAAGCTCACAGCTTTATTTGTTCTTTTCAGTTTTGAAGAGGCAGCCTAGTAACTACTTTTTTGGCACTTTGGTGAATACATAATATTTCTCAAGATCTCACAGTCAAAACACAATAGATCCAGTAAATATTTTTTTGCTATGCCAAACTACTGAAGAAGTTTTGTTGCACAGAGATGTCATTTTTAACTGAAACTGTGAGTAGGAGGTACAGCAGATAAGTTTAATTTGCATGAAAGTTTTTTCCATTACAATTATTCTGCTATTTTGTTCATGCCATCATTTTCAGATAGAATACTTTTTCACAGAGATTTCAAAAATGTACCTTTCTTTTTCTCTCATTTTACATTCTCCATTCTGTGTTGAATCCTGTGGGATTGTAGAATAAGTCATATACTCCAAATTTATAAAACAATAATATTAATTTACATTTGTTTTATTTTGCAAAATCTTACAATTGTAAAATGTGTATTGATATTTTAAAAAAAGAAAGTAGAGATGTCTGGGAAAATACTTTGAGTTTTTCTTCTTCACTGGAATTTCTATCTCTTTGTCTTCCATTTCTGTAATCAATTGTTAGAACAAAACATTAAAGAGCTGTTTTTATCTTTTATGATCCAGAAAGCATCACACTTCAACAAATTATTGCTTAATAAGCTTGTCACAAAGACCTAAGTACCAGGAAGTTTCATTAGTCATTATATAATGGATTAATATTCACTGGTGCAAAAATCACTCTTCAGAGTTTTACCTCCATGTAACCAAATTTAAAGTTGATGGTTTTGAAAAATATGATGCAGTGCTGTTCAGCTTTAAGTGGGAAATATGATTTTTTAAGAACTTTTCCATTAAATTTCTTTTTCAACAAACCAATTTTCTTCTATAATCTATTCCCTTTCTTCATTATTTGTTACACAATTGAGTACTTGACTGAAAACTGAGTTGTGTTAATTCTGAAGTGGTTGGCAGTTATCCTACTACATGCATCATGAAAGATCAGTGACACTAAGGGAGACTGGTTTGTTATGTCACAGGGAAGGATTTTGCTTAGTGAACGTTCATCCTCTGGGTGTGTTACATAAAGGGCTGTCTTTCGCATTCCCATGTAAAGTGAAACCCAATAAATACAGCAATAAAAGACATGCTTCATATTCTTAAAATGGATTAATTTTGGAAAACGTAAACAAACTTTTATCCAAGCAGCCTGTATGTATAGCAACTGCTGCTGTAAAGATGTTTATTTTCTATTGATTTAGCTTTGTTATATTTGTACTTTTAGGTGCAGCCTCAACAGTTATGAGTACAGAGGGGTGATCACTTCCCTGCTCCTGCTGGCAAAGTTATTTCTGATACAAGCGAAGATGTCATTGGCCTTCTTGGCCACGTAAGCACACTGCTTGACTCGTGTTCATCCAAGCACTGACCAACACCCCCAGATCCGTTTCTTCTACCCAGTCTTCTAGCCAGCCTGCCCCAAGCCTGTACCATTACCTGGGGTTTTTGTGACCTAAATGCAGGACCCTGACTTGGTCTTGTTTAACTTCACTTCATTGGCCTTACCCCAGCTATCCAGCCTGTTCAGATCCCTCTGTAGGACCATCCTAACCCCAGGCACATCCTGTCAACTTGGTGTCATCAGCAAACTTACTGAGGTTGCACTCAGTGCCCTCAATTATTTCTTTTCTACTGGTCTGGAGCAGTTCTCCCATGGGTACGCAGTATAGTGAAGAGCTGGCCACTCTCAAGGACTAGAATTGATAGTCTTAAAGAAGACTCAGTGATCAATGTGTTCTTTTATTATTATACATATATTAAGGCAGCTTACTAATAGTTTGAGAATGCAAGTTTATTTATCAGTGCATGTCATCGTACCTTGTCCTTTGTTCTGCACATGCTGGGTTCCCTTTCTAGATTATGAAAGAAGTCAATTCAGCTACACGGAAAACAAACAACAAATGGAAAGCATGGAACAGGTACATTATCTCTTTCTAGAGATACAGAGTCCATGACTTGGTCCTTTCACATGCAGTAACAGTTCAGGAATAAGAAAAAAAATTAAGTGAAAGGCTCCAGAGGAAAAAAAAAAAAATGCAGATGGAAGAAAGGAAGAGGAATTACAAGAGAAAGAAGCAGCTTTCACATTTCTTGTCTCTTTTCCACTTGTCAGAGCTTGCTTGTCCCCATAGTATGAAGGTGCTTCATTCAGAATATCACCAGTTAGATGCTGTATTATAGATCACTTTGATCTCCATTTATCTGTAGCTTATTAGAGGAGCATGTTTTGTTTAAGTAGAGATGAGGTTATTCATAAGTAATTTAGTGCCACTGAAAGAAAAATCGATTGTAGGAACATTAAATTTTCATTAAACATGTTAAATGTGACCTGACAGTCAAATGGTTTCCAGTCATATGGGCTTTACTGCAGTATTACTTTAACTAACAGATGAAAGAAGGATTAGGTAGCAAAGAATACTTTGCATGCCTTAAGATAGAGAATAAAAGTGGGGCATTTCTCCATTAGCTTTCATTCTGCAGGAATCCTCAACTACTTGAGATTTATCTTCATTGCTAGATATACTGTGATTGTGGAATGAGTAGTACATGCAAAATGAGAGCAGACTGAAGCTGTCTGGGCCAAAAAATATCAGACACTCATGTTTTTCTGGGAAATGACACATTTTGTAAATCCTGCAGACCTGAGAACATCATATGTCGAGATGCTTTGCATTCCATTCTTCCTAAAATCACAAGGATTTTTCCACATTCATTTTAATAATTTTGACATATTTTCATGTTTTTCTGTCCTATAAAATTGATCTCATCATAATCAAAACAAAATTTTCTAGATACAGTGTGACAGCATGCTCCCCAAGACACCAACCTAATGTCTCCTTTGACCTGCCCATTATGCTTATGATCTTGCTCAGGACAGATGATATTCTTTTGTTAAATGTTGTGACAATGAGTCAGTCGTTTTACACAATAAACAGTTAGTGGCTTGAGTGTCCCTTGAGATCTAATAGCAAGACTGCATGAGACATCCCCTATTCCTTCCAGACATTCTGAAGTTTGAATGATTATAGTCTTGGGCTAGATTATGTGAAATATTTACCAGAGGTGAAATATTGAAAGATACACCCCTTGAGAGAAGATAAACCTCCAGAGTGAAATGTGGTGGGAAATCCATTCCACGATAGTTCACTAAGCAATATAAGACCTGGAAACTTTAGATTGTTAGCAAATACCAGGAGAGTCTGATATGCTGACTCTAAAAAAAATACAACATGGAGTACGGAGTAGGGTGGAGGTATCATGGCCAAACTCCATGACCATCCTGCACAGATGGGGACTTGATGAAACTATTGGAACTGGTGAACCATCTTGTTATCCTGAGCCAGCCCTGAGCCAGTAGCTTTCCATCTTTCTGTGAAAAACATGTTCTCTGAATAAAGTTTGCAAAACAAAGATATGTTTGACTAGAGTCACTCAAGCTCTACCTGAAAATAGTATAAAAATGGCTTAAGAGAGGAGGATTTTTGGGAAAGATACCACTGCAGATAAGTCAAGAGGACACTGCTGGCTTCTGGATCCAGTCAGCAAGCTAAGCCTCTCTTCCAACCCCACCTAGTGATGCCTGTTGGGTCAGTTTCGCACACTCATAATATAGAATGCTTCATCCAGAAAACTTAGAAATCGTGAAGTTATTCCATGACTCAGTGTGCTTATAGTTGGCCATACTATTCATATTCTTGGTTAACTTCATATTCTTTGGGATGTATTTATTATCAGCGAACCAAAATAATCTGTAATCCATTGCTTTCAAAAGCTGCACTATTCACTAATCTAGCTGTGAGAATTCTCACTGGATGGTCAAAAAGCCCGTCTGAACACGATTAGATAAACTATGCAAAGAAATATCTGTGAATCTGAAGTCATGACAATTCATATATTGAACATGACCAAACTTACATCACCAAACTGGACATCATTCAGAATCTAAGCTCAACCACCCCAGGTCATCTGATGTCTGAGGACAAACTGAAATGCAAGGGGGTTTCTTTTCTGCCAAATTTTGTTGCCCTTTTCTTATAACATACTGTATGAATGACATGAATATGTATGCTAATGTACTGCATATGTACGTCTTAACAGCCTAAATGTAGAACTTGAACTCTGAGACTGCATGCTTGATTTGGCAAGTCTCCCAGCCTCTATCAAAAGTAACAAAGGAATGATGCTTTCTAACTCCACACTGGAGCTAGAGTGTTCTCTTTCCAGATTTTAGATGACATTCCCTAATCCAATTCTCATTTTCACACAATCAGTCACCTAATTCCTGGTTTGTATTTCCCTCATAGATATTACACAGTTCTCAGTTCCGTGAGAGTGCCAACATTGTCCTTCACTTATTTGTACCCTAATACTACTCCTGCAAGTACCTCATCTTGCCATCTTCCCAGCTGCTCTTCTCTCCCACTGCTGCTCCTGACCCGCATTAGCAAGTGCTATTTATTGTTCCTCCACTCCAGAAAAGTGTTCCTGTTCTGACACCAGCCTAAGGTTTTCTCCAAGAGAGCAAGTTGCAGGTTATTTTTTCCTATAGAAAGCTATGCTGCTGTAGATGGTAGCATAGGGTGGTAGAGCCTCTTTCCCACCTGAGGACTAGATACTGTGAAAGGCTGTAACAGCCTTCCAATGAAAGCTTTTCTGAGGGAGCACCACCACTTTTAAGCCTGAAGCTAACTGAGGTTTATGACTTGCCCAGCATCTCACAGTTGTCCTCACCAAGTTTATCAGGTACCAACAGCATAGTCTGATCCTATTAATTTGAGTGTAAATTTTCACTCAGTCAGCTACTGCCTGTGATGTTTCATTTCTGTTTATCTATCAGAAATAAGTGTCTGCTTTTCAGAATGGGGTGTATATATTTGACACATCTTTCTCTGGTTCTTCTGATAAGTCACTGTGTAACAGTCAATCATGCCCAAGTATGAGAAGAATCTGAGCTTTATTTTACTGTTACTGCCAGTCTCTTTTGCTCTGATACATCTGCTTAACTATAGAAAATGATGTTGTAGAACTACCGAAAATCTGATTAGATGTATTACTGCTTTTTCTGCCTTCCCAGATAACTAAAGTAATACAGTTCTACAGTATGAGAATATAGTGTTATTTACCTGTTCTGGCTTTTGAAAAACATCAGCAACTGCTTTTCAGAACATATCCATGTTGAAATTTCTTTGAATTCTGCAGGAGCTTAAAGAAAGACACATATGCTGCCATTTGTGCCCTATTCAACTTGGACGGTTTCTGGTAAAAATACTTGATTTTGATCTTAATTAATTAAATAGAAATTGCTAGTGTCTTACAACAGACACTACACGGGTTATAAGGAACAGGGCAATAATAACTGCACTTATTCATTTCAGAAATTTGTCATTTTAACATTACTATCTCTTACATTGTTAACTTAATCTAACATGTAAAAAGGTACATTTCGAATACAAAACTGCAATGAAAGATGCTGGTCAGCTTCAATGTATGTCCCAAGGTTTCAACTTTAAAAAAAAACTGAAGGCAGCTTTTAAAAAATGGACACTTCCATTCACAGAAAACTTTTATGATCCCAAAAGCTTTTATTTTGCATGTATAAATCAGGCTATGGAAAAAGCTGTCAGTTTATACTCTCAAGCCAAGTGGTATGAAAAATTCAAACTATTCTCCTTTTAACATCATTAACACATGTCTTCTCTTCATGAAATTCAGCCCAGGAAAATGCTGTGTATTTTCCCATATATTCCCAGTAACTAGATGTTTCTACTGATCACCACACCTTTGAGTTTTGCAGAATCCAACATCCAACAAGAAGCTGAACCCCGAATGTCAAACTCGTCACCCCTTGATGGGCTGGTGACTGTGAAAAGACCATCAACTCATATCCTTTGCCTGATAAACACTTTCAGTGACCAACTGAACAATATTGTTAATACACCATGGCTAAGAATAATTGCTTTTACACACTGCAAATAAAGATTTTATGCATACATTGGCTTGAACAAGTTTTCCAATTTTAGAATGTGCTACTTTAGCTCCTTCCAGCCTGTTTTAATGCTGACCTCCCCAGAGAGTTTCTAAATAGTTATATGATTGTCAGTTTGAGAAAGCAGCAGAATTTCTGGCACCCTAGAGGCAATGAAGATGTCATAGCAGGTTCGATCATTACTGCTTCAAAAAATGTTACAAACTTTTGATGGATGACATTTCAGAGGATGTAGTCATGTCAGTTGCTTAATTTTCTTTTAAGGACAAAGAAAGGTGGGGTTGTTTTTTGTCCTTTTTTTCATTGTTTAACGAATAAGCTTCTTTTCATATGCCCTAGCTTCCAGTATATTTATCATTGCATTCTCTAAGGGATGAACAGATAAAAAATAATTCCTTACAGGCTACTATTGGTTTCTTTCTGGTTTGTATCCAGAAAAATTATTTGGTATATGCAGTCTTCAGCAGAGAAAAGCATCTCAGAGGAGAGGAGAGAACTATCCAGCAGTGCTCTTCAGTGGTTTCCAATCAACAGAGCATTTGTGAGGGGATCACTGCCTACCACTGCTTAGACTCATAAATTAGTTTTATACAAGCTGAAAGTACTTGTTTCTGTGTAAAGCCAGGCTAACAATTGAAGGGCATATTACATCCATCTTCTATTAGCAGCTCAGAACTCTTTGTTGTCAAGTCTTTCAAATATTTTCTTTTTGAATGTGATTGACAAAGCTAGAGGTCACTAGAGGTCACTGATTTTTTACAGAATTCTTTCTTGAGGAGTTTTTTTTCTTGCATTTCTATGGATAGTGAGCAAAAGCTGAATGAAAGTTATCAGGATCTGACAGTTGTGAACAACTTGCTATTCAACCTTCAACAAAATATTTAAACTCTGTTTTGGAAACCTACAGGTCATTTTGATAATGAGAATGTTGGTATTTTTATGGTAATCCTGGACAAACATGAAGAGGGGCAATGTAAGCGGTTTGCTGCATCGGTCAAAATAAGTGCACTAGAGCTGAGTAAGGCAAACAAGAGAAATAAATGAACATAGGTAATGATTTTAGAACATACAAAATATTCTGGAGTAAATATGCATCTGTTTTCGTATGACAGAAAAACAAAAACATGATTATGTTCCTTCAGATTTACTTATAATTTATCTCAGTCTGTGAAATCTTACATGATACCTTGATATTTTGAACTAAGGTTTTTTGAGAATAGCTCAGGCTTAAGAGCAGTTTTGTTGCTTGCTAAATTCTGAACCATTTAAAGCTTTAGTGTGAGAAATGTTTTCAAAAGAATTGTTAAAAATTTGATATATTAGGCTAAAATATTCAATGTTGATGCTAAACTTAATACCTGCATATATGGGAAATGGTATGCATGCCCTACCCTGTCCCTTGTTATGGTATAAAACATTAGCATGATTTTGTATTTTGTTCTACGGGTTTATTGTATTTTATATGTGTGAAGCCCCAAATGACTTTGTTTCTGACCTCTGTCACCCCAGAAGTACCTTTGCCATCTTCAGAGATTGTAAAAGTGGAACAGAGCACTGGAGAATTGCGAAGAGTGGAACACAGAGTGGTGTCCTTGTGAGGGTCTTCTTGTGCTACTTGCTGGTCTTCCATTGTGCTTTTCTGCTTACGGTCTCATTTTCCTTTAAAATATCTGAGGATGAGTTTGACTCCTTGCGATGAAAATGGGTTTGCAAAAACCTCAAGCTTTTCTGCTTTGTATGTGTATATGTGTATGTGACTGCTGTTATTCCAGCCAAGCAGAGTGGAGGGCTGGGATCTGAACTTTGTAGCCTTTCAAATCCTTGGTGTTTGCTGCCTTAATCATTCTATCAGATCTGTCCTACTGAAGACACAGTGCTGTGGGAAATTCAGGAATGACAGCTAGGAGAAATCTGCAGCCCAGTAGTGTTGGGGGAGTTCTGAGCTCAATTTTCTGCTTTCAGCACTATTTAAATATTTTAAGTTCACTCATTTGGTAAAAATCTTTGTGTGTGAAAGATATCGTGCACCTCAGTCTTTGGAGTCCAGTGTATTTCTAGCACTTCAGTGAAGACTCTATCCAGTAAACTATATTCATGTCTCTCCGCTGTCCTTTTAAGAGCAGTGAGGGAGTCTGACTCCACCCAGTTTGCGTGTCAGACTGAGCTGGAAAGAATGTGCTCCTTCACACCTATTTTCTGCATCCTAATAAGGCATGTAGGCATCCAAAGACCGCAGCCTCTTGAGATAGAATAAATTTGTAAATCCCAAAGAAAAAGCTTAGTTGTTGAGGGAACTTTGAGGTCAAGAGAACAAGCACTTAGGAAATGCCATCTGACTAGTCTTTGAATGTCACAGTGCTCCTGAATTTTAGGAGTATTTAGAGAAGGCAGTTTGTTTTGTTCCTATGAGTCAGTTCCTGCTTAGTAGCTCAAATCAAAGCAGAAACTGGCTATCAATAAGAGAATATTTTTGAGGAATGAAATATTGGTAAAATAACCTTATTTAAATTTTATTAGAAGGTTAAAATATATTAATTTGGCAGTTATTCTGGAATAACTGGCACTTCATCGGCTCACCTTAGTTCTCCATCCTTTTTCTCTACCCTGACAGAGCTGTTGTGTTATTACAGACTGGGCTCAGTACACAAAATCTTTCTAATAAATTTCAATCTTATTTCAAGTATTGACACTGTGCATGAACTGCTCTTGTGAGGGTTTGTAATGGGGATCTGTTGCTTTGAGGTAACTGAGAATCTCCTTCTTTCATTGTCTTGATTTATCAGCAGCCTTTGATACTGGGGTCCCATTACACTGCCTTCAGCACCTCCTGGGTTTTTCAGGCTCCATGCTGGACTTACACATCATATTTAATGAAGCTCTGTCTCTATAGTTATATGCTGCCGTTCTCTTGTCATACTGATGCCTAAAGCTGTGCAGAGCAATTGTATTTTGATGGTGCAATTTGCTATGACAACATTGCAGTACAGTAAAATTCTCACTTTTGTTTGTTAATTTTTTAATGTATAACTTACACACCAGGTGCACAGAGGTGATAATCATCTGAGAAATTATGCAGCTGTTTGTTTATGGATCTATATGATAATGTGATCTCTAACAATGTTTGGCACTTGCGTACAACTGACAGGTTCAAAGACCATATGGTGTTAAACTTACAGTTTTTCTGTTGAGAAAAAGCTATTTTACAACAATTGAAAAAGGTTAGCTGTGTTTCTAAATGTATTATTTCCTTCTCCTTAGCATATGTTAAAACAAAATTGTTGTTCTTTCTGATAAAGATTCTGTTACATACAGCTTTTTACTATTTCCACCATTTATTGATCCTAATGTGGAACCAGTAACGCAGTCAGGCAGCCAGAACATCAGAAACATAAAAATTGGAAATATCTCAGGATAAAAGGCTGTTTTCCATTTCCAATTCTTACATTCACTGATCAGACATACCCTGTTTATTCCTGCTGTTCATCCATTTCAGGACATCCTGTGCAGCCTCCTCTCTGCTATGGGGCTTTAGCAGATATGGTGTCAGCATCCCTCCAGACCTGACTGAAACTAGTCCCCTGCATGTGTGTATGAAACCTTCTTCAAGTTTATCTAAAAGCTATGAATCAAGTTTGATGTATTTTCTGGGAAACTGCCTGAGCATCACTGCCAAGTGAGAATTTTGACAGCCCTTATTACTTCATATATACTGAGTTTCCGAAATACGTATTTCCCATAGAGTAATTGAAAGTTTCATAGTGACAGCGATGCTACTGTGAGATTTGTATCCACTGATTCAGAATGAATTCAGACTTCACCAATTTAACTAGCACTTAAAGTAGTAATGAAATTAAAAAGGATTATCTTGTCTGAACAAGTCCTACTGAAATTTTCAGTGAAAAAATCTACAGTCCATTTCTCACTTCTACTTTAAATCTTTTGATACACAGAATACCTTGTCATAACAGAAAATGTTAAGAACTAACTATCTGATTCCTTGCATAACATGGTTTGGATTTTTTCCGTTTTTCACTTTGGTTCCTTTTTATTTTTCTGTCTTCATTTTCTTCTTTTTCAGTTCATCATTTCTCTTGTGGACAACCACGTGAGTGAAGTGTAGCTAGTAACAGAAAGAAGAGATTGTCAGTTCTCATTTTTGCAGCCATATCTGCAAGACCTCCAGAATATCTTGGTCCACAATCACCACTGTGGTAAGAACTATAGTGTTAGATCCATTTACGTCATGTCCAAATTCAAGGATGTCTTGAGACTAAAATGTCACTTCCTTATCCTGTATTTACTATCTGGACTGCTCTCATCTTTCTCTTAATCTAAGTTCATGAGCACAGAATATGATACACTTCCCATTCTCAACACAGACATCCTTCCAGTGTGTAAAGATTGGCTTTCATCTATAACATCAGCTTCCAACCTTCTTTGTACACCCTATTTGTCTTTTCATGTAAATTCTAATCTCTAATGGAATATTAAGTCTCATACACAAGATGTTTGTAACAGTAAGAAAAAAAATCTGGTGCATTTTTTCAGATGAATTCCTGCAACTTTTCTTCGATAGCTTAAAATCCAGTATTTGTGACTGTGGAGGACTTCTTTCCATGGACCAGTGACTATGCCTGTACTGCTAAATGAAAGGGTCAGAGTATAAGCCTCAGTTCTGAGCCCCAGATGACTTATCACTTAAGTGCTAATATTTCCCTTCACCACTCTTGGGCAGTCAGGTGAACAGTATGCATAGATGAAACCAGGCTGAGGGGACTCAGGACCCGGCACTGCAGAGTTATCATTTATGATTTCATTTGATTTAGACACAGCTAATGAATCTGCATCTTACGTCTTAGGTGTGAGCTGGTAGCTGTTAGCAGAGGAAGTTTTAGCTAGGTTGAGAACACTCAGATTAGAGTGTCCTTCACATCAAGGCATGGAGGAAGAATTATTGTTGCAAAGTATTTCTGAAGCACTGACCACTTGGTTTGGTTTCTCTGAGCTGACATTAAAAGAAAAAAGGTGTAGAATAAGAGACAGATAGCAGCCCTCCCCATGGTGACTCCTATATTCCTGTAGAGAGAGCTTTCGCCCTGGAGAAAGGTAAATGGAACCTCACCTTCAATGCAGCAGCTGCCACATTATCTTATTGCAGATTAGATGAAATATCTGATTTTCTGGAATCCTCCTGATCACAGTGTGACCTTCAGCAGACTAGGACATTATCTGCAACATTTTTTTTTCATATTAGAGATAGGCTTTCAGAATGAAATTCAGTGAGATTTGTTAAGGTATTTAGCTCCAGTGTTTTGGTTCAGCCTCATTTCTGCTGCACTGTACTTTGCACTTTCCATTAAGTGAAGAGTAATTTAAAAATGTGGGAAGAAACCCCCTTTTGAAACCACTTGCTATCATCTTTGCACGGCCCTCACTTCCAAATGTTGCAAAGTAAAGCAATGTGGAATTCATTCATTAAATGACACATTAAGCAGCCAGTGCCTTTTTTCTATATTGCCTGCAATAAAATATATTCAAAGCACTTCATATTTCATTAAAATTATCAGTGAAATGATTTTCATCTAATGTTATTTCTGCTTTTAATAAAAAGGCCCTACAAAATGAATAACTGAACATTTTTCCTTCCTTTCTTTCTCCTTTTACAATTATGATATTGAAAATATCCCACAAGTGAGGGAATGACCCATAAATTGAGTTATGAAGGTCATATTCTATGAAAAGCAGATATTTTCCATATATCTTTAAAGGCTCGATCAGACCTACTGAGTATAAGCTATTTTAGTTCATGGGGAAATTTAAAACTACTCTCTAGGCTTGCTGTAAGACTATTTACAGTAGTCCATATCAACTTTGAAGCATGGTCTAAATACATGCATACATTGTTGTTCTCTTAGTATGTATTGTGGCTGTGTTAAACATATAATGAAAGGTTTGCTTAAACTGTCAAGCTTAAAGTACTTCAGAAAGCTTTTTTTCAGAAGTCAAATCTGTGACAATTAGATTATTTCACTGTGATGTTGTTCATTGTTTGCTGATTAGAGAAAGACTTTGAAAGCAGATAAATGATTACATTGGAAATGGTCATTTAGAAAAAGAAAAAGATTTCACAGACAGATTAATTTTGTTTCTTTTGATCTTAAGCTTATTGTGAACATAGATAAATTTAAGCTTTGCTGTAGGTGTCTCAGATGGGTACCAGATACCTTGAAAATATGAAAGTGGGAGGGCAGCTCCCTCAGAAACTACAAAGGAGAGTAAACCCATGGGATGTGTGGAAATAATCTGTATTTATAGAAATAAAGATAATTCACATAACTGTGCTTAAAATAATTACAGAATTGGTAAAAATTGGGTTTACAATCTGAACAGTTAAGAGATGTTAATGTTAAGGAAAAAGAGATATACTGGAAATTCTAGAGTTCAATAAGATAGCTGGACAGGATTCACTTTTAATTTTTGGATATTAATAGAACGGGAACAGGTCATATCATAGAAGGGAAGTTATGAGAAATTGTTTGCCCTGAAGCAGAACAAAGGAGATTAATATAAAGTACGTAGGGTTTATCACATAATAATGTGCTATTTTTTAACAGCTTTAATATGAGCTGTAATTATAAGTGTCCCATCTGCAGAATTAGGAACAAACACTGAGACGAAGAGAAAAATTAATAATTTGGGTCAAGAAATTAAAAAAGAAGAAACGAAGTACAGGCAGTTATTCAGTTATTTCTTGGCAATCTGTCTTGGAAATTCACAGCCGTATTCCATTCCAGCATCCTATGAAAGCATATAGACAATGAAGTACAATGAAGTACAAAACTGACATAGCACAGAGGAATGTATGCACTAAAGAAAATAATATAATAAGATAAACTACTCTTGTGGCTACTTCTTCTAATAACCAGAAGCTAAAAATTATATCTGGGATGGTCTTTCCAAGTTAAAAGATGATTCTCCCCATGTGTTAGGATTTAGGGCAGAACAGCGCTTCAGGGGCTCTTTGGCTGTTGAGCTCCTCACTTTAGCTGGCTGGTTTGTTCGTTTTGAATGTTGTTTATCAGATTTTTTACAGATCACCTTAATTCCTTTCTCTTAGATCAGTCTGCCTAGCTTCTGCACCTCACATGCTGCAGGTGCCCCCTTAGAGATACCAACGCTCTGGCCTCATCAGTACCCTGCCGAGACATTTATCAATTGCAAGCAGAGACTTTTCTGATTGGATTAAAGATTGATTATACACTAATCACACCATCTAGACAGGCAGACAGGCAGCTTGTTGTCAATGGAATCTTGCAATCAGCACTGGGATAATAATATGCAGTTGGGATTGTTGAACAGCAGATTTCAACGGACAACCTCCATACTCTGAAAAAGACCATTTACATCTTAGACATCTTCGAGAAGAAACGGATAGCCAATTTACCAGTGGGAACATTAGTTGAAAGTACTTCCTAAAGCATTAAGGCTGCCTTTCTAATGGGGGTAAATGCCTTCATTTCCAAAAGCTGTCTGCAAAGATCTTTATAAAAGGTCCACAGAAATAGTTGCAGCTTATTGACTGCAACTTATTTCCTGATCAGGAAATCCCCAGAAATCAAAGCACTTCCAGCCAGAAAATTGATGGTTCTGCATCTAAGAAAGTGTACTAGAAACTTATTAGAAACATTTTCAGTGGTCTGTGAGGACAGGAAAAGGGGAAATGGACATAAACTGGAGCATAGGAAGTTCCACACCAATATGCGAAGGAACTTCTTCACAGTAAGGGTCATGGAGCACTGGAACAGGCTGCCCAGGGAGGTTGTGGATTCTCCTTCTATGAAGATATTCAAGACATGCCTGGACACCTACCTGTTCACCCTACTGTAGGGAGCCTGCTTTGCAGGGGGGCTAGACTTGAGGATCTCTGGAGGTTCCTTCCAATCCCTACAATTCTGTGATTCTGTGGTTCTGTATGTGTCTGTGTGGAACAATAATCAATGTGCAGCCCTTTGCTGTCAATTTATAGATTCACAGAATCATAGAATTACTCAGGTTGGAAGTCATCAAGTCCAACTGCAGCCTAACCACAGTACCCTAACTCTAACAACCCTCTGCTAAATTGTATCTCCATATTTCCAGTTCTTCCAGTTTCTAAAAGGGGGTATAAGACAGAAGGGAACAGACTCTTTAGTAGTCTGTGGTGATAGGACATGGGGAAATGGTTTCAAACTAAAAGGGGGGAGATTCAGACTGGATATTAGGAAGAAGATTTTTACGTCAAGGATAGTGAAGTTCTGGAACAGGTTTCCCAGAGATGTTGTAGATGCCCCATCTTTAGAGATATTCAAGATAAGACTGAACAGGGCTTTGGGCAACCTGATGTAGTTGTAGGTGTTCTTGTTCATTGCAGAGGAGTGGCACTACACAACCACTCCTTGGAAGGGTCCCTTCTAACTCAAATGACTCTATGATTCTATGATATTTCATAGGATAAGTACTCTGCCAGGGAAGGATACAGAACAGATTATTTTGAGTGTGATCTCATGACAGGTGTGGGACAACCATGGGATCAGGCCCAGACAGCATAGGTTCATGAAAGGAAACTCTACAACAACCTGAAAGGAGGTTGTATTGAGGTGGGGGATCAGCCTCTTCTCCCAGGTAACAGTGATAGTACAAGAGGGAATGGCCTCAAGTTGCACCAGGGGAGATTCAAGTTGGATATTAAGAAGTACTTCTCCAAAAGACTGGACAAGCGTTGGAACAGGATGCCCAAGAAGGTTGTTGAGTCACTTCTGCTGGAAGTGTTCAAGAAACATGTAGATATGGTACTAAGGAGCATGGTTTAGTGAACATGGTTTAGAACATTTGCAGTAGGTGGATAGCTGGACTAGATGATCTTAGAGGTCTTTTCCAACCTTAGTGATTCTATGATTCTAAGCATGTGAATTAGGTGTGACTTTTGACAAAGTCTGCTCATCTTATACATAGTTTTACAAATATTTTGCCAGAAGAGTACATTGGAAAAAAAAAATTTTTTTCTATTTTTCTTATTTTATATGCCAGAAAAAAAGATACATTGTGGTGCATTTAAATGCAATGGTCATAATGCTCATGATTATGCAATCAAGTCATAGTCTCAAGCACATGAGAGTTTTCTAGATTTTCAGTCAAGTAAACAGTTATAGCGGACATGGGCAATTGGTTGACATTTCTAGAGATTCTTCTTTTGACTACTGTGTATTAAGCAGAGCTGCACTCCAGATTACATATGTTTGAAAACAACAACTAGAACTACGAGGACATTTCTCTATTTCAAATCTAAATGCAATGATGTATAGAAAGTGCCATAAAAAATCTCTTAATATTTTTTAATGTTGCCTCTATGTTTAGAAGTATGATCACAGAATCACAGAATTACAGGGGCTGGAACGGACCTCTAGAGATCATTTTGTCCAACCCCCCTGCCAAAGCAGGCTCCCAGATTGCACAGGTTGGCATTCAGGTGGGTCTTGAATGATCTGAATTTAAGAAATTGCACAAGAATAAGTGAGGATAGAAGGCTGTGCATCATCACCAAGTAGCAGTACAATACAGTGGGGTAACATTTGTGTGAGAACATTTACACTTTCAGTGTGGAACAATAAAATATATTTCAGTATTGCTTTTAACTTGTAAACATGCAGATAACAATTATCTTGTGCTTTCAGTTTGCAAGCTATAATTACAATACCTGCAAAAAGGCATCAGTGAAGAGAATCCTAATCACGGAGAATGGCACCAACCTAGAAGAGATTTAAGAAATATTTATTTCATTTTTAAAATTGAGCATTACTTTCAAAAACTTAAGGTAAAATTCAGAGCTAAGGAATAATCTATTTTCAGTTTCTTACTATGGAATTAAAAGGACCTTTAGTTTTCTTTTTCTCATAAAATTTAAACATTTTTGGACAAATTAAAAACAGCATTAATTTTCTTGGTTTGTTATTTCTAGCCAGAAATATTCTGCATATATTACTAAAGTAGAAAAACAAACAAAGAAAAGAAAAACTGCTAGCTTAGGTGATTCTTTAGAGTAAAAACCATGGAACTCAGTCACTGACAATATGTTTAGTTACAGTCTAGTTTTGTTTACTACAGGAAGACTGTATGCAGTATTACTGTAAGAAGAATTTCACTTAAAGACTCAGAATTGGAATTTTTTCAAATAATGATAGGCTTGTTATCCAGGTTTTGGAAATCTTAAAAAACAAACAAACAAACAAAAAAGCAAACAAAAAAAAACAGCTGAGGTTGTTAATGTGTGAATACAGACAATAAAGTTTCCCACTTTCTCTACATTTTAAGCATCAATAAACAATAGAAACTCTATGTCTTCCTTGCTGTGCAGAATAACTTTTGCAACAGAATACTTTGCATTTCAAATTATAGGGGTAAATATTGCTAAAGAGGAGAAGCTGCCATTCCACACCATTGAAGAGCAAGTTTGCAGCACTGGGTAAAATAGGTTTGTTATATCATCTACTCCTCAGAGCAGACTTTGCTTTAGTATTACTAAATGCAATTTAATGAGCAGCTGATTGAATCATGTAGCTGGTAGAACTGTAACTGCAATGCTGACTTCTGTTGGGAACAAAGGCATGGACACATGAGTGACATCTCTTCCTCCCAGATGGTCTCCCATGTGAGGAGAATCTCCATGATAACTGGGTGTCACGATTTTATGTTTTTTGGTTTTCAGTATTCTGCATCATAACATCATGTAGTGCACTGGGAGTTGTGCTAATGCTTGAATTCCAGTACCTATCCCTACACATTATGGAAGTCATGGGATCTGGCCCTTCCGGGTGGGGCGGTCTCTTACTGCCTTGCAGTGGGTGCTGAGATGCTTTCCTAGCCATTCCAAGCTTTTCAGGTTTGACTCAGTCTCGGGAACTCTCTCTCTCCTATTTTATTTGACTTATTAGTCTCAATTTCAATTAGATTGTATTATATTGTGCTATCCTGCATTCTGATATCATAGTTGGTAAAATAAGTTTTCCTCCATAGACTGTTGCTGCTGGTTGTTTTTTTTTTCCTTCCTTGAGCCTGCTCCTGTCTCCCTATCACTTTTCCCTTTCCTTCGCATTTTGTGGGGCCAGGGAGGGGGAGCCCCAGGGGCATACTGCCCCCCGTCACAGGCGTAGATTGATCTAGATGACTCCATGACATTTTTTGGTGGAGAATGCGGGCATTAGCTGCTTTTTAGCTTTTAGAACGAATCTCTTTGCTCTCAGAGGGCTTTGTTAGGGAACATTATCACTAGTTCAGGTTTCTGCACTGAAAAACTTGACCTTGAAAGCCCAGGTATACTGCCAATATTCTGGGATATTTGTAAACTTTGAGCACTGCTTAGTCTGGGCAGTGCTTTTTCTTTTTTTTTTTCTCCTC
The DNA here is from genome assembly GCF_023343835.1 of Lagopus muta. NCBI lineage: Eukaryota > Metazoa > Chordata > Aves > Galliformes > Phasianidae > Lagopus > Lagopus muta. The sequence goes on along the minus strand of NC_064439.1, from coordinate 10,957,174 downwards.
TCGTCAGCTTCCATTCATGAGCCCCTTTTTAGCAGATACCAGCGATGAACAAAAAACCTAATCAGGTTTGCATGTATTCTGATTACTGTTTCACCACCTTCTGTCTTCCTTGAATGATTTTTTCACTTTTTGTATAGTTTCAATCTCTTCAAACCCCAAACCAACCACCTGTAATCTGAAGGCTACGATTACAGATCTCTTCCCAAATTATTCTAAATGAGGACAGTTTCAGTCTGAATTGTATAATAAGGAAACCAGCGTTGAGACCTAGAACCCCCATTCCCTGTAAATTTTTGTGAATACAAGAGCTGACACACAAGTCCCAATGAATTTCTTCTCATTTTTTGTGGTGAGAAATAGTGTTTGCAGTAGTATTACCGAATAAATAAATAAAAAGTTAAAGAATATCTGAATATTGTGTGTAACTAGAGAATTTGGTGGTGGAGATGATATATTCAGGGCAACAGATTTAGTAATGTCTGAAGAAGAGGAAAGAAACATACTTAGTAATTACATTTGAATAGTTATCATAGGTCAATGCAGTTTTCAATAGATAAAAACTAAGAAAGAGGGAGAAGTAAGAGAAGTTTTGTTAAAATATACAGGGCCTGTTTTATCTTTTTACTTATTTTAATTAAAATTTCCACAAGGAAAAGATTCTAGAAGTTTGTCCATACATGCCCATGTTTGTCCATGTTTGCCTACGCTGCACATACCAACATTAACTTTTAGTGCACCCCACTGGGCAATTTTAAAATGCATAATGAAAGACCATGTCAAATATTTCCATTAGAAGCTCATCTTCTGGAACAGAAAAGTCTTTGACTGAAATCTTTATGAAATTCCTTTGCAGAGGGAAAGTACTGATTTAAAAAATGAACTATCTATTTACCCTCATTTAGTTACAGTTCACCATAAAGTAATTCATATTTAGCACTTTAACTCAAGCTGAGGGGAAAAGGGAAAGTTGAAAGTCAGCATAAGATATGAATATATGTGATAAAATTTTGTAGCAATGATCATTGCCTCTTAATAGAGTAGTTGAAGGTTAAGGTAAAGGTTGTCAAAAAGAGAAAAGTTCCCCATCATTTAATGTTCTGCTGATGAAATGACAAAGTAATAATTTCACTTGGGGTTGTGAAATCACTGTGAAGTTGGAGAATTACATGATATGGAAGAACTTGTTGAAGAGAATAAAAAGCCTGTTTTGCTGCTAAAGAAGAATATCAGAGATTCAACTAAAAGGACGTGGGAGTGAGGTAGGCTCTAAGCACAAAACCAGCAAGAAATAAACGATGCAAACAACCACCCTGATTTCTAGCAAATACTGAGAAACTTTGTGAAGTGCTTGAACTGAGCAGGACGGGACTGTTGAGTGAGCAACTTAAGTGAGTGTAGGTATGAAAGGACTGAGTATAGAAGGATCTTTACAAGTTTACAAAATGAAAATAAGGAAGTTTCAAGGGTAAAGTTTTTTCCACAGTGATACCTTGCAAAGAAAAGTCAGATTATCTGCAGATTTGAAGATGAAGTGGATAAAGTAAATAAAACTTTGAGTGCAATTCTGTTAAAAATGTAGGCCATACTCAGTGCTTAAATTAAAATTTCTTAATAGCACAGTATGTTTAGTAAAATTAAAGTTCCTAAGTAAGTACAAGAGTAAATAATTTATAGGTCCATTTACTTCTTTTATGTCTTAATACAGTTTCCCTCAGCAAATTATCAATGGACATTACTTGTTTAATCAAAGAAGCTCGTACATCATGTCAGGAGTTTATAAGCATTTTTGTTCCTTGGGAGAAGAAATGGGAAGTCTGATTACAGGGCTGTTGTACATCTCATTTCAGGCAGTAAATGTTGCTTGATTCTTCCTCACAGATTTTACAACAGAAGAGATTTGCTCTGAGGGATGCTAAGCCCAGCTGGGACAAGACCTCTCTCTCATGCTCTCAGTGCTGGGAGAGCTTTCATTAGAAACAGCGCTTCTGACAGCCAGTATTGAACAAAGTTAACAAGATGTTGTCTTAAAAGAAAAGCACAACCTACTGCAAAGTGAAGAAACTGTAACACTGTAGGGGTTATTAGCTCTCTAGACCTGCTGGAGGTGTTGCAGACAAGACGATCTAGGATATAGATTTCATGCTAAGATTTTCTGGTTTTGTTTATTTGTTTGGGGTTATTTTTAAGCTGAAAAATCTATTTACATCCCTTAGGAATTCAGAGTAAACCTTTCTTCCTGAATTGTTTTACAGAATGAGAGAAACTTAGTGCTGTAACACAGGATGGGGATTACAGAAGTCAAATAAATTTCAGTCTCTAGACATAAATTGCATTAACTTTCCATACATTCATTTTCTCTTCCTTTTATTAAATACAGCACTGTAATTCATTTAACAATCCCAGTTGTTGTGTAAGGAAAGCGTGTGAAGTAGTAGTGCACTAGTGAGGGCAGTCTCAGTGGTGCTGAGCTGCTAGAATATGAAAGATTTCTCTTGGCAACTGAGCAGGTTCTTAGCGCATAAAGTCCATTCCAACACCAGGTAAATTGTTATGAGGAAAAAGTAAATTTATAGTTTAAAAATAAAATTGAAACAAATACTAACAGAAGACTGTGTCTAATATTATATCATTTGAAAATGAGAATAGCAGTTAAGCTAGATAATGAGGTAAGGTAGTTTCCTAGTGCAGTTTGATTATAACATGAGAATCCATAATGGTCACCAAGAAAGATGTGAGACAACTAAATGCAAAAGAGACCCAGGACATGACATATGTAGTGCTTATTGGTGTGGGACCATTAAGCTTATACAGCAAATGTGGCAGAAAAATTAATCTAGGATTTTCCTTTTTTTTTTTTTTTTTAAAAAAAAAAAGCAGTTGTGACAATTAATTACGCACTGTTTCCTCTCTTCACGACTGTCATAAATATTGCTACTCGTTCTACAGGAAGGCATGTTTGTGTGTTGCTAAGCAATTGACATTTATGGAAAGAAGCTAAATAATCAGACATTTTTCGTGGAAGTACATGCATTTGTAAACATGCAACCAATGATCATCCTTAAAAATACATGTCGAGACCATTGTCATGTATTTCAATGCAGTAGTTATTTTCTGCTAAGTTGGCCTCCCGTTCTCTTGTGACACAAGTTTACCGGTATATTTTTGTACATAGGAGTGTGGCAGTATTTAGGCAGGTTTCTCTGAATAAGTGTTAATGTACTGGGAACTTGCAGAACAGATATCTACATCTGTGGGAAAATGTGCTTTAGTGCATAGATTATAAAGCCAAAGCTGGATAAATAAAAAGGATGCTACTGTGTGACATCTCGGATGGGTTGATCCTATGTAATACGCAGCAACTTTTGTCTCTCCAGTCCCTTTTGAATTTAGGTGAGAGTTTAGTCCTCATCAGTTCCTCATGCACAAATCCTTCTTGTGGTTTTTGCATGCTTAGCAGCTGGGATGAGCTGAAACCCCAGTTCCTCTTCTGTGCACAAAAAACATATAGGAAAGCCATGAGGCTCGAAGTAGGTAGGTGTATAAATTCCTGGATTCTCTGCTAGAATTCACTTTTTTGTTTTTTTTTTTAAATATGGGCAACAGCCCAGGAGTAAATACTGCTGCACATACAACCTTAACATAATTAAATGCTTGGGAAAGAAAATGGCTTTCTGTGGAGTTTGACTCAGAATAGTGCATTTATTGCCTATGAGCCATCTTGTGCTCTGGAACTGGCTGTGTTTAAAATCTTAATATGGCCTCTCAGCTAGCTTCTTTGTCTCTGAGATAGACCTGTAATACTGAGGTATTAACAGGTAGAAAAATGCAGTGATTGCTCTTCTCTCAGTCTGTTCCTGAAAGTTATGCTCATTGAAATGTAACTGGATACAACATGAGCTCATGCTTTATATCCTCACAGAATCTAAACCTGATGCCTGAGGCCTTGTCATTCATATTTTGTATTGAACCACTGCTGATATATACTTTTTGTATATCAGAAAGCATGCATTTTTTTGTAGTGGTAAGATGGCTACAGAATTCTTCAAGCCACTTTTTAAGAAGTCTTCAGAGCTGTACAACCTTGAAAAAGACAGAAAACTCGTGAGAGGGGAAAAAGATAAAGTTACTTTATAATTTACAATATTTTTCACCATTGAACTCTTTCATCTTTTTCAACTGGGTGAATGTTTAGTGGAAAACTGCATGGCCTGTGGGAATAAGAATGATTTCTACTCAAAGTCTGGACATCTGTATGTCAGAATAAACAGAAACCAGTCTGTAATCTTGAAGACTGGCAAGGTCAGTTAAGTGCACTTAACATTATTCTAACTCTCTCAGACTTTGAAGAACTGTCCCCTAATAAGAATGGGTTTTGTAAACAAGTAAATACATAGGATCTGTAATATTAGCTTAAAAAAGCAGGACAATCTGCATCAACTCTTTATTAGGCAAACTTTGGCATGTTGCTTTAAAGTAAGAATGTGGTCTTTATTTTTCCCCCTGTAACATATATCTTTCCTATTTAAAATGGATTAAATAAATAAGTCTGTAAGCAGCAAAGTAAATTGGATGACTTGCATTAGCAAAACAGCAGTTCAAAAACCACTGTTCAATATTATCATTATCAATTGAGTATTTGAATAGGCACTGCATAAGGTAAGTCTTCTATTAAAGAAAAAAAGATTTAATACAGATATCTAACTATGTATTCTATGTGATGATTATAAATGAAGAATCAATAAAGGCCTGGAAAAGTTGAAATGCAATGGTGGGATTTCAATCTAGGAGTGCACCATGTGATACCTGTAATCCTTATTGGTTTTCAACCATTGTGCGAACACATCAAACAGTAAATATCTGATTTCTTATGGGACTGTGACTCACAGTCACAAATATGCTCTGTTGTGTAATAAAGGACTCATATTGCTGCCTTTCCCTTCTGAGTATATTAAGATGGTCTTTGATCTGTAGTGATCATCTTCAATAAAATATGTAGGTATATTATACCTTTGAAATTTCTGACTATTATCTTTAGCCAAATAATCCTAGAAGCTTTAAAGGTGACAGAGGAGTAAATATGTATGTAATTCTTGGGAAACTGGATGGAAGAAATGACTGCCCAAAATAGACTGGGTCATACAAGAATGAGATAAAGCTTGTGCCAGTGTCAATTACTACATAAATTTCCTGATATGATTCACACTGACACATTTTATATTTGTACTGGTAATTTTCACTGACATTTAACTCAAATGTGTAGCTCCATAGAGGCAAAGGAAGCTTGTGTGGGAGGAATAGTGAAATCCAGATTATTTTTTAATACTGAGTGATAAGTCTGTACTGCTTATTTTACTATAAAGGACTTGGTATAATCAAACTGTATGTGATAGATCTATCTCCCAGAAATCAATCTGTCACTGGACCAAATTCCCCTTTACTTTTAATGCTTAGTTTTATTTATGACTGTAATTTTATCAATTATTTGAATATGAGATCTTATAATACACTTTCATTATGCCAAAAAATAGAACACAATTTTCACTATAATGTATGTAACATGAAATTCTGTCTTCTACTACACAAACACAACTTGGCTCACTGAAATGAGTAAGGGTAAGTGTAAATTTAGTGTGTACTTTTATTTTATATCTGATGTGTACTGCTGCCAAAAGGGCTGCTCCACTCTGCTATGCAGGCAGTCTTTCTTTGCATTTAGTGATTAGCAAAAGCATGCATATTAATGATTTGCATTTAGTAAATGGAAAACTGAAGAGTTGGACTGAAAAAGATTCAAGTTTTTTGGTCATGGGTTTCTTCATAACATAAGCCAATCATCCTGTCCTACATATTACTAAATGTTACTTTCTGGATATCTGGCAATATTCCTTAATACTTAGATGAAAGTAACGTGTAATTGGCAGACAGAAATTAAGAAGTAATTCTTTCTGTTCTTGTTTTCAGAAGATGAAGGAAAGGGGATGATCAAATAGGACATGCATCTTAAGCTGCCCAAATATACGACAATTTTCTGTTTGAACTCAAAGGTATTTTCAATTTATCCATCAAACATCTAACTCTTTGGATAACATATTTTCCTGGTGGGTCTCTGTCCATTTGGAGATGTGGCTAACACTATACAGAAACAAAGTAAAAAATTGTCTGAGGCATCAGACCATCCAGATGAAGTGATAAACATTAGCTTCAAAGACAAAACATTAGCTTTGAGAGATCTTTTAAACATATTCTGATCTCCATAAATTTTAATGAGGTCAGCAAAAATGATCTGAAATAATCATGTATTGCTGAATTTTAAAGAAATGTACCTGCATGACAGTACCTCAGAGAACACAGTTCTCTGTACAGGCTTTTTTCCTCCTGCCTTTTTCAGAAGCAGTTTGTATATTCACTTTTGTAAATGAGATGGAAGTGAAATAATGACATGTAACATAGGATCAGAACCCATCTAAAACTCAGACGTATGGGAACAGGTCTGCGAAGGTGCTGCATTGTGTCTGCCTAGCTTTGATATTCTTATAAGCATTTGTATTGGAGAAAGATACGGAAACAGTTGGAAGGAATCTTTGCTAAATAATAAAAAGCCCTCATAAAATCATTAATTACTCAGGTTGGAAAAGGCCCTAAAGATCATCAATTCCAACCACATACTACTCTTACTCTAACAACCCTCCACTAAACCATGCCCCCAAGCGCCACATCCAAATGGCATAAGAGTATTTCCTCTTCCAACAAAATGGATATGAAAAGTGCAATGAATTTCGACTGCTTCACAGGAATTTTTTTTCAATGGAAGACTGTAGAAATAAAGAGGAGTGAGGAGAATTTTTTGAACTTCTTTGGAGATAAGATACCTTGCTGCATGGTGTTTAGGTGGTTTACAAGCTATGGAAGTCGAGAGTGTAGATTATGTATTCAAAATGCAATCTGGAGGTACATGGCCAGAAAAAGTTTCTGTTTTTCTGCTGATATGTTCATGTGACCTGAGAATGACCTCTATCACACCAGAAACCAGAAGCAAGTGAAGGGTTGCCTTCGTTAGAAGAAAATAATCTGCCAGTCAGAAACAGGAGATTGAGGTGTGCAGGTGGCATGCCATGACAGGTGTCATAAGAGAAAAACTCAGGTTTCTGACCATATGCCTGTTGGGCTATTCATATCACAGCACAAATCATGGGAGAATACAAAGTGCATTAGAGCTTTCTAAACACAGGTTAAATAAAACCATCACAGTGGTGCTACCTATCCTGTTAAAAGCAAGCCTTGGGTTAAAACTTTTGTCACTGGCAAGTTCTCATTTTCTGACATTTGATAGAAAGTACAGTATGTGATGATGCTTGAGACAAATCTCTTACAGAGACTTGAGTGGTTGAAGTTGTATATCCCCAAGGATATAAGTCAGGAGAATGTCAAATCAGCAGAGACAAAGCCACATTTGAAGGACGTAATGGTTCAGGATTGGCTCACTAACAAAACTTATCAGAAATCAAAGTAACCAGTTTGCAGTTCTGAAGGTATTTAAGTCTTCCATAAAGCACATGTACATGATAGTAAAAGCATAGTTTTTCACTCTTTGAGACATTTTTTTTATTTTCAAATTATACTACAAATAGATTGATAAAAAGAAAAATACACATTTATAATAATAATAATACAACAGAACTATAATTGCTTTATAACTACTGGTTTATTTCTTACCCATACATATCCAAGTATTTAGAGATGTTTCAACACAAAGCTGTCATCTTGTTGAACCCTAGAGTGGATGACCTTGAAGTACAAGCTGTCCATAATACGTAGTACAGCTATTTCCTTTTGCAATTCTAAACACCAGTGGTTTGAGAACAATAACTTCTTTCAGATTCACTGATAATGAAACAGTGAGGATCTCCATTTTTCATCCCACATGTAAAAAGAGAAATGCTTTTCAAGTTTTTGATCTCTGTTTAAAAACGGCTTTCTACTCAAAGGCACTTTGGGTGATCTTTTTATTTATTTTCCTTTTCAAGACTTTACATGTAACTTCTAAAGGAAAATGACTTATAAAATGAATTTTCCTATAGTGTTATAGTGAAACCTTCTGTTTTTGATGCAGCGTGTTTATGAGTTGTGTGCTCACACTGCTATGCATGCCATGTGAGAAGAATACTCAGCAGTGTACGTGTGTTTCACCTGTGTGATACACTGTCAAGCTTTGGGGAAAACAGCTGCATATTCAGAAAAAGTCTTTAGGGACATTTCACATAAGAGATTGTATTCACTGACTGTGATATGAGTCAAAATCTCTTAGACTTGCTACCAGAGTTATTCTTGACTGCAACTGATGATATTTTCTATACATATAAAATGTCATTTCCTTCAGAATTCAGGGATGAATTCCTGTAAAAAGCTTCAATAAATGATAGAAATACATTTCCTGCCTTTACATATAATTATGTAAAATAAGGATCTTCAATTTTAAACTAATCATGCTCTCCATTCTAGCACAGAAAATATGTTTTAAGAAAGGGTACATGATACCATCAGTTGGAGTAGTAGTGTATAACTAGGGATAAAAACTGGGGTTTCAGAAGATAGCTATCGCTTATTGAAAAAGCGGAGATGTACAGAGACTCTGTTTATTTAAAAAAAAAATGTGTAGATAGCATTTTTCTGTGCTTGTGAACACAAGTTTTTGCTGCCACTCCCACACAAACCACAAGCAAGCAGGGATATGGAGAGATTTCTCTGATCTGGGAAAAGGAGGCAGCGCTGCCCAGAGCTTGCAGCAGAACGATTTGCAGTGGAAGCCGTTCTGTAAAGTCACTGCATATCAAAAGCTTAAATTGAGTAGATAATAGGATAAAATATCTGCAGAATGAACAGGAGAGAAAACTTAAGTATTGAAAAGCGAGTTTGAGTTTAATTTTTGCAGGAGTGAAAGTGGGTTGGAAAAGCATATATGCTATAGCAAATGCAAGAATCCATTAAGTCAATTAATATTGTCCCTCAGGTTACCGCTGAAGAGATTCAGTCTGAAAGGTTATGTTGCTTATTGTTCAACAAATCTCTGAACAGGTACTTGGTATAAGCAAACATTGCAAATGTGTGCTTTAGAATGAGTGATAATGTCTCTCTCCCAATTCCTGCCACTGTCTTCCAAGTAAAATCACCTATTAAAAATCACCTATTAAGTAAATGAGATACCCAAGAGTTAGATTAGAAGATTTGCTTTTCTTTGAATGTTATAAAAGTATTTCCAGTTGCTTAAATCATAGTTGTCTCAGTAAGATTGTGGAGAGGACAAAAGAAAACATTACTGATAGAAAATGTGGTGGTTGCAGATGTCAGAGGAAAACTGGTCCTGTGTAGGTAAGGGGGAAATTTTGTCTTCAGTGCAGCTATTTCTTTGCCTTTTCTGCCCATTTAACAGAAAATTGTCCATGGTATGAGTCTCCAGGTGCTGTTGCTACTTATCCAGGCATGCAGCTTCATGCATTATTCTAAGCACTAAAGGGAGCCCTTCACCACTAAACTCTTTTCTCTGCCCACCTACCTATGTATTCCTGCACTGTCCCATAATTTTTTAGCCCTCTACACAATTTTGACCAACTTGGAGATAGAAGCTTGAGAAAATTAAGCTCCTGAAAATACTATGAAAAGCAGTGACAATATCACATATGTGAAGCTTCTGCCATACACTTCTGAGAATTTCCTGCATCCTAGAAAACTTTATCTGATTTTGTGCTAGGTAATATATATATTTTTTAAAATAAGTCTTTTTTTCAGACTCTGATTTGTAAATTGCTGAAGAGAATATCTGTACGCATGTCTGCGCTGCTCTGCCATCTGCTTTTCCTCACATCTCATGTCAGAGATTATAATCTCCTTGGAGGGAGAATTGCTGTTAACATAAACAGAACAGAGGTCCCAATTTGCTTTAATACAGAATGAAAAACTCCCTTACATGAAGGCAGGAAGCAACTCTGAGCAAGGAGCACAGAAACAACGGCTCTCATGCCCAGTTTAAATAGCTCTTTAAAACAAAATATGATGAGCATCCAGCAGTCTGCTTGGTAATGCAACCATTTATTTCCAACTTCATAAAGCAAAAGAAAGGCTGTTAATATCAGCAGCTAATTACAGGGCTTCCTTCTCTCTCCAGGCACATAAAAGAAGCTGTGAAGTGCAGAAGGAATAGACTGCAGCAGTGGCAGATTGAGGCTCTTCTCGTTAAATTAAATCTGGCTGAAGATTTAATGTGTTAGAGTGGACAGCAGTGATAATGGGTACTGTTTCTTTAGTCTGCCTGTGTATAAATTAACTACCTTTAAGTGCTATTTGTGCAATAAAGCTTCAGCAGTTTTGCTTCTAGTTCCACATATGCTGCAGTAATTACAAGCGTAACTTTATTTACTTCTGGCAGTAAAAGTATGAATAAATGATGCCTTGTTGCCTTGGTCGTATTCTGGTTTTGGCCTCCTCTCTCAGTTCTGCTATTGTTGAGTCATGTCCTCTGCTCTGGTAATGCTATGAAACACAAACTTGGCAGATGTCTTGCTGTGTGACATATTTCCCTTTCAACTCAGGTCTTTAAACATTGTCTCCCTATTTTTTCAAAGAAATGTGAAGCTGTAATAGAAAAATAGCATGCCTGTAGGGCCCGTGCAAAGCAGGGGTGCTGTGTCATATCACAGGTTATTTCTAGACAATTTAAACATTGCTGACTATTACCTCTTTTTTACTTTATCATGCTCTGCTTTCCAATCATAGTACCTCACCATCAGTACTGAAACTAATTCAGATGTGAACCTTAAGCTCAGTGACTAGATTGATTTTTTCTTCCTAATTCTTGTTTTCTCTTCCATTACAAAGTACCACCAGGAATCCCACATGGGTAATATATCAGAGTTTTTTAGACAACTGAGTAAAAAATCCTATATTCCCATAACGTTCAAAAAATTGGCCTAAAAATAGCAGTATCAATCAGAAGAAAAGATAACCTAGTTAAAAAATAAAAATAGATTATCTTATTAGTTTTGCAAAGAAATTTTGGAAAGCTGGTTGCATTTTTTTTTTTTTTATTCCTATAATGCTGTAATTATGTTTTCAGAGAGTTTATAAGATTATGCTATTTAAGAAGCCTGTTAGGCTAATATTTGCAACTTAATGAATTTTGTCTTAAAATGGCACAGTACAGGAAAAAAGATACTGCAGCATCAGTAAAGTTGTAAAGCCATCTTTATCTGGAATATTCAGGTGATTTAAAAATTAGATAGAGGCACTGCAATTACAGGCAGGGCCTGTATTTATGTGTGTGTTGTATTTGCTGCTTTTAATTCAGATTTACTAAACTTGGGATTTAAGGAAAAGCACTGACATATTTGGACACAAGCAAAGAATTGATTTTCAGACATCCTGCATATTCACAGCTTGCAGTAATTTTATTTTTTTCTAAAAATCAAATTAAAGTTCTCAATGAGGTTTTGCTCCTAATTTTGAATGTCCAAGCAGTTGCTGACTGGAGATTACTGTTGTATTTACATTAAATTTCACTATTATTGTTTGCTCTCTTTCTTCCTAGTGCACAAAAAATGATAATAATTTTATGGTTAGATGTAAGAATGCTAAAATTTGAAGGAAGAAATACATGAACAACTCCCAACTCCTAGTAATTAAACACTCTTTGGACTCAATACTTCACTTTTAGGAGAAGACTATTTTATAGGGTTTTAAAAACATCTTCAGATAGAAAAGGCACTGTTGTGGCTACTGCAGAGGGAATCACACAGGTCTATCAAAGCTTTCCAGCCTGGAGTATTCTGATAGTGTTGTATGTTGTGGAAAGCTGTACACATTCCAGATTTGGCCAATGAAAAATTGGCCCCTAAATTTAGTTTTGTATAGCTTCATTTTAGGTGAAAGGCTGACTTTTCTTTTTAACTCTGTCAGTGACACCCTGTGTGATCCCAAAGCAGCCATTTCACCTTTCTGATATCACTTCCCTCCTGCTGTTTCAGCTGCTGTTGTTTTCAAGTTCAGTAGAAATATAAACACTTTTTCCTCTTTCTACACAGTACCTCAATCAATTGCCCCCCTTTTCTTCATCTCTGAGCTTCTCCAAAGATTCATGTGTAGTACTTTGTTGGCGCTGGTAGACAGGCTTCAGGAAAACTTGAGCTAGAGTCACAGAAGTAGGAAGAAAATAGTCCTGCTGTGGATTTTAATTTAATTTCCAGAATAAGAGAAATGGTATTGTTTCTCCATTCCAGAGCTTTTGTCTGCAATAATTGTTTCACTGCCAGAGATTCAGAGCTTAGACAAGCAACAGTTTAATGGACGTTCACTCTTATGAAGACAGTTTTTGTATTGCACTACTAGAGAAAGCTGGTGCTTGAAAATAAACTAGCATCTGATGTGTTGTGCTCCTTGCCAAATGAACTCACAGTGACAATTTGTAGAGACAATTTGTACTAAATGTCACTGGACCTGATAATCTTGCCACACCCAGTGTTAGGTTATTATCTTCTGGCTTGTTCCTCTAAGTGTTCAAAACTTCATAGTTAGGGATAATGATGCTTGAAACTGCGCAGTACCAGTTGCCTGAGTCCAGTATTGTGCTCAGTTTTGTCAAGACAGAGCTGCCAATTGCAATCTCATGCTCTGGGACCAAACATGAGCCCAGGGAAAGGAATTTGGTTCAGATTCATTTCAAATTGGTGATGTCTAAGATTTCTAATATTTGTTTTGTGTAGCCAGGTGCATTCAACAATGTTTCCAAAAGTCCTGGCCAATTTCATCAGAAGAAACCTATTTTTGAAAGGAAACCAAAGGTCTTCCATTTTTCTCTCTTCTGTACAGTTTGGTGTGGGATACGTTTTACCTTGCTTGACAGCAGCACAATCCACCAAGCCTCCCAAGGCATCTCACTGCTTCTGACTGCAGAGCCTTATTACAGAAAGCAGCCTTGTTGCCTGCCCTGCACCGCCTCAGCTTTGCGAGATCTGTTTCCCACACAGATGGAGCTCTTCAAAGCCATCGGGAGACAAATATGAGATTCCTGTTTGTCGCTCCCACCCTGAGGTGCCCTTGGCAGCACTGCACACCTCTCAAGAGAGCAGCAGAGTGCTTTGTCTCCACATCCCTGGTGCACTGGGTCAGCTGGCCGGCACTTAGGTCTTGGGGTGTGGGCAAGGAGAAAGCAGCACTGCTTTGCAGAGATGTCACCTCTTGGCCTACAAATGCCACTTTCCGGCACCCACCTGCCTCACTCTTCACTCTGTAAATGTTATGCCCAAAAACTTTATGCAAGCAAAGCTTGCTACTGTGGCTGTGTGTGTCCAGAGATCCTTTTCCTTTCCAGGGAGGAGGAAGAAGCTCCCCAACAGAGGGCTTCTTTTTTCCCTTGCCCACTTTCTAGGAGGGATCATGAGTGTAGGTGATGTTCATGTATTTTTGGTTACATTGAGAGATTAGGCTGGAGATACACTGAGATTTTGAGGAATATTTTTTTGCTTTGAAACAGAGGAAACTGTCCTAGAGACCATCTAGACCAAGTGGAGAACTTGTTGTCAGTGAACACAAAGCATCAGAACCAAGGGGAAGCCTGTCATTTCCTGAAGATTTAAAAAGGGTCCACCTCTTCTATCTTGTCAGAAAACATCACATCAATGACAGTGACAGATATCTGCGCCTCTTTGCATCTTAATTTCTTCCCAGTCAAAATAAGTTTGCTGCCAGTTTTATAGTGCGTTCTGTGGTACTTTTATGAAAGAGATTTCACCAGTGTAAATTATTATTTTATTACTTTTGGCAGACAGAATGTTTAACAACTCATTTGAAATGTATGCTTTTTCAAAACTCGCTAACTGTACTGGGAATCTTTACACAGAATCTTAATTTATCCCTTTATACTTCAGTAGTTTTTTGAATCCTTCTTTTGAACCACTGAGCGATTTTCAATCTGAAAAGAGAATCTAAGGAGCAATATGCAATTGTCACACACATCAGGCTTTTAAAAAATTGATTTTATGCCTTTGATGTAGTCTAGACAAATGAACATATTTCAGAAACATCGCACATCTTAAGCTGCTGACTGGCTGATTAAAGTGTTGCCTAATTTTTAAATAATTAACTCTTCTATTTTTTGAGATATTAATATCTTCAAGAGAGGATTTTACCCAGCAAGGGGTACATACCTCCATGTACACCTTCAAAGCACGTGAACAGGTGTTGCTCATCATCCCCTGCTCCACAGCTGGGAACTGCTCAGCTAAGCACTGGTCTCCTTCTCCATTGACGGTTACAGATAGGTAAACCAGGAGGACTGACAGAAGAAAATGAAACACTGCATGAAAAGGCCTTTCCATACAAAAATCTCTCCTTAACAGCATGAATATACTCAGGTGTTTAGAATATATATATTTGTACAAGTGCAAATGCATTTTCTACTGCAATGATCTTTTCGAAGGTAGGGATTACTTTTTATCCTTTTTTGTATCATCAGGCTAACGAAACAGTCAATTAAATTAATCCTCTGCAAATTTAAAGTGGATGAGAAATGAACACAGCTATAAGCTGTAAAATTCACAGCCAGAGGATATTGACAGGGAAACAGGTTAATGCAATCTGATAAAGAATTAGACCCTTAGCTCAAACTGCGGATGCTCTGTGCACAGTGTTCCTCTTTATGTCAGTGAGGACAGTAATGCCGATGGTTGCAATTCTTAACAAATCTTAATTTACTTGACAAAATCTGCTGCTTATCTTTTCATTGATCCTTCTGCAGAAATGGCTTTTCCTTTAAATTAAAGCTGATTATTTCTAGACTGGAAACATAAAATTAAGATTCTTTATCTCCTCTATGTGCACATCTTTATATTCCCAGCTTTTTTGATTCTAACATTATCCTTACCTCAAAAATGAGTCTCCTTTTTGGAAGAAACCATAGCACTGGAGCATAGATAAGCATAAGGAACTGCCAAGACAAATCTCATTAATCCCTTAACAGAGCAATCTTCATGACTGAATTTTGAAATAGGAAATGCAGTGTTGCTTCCTTTATTAGTTAGACAGTGGAATCAATTGTGTGCTAACTAGTAACTAAATAGCCAAAACACTTAAGCATCTGCATATCTTTAGGTATGAGAGGACATCGATGGGAGAAATGTACGTTTAAAATTAAACCAGACTGTGTTAGTGAAACAGAGATCTTAATTAAATCATTTCTCTACAGAGAAATATTTATCAGTATTGCTTCCTAATTAATACACAAGTACATTTTGTTTTTATCTGTAAGTATACTGCTCTGTCTTTAACCAAAGAAAGTCTTATTGAAAGTAAGAATGTACATGAATCAAGGTGGAAAACCACAAGCATCTTCTATACTGAATTTTTTCAGTAATTCAAAAATAATGAAAAAAAACCCACAACCATATATTGTGGTTCTTTTCATACATATTCATGTTCCACTCACTTCTCAAGCTTTGTGCTTTTTTCTAAGCTGTCCGTTCAGTTTCAGTTCTTAAAGCTGCCTATAAGCATGTAAAAGAGGTCCTTGCTCTGCCTCAATACATGCATATTTATCATAGTAGGTCCAAGGCATTCTATAGCTTGTCAACCATTGCCAGCAAGATAGTTGACATCACCTTACTGAGTATATTTACCTTTCATGTTCAAGAAAGATTTCTGGTGCAGCTTCAGATATGCCATGGTGAGTATATGAGGCTTTATACAAGGAACCAACAGTAAATGTTGACCTGCGTCTACCTTGCTCATATGACTTTCTGGAAGTCAAGCAAATACTGAAGTGCTAACTGGCTGTAGTGTCACTGTATATTTTATTCAGAACAAATAAAAGGCAGAAATCTGACTTTTTACTGTTGGAATGATTTGTAAGGGATCAGTAAGTGTATCCAATCTGGTGGATACATGAGAGGAAGGTATTTAGAGAGCACTTTGTGAGTTACATGTGAACATGGAGAGTGAATTTCTGAATTCTGCAGTTTTGTGGTGTTTGTTGGGTTTGATTTGTTTGTCTGTATTTTTTATTTGGTTTGGTTTTATTGCTGTTGTTGTGTTTTCTTTTGTTTCTTTTTGTTTTTGTTTTTGTTTTTTATAACAGCCGGAAGTTTCCACAAGTAACCTCAGGTATTTAAGGTACTTCAGCTATGTACTTCAAACCGCAAAGCGATGGCCACTTTTTAGTATACATAAAATGCCAAGGCTTTTAGATAAGATGAGCTTGATTTTTTAAGAAGTCTTCCAAGATTTTCTTTTAAAATACTTCAGATGTTACAAATTTTCTTATTTAATCAGCTGAGATGTATAATTTTGTACTACCACAAAATGTACAAGTCATGTCAATGTGGTAGATTTGCTTTGTGCTTAAGGAGAAGAGATAATCTTGTATAAGATGTCAGTTGGATGAAGAACATTTGGTATGAAACGGCAAATGAGCAGGCATTGCCAAAGTATCATTGCTGTGAACCAGTTGTTCAATGTTTGATGACAAACATACTGAAGACACTTAATGTACATCAATTTTCTCTGAAAATATGTCCACGATGCTGTGGAGTCAAAGACAGCAGTTGTAGTGACATAACACATTTCTTATGTGCTGTACTGAGTTGCAAGAATATTTCACATCCTAGAAAATTGTGTCTTGACAGTGTCCCATGGATTTTATGCAGAAATTATGATTTTTCTTGTATAAGTCAGGTTGCTGGTGGCCTGCTTTTCTTCATGCTCAGCCTTAACCTTGGAAAAATTTACTCCATGTAACAGAAACAAGTATCTGGCATCTTAACATGAAGGAGAAGAATAAATTTTGCTGTTATTGAGATTCTGTTGATTCTTTTTTTTTTTTAAAGCTCTCAAAAAGGACTGTAAGTCAAACATAACAAAACAATGAAACAGGCTACAAACTGCATTTTGCAACTCTGAACTTAATGTTCTTTTAATGCCCAAACAATGGTGCATCTTAGGAACAAGATAAAAGCGGTAATAGTGTGTCAAATTCCTGTGAAATAATTCCCCTACTTTGAATAGTATAACATCACCTATTGAGGAATGCATTTGTTTAAGATGCTGCTACATCTGATTATAAGATTATATTTAAGCAGATAATATATACTTTAGTAAGTATTATTTTACCACTTATTTAGTGCTGAAATATAATCCTGTTCAATGTAAAGGGCTGGAATACAAAATAGACCTGCTCTGACTTAATGAAGGATATTTTCCTTCCTCAGTTTATGTTCTTTTTCAGATATAAGCTTTTTTGAGTTGTAAATGCATCTTTTTAGAGTTTTTCCTCTTCACACCCTGAAGGGGCAAAAAGTAGATTAATATTTTTGGGTTTTGTTGGTTGTTTGGAAAAGAAGTTTTTCATGAATACCAAAGCGAGAACTGTAGCATGAAGAATAACTTAAATGGCTTTCTAGCATTGTACAAACAAACCATGAAAAGTTGAGATAAATGAAAAATATTGAACTATGGAATTGAGTCTCTGGGTGAAATTAGGCACAGTATGAATTTAATATCCAGGACACATCGTCTGTATGGGATTACAAAAGTCACCTATTAAAAAGCCAACATTTACCAATAGCTATATCCTGCACTGTGTGTATGCCTATTTGCATATTTCACATGTTAAAAATTTTTAACTGATAGCAATTATTAACTTTTCTAAGGAAAATAATTTGTATTTTGTGCTGCACTTACAGATTTACTAAATCATTAAATTTGGGAGGTGGCTGAATTTGAGCACCAAAACTCAGACTTCAAGGTTTAAAATATAAACTTCAATGAGGAAACTGTTGGAGTTAGCAGTGCAGGATGGAAAGGCACATTGTGCTGATTCAGAACTTCTTTTTGTTTTGCTTTGGATTTGTTTAGTTTTTTTGTTTGTTTCTGCGAGTATGTGATTTCCCACAGACTGACACTCCTTCAACCCTAATTTTCCTCTCTCCTTTCATCTGGTTGCAGCCCCTCAAGGAAATAATATTCTTATATGTACAGTATCCTAAAGCTATATAGCTTTTTCCTGGCAGGCACTTTTCTTTTGTCAAAAGCTACTTACATCTAGAAGATATATATATATATATAAAAGTATTACAGAAAAGATGTTATATTTATGGACCATGCCTCCCTCCCATGAGCCAGCTCCCTCTGCCAGCCGAGATTTCAAAAAACTCTGCTTGGGGAAGACATCTGCTGGTTATGGCAAAGCATCTGACAGCTGGGAAACCCAGAAGTACTTTCCATTGCTGAAGTGATAGTAGGACATTTTCCACCTGGGTCTGAAGGAGCATTAAAAATGGATTTGTGTGACAAATTATATAGGCATCTCCTCCTCTTTGGCAGAAGGCTCCTCTGGAAGCTCTGTACCATAACACAGTTCTGAATCTGCCCTGAGTTCTCTACTGTTACATGTGCAAATTCAGTACTTGAACTATGTTTCTAGGTAGGCTATGTAAGACTTGAGATAAGCTGCAACTGTCAGATGCGGTGTTGTGTTTCCAGGTCCTCTGAACTTCTGTAATATGGCCTCCCTTCATCTCATGTCCACATGCCCATCACACAAATTTAAATAGCTCTTTTAGACTCACACAATCTCAAGTGGTTCTAAGCTCCTCACCTCTCCTGCTTCTTTTAGTTGTTAATGCTCAACTGCAAAAGGATATTTACCCCCAGTACTGTCTTCAGCTGGCAGAGGGAAATCAGAGCAGATGAGGTGACAAGGATGCCTGACCCATTGTTGCCATTTTTCCAGTGGGTTCATCTCTGCAAATAAGTTATATTTGACAGAGCTGGCTACTTAGAGTCACAAACCAGTCTATATGTAATCCAATTGCATCTCTCAGTGTTGCAATAAGGCCCTAGTTTGATGTTCAGGATCAATTGAAGAACCAGGCGTGGATTGATTGAGTTGTTGGCTTTTCACGTTTTGATAAGAAGTAAAGCTTCATATATGATAATAAAACTTCTTCACATGGTAAAATATAAGCCTTTATTTTGAGTGGACAGAAAGATCTTGGATATAGGTTGTTTTGCCGTTAGACATTTTTCACTTCTGTTTCAAAGTATATGCCACACAGTAAAGGTAGAAACATATTTTTCATTGCCAGAACAAAAGGAAACTATTTTGTGTAAATCTTCTCTTAAATTATCTTAACCTACTAGCAATACCTGTACCACTGCTTTACAGAGCTGTTCCAGAAGCATAACTGCTTTATTCCTCTATAGGGCAGAAAATAGACACGTATAACTGCCATATTTTTATATGATTTTACACCAAGATGGCAAATGAGAGCTAGACGAATCTTGTTTAAATTAAAAGACTGGGTGAATGACACCCACTGTGGTTCCATCACTTTTTGTGAGATTGACCAGACTAAAATTGTTAAGTCTGAAGTTCTGCTCTTCTGGAATATATATCTCTATACCGCAGAACCACATTCCTCACAAAACATCAGTTCAGGGCTGTGTACACATATTCTTATAGTTGTTATAATCTCAGACTTCTTATGTACAGACTGAAAAAAGGCTGTGTCTGTGCAAAATGTTCAAAAGACTGAATTCTGAAAGGTCTTAGGCCTTACTACAGAATAGAGTTATTGGTGAAAGTGATTGTCTAAATTCATGGGTAGATTGGGCCTTTCTTATAATGGCAAATTATAAAGAAGTGGATGTAGATTCCCCATAATTTTCAGCTTTTTAAATTACATAGGGGATATGTAATGCTGGGAGTTAGTAATTTCTTTCGCAACAGTCAACTATCTTTCCAGTTCCTCAACTCTGGCCCTAAGGGTTAGCACAGATTGAGTAATGAGCTCTATATTCTCATAGTTGCAGTTTTTATTACAGTAGTGCTGTAGGGCTCCCCTTCACATACCTTCCAATAGGAACAGGTCAAGAATTATGTATTATATTTTTTCCTTTCTTTTACCAGAATCCTCTCTGCCATGTGCAGGCTTCATTTTAACTAGTTGTTTGTCATGTCGAGCTACACGTAGTAAGAATTAAATTCATCCACAGATGCTATGCTATACTATGCCTGTTCTTCCCTTAAAGGTGTGAGATCTGAACTGTGTCTGAGTTGTGAACTGGTAGTTCTCTCTGTATAAGCACAGTATATGAATGCATTTCTGAGGGGGGAAAAAAAAAAAAAAAAGAGGAGAGGATGAAAAAAGAAAAAGAAAAAAAGCTTGTTCATTTATCCAAACTTTATTTCACCCCAAAAGTTACTTTCAGAACTTCTGTTAGCAAAGGCATTAATTTTGCAAACCACGATGCCATTTTGCTACTTTTTTAAAAGAGCCCATTAGGCTTCCTTACAGACAAGATCTTACATTTATGTCATGCATAATTTTTTCATAAATACTCTTCACTAGTTGGGAAATACAGAGGTTTTTTTGCCCTCAGTAGCCTGTGTTACAATTTCATGTTTCATGTTCTGTTGTTCCACTGAAATAGAAGGAAAGAAATTAACTCTGCTATGCTGTCCTTTTTGTCTTGCAAGAATACTAAAACTGAGTTACACAGAACTGTGTACTCCTCACTGTGTTGTAATCACTTGCAGTTTATTCTTTTTTATTTATTGCACAGATATGGGAAAATGTTTTAAAAATAACACAGAAGCTCTGAACATTCTCAGAACTGCTTCCTTCTATTATTGCAATAATGCAGTTAAATGCTGAATAGATCTAGTATTTCTAAATTTAATTAATATTTAAGCTTAATAATATAATGCATAATATCACTATTTTCTGACATTAATGAAGTCTATTTTCTAGCACAAATTGAACCGGCAGCTCTAAAATAACATTAAAATACATTAACATTAGGTCATCTGCTTTGCATTTACAACAATAAACTCACATTTTCAGAAAGGATAATCTTAAACAACATTTTTTCTGTACCAACTGTACATCTTTATCTTAAAATTCCAAATGTTTCAACAATAGAAGACGATTAAGGACTAGACAATTATTCTTCATCTCTCAATGATTTGTGGCACAGAGGAAGACCTTTTCTTGAGATTTTGAAGTGCTAAGAAGGAGGATATATTTAAGTTGGCAGTTTCCTGCCCTCTTATTTACTAGGCACAGGAATTACTTCACTGTAGCCATCATACTAGAAAATGAGGCTATCAACTTGATTATGTGTTTGGCCGTAGGTGTGGATGTATATAAAAGGTTGTGTCCCCTGGCATTTATGTAAGTACATGTAGAAAATGAAAATAAAGCACACACATTCCTACAGCAGCTAAAATGAAAGAAAACAAGTGATGGCAAGACACAGCTTTTTCTAATGGGCTCTAGTAATTATTTGCAATAACATGTACTATGTGTTACATGCATTCTGGGCACTGAAAGAACTTATCTTATTCCAAGGAGCTCACTATATAATCATAGAGAAATAAATAGCCAGTAGGAAAAAGAAAGGCAATAAATATTAGAGAGTGTTTACAAAAACCTGTGCTTTTTTTTTAATGTTCATGTAATTTACTTTAAATATTGAGCATATTTGCAATAATCTGTATAGCCACTGATTTTAGGGTTTTACTAAATCTGTATTAATAAAACAAGTGGTACATTTGAGTGCTATTGTTCTGTCTCTAATGATGTCAGCAAAAGGAAAGTTCATTACTTATTAGTTATTACTTATAGAAAGATGCAACATTACATCTCAAAATTATAAGTGGGAAAAAAAAAAAAGAAAATTAATACATGTAACAAAAATCCGAGTGGAGTAAATAATCAAGCCACCCTATCGAAAGACTACCAGCAAACTGAGAATGTTTTAAAAATGATATTAATATACTGTGCCTTTTCTCTAACTATTTTGTTTGCTCTTATTTCTTTTCACATGCCATTACCAACTCAATAATCTCCTACAGTGTTTGTCATTCTGAGAAAAGTAGTTAACAATGACTGAAATTGTGCACGTAGTTCTTAATTTCCCTGTTAATAAATGGTATATGAGCTGGATACAATGCATGAGGTTAGAACGTAAGACCTTCATTGCTATGAGATATGCAAGAGATCTCCCTTAGCTTTTATATGTGTACTGACTATTGAAAAATGGCACAGCATGGTTGCATCCTGGTTTACTCCAGCTTGGTACTTCACTAGCAATCAACTTGTGCTAAAGCAGAACACACACACACCGGACTTTAAAATTCACATTTTTTTTAACCCTGTTATGTAGAAAAGAACAATGCTTGATGTACCATTGCTGAGTTTGCAGTGGTGAGTGGCAAATCAAAGAGTAGTAAAGGAAACACCGCTTTCTACAACCTGTACAATTATCTGAGGGAGGCAACATTAATTTCTCCCATTTTTCCTTGTCTGCTTCCATTCCACAAGTTGATTGTGACTCTTTTATACACTTTTGTTATTCCCTTTGCCTTCTTGCCATGAACATGATATTTTATTTAAATGTTCTTTGTCCTCTCTGTTCAAATCCCACATCTGCTTAGCTCCTAAGATTGCATTCTTGCACTAATTAATAATAAATTATGACTTGTCTTTGTTCTCTAAAGATACATGTTATTTTCTTGGGCTTGAGCATATTCTCATTACATATTTTCTTCTCGGGTAGTGCAGGATGTATCTTTACTACACATATAGCTAATGTGAGATTTTTTTGAGGGTTTTACTTGTGTCATATAATGTTGAATACGTAAGGACCACCACCAGGCACAAAGCTCCTGTGAAAAGTTATCAGTAATATTGAACAAGTAATCTTGAAGTGAGAGAGATGTAGTTCATTCAACTTATTGAGGATTTTTCCTGATTGAGTTAGGTGGAAAAACTTTGTAGTCTAGGTCCTTTTGCTGCTAATATTCGCTGTTGCACATTAAAAGTCTGCGTGTTTCATCCAGGAGGTTTGGTGCTTTATTACTGCGTTTGGGATCTTTTTGGTTGTTTTTGTTGTTGTTGTCGTTTTCGGTGGGCTTGGTGATGTTTGGGTTTTTTTATTATTATTTGTTTGGTTTTGGTGATGGCTTTTTGTGGGATTTTTGCTGTGTATCTCATAATAATTAGTCACATGTATGAAGTCCATCTCTAGTATCCTAAACAGCTATAATGGCAGTTGATCTTTCTAGGAAGAACTGTGATAACAGAGATGTTATTCCTTGTGTTTAGATTCTAGTTAAGAAAGCTTGAAGTGGGCTACAGTGCATTCAGATGGGGTTCTGTTCTAGGCAACTTTGGCAGCCTTCTCAACCAAGCCACTGGGATGGCTGACCCCAAACAGGAGAAGTTAGGTGATTTCCATTTCTCTAGCCTTCCTCTCACGAGAGAAAATGCTGCTCTGTGACATTTAGGAATCTACAGCTTTAAAAGATTTCCCACAGAATTTCTCCAGTCTATATGAATATTGTCAGACAGATCTCATTTGTGAGATACTGAAGTGGACTGTTATGAACACATATTCCCAGGTGATTTGTGATTAGTATGTGCCTTGTATTTACAGCTGGCATCAAGGATAGAAATACAAAATAATATAATTCTTAAATTGTATTAAATGAACTAAGAGTTATCGTTATTATTATGATAAAAAAAGATGTCGTACTTCTATTTTTAAATCCTGTGTAATTCTATGATGCTTCTCCATTTAATTAATGTGCCAGTACAATAAAATAACGCAAAAAATCATTATTTTGTGACATTAATGAAGTCTACTTTTTGAGCAAAATTTGAATAGGCAATTGAACAACAGTGCACTAAAACACATTAAAACCAGGTCATCTGCTTTGCATTTCTAACAATAAGCCCACATTTCCATGAAGGGTAATCTTAAACCACATTTTTTTTTCAGAGCAGCCAGTACATCTTTATCTTAAAATTCCAAATGTTTCAACAATGGAAGATTGTTAAGAACTAGACAATTATTTTTCAGCACCCATTGATTAATGACTTAGTCTATGACACACAGAGAAAGTGTAGAACAAAGGAGTGCATTATAATAATGCGCAGACATTAAACCATCTTCATTAATAGGGTCTTTTTGGATTCTGCTTAGCATGAAACAAAATATGCCATAAAGAAAGTGAAGTATTAGATTTAAATATCTCTTCAAACTTGCGTGAAAAAAAAGAAAGTTTACACTGTGCCACTAGTCTTAAAAAATGTTGTGTTTTCTGGGATTCACACGTTCTCCAAACTAGGTGAACTGCAGCCAGGCTTCTGAGCTGTTCTTTTGAGCTGTGCTTCATGTTCTTCATATTTAATTTTTTACATTAAGACTTTGCATTAAAATGTGACTGTGTTATCCTTATTTCTATTCTCTGCAATAACAGAGTACAAGGTATTGCTCAAAACTACTATCAAAATCTGAATATGTTAAAGAGCTTAACTAATACAGAAATATTAAAAGCTCTTGAAGAACATGAGAAATAGGTAAGAAAAATGAGTAAATAAGAACAACTTTAAATATTAAAAAAAATCAATTCTGTTAGTGTTCTGTTTCAGTTGACACAACCCCAAAAGTTCTTTCATGTTTTAATGCTTGGGCTATTGTGTCTCTTCCTTTCATAAGTATATTTTCAACTTTCAACTTTGGCACCCTGTCTCTTGCCATTGACCTTGCCAAGGTTGCTATTGGTTAAGCATATATCCACATTTGCAAGATCAGGTCTTTATGTGTTGAATGGGCTCTCTATTTTGTTAAAAATATTTGTACTTTTTTTCCCCCAGCTGTTTTGTTCCTTTTATACTTAATAATGATTGTTTTGCTCAGTGCAGTTGTGATTCTTTACTTCCTGTTTTTATTCAGCTTCACACACAGTTCAGAGAAAGAGGCTGCAAAATGAGCTGGGTATAGAGGAAGTTCATAGCATTTGGGATGAATGGAAGAAAGATGGATTATGGAGAGGTTGTTGGAGCTAAGTGAATAATTCACAGTGCATAATTCATCTTACAAACTTAGCCTCTTTGTACATACAGGACAGATAACAGTGTCTTCTAGTTCATCCATTATTCAGATTTATTCTGTTTCTTTTGAATAGTGCACAGCACAGAGCATCTAAAGCATCTCATCACAGCTCCTAAAGTGTGAATTAACGTATCTCCCTGGATTCATAGTTTATTTAACTTTTCTGCTAATCATAACCATTTAGGCCAAGGAGACACTCAGGGGAGCTGACATGTTGTGGGCCAAGAGCCCACCCAGCCCAGCACGTCACCTACAAATATGTATATAATTCCAAGCAGTAGAACAGAAAAGGCTTCTCTTTTTTTCCACCTTTGAGATAAAATTGTTGGGTAAGAAGAGACTCACCTCTGTGGAGGATTGCTGTACACATGGCTGCCTGTTTTGGAGAGCGGCATATGAGTTACCCAAATATTTGATGGTTGACAATGAACACCATAATTGTCATTGGCTATAAACTGTCCAGTCTCATTTGGGGATCCACAATAAAAATTTCTGTCCCAAATAGCTTAGACAGCATAAGAGATGTAAGGGACGAAAGTGAATTGTGCCAAATTGTCTTTAGTTTCATTCACTTGCATAAGAACCATCCACACAGAATTTTATTGCTGATTTGAATTCCTTTTAGTGTATGTCATATACTGTATGCTAAATCTAACGATGGTAATTACTGTTAGTGTTGTTTTCTAGCAAGATATAACAATGCTTTGATGAGCAGTTTTTTGTTTTAATTGGATTAATTTAAATATGTGTATTTGACAGAATATCTACTGACAGCTTATCTGGCAAGGACATCTGTGGTTCAATAAACACAAATCACACTAGTCTGTACATATTCTATAACATTAATTCGTTGGTCAATGTTTAACAGCTTAATGCTTGAGACATTTCATCACACATTATATTAGTTTATCAATAAATACTTATGTTATATCTTCCAAATGGTAAGCTATAAAAAGAAGGAAAGAAGTATAATCCTTCCCATCTCTATTAGCATACATTTGACAAAGATAGACAATGGACCCTTAATTAACATTAACGTTACTTAAAATGTATTGATATCACAAAATAATTGTGATTTTGAAATGTTATATAAAAGGAAAAGTACTTTTCTAAAAAAAAAAAAAAGTTATCTTTTATACTATCTGTTAAATCCTTTAGGAGAAAGCCCATTGTCATGGGTACTGCCTTTTCATCAACATCTATTCTGATGAAAAAGAAAGATAGAAATAATCATTTACTTTTGTTTTTTCTTCTAAGCTTTATTTTACCTTCTTATTTTATATGTCAATGACAAACTCTTAAGCTCTGATACAACTTTGTTTTTCTGCAAGTCCCCACATAGTGTCTTACAGGAGCAAAATTACTGATAGCCTCTGGACTTCAAGGGCAGGACGCCACTGTGATCAGGTAACAGAAGAAAGCCTCAGAAGTTTCTTCTAGCTATCAGAACTGTGCATTGCAAAATGAGCCGGATAATTTTAAGGATTTTAAATAGTCACTTTAGATAGTGTTGCTTAGGTCATCACTAGAATTAGGGCTTCTTTCCTCTTCAGATCTGAATACTGTTTTTCTTGGAACTTTGTTTCTCTAGGTCCAGTGCATACTGGAATCATACCCAGACTGGACCTTTAGACTCAAGGATTTGAAGGAGATGTAGATGGTTTCACCTGTTTTACAGAGAGAAAAGCTTCCAGTGTTGACTTGTTCCATTCAACCAATGCATATATCTGGATTGTTTCTTTCAACGATACAGAGGTCAGACCATTTTTACTGTGTGCTAATTTGCAGCACTCTAGTGAACAGTATTAACTCTTGACTCTAAGTGTGATGTGTGAGTTTTATTCATTATGGATACGTAAATGTTCACAGCAGATAACCTAGTCTGACTTGAAATTCCTGACATGTGTCCCAGTACGTAATTTTCTCACTGATGTCTCTTCTTATCCTGAATAGCACTGTATTTTAACAATCAAGGATCAGTTATTGAGTCCACGCTAATTTAGCCTATAGCTCCATTGTATGTCTTCCCTCATAAACATCATTCAGTTTTTGTAATTGTTGCCTATTTCTCTCTTCATTTCAGTAGTACTACAATAGGCCTTTCCTGCCTCGGTAAGTATTTTTTCCTGAATGTGCTGTGCACAAAAACACTTGCTACCTGAGGACTTAGCAGTGCTAAGCAGGTCAGAAAGATTGCTGTCTGAGCCCAGTAGATGGTACTCCTGTTTAGATAGTTCAGTACAAAATGCGTTGCTGCAAAACGCAATCTGGCTGAGCCAGAATACTGGAAATATGCCACAAGAAACGATCCTACAATGGGTAGAAGAGATGATCTATACAAACTCATTGATATTCTTCATGATTTTCTTCTGTTTCATGAATTATACTGTATTCTGTATTATATCTATTTCTGTTCATATTGCAGTTTTGCAATAAACTCCTACTGACTTTAGCATCAATGGGAATGTCTTCATAATTTCTGTTGATTACACAGACGCCTGCAGTTATACTTCTCATTTATTGTGTAGTTGCAATGAAATGTACATACATCCATACAAGATGGTAAGAAGTTATCAAACTCAGCACTTGCAATGCCAAAAATATAACTTCATGCTCTTTCAACAAAGCAGAATGCTCTTAGTAGAAATTAGCACTCTAAAGAAGGCTATGCACCACAGGGAATACAATCAAGATCTTTACAGACAGCATATCTTGGGATGCTTTTCATTTAAAATAACATTAAAAAGCAAGCACAAGAAATCAGAATGCCTTTTATAAGTTTATAAATCTTATTTCACTACTGTATACATGCCTCAGAGGGATAAAAAAGGTTTTCCCTTTCTTCTTTGACCCTCACCCCTCCTTTCCAGGAGGCTAGATAAAGCTTCAATATGATCTGATTCTTTGAGATTAAAAGGCTGATTTATCACTTTCCACCAAGAAGAATCATGGTGTCATAGGAGCACTGTGGAGAGATTTGGAAATCAGGAAAGGAAATCCTTGGAAACAAACAAAATAAACAAGAGAACTGCAAGCCTATTTACAAACTCCTCAATATTTTGTCCATTTTGTCCATATTTGGATACCATAAATACTTCTTGAACACAGTAGCTTTAACCACCACAGGCAAACAAGCTTTGAATTATTGCTCTGCTGCAACGTAACAATTCCATTGCTTTGACCCTTGGTGTCTTGTAAAATACAGTAGAACAATAATTGTCAATCCTTCCAATACAATGTGTTATATTTGACAGAGGTCAGCATTAGCTACAAGACCTTTGGCTGGTGCTCAAAGAGGTAATATCTCTTCTCTAGTTCAGCTGATAAAATGTTAAATAGAATCAATGTTGTCCATGCTTTTGCAGAGACAGAGATAAAAACAGTTTTTACACTATAACATGTTTTTAACAGTCAGAAAAGAGATGACAGTGTATGTGAAGTGCTTTGGTAAATATACTATTTAAATGTCAAAAGTTTTAATTCCTCTGAAGATAAATGACATAATTCTTTCCAGTTTGCAGTATGATTAATTCAACAGGGCTTTGCATTGTGCAGAAAATAGAGGAGTTTGTTACAAATCTTACATGAGTAATGTTTGAAGGAAAGGGACTGACTCACAGATATTTTGTGTCAGCACATGATTTGTATAAAGAGGGCATACAATCAGACATAGTGATAAAATGCACAAGCATTGGGAAATGTTCTTCTTTGGCACTACAGAGGATATAGTGGCAAGGTCAGCAGTTGCAGCTTTTCTCGAGTTATAAGCAATCAGTAGTTAACATTTTGCTTCAGTTGTTGAGCATATCTCCTGTCTATCATCCCTGCGCATTTTGGCTGAAAATAAGATAGATAGTCAGTACTCCATATATAAAGGAGAAATCAGACTTTTAGACCAGAAAGATCTGGCATATGAGAGGGAATCTTTTTTTTTTTTTTTAATTATTTTTTTTTTTTAAATTTAGTTTGATAAAATTATTCCTAGTGTTACAGACTGTGCATGTGAAAAAAGCATATTGAAATGCATATCAACAAAATGTTTCTGATGATTGCTTTAAGTATAACGCTTTATGTCTGCCCATGCAAATAAACTGCACACCAAACAAATCTTTGTTTCCCACCTTTCCTGAATGTTGCTGGACATTCTATTTTGAATTAGCTGTCTGCTTTCATGAAGATTCATGGAGACTGGGGCAACGAGAAGACATTTTTTGGTCAAGAAGCAGTCTGTAAGAAAACAGCCATTTCAAAAAAGTAATTTGACATTGAGCTTGAGTGCCACCATGATCTTCCTGATAAAGATAAAACCAGGATGTGTTTGAATCTTAGATATCCAAACCTGCTGAGTGTTTGAAAATTTCCTCTATGCTGAGATACTGGAGGTCCCAAGCAGTTCGTAGCAAAGACCTACACATCTTCAGGGCATCAAGTACAGGAGAAAATGGTGGAAAAGAGACACTTGAAAGATTCCTAGTCTTTGATGATCTCTTGTTTTATGCTTACTCATATAAAAAAATGTCCTATCTTACCCAATCCGTGTCACTGCCCCTGCTTCCCTCATCCGGACTTTCTGTAGAACCACAGGTGTTCCTGCTTTTCCTGATACAGAAGTTTGGTTCTACAGCAAGATAACAAATAAGATAATTATCTAAATGTAAAATGGGATGCAGAAAAAAAGCCCTGGCAGTGTTTACTAAAAAATAATTGTTGGAGTTCAGCTGTCTGCATCATTCATTCTCCCATCTCCTCTCCTTGCCCAAAGGCTGAGCTCACCTAGTTTACCTTGCAGTAAACCTCCAGTGTCTTCAGTATGTTGCTGGTAGTATTTGTTTGGTTTTTAATATCAGATTGCTAAACACTTTAGTTATGAATTTCTTCTAGAAATTAAACACTGACCTGTGATTCATGAGCTGGAAGAACAGTATTACACTGCCTGGCCTCTGTGTCCAGAGGGAAGGATTCATATTTCAGAGGTTCATGCTTCAAATAACAACAATTGCCAGTAAATTTCTCACAAACATGTTGGGGTGCAAACAATGTAGTTGTGCCTGAGGAAATCAATTTCATCTGACAAACAGGAGGACAAGCAAGGTCTCCTTTGGCAAAAGAACATTATAAGCGAACAGGAACATAAGTAAGGGAGAAAGAAAACAGAAAAGCAAATGGGGGAAACCAGATTATCTTTTGTTGAATTACCCTGTAAAAGAGAGAGAGAGAGAGAGAGAGAGAGAGAGGAAGGAAGGAAGAGGGAGGGGAGGGGAGGGGAGGGGAGGGGAGGGGAGGGGAGGGGAGGGGAGGGGAGGGGAGGGAAGGGAAGGGAAGGGAAGGGAAGGGAAGGGAAGGGAAGGGAAGGGAAGGGAAGGGAAGGGAAGGGAAGGGAAGGGAAGGGAAGGGAAGGGAAGGGAAGGGAAGGGAAGGGAAGGGAAGGGAAGGGAAGGGAAGGGAAGGGAAGGGAAGGGAAGGGAAGGGAAGGGAAGGGAAGGGAAGGGAAGGGAAGGGAAGGGAAGGGAAGGGAAGGGAAGGGAAGGGAAGGGAAGGGAAGGGAAGGGAAGGGAAGAGAAGAGAAGAGAAGAGAAAGAGAAGAGAAGAGAAGAGAAGAGAAGAGAAGAGAAGAGAAGAGAAGAGAAGAGAAGAGAAGAGAAGAGAAGAGAAGAGAAGAGAAGAGAAGAGAAGAGAAGAGAAGAGAAGAGAAGAGAAGAAAAGAAAAGAAAAGAAAAGAAAAGAAAAGAAAAGAAAAGAAAAGAAAAGAAAAGAAAAGAAAAGAAAAGAAAAGAAAAGAAAAGAAAAGAAAGAGGCTTATGAAGGAGAGAAATCTGTTACCGATCCTTTTTTTACTCCCTTGCTATTTAAGAAATATTAATCAAATACCAAAACAGCCATCCGTTCTCCTGCCTCTCAGGCAGGCACTTGGCAATGAGAGCTCTGCAGAGGTCCTGCACTCCCTTTGTGACTGTGTTAAATAAATAGATAAACAAATACTTCCATCTTTGCCTCTAAATGCATTCATACTACAGACATACGTTGGATTTTTCTACAGAGGCGAGGAAGTAACGGCTACTTTTTCATAGTGTGTTTAAAAGCAAACTCTCACCGGGGCACAGAGCTTTATGAGCATGTGAACAGCTGCATCCCTTCACATAATTGTTTCTGAAGAAGCCAAACACACTGAACAAAGACACATGCTTTGGTGCTAATGTTGTGAGAGCATATACGCTGATGGCTGTATGCATGTATTTCTGTGTGTCTGGGAAGCGGGGAGAAGAAATACTGAAGGGAAAAAAAAAAAAAAAAAAAAAAAAAAAAAAAAAAAAAGTCTATTACCAGGAAAGGTAAACATTTAGTGACAAAATTTAGTAAATTATATGAAACATGGAGTTCTGTGCTCAGGAAAACATCCAGATATTCAACTCCTTATCTAAAGCATGTCCAAACTATCTGCACTTCTCGAATCTGCAAAGCTGAACTGGAAATTGGACAAGACGGGCTTTTCTAGTATTGCCTGTTTCTGGTTTAGACAGATAGAGGCTGATAGCATCTTCCTTCACACACTTTTGCAGCGCAGTTAGGTGGCCAGGCCAGCCACAAAGCGCTGTGATGTGCAGGAGTGATAATGAAGCCCAGGATTAATTCCAGCAGACCCTTCATTTTATTCTCAGCAGAAGTCCAGCCCTGTGTGCCCAGGACAGGATCCTGCCTGCCCTTCTGTGAGAGGAATATCTCCAGCTTCTAAATAGTGGCAAGATGTTGGGGGGAGGCTGAAGGCTTTGTGGTGGCTACATTGTCTTCCTTACCCTCTCAGAATTTCAGAATCATAGAATTGTTTGAGTTGGAAGAGATCCTTAAAGCTCATCTATTCCTACTCCCCTGCAATGGACAAGGACACCTACAGCTAGATCAAGCTGCTCAGAGCCCTATCCAGCCTGACCTTGAATGTCTCCAAAGATGGGGCATCCACCAACCTGTGCCAGTGCTTCACTGCCCTTATTGTAAAAAACTTCTTCCTTACATCCAATCTGAATCTGCCCTCTTTTAGTTTGAAGCCATTTCCCCCTGTCCTGTCACAACAGATACTGCTGAAAAGTCTGTCCCCTTCTTTCTTACAACTGCCCTTTAGATACTGAAAGACCATTATCAGATCTTTATTTCCTCAACGACTTCTACATATCCAAGACAATAAAAACAAGAAAAAAATAAAGCAATAGATTCTACAGATACCAAATAGGCCATCACTTGTCTTCTTGATTCCTGGGGCACTTCCTTGTGTTAGCAAATGCAGACATCTGCCAAACTGAGATCTGTGGCATTTTGCTTAGTACTAGAGGATACAAACCCTGCTGTGGACTCCTTGGAGCCTGAAAAGTACACCCACCCCAATTCATCCAAAAGCTGCCTGCCCTCCAGAAACCAGGAGAAAAATGGCAGGAGCTGTGTTGCAGAGAAGAAATTTAAAAGAGCTTAAATTTGTTTGCTTTGAATTCATTTTCACATGTAGAAAGATGTATTTTCAAGGAATAAATTGTTTCTTATAGCAGCAAAAGCAAGCAGACACATTTAAATGACAGGGAACAATTTTACAGAACAAATACTGATCTACATTTGCAACACATTAGCAAAAAAATTGAACAAGTGTTTTGTTTTACTATAACCTGAAAAAATGGACATTCTCAGGGCTAAGTTGAGAAAAGGCATAAATAACATTTCCTGACATTATGAAGAGGGGGGAAAGGGATGTACAGAGTGATTGTAAATAGCAGAAAGTATTGACAGTGGTGAAATATCAGGGAACTCTGCAGAGCACTTTTAGTTACCTCTCTGACTTGTATTAGGTTTGAACGTTACATTTAATATGTAAACCTTTAAATGGGAATCAGATTAAAGAGACTCAAAGACATGAGGTTCCAGAAAACAACCACTGAGTTTGATCCCAATGTCAGAACAAAAATTGCAGGGAAGTACTTCATATTGTCAGACTTAGAAATTAAATTAAAAATCAATGAACAGTTTTTATTCATCAGTTCAGTTTTTATTCACCACGTGAATATTAAAAAGTGAGTATGAAGAACTGTAGAAGATGGAGAATTTGTTAATTGTGCGTAGCCTTTTCTGTTCTGAGTTTGAAACAAAAAATATTTAATATATTATATTATTTTTCTTTAAACCTGATAAAATCAAATGAGTGGGGTTTTGATTTGTTTCGTATTTTTGTTGTAGTTGTTTTTTTTTTGTTGTTGTTGTTGTTTTAATTTACTTTCTTACATATGATCTTCTGCTTTCCTAAGGAAAAGCTGTGTTTCTTAGAGGGAAAATCGTGATATTTTTTAAGCCAAGCACAGCGGTTCCATCCCGTTCCCCACAGGACCACCCCAGCTGTTCGACTCTGTTTTTAAGGACAGCCTGACGTGAAGACAGCCTTCCTCCTTCCTAGTGTGTGGAGTTTTCTCTGGTGTCCTCTTCCACTTGGGAGGTGGGGGCTGACACTCGGATCGGCTGCTAGCGGTGAGAGCTGCATTGTAATGCAGAACAAATGAGGGTTGGATACATGCCCTCATCGCATTCAGCCGCCACTGCTGCCACTTACAATTACAAAGGACAAGAGCAGGAGACACTTCAGCAGTGGGGAAGTATGACCTGCGAGCCGCAGCTCATTTTGCACTGCACTTATTCAATACAGCGCTGCCCTATAATTTCCTATAGCATTGTTATCTGTTAGCCGTTTACACAGTCACACCTTCATTATGTCCCCCGTTGCCAGCGCTGGCTGCTTGTCACATCTATTGATTGCACTCAAGCTGCAATTTGCATGGATCACTCGTGACTGTCCTCAGACAGGCTGATGTCCCTTGCAGGGCTGATAACCCTTATAGGGGCTGGTATCCCTTGCAGGGACAGATATTCTTTACAGGAACAGACGCCCTTGAGAGGAACTGGAACTCCTTGTGTGGACTGAAACCCCTTATAGGGACTGATATCACTGCCAGGGACCAATACCCCTGCCAAGTACTCATGCCTCTTATAGGGTCTGATACCAATGCCAACAACTAATGTCCTTTAAAGGGACTGATATTACTTGTAAGAACTGATACCCCTTTATAAGCACTGATAGTCCTGTTGAGAACTAAAAACCCTTATAGGGACTGATACCCTTTATAAACATTGATAACCCATGTAGGGACTGATACCCCTGTGAGGACTTATTCCAGGAAATGATGTCCCTTTCTAGGGGGCAGCAGTCAGCAGAATACTGGCAAGGGAAAGTCATGATCCCGCACATCCCATTGCATTGAGCCACTGGAAGATGAAAACCCAGAAAAGCTTCTTACTCTCTTTCCCTGGATGGAGACTCTAACTGTGAAATTTCTGAAGGGCAGAACAGGTTGCCAGAGCTAGGAGGATTTTTTTCTAAGTTGCCCACAGCCTGCTGGAGCAGGAACTCACTGGGTTCAAGAAAGGCAGGGAGCTCTGGGCTGCTCCTCCCAGCAGCTGGCAGTCACGGGCAGGGATCCTAGCTCCCATCCATGAGGACCACAGAGAGACCATCCTTGAACCCTGCAGCATACACACATTTGGCATGAACGAGTTACTGTGGCTGCCTCAAGAATAACTACAAGGAGTTCAATACTTAAATGCCTCTATTGGGCATTTCACATTAATCTCTACAATCATGGGAAAGATGTTATAGTGCAAAGGCTTGAGGACAGTCTGAGAAAGGAAGGGAGAATTGTATTAGTTCTCAGTGCTGCCTATGTTGCAGTAGACTTCCTCTTTCTTTGTCTTAAAGAGTAGAAACTATCCATGTCGGTCTGAAGATGTCTCCCACACATTCAAGTTGGTACATCAGCACTGCATATATGCTGTGTCTAGAGTACATTATGGCATGAATTTGGAATGCTATGCTCTCAAACTGTATGGATGTGTGAGTCTGGCTGTTGCAGGCATTCTGCTGGAACCAAAGGGATGTGATTCTCGAAGTCAGTAGTAAGAGATCTGCTGTCTCTGGCTCAAAGCAGGACTGGATCTTGTAACAGTTTAAGTGGGTGCACAGGCAGAGGACAACAAGGTGATCAGACGGAGCTGGGAGAAGTGTTAATTGGCAAGCTCCAGGAGGAATATAAATAGTCTTTTGAAAGGTTTGATGATTCATTTGCCCTTTCCCTCTCGTACTTTTGTGTTTCAGTGAGAGGTTTTGTGAGATTTGGGCTGCAGAAGGAAAGAATCCAAGCTATCTGAACCAACTCTGGTAGCTCAGCCGGATAACAAAACCCTCACATTACTGCAGATCAGGCAACTACGCAAACCCTTTCAAATCCTCTACACAAGTAGAGCGCAGATAAAAGCAGGCAGCAAAATGTTTCTGAAATTATCTGTGATGGAGTAAAATCATGCATCATTTCATGAGAGATGCTGAATCAATGCTTATTACTAACAAGTTAGGTGCTTAAATCTTTCATTGGATATGGAAAGAATAGAAAGAGAAGGAAACGACTGAGATGAGCACGGTAAATTGTAACATGAATTTAAAATAAATCCATCCTAATTATTATTATTTTAAATTGTAACATATATATTCCCAATCATTCTCTATCTCTTACTTTCAGTTTATGAAACTAGATAACTTACTGATCTATCTACTTCATTTGCCTTTTGTCTTCTCATTTTTCTCTTGTTGCCACATACGGCATTTTAAAGAGATATCAGTGTATCTGGAAGACAGACATTGTAGAAAAAGAATCCAATCCAAGTAAAATGTTGGTAACTGAGAATTTTGTTATTATTTTAAGAGGAGTAAAATCAGATAGCCAAGACTGAAAACAATAGCTACTTTTAGTAGGTACTTTTGAAAATTAATTCTGAAAATAAGCCAGGTATGCCTCCATTAATTATTTAATAGTTTCAACATTATCTACAATGCTCTTCATATTACCTAACAAATATGTATTTCAGAAATGTTCAGTTTCTGCATTAATGTAAAATATCATAATTTTATTTACTATTGCATCAAAGTAGATTATATTAAGCTACTAGTTTTCTACATACAGCTGAGTCTGGAGTTGCTTTGGTTGAATATCTTCAGCAAAGTACTAAACTTCTATTCCAAGCCAGAAGGTTGTGAAAGCCATAATACAGTCCAGCCACTTACCTCTTGCTGTTCCTGCAATACAGAGCAACATGCTGTAGAAGTTTGCAGCTAAGGTCAAGGCCAAGGGAATCAAATAAACCCATGCAAGCAATAGAGCGCTGGGGTCTGTGATGGCAAGCTATTCATACGGCAGTAGTACTGTGGAATGCCAGCAACACTGACAGGGTGAGACTTTTGAGACCCCATGTAGCTAACATGGCATGTGGCTTCTGACCTTGAATGGGCACTGATAATTACATTTTCAAAAGGACTTTGAGAACAGCTAAGTCAGAAGTAAGACACGATTAAAAGATGTGCAGGGTTGGGGTGGGTTCTTCTCAGATAACAGCAAAGCTCATCCTGGTAGAAATCACGTCACAAAATCAATCTTCCTGTGTGAGCAAAGGCACTCAAGCAGATGAGGAAAGAGAGAGAGGAAGAATCCTTCTAAAACTTCTTAAAGTCCTGACGTGCTCTGGGTCAAGCTATCAGTAAGAAACATGTTTTCTATCCACACTGTCCTCTGAGCTCAAGGAAACTATATTCTCAGCCTTCTATCTCAGTATGATTAAGGGGGTATCTTGTACAATAAACACCACTCTAAATTATGATTTTTCAATATTTGTAATTTTACCTGAAATTTTTTATGTGAGTTGTTTAAATCCAAGAACAATGGTGAAGATAAAAGAGCTGGAAAGCTTTCTTGTGCTATTTCAGTATTTGCTGAAACTAATAATTCAGTGTCATATGTGATGATGTAGTGAGTCAGCAAACGTGAAATATCTCAAGGGAGCTCTTTGTTCTGCTATTTTTTTTTCCACCCAGTGCTTCTGGTTGTCAACAGAAAAAAACATAAAATAAATTCTCAGATTCTAAATAAAGCATCTTGTGTATGATTCTAATACTTCTTGCTGTAAAAGAATGTTCTTCAACTGATTTTCCCTTTATAAGAGATGTAACAGGAATCTTGAGCATTTGAACAAAAGGATATCTATGAAACTGATTCTAAAAATGGGGGGGGGGGGGGGAAGAAGAAAAACAGTTTGCATATTTTATAAGCATTTTGTAAACTATATTTGTGTCACTTCAACCTACCCCCCCCCCCCCCCCCCAAAGAAGATTTATTCTTCTTTTACTTTCACACTGGGCTTAGTTTCAGTTTTAGTTTAGTGTAGTCATTCAATTTTTCAGTAATTCAGTAACCACAGTAATTGTGGTTGCTTTGAGGACTTGAAGTAATACTCAATTCACCTGTGGAAAAAGAGAAAGGTATTTCCACAATGTACTTGTTTCTATCATCTGGAGGCCTGTCATTCTCCAGTGAGTGCAAAGACGTGGAGGGTGACAAGATTCTTCATTTAGGTCTTCACCTGTGCTTAGTGTCAAAATTAGGTGGGATGAACTCAGACTTAGGTTTCCAGTTTTGTGATTAAGCAATGGAATTGAAGTTGCATTTCCACTGATTCTTTTCGAAACTCTAAGCTTGCCAGAGTTCACAACTGCCAAATTTATTCAGAAAATGTCCAGCAGTAAGGAGAAGTTCATTATTTTAAAATAAATCATGTCAGTTTGGCTAAGCTTTTATTTGATACAGCAGTTGTGTTTTAAAGCTTCAGTGAACGCCTGTCATTGTCACCCTGATGTAAAGCTGATATTTACTTGTATGACACACAGATAGTAATGCCTGAATGCAAGTTCAGCAAGA
Source organism: Lagopus muta (assembly GCF_023343835.1). NCBI lineage: Eukaryota > Metazoa > Chordata > Aves > Galliformes > Phasianidae > Lagopus > Lagopus muta. Next base: position 10,919,411 of record NC_064439.1, on the reverse strand, counting down.
AAAAATAAAAGAAAGAGGGTGGAGGCTAAAACCTCAGGCTGAAGGACTCCATAGCTACTATTAGCATGGTAATTGACAGAGCCACTGTGTCCCTAGGGAACTGTGTACGAAGTACACAAAAGTTTACCTGTTTATTATATAATCGAGTGTTCAAGATTCATCACTGATGGACACATTGTGCTTCATTACTTTTACCTGGGGTCTTAAAATAACATCTTCCATCTCTATCTGTCTGTTGAGTATAGACTGGTCCACTGAATCATCCAGAGATACCAGATTGTTCTGTGGGAACTCTGGAGTAAGGGAGATGCACTGTTGTATCTGTCTCTCTTGATGTCTCTGTTTTTCCTGATGCATGTTTTGGATTTGTTTTCTATCTCTGCTCAACTTTCCCTGGCTTGTCTATTCAACCTGGTGGGGTAAATGTCATTTTCCTTCAGTGTTTCACTTGCTGAAAAACCTTCCAAGCCAGCATCCTTATATGACTTTTTTACCTGCTAGCAGATGTTTCAGCACCTTTATTTTCCTGATGCCTATCAGGGCTTATGTTTTGGATGAAAGAAAGTCGGTTGTAATGCATGGAAAATAAAGTTCAGGAGAATTTGATGTGGAAGGCAGTGGGTAAACCTGTAATAGCACTGACTGCATTGGATTATACATTCTCCTTATTCAAGATAATTTGAGGTGTTTATTTTTTTTCTTTAGAAACTGCTACTGTGGCAGTGGTGCTGGCAAATATTAATTTAGAGCTGTGATTGCATTTATATCTCCGTGATATTTCTATATCCACATTATAACATCATCCCAGTCAAGAATTGGGGTCCATATGTGTAATGGCTGAACCTAGACACAAGCAAAAAACAGCATTTATCTCAGTAGTTTGTTAGACTAACAAATGAATCAAAAATTACAGGGAGTAATATGGCTTGCCATTTTGTAGAACATAGGTGACATATCTCTTGCACGTAGATGATGTAGGTCATGCATTTGAAGTCTGCTACAATTGAGACTTGATTTCTGACTGGTGATGTTTCAATCTTACACCAACTCCATGATGATATTGTCATACAGTATGGACATCTGCGAGAGGAGTTCTTGTAAATACAGGGATTCTCTTTTCTTTTCATGTCTTTTTCTTCATTTTCCTGTTGCTTTTGGCTGTGCCATGATTACATGTCATCCTAATAGGAATGCCTTTTGAAAAAATATGTTTAAAAATATGTGAAAAAACACAGTGAAGAACCTTTTGTAAAGCAATAGGATACCACTGAAAACTGATGAATATGCTAGGGAATCTAACCAGAGGTTAATGCAATTTAATGTACATCTCTTATACTGACTGTTATTGTAACTTAGCTTCAACCACCATCACTATAAGGTCAGTAACTGGTGCTGGAGGTCTAAGGGAAAGCTATAATACTAAACAAATGCATGCCCGCAAATACAAAATTTAGTCAAATTATACTTCTGTAATAACTTCTTTAAACTCTAGCACACTGCATTACTGAAATAATGCCATACAATTACTATGCTGTACTATTTTTCAGTACTGCCTTATTTCTTTACAATGCAGTTACTGCATGATTACTCTATAAAGCATTTTTAGAGTCCCAGAGAAGTTGGTTAAGGTTTCTCATGGCATAGGCGAGTAGCAATCATTTTAGAAAATGGTTGAGTCTTACATCAAAAACTTTACAAGTCTTCGTAAGCCACCCAGCTGCTAGGGGGAGAATTTATTCATAGTGTAATTCTGGAAAATTTCCAAACTGGAAAGATTAGGGTGAGAAGTATATTGTATACAAACATCCCTTGGTCATTTGAGATTTCCTTAATCCTGTGTGGTAAGCATTTGCATCCGTATTTTACTGATGCAGAAGCTGTCAGTGCAAAGAAATGAAGATCTTTATTTTTATGTCTGGTCACTGTTTTGGACACTTCTCAGCTGCCAGATTTCTTAGTCTGTGGTAACTGCAGCTGGAGGGTAATGCCGAGTTTCAATCCTTACAATTCAATCCTTACAGACTGCCACCAACTGAGGTGGGCTGGGGACAAACCAGCGACAGTGCCCCTAGTCCCACTAGCCCTGCTGAGGGCTTATAGGGCTGATCATGAGCCCAGGATGTGCTCAGGTCAAACAGCTGCAGCTCCTTGTGCTGGATGGCTCCTCTGCAGCACAGGGAAGGTCACCAAGGCAGATCCAGTGTTTCAGATGGATAATTCAAAGTATATAAAGACATAATGATTTTTCAGTATTTTGATATTTGTTAACAAATATTTTATAATTAAAAAAAATAATGCTGTTTAGCTGTTGTAGCACTGACACATTTGCAAGTGCTTAAATAAAGAATAGAGCTGCTTAGCATTCTGCATATTGAGAAGGAAACCTGATCAGTAGAGGCCTTGCAGACAGTATGTGAACAAGGTAATGTCAAACACAAACCAGAGGTAATCAGGCCTGGCCAGGACAACAACACCTGAGGGCTAAATAGGGATTCAGACATCAGGGTCACTTTCATCATTCCATGTTTTGAGTTAGTTCACTAGAAACACAGGAAAACATGATTAAAATCAAAAGCATTTCTGTTGATGAAGTGTATGTCTACTCCCCTCCAGACTCAGAGCTGTTGAGATATGTTTTAATATGCCAATATAAACATCTTTCAAAAAGTTGTTTCATTCCCACCCCCAGCAACTGCTGCTGCTTTGCATGGCATGTACAGACTTACTAATTACATTGATTTGCAGTCTTTGACATCTAGGTATGTTCCCCATTAAAGAGAGCATTGTCAGAACAATTTTGAAATGTTTATCTTACACTCATCAGGAGCTAAAATCCTTTTAGTGCTGTCTTAACATCCTGAAATCCAACACCACAGCTATTTTACATATAAGATGCAAAGAGACAGACAAGAGGACTTGCCTGCAGTAAGGAGTTTATCTGGTAAACTTGATGCACTGAATATGGATCCATATCCTCATTGCTTCATCACCACCCTCACTGCTTCATCACCACCCTGTGATGCTTGGCCCCAAAGCTAAAGTGGTTTTTGCTGCAAACAGCCACACTGACAGCTCCTTGTAAGTAGGGCAAGAGTGGATTAGTGCAGGCATTTTGCGGCAGAAGGCTCTGGAGTCTCACCTGCGCAGCCACACGATTGTATTTCTGTACTGCTTTAATGCCCTTGAGCACTGTTTTGTCTTCCAGATTCTGAAGGACCTTTCTCTTTTCTCCACCTACCAGGCAGGAGGTAGCAAAAGCAAGCAGAAATGGTGCGGGGAGGATGGTAGAAAAATGGAGCACTGCTGCTACATCCTTTTCCTCACCCAGGAGCCTGTAGGACCCCTCTGCATATAAGCAGCATGTTACAAAGGTCTCTATGATGGCCTGCTGCTCTCAGCATCCACAGCTCCTTATAGAAGGGGTGGTACAGCTGGAAACTGTGGGATATTGCAGCCAGGCATTCTCTCTTCCAAGGATTTATGCATATCCTGGGATGTGCACAGACTGGAACTTGCTTCTGCTGCTGGCTGTGCTGCTCAGCAGGACTTTTTCTCTGGGAGGAGCATGCATTGTAGATGCTGCAGCTCTCCTGTGGAGCATCCCTGGCATGCCTTAGATGCTCAGCCTCATTTTGAGGCATTTACATTTCTAGAAGTTCAATGTAGTTTTTTTTCTCTTAAAAAAAAGATAAAAAGATTTCGCACACAATTTTTTGTAGTGTCATCTCATTGAAAAATTAAATCACTTTGTGTTTCAAAATACAGAGGAATAAAGAAACAATGGAGTTCATATTTAATCAAAATGTTTTTATATGAAAAAGTTTTGTCTACCAATAATGCTGATTAAGTTTATATTCAGGTTTGGATAACCTTCCTCAAAATTGTGTTCTTGAAGTTGTTCATCTGAGCAATAAATTGCTGAAATAAATATGGACTGCTTTTTCTCTTCATACATTTTCATTTTTCTCCATTTTTGTTAACAATTAACTCTACACTGCTTTCCTGAGAAATGACAATATAAGAGTCAATCTGTAATTTAGGTGCATATCCTGGTATCCAGTTTCACACTCATTCTCCCCAACATACTCTCATCAATAATCCAGTTAATAAACTATTTGGACTCTTAACACTCCAAGAAAGTTGTCTGAGAGAACTTGAGTGAAGAAATGTACTGTCACAGATCTGACAAAGTTTGAGTTCCTTACTTGTCTGTTTCCAGTGCTGAAAGACCTGCCTATCTCTCTAGAACAGGAATATTGGTACTGATGTATGGGCTGTGATGTGCTGTGGTGGGTCAAAAGAGAAGTCATAGCTCCTTACACCAGATAGAAAAAAAAACCTTTTACTTGTACTTTACAGAACTTGTACTGTAAGGCCTCCTATTTGTTTGGTTCCGTAAAACTTGAGCGTGTGTCTGTGCACTGGTGTGATGTGCACTGCTCTGCAGGCTGCAACTGGAGGTAAGTAGAGCTATTTCCTTTAGTATCATGAAATGTCTCTGCTCAAAGGTGAAAAACTTGATGGCCTCCCCAGCCCATGGGAATGGGTGAAGCTCTAAGCTGCTTTATGAAAAGGAGCATGAAATACTACTAAAGGTCATTACCAAGACATGCAGTAATAGCCACAATTTCTGTTGGTCACTCAGATTATCAACTGCACTGGCCGCTAGTGGCATAGCACATAATGGAAAAAAGAGTATTATTTTATAATTTAGCTGTTTTTTTCTGCCTTACTGGGCTGCTTTTGTATTTCCCAGATTGAGCTTATCTCTGTTTTTACCATAGCACTTGAAATCATGTACATCTTTGCCTAGGGGTAGATTCAAACTGGTGATGGGAGTGGTAATCTTGCACTGTTAAAAAAAAAGTGCTGAAACAGGACACCGCTGAGTGGAAAAGGTGTCTTCTTCCATTATGGAGAACAAGAGGAATAAACACAGCATATCTAAGGAATTTTGTTCACTTTGTAGTTGAGCACTACTGAAAGTGATTGCCCTTCACATCAGCTTACTTTCAAGAGGAGTCCTTCCACTAATGTGACTTCAGCTGTCCCATGCTTTCACCAAACCCATGACCAGCCATGGAAGAAGCTGTACTACCAGCATAGCTCAGCTTTGCTAATGCTGTGCTGATAATAACTGGCCTGCTCAATGAGTGTGAGCAGAATAGAATAGAAATTTCCTAGAATAGAAAGCATTTCATGAAATTGTTAGTACTGAGAGATAGCTTCTGAGAATTGGTAAACTATCACAATTTTCAGGTTAGTTTGGTAGCATGCCTTATCTAGGGACTGGCAATGCCATCTAGACAGTCTATCTTCTTATATTTCTGATTTCCTGTTCCAGTCATTTTGAGAGTATAATTATATGTTATCAGAAAGAAAAACTTCAGAAAGAATTTAAAGAATTTGTTGAGCTGGAAGCCATCCCTAAGGATAGGTAAACGTTCTGGGATGCTCATTTCGTTCCTAATTGGGCCTTGCTTCTCATTTAGATTCCCAAGGTTTGTACTGAAGCACAGAAAGCTCTGTTGACTAAATCTGGTTCCTAAACTGAGTGACTTAATTTGCAGACCAGAGAAGAGTTTGATAGCAGTTGAACATGCGATTGAGTTTTGCTACTTCTCATGCAAATGCAACTTTTTTGCTACATTAATAGATGAGAGTCAGCTATGGTCAGAGGAACAGAAACGAGAAGGAAAAGGGGAGAGTGGGTGGTTAAAGGCTGAACGCTCAAGCGAAAAATAAAAGTAATAATAAAATAGTGATTTTCTCTCATTTCCTGCACACGTGTATTTTTCCTGACATAAACAGAAGCTTTCAAAGAGATGTTTACTTAAGCTATGGATCAAAAGTTTGACCCTTTTGGGTGATGTGCATGTTGTGAAAAACTACAGCCCGTAACTTGTAAAAGCCGTGCATTTAAAAACCTACTTCCATGTAGGGCTTCCTGAATTACAACCGACATCAGCAGCAACACTGGAACAAATTCTAAGGCTCTCTTAACTTAGCTGATAAGGCATAGGGACCTCTTCTTTTTTGTGCTTTGTGCTGTGCCGCATAGCTAAAACTGAGGTTACTTGGGGCATACATGGGAAAAAAAAAGCAGAACCACTCCTTGGAGGATCCAAGAGGTGACACCATTTAGGTATGAGTGCATTATCCAAATTCTTGGCCAACCGAGCACTTTCAGAGACGATTGTGGAAATATTTTTGTTTATCTGTGAAATCTGTGTAACATGTAGCTCTGCTTAATCCAAAAACAACAAAGGACTAAAACAGCCAAACACAGAGGGTTTCTAATAGCTGGGAGAGTTGCAGTGGAAGTGCTTAGCAGCAGGAGCTGGGTAACCTACATTCCAACAAGAGGAAGTTTTAGATTAAAGGAGTTCTGATAAACAGGGTTTTACTGTGCTTCTCCAGCCGACTACAAATAGAGTCAGCACTAATGATGACATTAATTATTTAGCATAGTTTTTTTTTTCTTGATATTCTTCTGTTTTCCATTCACTGCCTGTGAATCCAGATACATATTTTTAACTTAGATAATAACTAAGGAGGGAAAAACGCAGAAGCAGTAAGTCCCCTATAACTTAAAGCAGTATTTTATCTGTTGCATATGCTTGCTTTTTCTAATGAATGTGTAACGCTTTGTAGTCAAGCTTTTTAGAGGAATGCTGTTGTCATCTTTCCTCCCCATAAAAGCCCCTCTGCTCCCGACACATTAATTGCGCAGTTGTCTAAATGAGGCACTGCAGAGCGTTAATGTATCAGTCTGAGTGACAACAGACCCTTCTTTTCACAGAGCTTTTGCCCTTGATTGTGAGTGTAGCGGAGCACGTACCTTACAAACAAGTGGAGATTCAAGAGAAATCGCTACACTTAGCCTTCCGCGTAAGGCTTGCGGATCAGGGATCTTTCGACAGTAACTCATACTCTTTCCCTGAAAAAAATAAGCAGCGCAATTAGCGAACTAGTTAATAAGTGCTTGGTTGAGGAAGACGGCAGCAGCATTTCTGTGCTGCTGGAAGCAGAGTGTTCGGTGTCCACATGGTGTAAAGAGAGAAAGAAAAAAAGAGAGAGAGAGAGAGAAAGAAAGAAAAAAGAAAGAAAGGGGGGCTTGCAACCCTGTTTGCAGCATCTCTCCTCGCCTGCCGCCCCTCAGGGTTTCCCCGCATCGGGCGGCAGGACGCTGCCGTTTCCGCGGGGCCGCTCCGCGCGGCTCTCTGCCGGGAGCCGAGCACAGCCGGCAGCCCGTGGGGAGCGGAGTTTGGGGGCGAGGGCTGGCGGAGCTGATGTCAGAGCAGGGCGGCGGGAGCGATTGGGCTGCAGGAGACTTTGCAGCAGCAAATCCGCCCCCCCTCTCCCCCCCAACCCCCCCCCCCCCGCTCCGCTCCGCACCCCCTCCCTCACTCCTCGCGCTCTCCCTTCAAAGCGGCCGGGGCCGAGAAAGTCGCAGAGGTACCAAAAGTGGGCGCGGGGCCGGAGGAGCCGCGGCGGCCGCTCCCGCCCCCGAGTACCGCACGGCCGGGCCCGGCCCGTCGGGGCGGAGGCGCGACCCCACGCCGGGCAGCGCCGAGCGAGCGGCCCTCCCCTGCGCGCTATAAAAGCCGCCTCCAGAAAGAGAGGAAAGTCGGCGGGAGAAGAGCATCGCGGCGCGGTGCCGTTGCTCTCAGGTACGGGCATGACATCCGTCCTCGGCGGCAGCAGGGCGTCGGGAGGGCCGAGCGGGCAGCTGAAATGCAAGTCCAAGAGGAGGAGGAGGAGGAGATCGAAGAGGAAAGGTAAGAGGAATTTTGTTTCTTTTTCTTTTTCCCTTGATTTCCCTTCCCGCCCCCGCCTCTCTCTGCCCGTCTCCAGCCCGCATGTTGCCGCACGCTCCGGCTGCTCCTGCTTTTCTCGACTCTGGATGGCGCCCGCCGGCACCGGCCTCGACGGCCGCGCAGGGGCGACGATGCTTTCCTGTCCCGCGGGGCGAAACGGGGACCAGAGAGACCGCCGATCCCCCCGCCCTGTTGGCTCCCCTCCTCTCTTTGTTCGGGGCGGCGGCGGCGGTGCTGGCGAGGCGGAGCTGTCCCGGGTGCTGTTCCCTGGCTCCCCGGAGTCCCGCCGCGTCCCGCGGTGTCCCCGTTCCACCAGGCAGGACATGCCCGTGTGGAGCACGAAGCGGTGCGCAGCCTCTCGGCTGCAGGTGGTGACCCCAAAGCTCTCTCTCTTTTTCTTTCTTTTTTTTTTTTTTTTGGCGAGAAGGTCCGCCAAGTTTAGCTATTTTTGGTACTGTTCCGCTTCCCCCAGTGAAATACCTTTGCTAGGGAAGTACTAATTGTCATGAGCAAGAAAAGTAAAGCTACAGGATGTCACCGCAAAGGGAATATGCCCTAGATAAAAGCTCATCTGAAGGCTGTCCTGTTTTTTCCTGTAGAGAGGATGACACACAACTCCCTGAGTTTTGATGTTTTACCAGAAAAAAGTCAAAGTTAGCAGACAGTGAACACTACGGTAAAATGAATGGATACAAGAAACAATGCCAGTTGCAGCGCATTAGGGCACAGCGATGCTAACTTCAAGTATTTATCTGAGCAGTAAATATCCCCCAACCTGTCATTTTCTAGACCTCTAGACACTAGAGGTTGACACAAGTTTCAGCTTGTCAAATGAAGCTGATACTTTGGCTATATTATTTCTTCTTCTGATTCTAGAAATTCTAATTTATAGAGCACATTAGCTAACAGTCTTTTAATTATTGACTTGTGTTAAAGCCAACAATCATGTTTCTGGACAACTTTTTAGAAATGTCAAAGAAGGTTTTGTGTGGTAACAAGTGAAAATGGGTCAGATGCAGAATTCCAGACTCTAGTGCACAACTGCCACTATTTCAACTTTCACTTTGAACTCTATTTTCATAACCATACTAACAAACAGTGACCTGAGCACAAGCGAGAACAGCACACCTGCAGAAGCATTAATGCTTCTGGTATGTGTGTAGTCTTGATTTGCTGCTTCTCATCTTTAGTGTGCTGTAACATCCAGTGGTAAAGTGTGTTTTACACTGTTTCAAAGCAAATATTAAAATAAGAAGCAAAGAGAGAGCACCCACACTCAGTGCCTTTAAATCTGCTTGTACGTAAGTTGCTCTCTGCAGGCTTTGTTATGTTTGTAGATGTTTGAGAAAAACAACTTTTGGGGGATTTACAAACTTAGCCTAACTACCCTTTGCTTGGCCAAGAGAAAAATGTGGCCAATTATGCATGCAGTGGAGAAAAGGTGCTTTGTTACGACAGAAAATCACGTGTCAATTTTCTTTCTAAGAAACAGACAGAAATGAAAGTCTTTTAGTAACACTTTTGCTGCTGTTTTGCCAAAATAAAGTGGAAGTTGAATGTAAAAAAAAAAAAAAAAAAAAAAAAAAAAACCAAACAAACAAAAAAAAAAACAAAAACAAAAAACCCTACACAAAACAAATGAAAATCTTGCTAAATAATAACCCGGTAAATGACAGCTATTTGCAGAACACATAGCTGGATGCTAATGGCATTCTAGAAAGTATTTTTCTGACCAGTGTCATTGAGAACGTGCACATGAAGAGTTTGTCTTTTTATTCCTTCAAACACAGTGTTGTAACCACTCTACAACCAGGTAGTTACAATATTTGCTATTGGGAGAAATGCATGTGTTCGTGTTATTTTTCTTTTGTATATAACCGCTGTATATAATCTTAAAACAAACAAAAAGAAAATACACATTCCTGCGAATTTATGCTGGCAAAATTCCTCTAACTTGTGGCATGTCCAGTAAAAAAACCTATTGGTTTTGATTATTGTGAAATCTTATTTATTTATCATATATTCCTATGCCTTTTTCTGATTGTATCTTGTGCAAAGGTGTTGTTTAACAACTAGCTCTCCTGGAAGTTCATCAAGAAAATGTTTATTAGGCTTACAAATTACTACATCTTCACAACAATTAATATGGTCTGCACTAATCTGCAGTTCTGATTATTTAATAGATTGTATGAAAAATCCTTTTATAAAGTTGCAAGTAAAGCACTTGCCCTTAACAGTTCTCCAGTACCTATTTTGTTAGACACACAGATACCTCTGGACAAACGCATACAAAAATTGGTTCTTATTTTATGTTTAAATGGAGCAGTATCAGGGTAAGGAAATGAAATTATCTCTCACACCCCCACTCCTCAAAGAGGTGAGCTCTACAGATTATTTATACAATTTGATGTATTTTATTAGGCACATTATATAAAATTTGTACTTAAAAACAAATGGAGACAATGTCTTTCAGTACATCTAAGAATGCATAGCAGTAGAAGTAAATATTATTCCCTATTTAATGCATTTTTCCTCTTCTATTTTACTTTCTATGGTTTTACTCATGTTTCTGTCCTCGGTGTGAATTGTAAGTCCGTTTTTCTGTTTTTGCAATTTCCTTCATTCTCTGTATACCTGGATGCTCTCCTTTAGGAGTTTCTTGGGGGCAGAAAGCAAGTTCAGGCAAGGAGAACAAACAACATTCTTTGAATAGCTAAGTGTCTTTGTGTATTTATGATTTAAAAAACAAAACAAAACAAAAAAAACCACACCCAAAACAATAGAACCCATGTGCTGTGCTGGGAAAGACAGAGAGAGAATTTCCATATATGCAAATTGAGAATTGAAGACACTGAGTGAGATTCCAGTATACAAAGACATAGCCTAGTAATTAATTTTCATGCACCTAATTTTTAGGTATATAAAATCTAGCAAATTATTGAGTATAAATATCTTGCCTTGAAGCATTAACATTAAATGTCCACTGGATATCACATTCCAAGCATATATTTGCCCAGAAATTCCATTCAGTTTTACACTGCTTGCAGAAAGTATGTTAACAACACTCAAACGGTTGGATATTCACAGCTTTTGTTAAATTACTGGGCATGTGGGGGGGGATATTTTATCATTAAAAAATAAATATTTAACTCTGAGTGGGAAATAAACTTCTTAATTTCTCAAAGACCTAATGAAAAATAAATGCAGCTGATTGCCAAAATATCCGCAGGCTAATTTCGTGCAAAAGTGGAAATGGATATTTTATTCTCTCTTTATTTTTTTCTTTTCGTTTTGATATATGTGTATAAAATGACCAGAAGTTAAAAAGCTCCAACTAATGAGTTAATGAAATCCATTTGAAATATTAGATCTGTAAAGAAAATTGTTGGATATGTGGGTTCTTGTGGTGTTTTCTCCAAGGTTTTGAAGCATGGCAGAGTATTGGCAGAATTCAATGCAGCGGCCTCCCCATGCTCTGTGCAAATTTGAAAAGCAAGCTTGCTTTCTGAGATAAATGGTTAAAAGTAGACCAAACAAAAGCAGAGTTGCCATTCACTGATAACACTAAAAAGGCACAGTTTGGCAGCTTCCCTTAACTTCTTAGAAATCAACACAGAGAAACTAAATATGAAATTGGTGACTGAGGATATGTCACTTCTTAGTTATTTTCCAGCGTAAAACAACAAGTAAGCCACCTCATTTGCAATACCTTTTTATAGAGCTAGCAATTAAAGTTAATTATAGAGAATGAGAGGGAATCGAGTATCCATGATGTGATGGAAAGGTTTGTCAGGGGTTGTTTTTGATAAAATGTGATATGAGATAAAAATTGACAGAATAAACTAAGAAAGGGCAGCAAGAACACGAGAGAGACAAAACGATTGTGAAACAAAATTTCATGAAAAATTAATGAAATAGAAAGAGTGTGCTGAGGACAGAGGGAGGAAACCAGCTTGGTTCTTCATCATCCTGCAATGCCAAAGTAATAAATGAGAGTGTTTCATCTCGGCGAGGTTCAGGGACACAACTCTTTCCCCACAACAGGATTGTGTCGTGCCTCAAGATGTGTTCCGCTTATCTCATTCCCTGGCAGCTTGAGAGGAAGGGACTGAATTTAGTGATAAAATTAAATTGATTAAACCTTTATCCATCATCTAATTTGGTACCTTTCTTTTTTCTTTTCTTTTTTACTATTACTTCCAGTTTCTAGTGATCCGTGTAATGACAGCAATTTGAGATAGCATCAAGGACATTAGCTACAATGACTGAACTTAGATTTAGAATAAAAATATGGGATTCATGAGTCCATACCTAAATAGCAGACAATTAGGTTATAGTGCAGCTGTATCTTCCTAGCAACAGCACATAAGTGTGAGAACAATAAAATGGTGCATTTTACTTTAAGACAGAACGAAATATTTCTACTTTACCTCCAAGAGTAAATTATGTAAGCAGAAAAAGCAGTAACACAAATGTTGACCAGATCGTAAATGAACAGCCACAATTATAGCCATTTTGCCCTTTTGAACACAGGAATTTAGTCAGAGGTTTTGCTTTCTTCAGTAATGATTCACAGACACTGAAAGGTAGGGGTAGTGTATATAGTGTTGGAAATTGCCTTAACATGCTTTAAAATTTTGTAGCTTCTCTGTGATTTGGATAGTGAAATTCTCCTATTCGGTGATTCTTTACAGTTTTTGCTTACAAATTCCTGTTTAAGAGATATTAACAGAGTTCTGAAAATACTTAATGGCAGCCCTTTATGAAGTGCTAGCCTACAAATGGAAAACCCCGCACTAAAAATTAAAGGTCACATGAAATTGCCTTGTGAAATATCAGAGGTACCAAAGGTCCATGGAAACATTTTCTTAGGTTCTTTCAATTCTCTTCAGGTTAGCGAGTTGCATTAAAAAGGCAAGCATTAGAATATCTGTCTGATCTCCATTAATTGTACTACTTTTGAATTACTGCTGTCCAATATTGCCTTGGTTTTGCAAGTAGTAATGAACCTGAATTGATTCCTGTGTTCACTGCTAACTATCTCTACAACCTTTCAGGCAGTTTAGCGTTTTTTCCCATGTAAACTATTAGTTATCCAGACAAAAAAGCTGATATGCATCAGTAGATAGATTATTCTCAAGGCATTTGTGATGAACTTGACATTTATTTGTGTGTAAAACTGCCTGGTTTGCCTGCAAATCATATAAGTTCTAGCAGGGCTTGCATTTCTTCTCTGACTTTTGTTTCCTGGTGCATGAATTTTAAACGAAGCAGTCAACCCAGAGGTGTTCTAACAGCATGTTGTGTTATGTAATATATTACAAAGACCACTTTGTTAACTGGTAGAAACAGCTTGTCAGCTCATACTAATAGGCAGCCCTCCCTGAGTCATAAAGTAACCAAATTTAATGCCTGAACAGAAAGCATTTAAATGGGCAGTGTTATCATTGTTGTTCAGTTGGTCTCAAATTTCTTGCTTCTTAAAATGGATTTGAAATATGAAGCGTATTTTGGGGCTCTGAGTTAACAACACCTGTTCGAGATGAAGGACTGGTCGTTGCTGTGGATGGTTTGTGGAAATCTCTGCTAACCAAAGTGTGGTAATGAGGGAAGCGCAGAGCAGGGCCGGGTGCGTGAAGAACAGTGTGGCTAATATTGAGGATGTTGTGGTGTCATTAGCAAATGAAAGGTATGTTCTTGCAGAGTGCTTTCTGCTTCATCTGGCTGTTCTGGCTCAAAAATGTATACTAGAAACACTGAGGATTCAGAGGCATATGGCAAAGGGATTAGAGATGTGTAAAACTTAAGCAGAAGAAAATTGATGAGATTTATATTGTTTACTTTGGAGATAAACATAAGAAGGAATACAGCAAAAAACCATATTATTGAAAGAAAGATTACAAAGAAAGTAAGCTGGCTACTCTGATTTATTCCCAATTTATTTAGTTACAAAGATAAAAGCCTTTAAGGAAGCTGAATTTCAGCACATTTCAAAGGAGAGAAGGACTTCATTCTGAGACAGCACATAGGTGGCCTGTGGGACTCAATGCTTCCAGGTATGAAAAAACAAAACTTACATATGTGTAAGGAGAGGAGGCACTTGATTAGCTCAGTTGAGAATAAAGATAAAAAGTTTGCTGCTCACTTCAGTGAATGCAGGTTTGGGCTTTATTTTGGATGTACCAGGAAGGATTTGTTAGTTTGTTTTTTAGTATGAGTTATGAATCCTCTCTTTCAGGAAGCTATCTGGCATGGATTAAAGGGAAAGGTGGTTTGTAGGTGGTTTATTCCCCAGATCACTACTGGGCTGTCACTGAGCGGCCGCCTTTGTGCCTTCCGACACTGTGGAGCACTGCTGGAGGGAAGGAGATGTATTTTCTTGCTTTTCCTGATGACTTGTTCAGTCCTTGCCCTTTCTGTTACCACTCATTTCCCTGTATGTAAAGACAGACCAAAATTCACAATCTCCTTGATGCCATGGACAGTTTAGAAGGATGACAAATAATAATATCCCTCCCTCCTTCTTATTCCCTTGGAAAAAGGAACAAAGAAGTGGGATACTGACAATAAGCCGTGCAACCACACGATGATTTGTTCAGCAGAAGAAAGCTAGAAAGCCAGTTACTGATGTGAATGTGAGTGCACTGCTGCGAGATGAATGCTGTGCACGGGAGATGGCTCCCACAAACAGGGGTTGTCTTTGTGCCAGTGTGGGATGGAGCTGTACCAACCATCACAACCCATGGTGCAGCCATACCACTTGTGATTGCTGTGTCTGAAGTCTACCATATCCAGCGGTGGAGCTTCACATGCATTTTGGGAAGCAGTGAGCAATAAGTAGATCTCAGTGAACTCCTTCTTGAGATGTGGTGCTTTTCTTATTTTTTTCCCCATTTTTACATCAACCTTAGGAGGTGCTCAAATTTATTAGCAGAGTCACCTTTCTCTTCCTGCTAATGAAACATCAGCATGAAGAGTCAATGCTGCTTGGAAGTATAGGGTGAAATAATTTATATTTGACAGACATTTTATCTCCATCTCCAAATTTACACACAACTGATTTTATGTGACTGCCTGCATCTTACCTTGTGCAATGGCTACTTGTTCCTTAAATAGCAAGGTTTAAAAAAATGATGGCCAACTCTAATAATGCTTACCTTTGTGTGAGGTCTGATGCTGCTTCCCTTGCAACCAGTAAAATTATAATTGAAAATTCTCCACACGAGTTGGGGGGCAGAACTGTGCTGCTATACATATGTGTATTTGCGCTGAAATATTTCTGTACAAAATAGGGACTTTTGTGGCCTTCTCTGTCTATCTGTGTCAAAACAATGAGCATATTAAACACCATTTTCTGTTAGACAATGTATATCAAAGCCTGTGGAATCCCCTGAAAATATTTTCTTTAGGAATTTTTATATTAAGCTGAATAATTTTGTTCAGAGATGTAAAGATAAAATCCATTTCTAGCATGTGTATATTTATGCAGATCCATCCATACGTTCATGTTGTGTGAATTTGCAATTTTGAATACATAGGCTTATATGTAGACATTCTCGTAAGATTTCTGTATTATCTCCATCCTTGTAATACCAGCAGTCTTACAGACAAATCACAAAGACACAGCTGCATAACAATTACAAGATTATTATTTTTTAATTGCAAAATAAGTAAGTGAAAGAAATTTCTTACAATCCAGATTTTTCAGGATATTTCTATGTTCTATTTTTGAATATATGTCTTCTGAGTAGCTGAGTAATTCAGAATGGCAAAGACAGAAACACTTGTGCAGAAGCCTGTAGTATTCATGTCAGGAAACCTCAAATGTTCATCAAAAAAAGTGGATTTGGTCTGAAAGTTGCTTTTGCGCTGATCTTTCTCCAGCTGATTTTCATGGAAAAACTGTCACGGCTGGGCACAGAAGCTACGTTGAGCTGGTGCTCTTTGTCACATCCATGCCAGCAGCCATGGCACACAATGCCAGGCAAAAATGCCTATGGATCCTTCAGCAATATTTAACTTAAATTAACGTTCATTAGCTGATTTCCAGGCTGTAATCTTGCCTCACTCATGCCAACCATGAATTGCTGTTTATGTGCTCACATGAATGGCAATTTTGGGCGGTAAGGGGCAGAGCCACAGTGGTCTGTGTTGCTTCCATTGTTGAGCAGCGCAGATAGTAATTAAATTGGAGCTCAGCTCTTGCTGCTTGTGGATGGAGGAGTTTAAAAGATGCAGTACAAAAAGAGGCAGTTCTCTGCTATCACTGACAGCAGGTTTCCTCCAGCTGCAACTGTTGCAAAGAGTATTGATTGATCTGTGTTTATCATTTATTTATGCTAAAGCATCTGATGCGCATCTCTAAAATCTGTTATTTCTAAAATCGAGATATTTGGCTCGTTTTCAAACCACATTCACAAAAAAAAAAAAAAAACAACAGCTTTTGCAGATGTATGGCAGACGTTTGCTTTACCCAGTGCTGTGCCCAACAGGAGCACTTTTTGTGCCCTCAGCTGAAATCCATAAGCACATTTGATGATTTTTTTTCCTTTTTTTTTTTTTTAGAAATAAAAGTTTCACTGTGCAAATGCTTTAGATTTTGTATGCAGACAGGAAGAGGGGATGTACAGTGTTCAAACATAAATTTAAAGTATAACAATTCAAAAGCAAGAGTTACTGGGATAACTTCTACCCTGACTATAATACTTCTGTTCTGCAGGTTTGTTTTTTAAAAGAAAAATTTTTCAGTTCCTGCATGTTAAAATATGAAGAGTAAGTTGTAAGGTAGAAATAGGCAGCACAACACAAAAGTATCCCAGTTCCCACAACATGGTTAATAGGTGTCAAAGAATAAATAGGGGGAATTTAAAAAAAAATATGTTTTTGCTTAGTCTGAAATGAAACAGCCCTTGGCAGTTGAGCAGTGTGATTTGTAATAGATGCAGCTTAACAGGACACTGCTTTTTAGATTTGCCAGCACAGATACAATTTTAACCACTGCTAAATGGTTCAAGGTTAGAAACCACAAAAAAAAGTTTTCCTGAAGGACAGTTCTTAAGTTTACTCTTTCATGATGCAAGACACATTTAATTAATTTTTGCCCTTCCCTTCGAATAACCCCAACTAACCATTGCCAGCAAGGACTCTTGTTGCCTAGAGCCACCCAAATGCACCCATCACGGCACCACATAGCTCAACACTGCCACAGTGGGACCTTGCTATGCCACAGCTCGACCCCATGCATATCCACCCCCTAGGGCTAGTGGGCAGGCAGAGCTGTCTCTGCCACCATACACCAGCAGGGTTGTTCGCTCAGCTTCTCCCTGGCTGCCCAGAGGCCTCTCTGTTTACTTCATTTTTGAATGTACTGTCTGCTTTTACTTAATTTTTTTATTTTTGATTTTACTTTTTACTTTATTTTTAGATACAGAAATGCATGGGAACAGATTTTTCAAAATATGATCTAAATTTCATAGCTATTATTTCCACTAAAATTTTTACTTACAATGCCTACAGTATAGTTCATCAGTTTGGGATGTGCATGTCCTCCTTGGAGGACCAGGAGATTTTTACATTAAAGCTGAGACCACTGTAGATTGACTGTAACATTTAACCATAAGATAAATCTCTGACTAAAATATAGGAGATGATTCTAAGTTTAAAAAAAAAAAAAAAAACAAAACCAAAAGCCCTGTTTTTTGAGTCTAGAGAAGCAATTCTAAAAGTTATAACAATTTTTAGCAAATAAACAAACAAAAAACTATTTCCCAAGCAACATTATTTTAGCTTTGCCTCAAAAAACTCCAAGCCGCCATCAATGAATGCCATAAAATGAAATGAAAGCAAGAAGCAATAAATTACAAATTATTTTGGATCTTATAGAGTGCTTTTTAGAAGGAGACTGTGAATTAAACACTGTAGAAAACATCTCCATCTTTTATATTAATGATTAAAATAAGTGCAAAGGCTACAAAAAGCCACTTCTGAACTAATACTGAATGTATGCTACCCTGAAGATCCATGTGTTTATCACATTTGCACTTTCTGAATTTGATTCACTCTTTATTGGAACACCTCCACTTCTTGTCATTATCTCCTTGCGTGTATCCTCACTTTATCCATACAGATTACAGAAAGGAATGTTTATGGGAAATTGGTGATTGGATCAGACTAATATCTCACAACAGGTTTCTGGGGTAGTGTGTGGCAAAATCACTTCCTCAGGCAGGCTCAGAAAAGCAGTAAAGAGTGAGTAACAAGATCTGCATACAGATATCCAGGTGCTTAAATTTTCTGTGGAATCAGAAAAGAAACAAGAAGCTGTTATTGTTTTCCTAAAATTTTTTTCACATATAAAGAAGTTCCTAATCCACATGACTGTTGAAACATATTATTTAAGACCTGGTCTAATTCTGTTTTAACTTATCTAAACTGATCCTAGCATTTGCTGGTCTGAATAAATGTTTCTGACACTGGCACATGAAGCTGCTGCCCGTGCTTTTTAGACAAAAATGGAGATAACAAAAAAATCAAGCTATGGGGCTAAGATTAATTTTCTAATCGCGATGGTAGCAAAAACAATGTTTGTAGGCTGTAGGGTGGAAGCAGTGGTTTGTTAATCTCAGTATTAACTCATTTGATTCTGTTGATTTGCCCCGGGCTCTATTGTGAATGTTGGTGTGGGGCAAGTACCTGCCTACAGCCCACAACAACACATGAAATTCCATCTGTCACTGCCCTGCACTCCAGCAGGTATCCATGAGTTTATGCATTGGAGAACAGGTGCAGATTATTCACTGAAACTTGTACAGCAAAAGAGACTCATCAGCGATCACTTATGATCCTCATGGATGCCTTCCAATTCAGGACAATCTATGAGTCTATGATCACCAGCATGGTCCAGGCATAAGCATGAGGCTTGGGCATGAGATGGGACATCTTCAATATATCAGTAACCAAAATCATGGCGTGAGGGTAACAGCAAAACAGTCCCTGACCGAGTGTGGGAACCTGGAGTCTGTCAGTCCTGCCTAACAGCTTGCCTCTGCTGAATGTTGACAGTGTATTACATAATTTTCCCTGCAACAGCTTGTTTCAAAAACTTTTCCCAGTAATGTAGATTGTAGAATTTTGTTTTGACTGTGTTAGTGCATATTCATTAGATAAAAGCCTAGACAATTACTGTGATAGTTTCAATAGCAGGTGGAACATGTTTTAGGATTTGATGGGCATGGGATTTGTTGGAATAATCTCAGAGAAATTTGGAGGATTATTTTTATGATGGGGGGTTGTATGAAAAGTGAGAATGTAAGCAGATTGGAAGGTGATTTCATTATGTTTTTACATTAGTTTGCTTTTACCATTTTAAATCTAGAATAAGTTCATACTTTGAACAAATAAATGTCTCTTAGGGCAAGCAGTGAACCACACAGATAAATGCTGCCTAAACAACATAGCTTAAAATTTCATAAATAGTACGCAGCAGTATTTCTAAAGGGATATGATTTTATTGTGTTCATTTTCCAAAACAGTAAAAGGAACTAGGAAAAATGTTTTCTGTCTTCACTTCTACAATGATCATTGTCATCTATTATGTACATTAAGGTTATAGCTTAATTTTTGTTGAGTAGGTAATAATTCAGAAAATATTGCATCAACGCTGCTTGTTGTGAATTTGCAACCAAAAGAACCATTTCCTTTTTTGTTTCCACTAGAAAAGAAAGATTGAGAGCAGAGTCAAGATGAAGAGAATAGGAGCCTGATCCTGCTTTGTCACGTGGGATTCCCTCTTTTTCAGGAGGACTGGGCTCTACTGCTTACAGGGACCTTCATTCCATGGGTGGCCATTCTCCCGTAGGTGGTCACATTGTCTTCACTGATCTCAGTGGTAATTTTTATATGGGTTAGGATCATGACAACTGGCACTGGCAGTAATACATCACTGCCAAATTAGAATTTCTAAAAGAAAGCAAGAAAGTTAAAATTGCATGTTCAGGAAAGCAATTTATTTACTTCCTACATTACAGCAACAGAATTTAACATTACAGGAGGTTTAAAAATACATTTGCATAACACAGAAGTTATCAGTCTAGACTCCCCATCTGTTGAATGCCTCGTCAGTAAGTAGCTGTAGCACTTCGGTATTTGACTTAAACATCATGTAAAAAATGATAATAATTTCTCTTCACTATTCTGCTACTAATGAAACTTCAAAGCCATGAATGCATATGTTTATATTAATTTCTATTTATATACTTAAACACAGACACTAGCACTATGCATATTAATGTGCCAATATGTGCTCCAGCATTGCGTACGTTAACTTACATGCATATTCATATAAAGGGCTGAGCTTGGTGGAAGCTTTCTCCTTAGCTTCATACAGACCTTGAATCAAACCCTTAGTTTTTAATAAATATTGGGCCAAATTTCCAGGAATTCTTTTGGTTCATTGTTACTTTTGCATTTGTTTTTTCTTAAGCATAAGTTTTGCATACAGGTGTTCCTCTGTTGACTCTGTAGTGCTTCCACACACTCTTGTCCATTCTCCTTTGTCTCTGTTGTTTTCAGTGTGCTTTAATCGTGCATTGTAATCTCCTATTCTGTTATAACTGATTAATTAGCAGCCTCTCCAATTCAGGCTCTGAATCATTCTCTTATGCTCAGATCATTTATAACCTTAGCTGAAAAGACAAGATTGAACATCTCCCTTGCAATTCATCTCTTTGCTTTGTGTAACTAGCATGATTATTGTTTATTCTTTATTATGAGTGGGTTTTTCTAAGGATGAAATGTTAACTCTCTGTTATCTTGGCTCTTAACCTGCAATTAAATCCAATCAGATAGGCTGATGGGAAATAATGGAAAGTCAGAGAATCCACCACTCATGTTTCTTCGTAGGTTTGGAAACTTCAAATGTCCATTTTTTTTTCCAAAGATTAATTTGCTACTAGAAGAATTGAATGATAAATCAATCATTTTGCAGACCTTTCATTTGCTCATAATCTCAAATTTTCTTTACAGAAATGTGGGATAGAAGCATGCATATATTTGTATGTGTGAAAAGTAAACAAATCTGACATTTTGCTTGAACATTAGGATGCAAAAATCTATGGTTTTCAGAAAATCACATCACAGGACCTGCATGTGTTCCAGTAGTCTTGGCTGCAGCAGATGCAGAGCTGGACAGCCCAGGGAAAGAGCTGTGTCCCAGGAGGATGGGCTGGGCAGAAGCTGCTGGTTCAGGTAACACACCCAAGGGGACAGAAGGCAGTGGCAACAAAGCTGAAATGCATGTCCTTAACAAAGAGAATGCAGGCTGCAGGACTTCTGGTGGCAGAGATCTGTCCTCCACAGAAAATCATATCTGAACTTCCCTCAACTCTTTGTCCAGATTTCCTTGTGAAGTTCAGTGCTCATAGCTTGTGTAGGAAGCATTTTTCTCCATTACATTTGCCCTATGCATATTTTTTGAAGCAGATGGGGTCAAGATATCAAGAGATTGAAGGGGCATCAAATACCCATTCGCAATTATCTATTTCAAGCAGGAAACCATGAGAGCACAACATGAAGGAATAGTGGAGGAGAAATTTTACTGAGACGGTTTTTCAGGACAGACAGAATAGTGAAGGATAAAATATTTCTTTGCTCCCCCCACCTACTGTCCCAGTCACCCTGTCAAGCACCAGCTAGCAACACAAAGATTTATTTCTCTAGAAGGAACTGGCTGTCTCCAGGTGTCACAGAATTTATGCAGCAATTGCTTGTTTACTTTTTACTGCAGTTAGTGCCCATGTGGAGTTCTCTGCCCCCATGATGCCCTTCTGGACTACTCCGTCCAGGTTTGGGGCCCCCAATACAGAAAAGAGCTGTTGGTGCAGGTCGAGAGGAGGGCCACGAAGATGATTAGAGGTCTGGAGCATCTCTCCTATGAAGACAGGCTGAGGGAGTGGCTTGTTCAGCCTGGAGAAGAAAAGGCTGAGAGAAGATCTCATTACAACCTTTCAGTATTTAAAAATGGATTATAAACAAGAAGGGAATCGACTTTTTACTCTGGTAGATAGTGATAAGACAAGAGGGAATGGTTTTAAGCTCAAGGAGGGAAGGTTTAGGTTAGATGTCAGGAGGAAGATCTTCACAGGCAGAGTGGTGAGGGCTGGCACGGGCTGCCCAGCCAGGCTGTGGATGCCCCATCTCTGGAGGTATTCAAGACCCAGTTGGATGGAGCCCTGGGCAACCTGGTCTAGTACCAGATTTGGAGGTTGATGGCCGACTGTAGCAGGAGAGTTGGAACTTGATGATCCTTAGGGTCCATTCCAACCCACCATTCTATGATTCCATAGATATTTATAAAAATAGAAAGAAAACAGCATCCAATTTTATTTTTTAACTGTTTTGTTGTTGTTGTTGTTTGTTTGTTTCCTTTCACAGCTTTATGTGATTATCCAGGAGCTTTTAGGGAACTATATAAAAATATGTATTTTCAAAAATGAATAAGAAAAAGCATGTGCATAGAGCTTCATCTCAACTAGAATAAGAAATGTGAGGTGCCTTTCTGGAGCTGTGATTCCAATTTGCTGGCTTCCCAAAGAGCACAGAACAAGTGTGTCTGTGACCAATGGAGCCCATGAAGCATTTTAAGACTGTCTCTAGCACTTGTTTCATTCTCCAGGAAGAACTAATTTGAAATATTCCAGCATACCTTTCTGGAGATACGGCACATTTCTCTCCTGATTGCCTCTGTTTGCTGTTTGTTTTTGTAAAGATCTCCTCGCTTTCAGATATTTATCACTTACAGCCTCATAGTGACCAGATGCACACTTCTCCTCTCAGCCTCTGCTACGCTGATTGGTCCCCTCAGCTGGTGTCATAGAATCATAGAATCCTTAGAGTTCAAAAGGGACCTTTAAAGGACATCTAGTCCAACTCCCCTGCAATGAACAGGGACATGCACAGCTAGATCAGGTTGCCCAGGGCCTGATCCAGCCTCAACTTGAAAGTCTCCAGGGATGAAGCATCAACCACATCTCTAGGCAACCTGCTGTAGTGCCTCACTACCCTCATCGTAAAAGACTTTTTCCTTATATCTAATCTAAATCTATATTCTTTGAGCTTGAAGTCATTTCCCTTTGTTCTATCACCACAGATCCTGCTAAAGAGTCTGTCCTCTTCTTTCCTGTAGCTTCCCTTTAGCTATTGAAAGGCTGCTCTCAGGTCACCTCAGAGCCTTCTCTTCACCAGGCCAGGCTCTCTCAGCCTGTCCTCATAGGAGAGGTGTTCCATCCCTTGGATCATTTTTGTCTCTTTCCTCTGGATATGCTCCAACAGGTCTATATACCTCCTGTATTGAGGACTCCACATCTGTAGTAGCACGCAGTACTCCAGGTGAGGCCTCACCAGTACAGAGAGACAGGATTACCTCCTTTGACCTGCTGGCCAAACTTCATTTGATGCACCTGGATACAGGTGGCTTTCTGGGCTACAAGGGTACATTGCTGGCTCATGTCCAGCTTTCCATCCACCAGTATCCCCAGATCTTTTTCAGCAAGACTGCACTCAGTCCTTTAATCCCCCAGCTTCTATTGGTAGTGAGGTTTGCCTTGACCCAGGTGCAAGATCTTGCATTTAGATTTGTTAAACATCATAAAGTTCACCTGGGCCCACTGCTGAAGCTTGTCTAGGTCTCTCTAGATGGCATCCCATCCCTCTGGTGTGTTGACTGTCTTTTGGCAGCACTGCATCAGGAAGGAGCTGTTGACTGATGCAACTTGGTTAGGTTAAATTAGAGGGCAACAAAACATTTCTTTAGGACCCATAATGTCTCAAGAATTGATGGTGCTTGGTAAAGATGAGCTGCCGAAATGTTGAGGTGGTCATGAGATGGTGCAAATACAGCTAGTCTCCTGGAAAGCACTTGCACTTAGAGTGATTACAGATGTGTTCCTAGCTGGGGAGCCCTGCAGCTGTGTTTACCCTTTGTCTTCTGTTGGTATGATGGCGACAAGGTGGCCTGGTGGTGCTCCCAGCCCTATCAGCAAGGAGGATGTGTGTTTAGCCTGGTGTTCCTATGAGGCTTGGGGGCAGGTTCTCACACCTACAAAATAGATTTCTAATAAAGGAAATTCTATTTTGAAATTATTAGTGCTGAAACTTAAAATTAACTTTTCCTTTATTACTAGGACGTATTTTTAGGTCCCAACTCACGTCTCATGGAAGCGCAGTCCTCCCACAGCTATGCTGAAGGGCAGGGTGTTACAATTTCCAGAAAAAGATGTTACCCAAGATCTTGAATATTTACATCCTTTGCTTTTTATAAAATACATCCACTGGTTTTAGGCCTGTATGTGGTTTTGAAACAGTGAAAAAGTATGAAATGCTATGCATTATTTCTCTGTCACTTGATCTTCATTTTGAATTTGGCTGTGTGAAAGAGATCTTTGCTTGAATGTGTGTGCTGCAAGTTGCAAAAAAAAACAACAACAACAACAAAAACCAACACAAAAAAACAAATAAACAAACAAACAAACTCTACAGAATAGTCCAAAATTGCTCTAAAATAAATTTAGGTCTTTCTTTATTTTTTGCAATCTCCTGTTGAGCTACTCACAGATAGCTCCATGATATTTATGTCCTCCTGTCTTCAGTGGTCAGTGTGAGCAGAAACCAGTGATGTACTTGCATTACTTGCTCACTGAAGCACATAAAGCTACTGTTCATGGTGGTAAGATGAGCCAAAACTTTATTTCTGGAGCCCTGACATGCTCCAAGGACAGTGGACAGTGTCTGGCCTTTGGAATCCAAGAACTGGATCAGTGCTGGTGACTTTGAAGAAAGGAATTTGGTAGGACTCTACTCATTAAAAAACCCTGCTGGTGCAAAATTTAGCCAAGTATCAAGCTAAATGATGAACCTGAATGAGGACAGGAGTTTATTTACTCCAGGAATACAGCGACAGTTCTCATTAGTACTGATGCTGTAGGCAGAGGCAGCTTGCAGCTGCATGCTGGACCTTGCCTTTCCTGGCTGCAAGGGTACACTTGTGACTGTTTTCATTGTCTTCTTTCAGATGTCACTGTCCCCAGTAGAATATTTATGGTGTTCAAGCTGTACTAACAACTAAGCAGTGTCCCTGCATCTCTTATTCCCAGGAGCTGCTCTGATACACCAAGGTGGGATAATGGCACGAGGCAGCATGACAGGAGCTGCCCTTTGCCACCCTATGTGAGCGACAAAGGTTTCCTCATGCTCACGAAACTAAATGATATTTGAGGTCCTTTTCAACCCAGGCCATTCTACGATTCTGTAATTCTATGAATTATGTATGTTTTGCTATAGAACAGGGATGGAATTATATACCAAATAAAATTTCAAGTTATTATTTTATTTGAAATAATGATAAAGCCAATTATTCCAGCAGTATGTTGCACATACAGTTGTGAACAACTCGATAACTGTTTGCTTGAAAAAGAAAAATAAAGCCATGTATGGAATGTGGGAAAGATGGTTTGTACTTTGACATGAATAACACAAAAATAAATGAGACATTTAGAAAATGCAAATCATATCTGTTCTTTGTTTTAATCTACCATCCTGGGAGTTGGAAAAGATAAGATTAGAGAATGATCCGTGAGAAATATCATTGGAATACTGAATGCTTCAAATTATCAAGGACTCTTTCATTTAAAATAAAACCATCACCAAAAGGCTGTATCAATTTATGAATGGAGAGGAATCAGATATTTCTGCCACTGCAAAAAGTTAATAAAGCAAGTCATTAGCATTAGTGCAACTTGCTTCTCTTTCTAATTTACAGCAACATATCTAGATTAACTGTAAAATATTCCTAGGTTTAGGACACACTGTCCTCCATTGAATGCTTAGCAGGAAAAGGTTATTAACATTGAATGGGGACTGTTCTCTCAGGAGAGCTGCAGATAAAATGACCAGGGAAAGAAATAGCACAACTTCTCAAATTAGCATAATTAGTAATTATCTCTTAATAGCCCCACTTGGCTTTGGAGACTTGGCACTTGAAATTCCGCTTAAAGTTCAGTGAGGAAAAACAAATTTCACGCTGAAATGTCTCAATAACACAGCTGAGCTGCTGAGGTAATCGTCTGGTTTAGGTAAAGGGAAGGAGATGAACATATGGATAGCAAAGATCTTTCCTGTAAGCACTGTGTTTGTGTTTGCATATGCAAAGCATTCGAGGCTTAATGGTACAATTGCGACTTTCTCTGTCGCTGTGGAGGCTGTGGAGAGGGCAAAAGGATGAGAGAGACTTTTCCCCTTTAATGGAGAGAAACAGATGAAGATAATAAACTAAAAAGCGGAAATCCCATCCATTTTGCACTAGAATTGTGTGAACTCTTTTGCAAATCTAGCTGAAATAAAAACCTTGGGACAAACAAGCCTCAGGGTGGATATAAAAGCAGCCTTTACTGTAGCCAGTGGCAGAACTGAAACCTTCCCCCAAATGGGAAAAGTTCTCCAACATTTTACTCCAGGCAAAATCAGATGAATGAGCAAGGAGCCCAGTAACCCTAATTTTTTTTCTTTACGTGGCAAGGAAACAGATGGCTCTCTTTAAATGCTTTTGGCTGAGAAAGAACAAAAGAGGAAGAGAAATATTTACATTTTTTTATCTACCTAAAATTGAGTCCTTTATCCGCAGTCAGAAAGCAATTTTTATCAGCCCATACTGATCAAAACAAGCCTTTGTTACTGAAAAGCCACTTTCTGATTTACATGTTGCACAGCTGGTTGGAAGCTTTCCACCAGGAAACAAACATACAATTGATAAACCTTCCTCGACTAGTTTGAAACAGGAAAAGAGGTTGTTTCACCCCACCCCCTCTGACAAAAACGTAATTCATGTTGGGGCCAACACATCTGGAATGGATTGATTGAAGTGACTGTTTAGGGGCTTTTTAGTAGGACAGTGGATTTTATTTTACGTGCTGGGCACTTAAGGTGCAGGGAGTGCAGCAGCTCATGCCACGTATGGCCAAACCTGGGGCAGGATCAGGCTCCATGGAGAAAAGGCAGTTTTTGCTCTGCAAAACAAAGAGACCCTTTGCTGCTAAGTAACTCTCCTTTGGTTCCCTGTCAACACACAAAATAGGAAAGATGAAGATAAACTAGTCCAAGGAGGCTGGCAGCTGTTATAAAACTGATAGGCTGACACACTCATGGCCAGAGGAGGAAAAGAGTTGGCTTAGAAACTCTAATTAAGGCTGGCCAAGGTCCATTAGCTCGTCTTCATGAGTATCTCCACAGCCTCACACTCTATGTATCACCCTTATTATACAGGTTCTAGGTGAGAAATGTGATTAAGCAGTCTGCTCTCCTGTGTTTCCAAGGCCCAGCCTCTGAAAGCATTTCAAATGCCTCTATCAACCAATAAAATCCATTTCAAAATTCAAAAAGAGCATGAAGGGAAAAAGGGAGAAGGGAGTAAAGAAGTGGAAGCAGATCAAAAGAGATGCAATGACATTTGAAAAGTATGGAAATGAGTAGGATATTGAAACTGAATTAATTACAAAATATCCTAAAAGATGCAGGAATCCAGCAGGTCTAATGTAAATATTTGCAAGCTGACAGAAAACAGGGAGATTGAGAGCATCTCAATGAAACAAGCACATTCCTCCCTGTCCTCCCCCATTTTCCTACTTCTGAATAAGCACTTGACAAATAAATTAAGCTTGAGCACTAACAGTGAAGAGTGTACAAAAAATACCTGAGATTTCTCTTGATAGTCTGTATGTGGGCAGCTGCAGTGAAGAAAATGCTACAAAAGAAAAATGCCCACTCTTTGACAAGGATCTTTGTTGAGTGATTGATACGTTTCTGCCTTCTTCCTTCCCTATAATATTGGGAATGGGAGCTGCTACTTCGAGGCCAGAACTATTAAAAAATAATCATCTGTGAACACTAGCTTGATTTTTTTTCTTGAGAATATATAGGTGGAGGTGGCGAGATTTGATTTTCCTTGGTACCCCAAACTGGATACTTTAGGGTAGATTTTTCTGAGTAATTTTGTCATTATGCTGCTAAGTTTCATATGGAGAAATATAGGAGTTTCAGTAGGATAGTCCTTTGTTTGTCTTGTTTGATTATAAAATTCATTAGGAAGATGATCTTGTTCAATCTTAGAACCTCAAATTTGATTTTTGGCTCTGCTGCTGTCATTTATGTGACTACAGCAATCCGCTTGCATCCTTGCATCCCTTCTGCATGGAGTTCATGGGGACAGAGAGAAAACCTTCCTCATCATTATTTATAATCTCCACATACTGTGAGCTCTTTAGAGACCACTAAAATATTTCTGAAATGATGTGGTCCTGATCTGATTTTGGACCTCCTGATTACTATTGTAAAAGAAAAAGCAACTTTACTAAATGGCATTTTTAGGCATAGAGGAAGCTAAGTCACCTGCAGGTGAACTTTCAAAGGCTACTTCTTTGACATTTGATCTTGTCTGACAGCGACTAATTATTTGACCTAATTCTGCAATGCTCGGCAAATCTTAGTGAGGTGCAAAGAGCATTTCTGTTCTGCTAAAACCAATGATAGACTGCTCAGCAGTTCCATCAGGATTGGACCTTTAAAATTGGACAGAGCAAGGAAGAGGAGAAACATGCAAAATTACCTGAGCAGAAAAATGCCTGAGGATAGTTCTTTCTTTTAAAAAATGCCATTGGGTCATACTGGCTTCATGGGTAGCATTTAATTGTGTCAAGATGATGATCTGTCACCTTGTACCATTTTTTCTTTTCCAATTTTTGGAACCATCAATTTTAGCTATTTCTTGAATTGCTGGTAATTCAGAACAGGGAGTGAATAAGAACATACTGTGCATTACATTTGTGTTGCTTTCAAACAGAGTTAAGCATAACCTGCATATACAGATCATGGTAAGGAAATATCAGTAATTTTAAGTGGAAGAGTAAATTGGACAACCTAACAGACCTATAGGGCCTATTCCTTCATTTAATAAAGTAGGTCAATATTTCATGCTGTTCACATTAATGTCATTCTTTTTAGCTTTACTAAGAAAAGCTAGTTTCTGGTTAAGCTGGTTACTGGAATATAATAGATTTTAGAAAAGATTTTAGAAAAAGATAAATGGGTAAAAAACATAATTAAAAAAAAAAAAATACAACCAAAACTCTAGGTCACTGGAATGCACCTATAAAACTTGTTAAGTAACATCGCTAGCACCATGGTTTTGAAATTCCTGCGTGTATTAAGAATAAAGTACAAATGAACTAGCATATGGAAACAAAAATCTTGTGTACTTCTTTACCTTCAGATGAGCTATTAAATGCTCAGGAGATACTAACTATGAGCTTTGTGCAATTCTGTCATAATTCCCATTTAATTTTCAGGGGGCTATTGACTATTGGTGACTATCGTGGTCTGGCTAAGTCCTATCCTGTGCTGTGCTGCTTTAGCTAAAAAATACTTGTGGGTTTAACTCCTGTCTGCTTTGTTAGTTAGGTATCTGCCTCAGGGTATGACTCAGGTAGCGCAAGGGATGCTGGGTGATTATTATAAAAGATAGAGAGAACATTATTCTATCTGTTGTTATTAGTACATTGACTGTTGTTAAACAGCTGTTTAGTGAAGGAAATCAAAGGAGTACATAAACATAGATACATTTAATCCCTCTGGATTCTTTTTCATTTTTCTTCTACTCTTTTTTTTATAAGGTTAGAATTATTTTCACAGCTAAGAAACTCTTTCTTTAGTATTTCTCATACAGAGCTTTGGAAATTCACAGATGATAGGAGAAGGAATTGGGGTTCTTTTTATTTGCTTTTCAGCTTTTAGTTAAGACAGACTGTGCTTTCATACCTTTTCTGAAAGAATAAAAAGCTTTCAAAACACTTCATAAAGGGTGAAAACCTTGTTCTTTTTCACACAAAAATATATAGATTTCCTCCATAACCTGCACCTTAAACCACTGTCTTTTTCTCAGACTCTTCTTAATACATGAAAAAGAGCAATTTAACCTGTATCTCCAGCCAGTTCATGTTAAAATTCATTTCTTGTATTGGATCTATTTTTACATCGTTTGTGGAACATTTGTCTTTAACTCTTTCCATGGTCTTGTGCACAGTCTCCCTGCCATTCTGTAGAGGTTGTGTCTTGTATCATCTCGTAACCTGGAATAGCTGTGGGACATGGAAACCTTATCTGCTCGTCTCCTTCTTCCTTTCAATCTCTTCCATTTCATAAACCATCACAACCTCAACAAAAACAATAAAGGTAAAAACCCATGTACATGAAGTAATAAAATCCACTAACAGGTAAAGAAAATGAAGAGTTTGTAGTGTTCCTACATTCTTAATCTCTAAAGATAATTTCAGGGCTCAGCTCAGATTCTGAACCCATGTGAACATGGAGTACTTTTGGTACAGCATACCTGAGGCTTTGCTAAATTATTTCCTAAATTAAGAGGACAAAAAAATGCTCCATTTTTACATTTGCCAAAGTAAAACAAATTTCTCACTGCATTCTGAACTAAGGATATCTCTTTTTTTGTCCCCAAGCAAAATGCTGTAGTAGCAACAGGAAACCTTATAATTAACAGAAAGTAGGAAAGATGAGTTATTTCAGAAGGTCATCATCTAATAAGTAGAACATGCCCAAGAACTGTTTCTCTGAATAACATTGCAACAACAAGCAGGCAAACAGGCTGGAAAACTTGAAGTGGCTCAAGTGGACCTAGACAGAGAATGTAAGGTTGAGCCGTTTAGCTCAGTGGGCTATGAAACATTAGGACATCTATGTTTAGATGCAATATTCAAGTGGGCTCATGATTGAGGGGTGGATCTGATCACTGAAGCTGTCACACAGGTCATTCATTAATGTAAAACATGCACTACAATCAAGCCAGCTACACAAGTAAAGCCTCCTTCTCTCATGCAGTGGTAAATTCAACTCAGATCTTCCAGGCTGTGAACTTGTCTAAACAGACAGAAATTTTGTGGTTTGCTATGAAACATAGAAACCAAAGGCAGGTTCCACACAGAATAAGTTACAAAATTTCCTGCACGGCTGTTTTTTTTGTTTTTTGTTTTTTTTTTTAAATCATACTGGTCCCTATCTAGAAGTCATCATTAGCTGATCTAGGAGATCATTGATGGCATGCAATATTATTAGGTCTTATGGGAAGGAAGAATGATATACCATATGCAGGAAGTCGGCAGAATTTTGGATGAATTAGAAAGTGAGTAGATTTTTAGCAAAACAGGGTGAAAGAGCATAATCTCAGAAGTAATAAGAGAGCATTAGACTTGATTAGTAGCACTGTAGAATATTTGCTCGTTTCAACAATCATTGAAATCAATCATTTTAACTTTTACCCCTCAATATGGCATTCTATTTTAAAGCTTCTCTAAATTCAATTTTGAAATGAAGTCCCCCGTGTTTGCTGTCACTTCAGAAAGAATTATTTCATGTACAGATGCACATTATATTTTCTATTTTGTTTTTCTTTGTTTCTTCTCAGAAACAGAGAATTCAGTTGACTCCCAGATGACTCTTCTTAATCTGATCTCAGCTCAGAGTGAGCCATTCTCCCAAAAACAAGATATATCAGGATTTCTAGGAGATCCATGTCATTTAATACCACAGAGGTGCCAATAAGTGTACAGCTTGCACATTCTGATCTTGAAGGATACACAAAGTTGTATATTAACATTACTATTTTCTCCAGGAAGGTGGGTCACAGATGAATTCCCAGCAGTTTGATGGGCCATGTAGAGCTTTGTTTCACCAGCACTATCTGAGCCATTTTTTTGCATGATATACACATGCCTTTGCAGTATAAATTCTAAGCTGTAAATGCTGAAGTTTCAACAAGAGCATTTTAAGCTTGTATTGGTAAAGTTGCTAGGGATCTGTTAATTTAGTCTAGTTCATTTAGTTATAGTTTCATTTAGCCTTTTCCCTCTCCCTGCTGGTGTCACAAAATCTGGTGTCACAATAGAGATGAATTGTCATTGCATACTTAATTTTTAAACACAGCATTTTACTCCCAGTGACCCAAGATAGGGTCATACAACACCTTACGCATTCAGAGATTCCAGACTCCTCATCTACTTAAACATGGTGAGACTACTTCTGGAATACTGTGTCCAGTTCTAGGCTCACCAGTACAAGAGACATACGGTCAGACTGGAAAGAGTCCAACAAAGAGATAGTTAAAGAATGAGAGTACTTCTCCTACGAGGAGCAATAAGAGAGCTGGGACTGCTCAACCAAGAAAAGAGAAGGCTCAGGGGGATCTCATCAATGTATACAAATGCCTGAATTGAGGGTGCAAAAATGATGGTACCAGGCTCTTGTCAGTGGTGCCAAGGACAAGGACAAGATGTTCTCTCTAAACACCAGGAAGTATATCTGTGCTGTGCAGGTGATGAAGCACTGAAGTAGTTTGTAAGGAGAGGCTGTAGAGTGTCTTGTTTAGAGATCTTTCAAAGCTGCCTGGAAGTAAGCCTGGGTGCCCTGCTCATGGTGTCCCTGCTGGAGCTGTTATTGGATCAGATGGGCCCAGATGTCTATTCCAACCTCACCCATACTATACCATTCCATAGGGTTGTGCTTCTCCTTAAAATACAGGCATCCTTGAAGGCAGGCATAATTATATTTTGGAAATAATAACAATAACAATATGGGACAGAAGATCAGAACCCAAAAGAATCCAGCCCGGATAATTACACTGAGCCTTAATCAACAAGATGCTGCAGAAACAATGAAATGAATCAGAAAATGTAGTTCAACTCACAGTGGCATGAACTGCCAGTTTTCCTTCTGTCTTTGGATGAAGAAAAAGTCAAGATCTGCTTTAAATTCTGACATCTGGTAAGTGTAGTGATATATGATTTGGCACACAAGCTAGTACATTGCACAACAAAGTATGCCATTTATGAGGCTCTCTAAAAATAGGAAAGCCATTTTTTTAAGTAGTGCAGTAAATAACAGAGTGGATATTTTAGATCAAGGGAATATATAAGCCTTGGGGCTGAATTCAAGGGAGAACATTTTTGTGGATTCACATCTTGAATTATCGAAACCATATGCCTGTCTCTAGTTTCTATATTACCCAGTGATCACCACTGCC
Organism: Lagopus muta; assembly: GCF_023343835.1. NCBI lineage: Eukaryota > Metazoa > Chordata > Aves > Galliformes > Phasianidae > Lagopus > Lagopus muta. The sequence goes on along the minus strand of NC_064439.1, from coordinate 10,886,459 downwards.
TGACATCTTGCAATAAATATTCATAATTGACTAGAGGTAGTGATACAAGAAACAAATTGATCTCAAATAATGTGGCCAATAAAATCTGAGCTGTCAGTTTCAAAATTTTCTTACACAAATGTATTAATGGGTCTTCATTGCTCAGATTGGCATGGAGTGGAAATTAGAAGCTTTAACATTGCTAAATGTCTTTAACTGTGCAATCTCAAGGAAAATCATTTCTTTGTTCATTCCTTAGCTGGAATGAGAATTTGGCTATTAATTTCAGGAGTAGAGCTTCATACTCTTGGGGTAGGACTTCCTGACTTAAATAAGAGCAGGCAGCTGCTGGTATCTTGCCTTTAGCAGTCATCAGAAGCAGGTGCTTAGGAAGGTGGTTAAACACAGGACTAGCTACACATAAAGAATCTTCCTGTCCTGTATGTATAAAATGAAGAAGTTATGGGAATACCAGAGCTAGAAGTTTAACCTGAGCAGGTGATAAACATAGCTGACTCTGACACACTGTTCTTCAAAGTTTTAAGAGAGGAATGGATGGGATTGCAGAGGAAGATAATGTATTAATTTGCTGAAACTCCAGTGGAAGTTTGCACTGGTAGATTGCACTGAGTTATGTTATTTCAGTGGTACTTTGTAGGTTTTAAAATGAGGCTCTGACTCTCTGACTCTCTGCTTAAGAGATTTAAACTTTTTAAAAATCTATTTTATCTCATTTTATGACTATTAGTCTATCATGTACTAGGTTTGCATATACTTATGTGCAAAATCCTATTTACTTCCAAATTTCCTGCTCTAATGATTTCTGTTATTTGTTCAGTACCACAGCATAGTGTGGGAAGAAGAATAATACATCAATTTTCCTTTTATATCAACTCCAGAGTTTTACCATCCATCCAGCTGGCAAGGCCCACAGAAGTCACTTTCTCATAAAGCAAGAGCAGCTCCAAGGCTGCAGCTTACAGTGCCAAACTACTGGTTCCCCTATACGTGGCCCCACATGCAATTATGCTTGCAACCTGGCTGCACCACATTTCCACTAGTGATTATAGGTCCCCCTTAACTTACGATTTTCAAAAATTTGTTGGACTAGAATGAGCATTTTGTTGCCATCAAAAAGCTTAGATGTCTATGAATTGACTATGAACAGAATTAGCCAGCATTCATGAGGTAGGTGCCATTCTCATCTGTGCTCTCCTATCTAACCACGTGTGTGTGCTGTTAAAATAAATGGGTCCTTCTCTTGCTATTTTGAAAAAAAAAAAAAAAAAAAAAAAAAAAAAAGGCATTAGAAGCCATAGGAAGGGCATAAGGTTAGGGAAAGAAATGTGGTCTTTGAGTTTTCCATTACTCTGCCAGCAGCTCTTTCTGGCAGCATGCTTATCTGCCAAACTCATCATTAATAGCTTTAAGAAATTCCAGCATGTAGCTCATCCACACTCCTGCTCTAATCCAAATATTAAACTTGCTTCCAGTTTCATACAAATTAGCTGCTCATCAACTCTTGTTATTACACAAACGTGTAGCAGCTGCACTGCAGAAACTGATTACTGTGAAACTCCTTCAATTCCAGCTCTCTTACACAACCTTCCTGTCATTTTACTCAATTGATTAACTCAATCCAATTTTACTATTAATTTAATTTCACTGTTGTCAAAGGCCTCATATAATTTTTCATATGTTTGTGTCTTTTGAGCCCATCTGTGCCCAATACATACTTAGATCAATTATTTAAAGAACACTGTTAGGCCTCAATAATTGACAGTATTGCCATCCATGAACAAGTATCGATTAAAAGTAAATATTTTAAAATTATATCAACTGCAAAATCTAATCATGTTGAAATAATATGGGTTATTTCATTGATTCAAAAATGTATTGTTCATTTCATCTTGCCATATTCAATGAAATTTTAAGCTAGACTTTGTGAACAATTCAGAGATTAGTTTAAAAAAAATAAAAATTAAATCTTGAAGATGTCAGAACCGATATTTCTGACTGCAGCCATTGTTAATTATTGTCAAACTTGTCTCTAAGATGCATCATCTGGATGTGTAAATTCTTCACACATTTCAATTCATGTTTTCTCCATGTGGAAAAAAAAAAGTCCAGATAAGTTGGAAAGTGGGAGAATTTTCTTGATCCAGTTTTCTGCCAGGAAAACTGTCCAGCATTTAAAAGTTAACCCTGCCCCCTACTCCTCTCCTCTTTAATGATGAAATAAAAGCTTCTCCAGGCAACAGTGTCCAACTTCTCTAACAAGTTCATGAGCACAGTAGCCATGTCTGTCTGCATAACAGCAAGACAGATTTTTCTTTATTTTATACGCAGCATTAAAGGATTCTTGCATTATAGTGCAAGATAAATAATAATAATGTATGAAGATCATTTCCTAAGTAAATCACAAAGCAGTCCATTCTAATACTGCGCTGCTATTTGTTTTACTTGTTCTGTGTAGATAAAACCACAGGTGTTCTGTTTTTTTCATGTGAAAGGTGACTGATCCATAAAACAAATAAGATGGGTGCCAGCTGCCCAAATTGCTCACTAATGCTGTTAAAACAGTGTGCTTTGTGTTTTCAAGAGAAAATCTCTTCTTTAAATCTATAAATGGCAGTGTAAATTCTCTTACATGTACAATAAATGTTCTGCCTGAAAGAAAATATTACTGTTCAAATGACTGGGTGGAATAAAACAAGGTTTTTTCAACAAGCACCAGTGATATATGCCCACAGGAAGGTGCTCATTTGGGTCCTTAAGATATGAATTTCCTGATGAACCATGAGACATTGTAGGACCCCATGATACATCTGAACAACACCTGAAATATATTCCAAGGGATACAAGGCCCTAATATTCTCTGTTCTTATCCTATGTCCAACACAGTTCTGGAAAACCTTTCCAACTTGATAACTAATAAAATGTTGGGGCCCTCTTTACCTATGCAAGGATACCTTGGAGTTAACTGCTATATTATTGTGCTGCCTTAACTTACAGATTAAACACAGGTACAAAATTTTAGTTTCCAAATAACTAAAGTTTCCAAATAACTCTTTCCAGAATACCAGATCAGCTCCTTGGCTGTCCTTTATTACTCTTTCTTGCCTCCTTCCCAAGCCAAGCAATAGCAGATGACATGCTGACAGCATTGTGCATTGCTAAGGGCAATTTCCACTGATAGATGATATGTCCATAACAGGTGAATCATCATTCTCATTTCTGTCTTTGAAATACATTAGTAACTATTAGTCAGTGTTATCATTGGACTTGCCTTCACAGCAGCTGCGCTGCTCTGACTGCGCCACTTTGTCACTGTCTCTGTCCCTTTGCTTGTCCAGCATTTGACATCATGGATGTTGACCTGCTTTGGCCTCCCTCTTATCAATATAAATTCCGTTATTCTAATTATCTGGCTTCTTTTTCACTTTTGCCACTTTTATTCTCATATATTTTAGAAGTCCCAATTTACTTACACATAGGTGAGATCTTATCTTCTTTGGGTAGCATAAATCCACTGTTTATAAAATTCACCCACACTCTGGAGTTGTAATCCAAATTCTGAATTTTCTAATGATTGTCTGAGAGCTTATTTTGTGTTCTCGTGGCTTTACAGGAAGTGATGAGTATTTCTTCATAGCCCTTGATATTGTTTATTTCTTCTTAGAAGGACGCTATCACTTACCGTGTACATGAAAAAAAGCTTTTGTCCACATCCTCCAATGAGAAGGATAGGATAAGGATATAAAGAAAATTGCTGATAGAATTAAACTACATTTCAAAGAGACTTGTGGGACAAAAATTAAAAATAAATATTTCTTGGTAGGCTCAGGAAACAATGTACAATGTAAATCAGGATCTTCTGCTCCCTTCTCTGCCTGTGAGAGTTTTGTATTCCAGGAACTGTGGAACGTAAGGTGATAGAAGCCTTACCAAAAGATGCAAAGCACTTCAAACTCTTTCTCTCCCCACTGGGCTCATCTGTCTTCTGCATTACTAAGTAAACAGCCAGGTCATGAAGAATTAATCTTGCAGAGGTTGAAAGTGCCATAGCATTTGCCAAGAAACTTTTCAGTTCAGAGCACAGATTAAGCAACCACAATAGAGAAGAAGCCTGATGAAATGGATCATAATCGGTTTTCCTGTGAGGCAGCTCCACAGGATTGTTGCCTCAGAGGCTCCCCACGACCGTGACAGAACTCTGGGTCTCTTATCTCTTTGGGATTTCATCTCCTGTCTCCTGATGTATGTGAATGAGATGTGCTGTTGCTTCTTCTCCCAAAGTTCTGACAGGAAGAGTCAAATGGGTCATGTTCCTCCATAGACTCTGCTCAAAGATTTGGTCCAGTGTCCTTCTTGCAGGTGTAACCCCATGCTGCGCTATGAACAACAATGCTGGGAACCACCACAGGAGCAAAAAGAAGAGACCACTTTTGTCTCTTTACCAAATATTGGGTAGCTGTTCTCTTGCTACATCATTCTTGAGCATGCATTTGTTACTGTACTGGATTCAATAATAAAATATATTAGTGTTCAGTGCAACATGAGGCAGGCTCTCTCCTGCACCTGCATCAGTTTCTCTCTTCAGCACTTCTGGAATAAAAATAATTTCTTGCAAAGTCGCTTACACTTGCTTCTAACTTTATTGTAATAGACACTGACCTTTCAAACCACTGAGACTACAGGGGGGCTAAATTATAGAGTCTGCCTCCCTAGATGCTCCTTAGCTGTCATAATGAAGGAAGTTTACAGTGGGAAAGTGAATGAAACAAGCATGTTTTTAACCATATGGTAATTATCTGCTATCTGTGCAAAAGACATAAAGTGTTGTTTACCGGTTGTGAAAAGAGCATCTGAGAAGGGATTCCCTGGAGAGAGAGTGGGGGAGATTTGGCACAGTGTCTGCTCTTCAGCTGGCTTGTAATAGAGCCTATCAATTTGGAATATGCAATTGTTTGCAGGTGAAGACTGGTCATGGCTGGCACAAAATGTTTAAGGGGCAGATGATTGTCTTGTCAAGCAGATAGAGGTTTTATAAACTCTAATTGAATTTTGCAAATGCACGATTGTTGTTGAGCTTTAAAAGTGAAAACAAAAAAATATGTAAAATGACACTTTGATATTGGAAATACATTAAATAAGAAAAAGTTACTCAGATAGTAGAGTCATTCAAAGATTAATTAGCTGTAAGCTGTATTCACTCTCTTAAAATTAAGTACAATGTAGTTTGAAGTCTCTTTTCTTGCAGTACCGAAGTAATAAATTCTTTAAAAAAAAAAGAGGGTGGAGAGAAAGAAAGGAGAATGTGTCATAGTTATAATTGTAACCACATAAGATTGCAAATCATTTAATTTTCAGTACATTAAATTGTTCAGAATAATTGCCATGGCTCATTTGCACAAATCTACTTAAACTGCTTTTGTATTTCAATAACAAGCAAATTGTGAAAATCCAGGCAAATCATTTGCACTATACAGGCTGAACCTAATGCACACTTATGATCCCTTAAAACTACCTGGTAAAGCATAGACAGGTTCAGCCTCAGGCATGTAAAAAACAATTTTTGGTGGAAACTGATGTGCTAACTGTCAAGTAAAGAGAACTCATTTCATGGTTTCATTTCTTTAACTGAATTTTTTCAGCTTTAGCCCTAAAAACAGCAGGTTTTTTTCAGTGCTGAATGCTGAAAGTATTTACAATCTATTTAATGCTCATTTCTTATGAACGATTCTTCGGAGTGGTGGGCATACATGCTGTGGTAAAAGCACCACATTTTGAAACAAGAATGTGCCTGATCAGTCTTTAAATCAATTTTCCTTTTTGTATTTCTCAAAAAACAACATGTTTGCTGGAGAAGGAAAATGTACATTAGTCAACTTTTATTTGTACCTTCACGTAGACATTTCAGGGAAGGAAAATGGGAAGCTGAATTTTATGGGTGAAAGAAGCTCATGAATAAGAGTATAGGAGATATGCATAAACAGAATAACCCATGACAATATATAAAGAAAATGGAGGCAGGATCCTAAGCAGAGTGTGATCATTAAAGGAGGCATGCAGAAGCAAACTGAGAAGGGTTTAAGAGAGCAACATTATGAAAGTGGTGGGAAGGCAGGTTGACTGACAGATTTGAAGGCAGCAACAAGGAAAAGCAGCTGAAACCCTTAAGACTGGGACAAAAAGAACCCTGTTCCTCACCATTATATTTTGTCCATCAGTAGCTCCTGAAGATGTAGGAGCTGACCCTTAAAGTCCTTACTTGTACTAGCAATCCTTTGGTATCTGCCAGACTTTCAGCCAGGTTACCTACTAGACTGGTGTTTCAAAAAGTCTGTAAGTCGTAAATCTTTCTTAGCAGAGTTATTATCTTTCAGGCTTTAAAACCCACCACACATTTATAGTGTCATTTAAATGAAAAACAATAATATATGATATACTCTGAATACTATACTTAATGAGCTATATTTTCTTTTAAAATAAGATTACAGAGTATAGCCAGTACATTGTGCTGCCGTAAATTTCATGAGACTTTTTTCCAAACACCTTAGTCTATAAAAGTCAATGACTCACAGAGCAGACATAATCTAAGGGAACTTTGACCTTTTGTGTAATGACAGTCTTACAGCCTGTCTTGTCAATGCTCTGCTTCCTCTGAGTGTTCTCTGAAGACCTTAGTAAAATAGCCATTAAGGCAATTTCCATCTGGAATTTGCATTTTAATAATTCCATAATTATATTTAAGGAGTCTTCTTTATGTGATGCTTTTTTTGTATCATTACTCAATGGCCCACACAATTATTCACCCCTTAACTCAGAGCCCTCCTCCACGTAGAACTAGAAGAAATAGGCTGCAAGAGGTGCAACGGAGCTGCTGTTGTTTCGCAATGACTGTCAGAACAAGCTGGATGTCTTTATTTAAACAAGATAAATATTACTATTTCTCAGATAGATCTGGGTACAGGTTATTTAAACCTAACGGCATAAAAAGCCTTCTGTTTCTGAGCACATCAACCCATTTCTGTCTTACACAGCTGCCATTCACAGTAATCTCAGTCAGGTGTGCAGAGGCTGAGCTCAGGTGACATTTTTTTATTTTTTTTTTTAAAGCAGAGACAAGATGTGTTTTTGTCTATGAATTATGCCTCCTGACTTTCTTCATCTCTGAGTTTGCCTTGACAGATGCAAAAACACGATACCTATCCATATTTTTCTTGGCTCAAGTTGTAAGTTCTTATTTTTGTAGCTTTCCCATGTTTTACAGCAATGTCTGTGGGCATGTTTATGCAGTGGAAAGTGTAACTTTTGGTTACACTAGAAGTAACTGTGGTAGAGGATCTGTGCTGCTTTTGACAAAGAAATTTGCCCTTCATCTGCCTTAATCTCAATAGCCAAAAGCCATTACTCCCTTGATATCAGGGTATATGCAGCAGACAAGGATAAAATTGACTTTCATTTACTAAGATGACATTCAACAGGAGATGAAAATGATTTTTTGTGATTATTTGTATTGAAGTCCTTGGGTTTCTTGAAAGTGCTTTGTGTGAAACCAGGCTTGAATGGTTTTGTAGAAGGTCAGGCAAGCAGCATGCCACATATTTCATGTTAGTGAACATCCTACGTTTGTAAACAGTTACCTGTCTCTTATCAGGAATCTGTGAATGCACCTGCTGAAAAAGAATAAAACTTACTCACAAATGTGGGTTGAGTAATTCAAATGTACTTTTCAGTCTATGTCAATTACATTAATTATGGGAATACAAAAAGGAGGAGGACAGAGGGGGAATTAAGGTAATTTAAAAGGAGTTAATGGAATTTTGCATTATTTGTCCCAAAAAAATTTTGGATGCATTTTATTGTTTTCGGAAGAAACTGTACTAAGCTCTTCTATCTTTATTGGTTTATATATTTTCTTTTCTGATTGTTTATTTTTTGTTTTTGTTTCATCTTCAGCAAGTCAGAAAATGCCAATAATGGTATTGTTTGCTGCAAAGAAGACAAGAAAAAAAAAAATGCACAGAAAGCAAAAACTCAACATTGTGGGTATTACTTTATACTGAATTGCATACTACATCAACCTTTGTGCACTGTTCTACAAATAACACCTACATTTAGCTCATTGTAGACAAGCTGTGAACTCCAACAAGTAAATATCTAGTGAACCATATCGACATTCACTGTTTTCACAGTTGTAGTGGAAATGTTAAGTCAAGGCCTAAACCAGGGATTGAACACCTGGTGGGAAGGCAGGGCCAACCCAAATGTGCTCAGCTGCGTGAAATGTGCTTGAGTGACCAGAAGGGGTAGAGTCAGGATTCATTCCTTTCCAAACCTCACTGGAGGGTTGGTAGTGGATGTGAAGGTGGGTTGTTGGCGAACCTTGTCTACTTGAGGTATTCTGAAGGTAAGCAGCTTTTTTTCTTTGTTTCTGTATCTAAGGCTGTTTCACTTGGGCTTATGCTCACTTGCTGTAGCCTGGGACTCTGTTAACCCACTATCATTGCTGTGTTTTTCAACACATAGCATTACAACAGTACTTAAGGTGACTTCAGACTGTATTCTGTACTATCCTACCTGGTAATTGATGCTGGTTTGAGCTTAATAAAGCAAGACGGACAGCCAAGACAGATGTTTATTACCTTTCCTAATTCTAAGAGTCTTAATCTGAAACAGTGGAAAAGCTCTTAGCTGTATTCTGGAGCAGTGTATTACTTGTTAGGTTCTATAAAATTGAAGGTGTGATCTGGAAAAGGGCATACAGACTGCCCTTCTGTCACACATCAAAGCAAGAAATGTGTCTCTGAAACATCCCTTTTCTATACTTCGCTTCTTAATTTCTTATGTATTTTGTTTATCAGTTCTTTAAGTACATTGGTATGTTAATTTCAATGAAATGCTTTAAGCATAAACTTTTTTTGCTAAGAATGGACACTTAGAAGGTGAGGCTATGAAATTGGATAAAAATTACTTGATTTCTTTATCATTAATTGCTTAAAATCTTCTCAAATAAACTTTTTTTTTCTCTTATCATTTAAGGAACTTTCAATAGAAAGATTTAGCCTTTTTTACATATGTACCTTTACTTCTGCTTTTTCTAATATGTTCTTGAACAGTATTTTGACTGTTAAATGGTAGTATACACAAGCTGGTAATTTTTGCTTTGGGGAAACTCTAACCTATCGATTCTGTATAGACCACTGAATATGAATGCAAAGAATTTATGTAAAATATTCTTGGCAATGCCGGATTCAGGAAACTGACAAATTCGTTCAAGTGAATAAGCCTGACTTTAGGATGTTAGCATTTTTTTCTTTTCCCTCTAGAAGGACTAAGTGGCTGAGAATACTGAATGGAAATGTTGGGATTTAGTTGAGCAGTAGTATGAGTTCAGTGTGTTTTTTGAATGTGAATGTGGTCTCATTGGCAGGAGTTGCACACAGATGTGTGGTATTAACATAGTGGATAATTGGATATTGCGAATGAATTATCCAAATGTGGTGACTAACAGGATAATGTCCTTAGCTTATGTATTCAATGCTCCTCTAATGTTAAGAAGGGGGGAAAAATATAAGAAGAAATTCCTTTTTACATTTGGATTTTTAATCAATAACAGTCTAAATTATCTTGATGCAGTTCGCTATATTTGTGTATATACCTCCATTCTTCTATGTTGAATGTATTCCCATAATAATATATTCCTGTACATATAGAGATATATGCTCATCGCGTGTTTACTTTGTTTTAGGAGATATATGATGTGCAGCAAAATAACACATTCTGTCAGTGGGCTTCACAAAGTTAAGAAAAGGTTGACTTTTTTTTTTTTTTTTTTTCAGTACAGTGCCAGAGAAAATCCCATTACTTCTGTAAGAGTAGTGATGATAAAGCTTAGATGAGTAAATCAGAAGGACAAAATGGTGGAGAAACTGGAGATCCAGCTATGAAGGATCTTGTATATTATCACAGGTTGATCAATCAAGAGGAAATGCACTGATTCTTATCAGTTAAAAATCTAATACTGATATTTTTATTCCAAATCTTTTATCTTTCCTTTTTTGTTTGTTTGTTTTTCTTTGCTCATCATAGGTGGTTCTCTGTTTTGGTCAGTTCAGTTCCTTTTTTTCACGCAACTCTTTACTATAAAAAGAAACCTTTTGAAATTTTCAGATGAAATATTGTTGTCTACTGTACTTGGCATGGAGTTTTTCTAAGCCTTGTTTTCCTTACTGTTACTTAAAAGGAAATATTGTGGTGAGTTATACATTCAGGTTCTACTGAAAACTAAGTTGCTTTCCCACCTGCATCTTTATTTACAGAGCACTATGCATTTAATTCTTTAAATTAGTGAAGGGTTCCAAAAGTCATCCTTATCTGCAGACCTGGTTAAAACACAGCTTAATATCTGATGTTCATATAGTGTTACCGTATTGTTTTCTTGTTTGACTAATGTGCCTGTGGTGAATATTTCTGCTTACTATTTTGAGGGATGTTTCAGAGATCAGATATACTGCCGTTCATGTAATTTTTTCTTTGAATATTTAGCTTGGGCAAGAATTTGCTGTTTTCCGTTATAGTTACAGAAATTACCCAGTCTCTGTTGTCTGAATGCACTTTTCTCATCATAATTGTCACCAGATTTATTACCAAAAAAAAAAAAAAACCAACAAAAAACAAACACTGTACTGTTTGCTGAACTATGTTTCAAAAATAAATTCAGAAAATGGATAAACATTTCTATAATCTAGAAAATAATGTAAAATATTGGACTTAAAGCTTATGAGTTCAAATAGTTAAAAACATTATAAGAGGTACAAGGCAGAATAAATCCATCAAATAACTTGCTCCTGGCTAACTTATATACGCCAGATGGATGTACATGCTGTAACATTAATTTTAATGGGTTTGTCTTAAAAGGTGTGTATGTAGGTGTGCCAAAGACAGAGCATATGCAATAGAAAAAGCGTAATATTTTATTTCTCGATTTCGGCAAGAAAGAAGGTAAAATTAATGGAAGGCTATTAGGTACAAGAGCTATTAAAGGAGAAATTCATGTGTTGTTAGGAAAAATATATTTCGGGAAAAATAAAGCCTTTAAAAACAAACTTCTATAGAGATCCACAAAACTAAGTCAGTAATTTTTTATTACTTGAACATTCTTAATTTTGGCTTAAGAAAACAGCCGTGCCCTAAATGCTAATAAAATTTCTGTGAATGAATGTATATGGCTTAAAATGGAAACAAGATTTGACATGAAGTATTTTTTTTTCATTCCAGATCAGATAGATGTATTGCTTTGTGTTTTGTTGTATCACTTACTATTTAAAAATCACAAATGTTGATCCCTTAAAGAATCAAATCTTACACTTCAATATAAAGTCACTATAATGTCTTTCAACATATAACTATAAAATTATGGATGAAATCTAATGAAGAATGTGCAGTGCAGACTGCTGCTCTGTCATAACTTACAGAAGGTCTGAATCTTTTAAAAAAATGTCTGGATGCCTTTCCCCAGCCTGTAAGTCACCTCTCAGAGTTTTCTGTGTGTGCAGAAGCAACACAAGCAGCAAGTTTCTGTGAATATTCCACTTCTGTCACTTTACTTCTCTCCAGTGTAAAGCCTTTAATTTTGATTTTGAGCAGGAGTCTGTTTTTTTTTGTTTTGTTTTGTTTTGTTTTTTTTTTTTTGGGGGGGGGGGGGGGGGGAGCGGGCAGTTGGGGGGGAGGGAAGGAGGAAGAGGTAAAATAGAAGTCTCTGTTTTACCAGAAACATGATACTCATGAAAGTAGGCTAAATTTTGAGATGAACAGTACCATCTGGTGTATAGATGAGTAAGTTTGGACTTGCCCTCATTTCTGGCTTGGGCATAATTTTTGGTTGTGAATCATTTTGTTTCTCTTGCCCTGCCTGCTTCCTCTGCCTTGATTTCAGTATTACCTACTGGGATCAAGGACTAGATGCTTTCTTATTCTAAATCTTTCCATTGGTCCTAATACTAAACCTTCAGATTATACCATAGTACAACATCATAAAATACATTACAAAACTTCATGGAAAATGAATACATTTTAATCTTGGGACAGGGTTGGAAGAGCACAAGATCTTGAGGAGTCAAAGCACAAAACATGACCAGAAATATGTGATTTCACCTTAAGCCATACTTGACCTTGTCATCACAACTGGCAATTTAAAAATAGTCTTAAGTTAATAAGTTAATAGCTAAGTTAATACTTAGATTTGATAATGTGCATGAAAGCTTTTCAGTCTCCAAAATATACAAGAGTTCTATTGATTAAACTTATCATATAACACAGAAGCTGGCTAATCCCTCACAATGTGCTTAAATGTGAAGGAGAAGCAGTGTTGCAGGCTGGAAATGCCACAGTGAAATGCGAACTATTAATGCAGCATTGTGAGACATATCTCAGGTTAAGATGGCAACTGCCACCGCACTGCCAAGGGCATCATTTTAAAGGGTAACACTGAGTTCAAGAAAGACATGTAGGTTCAAAACATGTCTATGTTGAAATGAACAGGAAAGAGTTCAGTATTAGTTTGTCAAGCCGCAGCAATCCGCATTGCTGCCAGCATGCATTAGGAAACAGCAGCACCTAACTCAGAAAAATCTCCCAAATTTTTTGAGAAACTTTAGTCGTTTACTGAGACATCTGTCTTCACCATTCATCCCCCTTCCTTGTCTACTCAACACATCAAGAGCAGTCCAACTTTTCAGCAAAAAAAACATGACAACCAGTTATATCCACTCTCTTGCCCCCAAAAGGAAATAAGCCATTGGAAGCAGTTTTCAGGACCTTGGAAAAAATACTCATCTATCAGTAAATAACATCTTTAACTTCTATTAAAAACTGAGCAGTGATTGTCTAACACCTGGCAGTTATAGAATAATAGAATCAGTAAGGTTGGAAAAGGCTTGTAAGGTCATCTAGTCCAACCATCCACCTATCAGCAATGCTGCCCACTAAACCACGTCCCTATATACCACACCTACATTTATTGAACTCCTCCAGGCTTGGTGGCTCCAAAACCTCTCTGGGCAAACTGAACTGAACTGTGTTTTGGATGATGGTAGTTCAAAAAACACTTCTACTAACAATATGTCCTGTGAGCTCCTGAAAATTATCGCGTCTGATCAAAGTAAATATTTAAGGGAAAAAGCATAGGAATAAAGTACTGTCTTTCATGCTTTAAGTAAGAGCTACATTGCTGAATGTCTGTGGATGCGGACTTGGGCACTTTTTTTTCCAGTTCGTAAGTGAATTTAAGTCTATCTAAAGTAGAGGAATTTTAGGGGGATGAAATAGATTTTTCTCTTCATGACTTGAGAATATCCAGGAGATTTTTTTTCACAGAAATTATATGAGAAGACTAGCACTACTTCTATGACAATAAAGAAGGGAGGAGATATTATATATGATATAATATAGATATATATGTACATTTCAGCGGTGTGCAATCAGTTTGTGGCCTGATGTTGGTAAAGGCAGGATTTTAAGTGTGATTGACAGAAGAAACCCTAGGGCAACCCTCTAAAGATGGCCATTATCATTTATTAAGCAGGTGTTGAAATGAATTGGTCTTTTATCGTAATGCAGATTTACAGTGCATTAGGCAATCCATTTTTCAATTTAGTGTACTGCCTCTGATAAATTAACAGATGTCGATTGATTTTTTTTTATTTTTTTTTTTCCTTCAGTCCCCCTGTTTACACCTGACAGCCAGTGCTTTATAGCTCAGCAGTTATTTGAAGTTATAAACATTATAATTAGCAATTTTTTAATTAGGCTGACAATTAACAGGAGATTTGCAAAGCTGCTAATTTGACATGTCATACTCTCCACAGTGTTTATGTTAACCACTACTTGAGTGAATTCAATTGAACAGAAATATGGTGTCTGCAAAATCAATCTCAGAAGAACCCTTCTCCCCACTTGGCTAGCATTATGGCACTTCAGGCAGAGAAGTGGGACTTCAATGAAATTTTACAATATGACAATTCAAACAATTGAAGTTTAAGCAAGGCAGTCGTGTTAGCTCAGAGATGCAATTAAGCATTATGTGCCAAACACAGGCATGTTCAGAGTTGCTCTTTTGTTGTCGTTGCTGTTGCTTTTGTCATGTTAGAGTTCAAATTTGTTATTTGATAAAGTGTGAGACAAAATAAACAAACTAAACAAAAAAAAACCAAACCAGTCTCAGCTCTGAAGATAACTTTAGTTACTCGAGTTAAGCAAAAGAAAAAAAAAAAAATCACTGATATTTACTGTGGTCACTGATGAAATCCATGTACCATTTCCAGTAGAATTCTGAATATCTCTGTGCCAACCAGAATGTTGTGAACAGAAGTGCTACCACTTCAGCAGGTGGGAATTTTTTAGCTCTTTCCCCTAATCAGACCTTCCTTCAAGTAATAAGAAATGCTTTTTTTCTGATTTAATTTTGGCATCTTTATCTACAGAATTCTGTTGGCACTCCTGACATTGAAAATGCTGGGTGGATGCAGGGCAGTAAGTAGAATGCTTAGCAAGAGAGAGGAGTTTGTGTAGGAAAAGAGGCAACTGATAAAAAAAGTGGGTTGCCGTCAACATGGTTAAGATAAATTAGTGGGGCAGCCTGGGAAAACACGTTTTTGGTAGGTTGTAATTTAAAGGACCAGAAGTAATATGTTCTTAGCTCATTTCTGTGAATTAAGATAATTGATCACATCCACTTTGTAAGGGGAAAAAAGGTTAGCATTTCTATACTAATAGACTTGATTTTTAACTAGCAAGGCTCTCTTTATTTAAGAATATGGATACTTCCTTCCCTTATATAGCTGTTTTTTTAACTTTATTTCACTCTTTTTGTCAAGCCATTTACTTTCATTAGGTACCTACTTTTGTATTTTGTTTCTGTGTTGGCTTGTCTCTCTTCTCACTTGGTATTTCCACCAAATGAGCTACCATCAGCCTTTGAACTAGATGATGATAACAATGAAAATAAAGAGAACAGAAAAATAGCCTCTTGCACATCTTTTAAAAAGTGTACTTCTTTAATCCCCTGTAGCCATCAAAAGATATTTTGTACCCTTTCCCATGTTACCTTTTTTGCTCTGAAATCCTCACATGATGGAGGTAAGATCCATCCCTAACTTGACTCTAGATGAAGCACCAGAATGTGCGGAAAGCAGTGCTCACCAAAATACTCACTCCCTGCAGTCTTCCGATGGGAACTTAAAGAAGAACCCAGACGCAAAGTTATTGAAACCTTTCCTTCTTCTAATACTATTGCTTGCATGTATACGTAACTTTAGTTACTTTCTGAATGTGCTTGCTTCACAGAAGCTGTTTGAGAATGAAAAAAATGTTATACTTGGTTTTCACTCCAGTCCAATAGGATGATAAGGAAGGGCTTATTTAAATAGGGAGCTCAAGAAAGACCTCAGAAATTGATTCAAAATGGAAATAATACTTCATATGTATTTCACTTCAAATGGGAGCTTTAATAGACAAAAAAAATATATGTAGATTTAAATAAAAATATGGCCTCTACTGGGGACATTGAATTTTGTTTTACTGGGGAGTCTTTACATAGTGACAGATCCTTGGTACAAATTGTCATAGGACCTGCCTCTGAAGTATCTTATTTTTTCACATGAAGTTAATAATTCAATTTTGCATACCCTTTCAGTGACTAAATGGGAACGATTTGGGGGTTTGCTGCCCAATTTTTTTTTTTTTTTTACAATGTAAAACTTAAATGCCAATTTATTTTTGGAGCAGTTAAATGAAGGGCATCTTGAAATAGCTCCATCAGAACAAATGAAGGATCAATACCAAGTGAGTTACAGTTAAATATGTGGAACTGTGGCTCCAGTATCTTACTATTTTTGAACTTAAATTGTTTTAATTAGCTGCGTGGATAAAACCGTACTTGACATGAGGTATACTGAAGAATCCATCTACTATTTCTTTCATATAAAATCCCAGTTGCTCATTTCAAACAGTGAGTCAAATGCTGCTGGCAAAGAGTGCTGTTAATGGGCAAAGTATCCAGTTTTTACCCTGTGGGACCAACACCCACCCCAGAAGCAGTGATTCTCCTCTGAGAATGAGTCAGAAAAAAGTACTTGATCACGAACAGCGTTCACTGCAGAACTTATCATCCTTACATTGATAGGGCACAAAAGAAAGTTGTGTATTATGAAAATGTCCTTGGGAAACTAAGAGTCAAGGGTAATACAACAAATGAGTAGGAGGAGACTTTCAGGGGAAATTTTTAAAAAGAGAGAAGAGAGGAGAAAGAGTTGTTTAAGACTCTGAGTTCAAACTGCATTTTCCTCATCAGCAAGCTGAGGTACATAAAAGAAAGAGTGTTGTGGTAGGTGAACAGGCTGCAAAGTGAAATATTTACAAATGGATCAGGGAGACAAATTTTATGTAGAGAGAAGCTGAAGAAGGACTAATGGTCAAGCCTGAGGGTATTTTGTTAGCATGGGAGAAGCTAGTTAGTTTTAAATAGTGCTTACAAAAAAAGGGAAGAGACTATTTCTCCTTGTCATGGTACCATGGATTAAGGAGACAAATAGGTGGTGTAGACTATGTTGGTGTTATGTATGCCACTGGCAGAGTTCAACCCATCAGAGTATCAAACCATATAGCCAGAAAGAAAGTGTATGTTATAAGGGAAAATAAGTCTTTATTACAAAGCCCAATAAAATAGATAGTGTGGGAGAAGTGAGGGAGGGAGTTTAGCTCCATAGTGCAAACCGGTTAGTGCTGTTACAGTCTTTTGAACCTCTTGAATAATGTCAGGAAGGCCTTGTCCTCTAATGGTAAAGGAGACAAAGGAGACACTCTGCTAATGAATATCCCAGAACAGGACGTGAATAACACTCTAATTGATAAAACTATTTATTTTGAGCTGTTTATTTAAGCACAGGAGGATTCCTAATGGAGCCATCAGACCTCACTCATTGGCTAATAGTTTAATTAGGCCCATCTGGTGGAGGCTGTGGAGAGAACTGTCCCAGTTCTCATATTGGCAGAGAGGTAATTTGTCATCCCGTGGCCCAGTGACTGGCACGCGAACATCTCTAAAGCCAAACAGAAGCTCAGCAATCTGTCTCACATGAGAATAGCTGAGAGCTGTTGGAGGCATTTTTGTGGTTCACCTTGGCATACTGAGGAGAAATGACGCTATTCTACAGCATCCTTGAGATAACCTCAGTAGAGAAATCAAGGCAGATTCCCTGAAAGTCAGGTTAGTCTTGCCTGTGTCAGCCAAACCAAGTATAGAGAAGAGATGTTTTTCTCTCTATTTCTTAGCATCCCCTCTTTCACACTATCCTAATAAAACAGTATGGTAAGGATGTTTTCTATTAGTTTCTATTAGGGGAATCTTTGCTTCAGGTACAAGAACAGCAATGCTAAAGAATTCATACAACCAGTCTGTAAAATGTGTATATTGATAAAACTATGGTTTAATTCAACGGAAGAAAGGAAAAACTTCAGAACTTACGGTAATTTCCTTAAATGCTGAAATAAGTGTTTTCTTCCCAGCCTGGTGTTACAATTAGTATAGGTTTTAGAAGATGTTAAAACCACATTTGCTTCCATAGGGAAAACGTGAGAGAAATGGGAGACAGCAAGAAGTCACATTTATTTACCCACTAGAGTTTATGTGGCACTTTTTTCTTATTCTTTATTGTAGTATCACCCTCTGCCTTATAAAAAAAACCCTAAAGCACTTAATATGTCAAATGTTGGCTTTTTTTTTTTTCCCCTGTCTCATAATGTCAGTGCTGACTAAACTAAAAGAAGCGAAAAGCTCATCCAACACAAACATTGCTGTTTCCACTATAAATGACACTTGGAGACTCTGAATAGTCTCAAAGGAGGCATCGTCACTTAAAAAATCTTCAAGTCAATAAATCACTCATTTTTATAGATCTCGGGTACCTATCTGTACCTTAAGAAATGAAAGATGGAGACAATACAGTCATTAAAAGGAATTGATTCTTGAGAGCTGAAAGCATCTGAATTGAATGTTTCAATTAATCTAATGGGCTAGTAGTCCATTCTAATCTCTTAACCAAAAAATATTAGTAACGTTAAATATATATATATATACACTATATATATGTAATTGGCAATATTCACTGTAGTTTTATAAGTATAGGTTGGTACTCTTTTATGATTGTAGGATTTTTTCATGAGCTAGACATTGCAGAACCAAAGCACTGTATTTGAATGGCATAGATTAGATTCTGAACTCAGCTGCTCTCACCTTACCTGGTTGTGCAGGCTGTGTCAGATACACAGTTACGCGCTCACAACTGATAGATACTAATTCCTGTCTATAGTTTTTACAGTGAATAAATGCATTTTAGAATTAACACAAGTGAGTTCAAAGAGTTCCAATCTGCAGTTTCATATCTTTGGAAATAGTGTAGTTTATCAAAATTTTGCCAGTCCAGTTCCCTATTAATTAATTTTGCCTCATATGCAAGTACAAGCATCATTAGTTTGTATCATTTTTTGCAACATCGGGAAAGAATCAGGAAGTCAGTTTTGTGCTCAGCCTGATAAACTGTCAAGACAATTTTGCTGGCAAAGTTAGCTGAAGCAGCGCAAATATTTACCAAGAGATTATCTATTCTTAAAACAAAGTCACTAATCCAGCTTGTCTCTTCCAGACATAATTCTGAACATGTATACTGAGCTTGCTAAAAGCATAGTAACAAAAATGTTTTGCAATGTAAGAGCCTCATGATTATCTGCTGCCTTCACCCAAATCTCTTTTGAAAACTCCTTGTTTCGGTCTTGCTGCATTGTGAATTCTGTTTTACTTACAAGAGTGGAGGAGACAGTGGATAAACTGAAAACATTTTTATTATTTATATATGCACTTGACTGGTAATGGCTGGGATTTTGATTCCTACCAATCAGTTTTCTCATCACTCACCTGTCTTACATGTCAGCGCTACATGGGCAGGTGACAGACTTGTCCTTGTTTTCCAGATGAAATATGGTGTGCCTTCTGTCTAGTTCTTGTCTTGGATTGGTACTCTTATGATGCAAATCATTCATAATAAGTAAAATGCTACCAAAACAGTGCAGCGGTTATACCTACTTACTGTTGGACAAAAAGCACTACTGCCTTATGTCATTTACAGAACACGGAACAGAGTTGATCTGCCATCATCTCTGGGCCTGTAAAGGCAGCTCGTAGAAATGAGGCCCTGTAGATGAGAACAGCGTGAAGCTGCAGTGTTGAGCTATATGGACCACAGTAGCCGTATCCCTACCAGCTTGGCAGGTAAAGGAATGCATTTCCAATGGGTATTTTCCACTGGATCTTGAAGTCCTGGTGCGTCAAAGAGAGGCAAACAGGATACGTTCCTAAAATTATCACATGCCATAGATACAGGGCTGCCCATTTCCCCACCTGTGGGAGAACAGCCCGTAACCCGGTGCATACAGTGAAGACAAAAATGGCACTGGGCTAACAGATTATTTCACTGAGACCCAGAATAAAGTGCTGGATTACTTCTGGGGCCTCAGAGAACCCCAATGTAGATGAAAGGAATATTTTTCCTACAAAGAATGAGAAAAATATGAATCAAAGATTTGTTCACTCTTGTGTGTTAGGAAATGTGATCCAACAGGAAAAGGCTCAAGCTATCAATTTGTCTTTGTGGAAGACTGTATGGTTATTTATCTTGTTTAATTATGTTTCAAAGCCTACATGTGCTGCAATAAATAACATTAGGCAACAATGAAGGGAACAGCACAGAAAGCTGACTGTAACTTGTCCCTCTCACCCTTTTCACTTTAACCTCCACAAAAATGTGGGTTTTTCCATGTTGTCAGATATTCGAGACTGTGATATTTCTGGAAGCAAGTGAAACACAGCTGCTTGCTGATTAAGGGGATACAGGAGATGGCAGGATTGCATTAATATGATGCATGTGCTGCTACTCAGGGACCAGCAATTTCCCAAATTTGGTGCCAGATACACACACACGGTCGCACCTGAGCATGTCTGAAAATGTGGTGCTTCCACCAAAGACTAAGCAGAGTTTATTATCGCCTGTGTGCTAGAAAATAGGCATAAAATTCCTTGACAAGGATTGGAAAACCACCAATACATCTTGAGGAAGAAATCCTGTGAGTCTGAGGCATGGTTTTCATTTTAACTCCAAAGATGCCAGCTAGAAAGAGCATTTGAGCTGTGAGATTTTGGAGGTTGTGTCTGGCCAAGTCTTCTGCATGGTATAACCATATTCAGAAGTAATTTTTTAAAACTTCATTTGGGAGGTTTTCAATCAGGATGCTTATGAAGGGGGTGCTTTGCTGACTGAATGACCTCTCTCCAACTTTTGCATTTTTTTTGAAAGTTTGTCTCATGTTGGGCTCACTGCTCTCTCTTGGAAATCTTGCTGCTTAGTGTTTGGAAGTAAATTAAAGAGAATTAACTAAGAATTTTGTAGGTCTAATTTTGACTCTAGAGCTTTTTTAGAGTTGTGATGGCAGTAATGTAACAATTTATCTTGCAGACAAATCTAACAACAGTGACATAATTTCAAAAGCTAAACAGTCTTTCATGTTTCTTTCAGTTGCAGAGAACTGTTGGGGTTTTCATGTATGCTTTGCCTTTGTAAAAACATAGAGTTTGAAGTGTGGGATCATAGATCATCCTTCATACTCATTAGTGTTTTAATGGCTTCTCAATCATTAACAGATTTGATGTAGCTACTAGAAAGTAAAACTGGGTTTTGATTTACATCTGCACCTCATAGTCCGGTAGTAATCAGTCATATTTCGTCTTACCAAGTGTGATGCTGGGTCTCTGAAATAAATTTTCAACTCACTGAAAAAAGTAAGAAAGGAAAATTCAGTATGTCGTCTCCAGTTTCTGTCAGAAGTCTTAATTCTGATTTGATATTTTCGCAGATTTCAGAGAAAATTATGTCAGAAACAACTATTAGCAATATAACATGAAAATGTAAGTTGAATGTATTCTACACAAATTAACCATATATTGTAATAACAAAAAGCAAAATAACCATTCATAACAGAATGATCTGCATATATTCCAATATAGAGAAGATATTTGAAGATATGTATTTTTTGTGGTTTAGCCTGGCAGGTGTGTCTCAGCACCACACAGTCATTCATTCACTCCCTCCATTCCTCTGGGATGGGGGAGAGAATTGTAAAAAAAAAAAAAAAAAAAAAAAAAAAAAAAAAAAAAAAAGTAGAACTTGTGGGTTAAAATGAAGCTGTTTACTAAGATAAAGAAAAGGAAAAGAATAATAGTTATTATGATATATATATATAAAATTGTATATAACAAGCAATGCACAAACAATTGCTCACCACCCCCCAACTGATGCCCTGAGGAGCAGAAGAAAGTGAATTGAACTTCCACCTACTTCTAAACTCCTTCTGCATGATCTCATATGGTATGGAATATCCCTTTGGCCAGTTTAAGTCAGCTGCCCTAACTTTGTTCCCTCCCAGTTCCTTGGGCCCTTCACTGAGAATGGCCTTGGCACTGCTTAGCAGCAGGTATGAACATGTGCTATCAACCTTGTTTTGCTCCGAGAACCAAAACACAGCATTATACGTGATGCTCTGAAGAACAATCCATCCCAGCTGAAGCTAAGACAATATCCATCTCTTATTCCATACCATTTACATCATGTTCAGAGCCCACAATTTCTCTATGTTTTAAATAATTACCATCACCTACCTTGTCTTTTTTATACATATACACCTATTATTTCTGTAGCTTATGAGCCATGTGTTTAAACTGTTCATGGAATTCAGTTATCTCATAGTTTTAAGCTGCATAACTTAACTGTCTTTCAGTGCTGGAGGGATGATTTGTAGTGTTGGGTTATTGCATACAGAAGCTAGCTCTGGTTCCACCAGAGTTTGTTTTTCTTTAACCTAGGTAATTCTTACTTTAATACTGTTAACAAGGTATATAAAAACCATAATAATGATGACATATAGTATTATGAAGCAATTTAACATACAGAATTTAAATTATTGGCTGTTCTCACCCAGCATCACATCACCTTGAGGAACACAATGGACATCCCCATCCTACTGCATTACCCACCACATGCACCCAGGTCCTTGAGCAAAAGCAATCCCATCATTAAGCTTGCCTTTGCCCAAGGCAGGAATGTCCCAGACTGTCTTTCCCACCATGTTCTTTATGTGCACCACTGGGACTTTATCCCCTTCTACAGTACTTAGGAGATTTGACTGGGCAGGAGTAGCTTGATGGGCAGGTCCCTAACTACTGATTAACTGGGAGACTCTTGCTAAATGTGTGTCCCAATGCTCAACTCAATTGTCCAACTCAATTCTTTCTGGGGTGTCATGTCACCACAAGACTTGCTTTTCAAGGCCAAGATAGTATTTCAGTCAGTACCGTGGGGCACAGGATATGTTTCCAGTCCTCCGGTGGTTGCTTCCACCATTGTAAGCACATGGTGCTTACCATGATGAGTTTGTGGGAGTGTGGATATAATCCACCCAACAGGCCTCCCTGTATTTATATTTCAGTCATCATCCTCCATACCAAAGAAGTTTTATCTGCTTGGCCTGTTTCATTATAGCACGTGTTTCACCTTCATGGATAACCTGTGCAATAGCATCCATAGTCAAGTCCACCTCTTGATCTCAAGCCCATCTATGGGTTGTATCTCTTCATCCTTCTGTTGCTAATCCAGATTTACGTGAGTCACTTCAGTCCTACCAGCCCTATCTACCTGCTGATTGTTTTGATATTCTTCAGTGGTGTGACTCTTAGCTACATGAACGTGACATAATGTAACAACCATGTTCTTTTCTCAGGCAGCAATATCTTTCCACAGTGTATTTCACTGTTTTTTTTTTTAAATATTTGACTACATTTTTATTAGAACCAGATTAATTGAGTTGGCTTAATGTATAGCCTCAACTTTCTCAACATGGCTGGTGAGGATGTACATATTATACTTCAGTATACTATTTGTTCTCAGCAGCTATCATCTCCAACACAAAGAGATGTCAAACGCAAAAGCACCACAGCATTGTATTAGAAATATTTGTAGTCAGCAATGATCAGAACAAATTAAGATACCAAGTGCACGAGCCAGTTAACTGAATCTCACCAATCTAGTATAGACTGTTATTAGTCCCGTGTGACATATTTCTATATCTTTCTTCTTTTCCTCCCTCAAAAACAGAGCTGAGACATGTGTTTCAAACTTGAATACTGACAGTGCATATTTGGCACGCATATCTGGTTTGACTCCTCTGTGGTCCAGCACTCATTGCCCAGTAGTTATACTTCCTGAAGCATCAATGCAGAATCCAGAGCATCACTGGGGTCATCAGTAGATCCACCAGAGAGTGTTTTGTTGGCAGCAGTGTCATTAATGACTTAAACAGTCAAGATTTCTGAAATAAAAAAGGATTCTTCTCTTCTGAGAAATCAATGTCACCCCAATATGGCAATCTTTTTTTAAAAAAATTATTATTATTATTATCATTATTATGAATTTACTTTTCTGTTCCCCATATGCTTCCAGACCTTACTGGGGATCCAGGCAGCACTGACTTTTTCCATAATATATAAAGATATCCTATGACAGCTCTGTTATGATCTAGAAAGTCTCTGAAAAAATTCAGACAAAACTCCTAACTACCTGGTCTATTTACTTCAGCTGAGAAGCTTTAATATATAGAAAATGTGAGTATTATTATTTGTTCTGTGCTTACTGTATGGAGGCCAAAGTTTTGAATTTCCAACAGTGCTTATTCAATATTTCCTTAGAGAACTTGAAGAAAAACTGCAAGTTTTGTTTGTTATTTTTTAGAGAAAGAAAATAATCTGAAAAGCTCCCTCGCATGACTTGTCCAACAGGTCAGATTTTAGATGACCTGATGGTTCCTTTGGATCTAAAGATTTGATAATCACAGTTGAGAGTCTGACTTAATGCTTTGAATTAGATACCTCAATATTGACTGCAACCATCTGTTGACAGCCCTTATGTCCTGCAGTGATTAGTACTTTGAACTGGAGCATCAAAACCTTCTGGACCTGTATATTTTGGAGTTACTGTCTTTCTGGAATTGTAGCGGGGAGCAAGAAGTGTGTTGGGCAGCTTTTCTCAGGGAGAGCGTAATGAGGGATGATATTTGCACAGTGCTTTTAGAAAGTGCCTTGAATGCACTTTTCATCACATGGCAAATTAGATCTCTTCTTGACAGAAAGTTAGACTTTAGAAATGTAAAATGTCTGTCATAGAAATTTCCAGCCAACAAAAAAAGGCTTGCTTTCATCAGGAAAATAATTCAAAATCCATCTGAGTCATCATGAAAGATACGGGCCATGACTGTGTCTTCAAAACCCCATTGAGCTGAAGTACCAAAGACAAGAAAAATTGCATTCATTCCACTGTGATCATCATCTGTCCACTCAGTGCAGTACTCTCCAGGAAAAGACAAAGTTGGAGTGACAGATTAAGGAGCATCATGTGCATTTCTGTGTCACTGCCAGTGAGAACCTGTGGCACCATGTGGCAGTGGGTGTGTAGGGGGTGCAAGAAAACAAACCCTCTGCACAGGTTTCTTTTTCCTCCTCTCTTTTCTTCCTCCCTGAAGTCTTGATATAAACTTGCTTTGATAGATGCAGGTGGCTAAAAATAGTGTGTTTTGTGTGTACCGTACAAGCAAGTGAATAATTTTCTGCTGTGAGAAGGATGCCGAGGGACAGCAAACACCTGAAGGTAATGGCAGGTAAGGCACAATGATGGAGTGTGGCTTCCAGCCCACTAAATCAGTGGCAGAGAGTACTTGGCATACTTGCCAATGCTGCTGCAGTCAGAGAAAAGCCCTGGAGAAATGCCCCCTGCATTTAAAAATTATATTTGAAATATACATGTTTTATGCTAGGAGTCTGATAACTTACCCTTTCAGTGTAGTAACAAGGGATAGTTTTTTGCTATTTTACTTGTTGCAGCGTCTGTCTCCTGGATTTTTAGCTTCTCTGCTTCTGGCCAAAAGGACAACATATATGTTTCCTCACAGCTATAATTGTTGTGCGACATGAAAGTTCAATAATTACAATAATTACAGTGAATGCTGGACAGGATCTAGGAAGAAAGCATTACAATCAGTTCAGATTTTCTTGGTTGTATCCTTCACATCATCGGCACTACACCTGGAATTTACTTCATATAAATAATAGAAGAGACAGTTCTCATGTTTAGGATTATACTCCGACCTTTGGACAAGAAGGGAATCTGCTATAGAGGCTGCCATTTTGACACTTAGTGAATATGAATTCCGTTATTCTTTAGAGTCCTGTACTGACTCTTATTTGCAGTAGTTTCCATCACTTGGAATGAAGACCTGATCCGTTTGAAGTCAAACAGCAAAATTCCGATTCATTGCAGTAGGACAGATTTAACTCCCAGAGTTGTGCAAGACCGTAAGTCACCTGCAGCTAGATGGTTCCCTCAGCAATGGATATTTTTATCAAGTCGACCTCATTTATGTAGTTGCATTAGAAAGTTTGCTTAGGCTCAGAGAAGATACAACTGGAATAAAGCAGGAGCCTTCCTAATTGGAAAGTGGGGGAGGCCGAGTTTTACAAGAGGTATTCAGTGCTAAATAAGGAATAGAATAGATTCCCTAGGGAGCTTGAAATCCTTTTAAAACTTTTATAGCTTCCTATTTCTTTTCTTCTGGTTCTCAGTGCCAGATGGAGGATTTCATGTCCCAGCAGTATACACTTCTGTATCCTCACCACGATTGCTGCACAAGGGATGACTGCAGTAATACCCAGGAAGTGAGCCCACTATTTAACAGGGGGAGGGAGCAGATATGCTGCTTATGGTGTACAAAGAGGTAGAGCACAACAGGCTGTCTGCCCCTTCCATGCTCAGTATTGTTGTTTTTCAAAAGATGTCTGAATTCCTAAGCTGAGTGAGGGGTTGCGAATGATACCCCCACTACAGTAGTATAATATAATATAATTATATTATATATAATTATATAATTATATATAATATATATATATAATATTATATATATATATAATTATATAATATAATATCAGAATGTTTCTCACATTATTTAAAGAAAGTCAGATTTGGAAGGATGCTTTATATCTGGATGATGAATGCAGACTATAGCCACACTCATTATACAAATAGTTCAGACAAATATTCTTTCTCTCTACTTTCCTATTTGTTTTGCTGTGAACAAAAGTCACGGTACTGTTACAAGGACCAGTATAAGATTGAACAATCTTATATCATTAATTTAAATGAGATTATGATTTTACTATCTGCATTTGGTTGTGCTCCATTCAAAACAACATCCCTTTGTGTCATGTCCAGACATCTATTAAAAACCTCCATAGTAGGGGCATTGTCCATATCCTTGGGCAGCCATTTTCAATGTTTAACCACTTGCTCTGTAAATAAATATTTTTGTAATGTCCAAACTAAATTTCCCCTGGCATATCTTGAGACTGGTTCCTTGCATCTGAGGACTTGTTACCTGAGAATTGAGGCTCACACCCTCCTTGGTGCAATGTCCTTTCAGATAGTTGCAGTGAGCAATGAGATCTCTCCTCATCCTCTTCTCTAAGTCTGTATAGTCTCAGTTCCTCAGTTACTCCTCACAAAACTTGTTTTCTAGACTCTTCACCAGCTTAATTGCTTTTCCTGCCAGCCAGACTGACATCCCTTCAACAGCCTACTTTACACAAACTTGCACACTTCCAGCAGTGCCTCCAGTTTTCATGTTAATGTATGCATTTGGTGAAGTTCACCCACTGTAGAAGAAATTGCCTGTGCCCCATTTTGCACTGGTAGCAATTCCAAACTGCCACATCCCTTCCTCATTTCTCTTGTCAAGATGTGTGAAGGCTGCTAATCATCGTGTTCCTGGCAGATGCTCCTGTTCTACATCTCTTTTCAATTCCCACTCATTTATGTGCAGTTTTGGGCACTAAAATATAAGGACATAAAACTGTGAAGAGCATTGAAAGTAGGGCTACGAAGATGGTGGAGGGTCTAGAGGGTAAGACATATGAGTGGCAGTTGAGGTTGCTAGGTTTGTTCAGCTCAGAATTGAGGGGAGGCCTCATGGCAACCTATAGCTCCTTATAGGGGAGTGGAGGGGCAGTGTTAATCTCTGCTTTCTGGTGAGAGCAGCAGGACCTGAGGAAATGACATGGAGCTCTATCAGGGGAAGATCAGGTAGATGTTAGGAAAAGGTTCTTCATCAGTGGGAGGGGGGCATGGAACAGGCTCTGTAGGACAGTGGGCAGAAGACTGAATCCAGGATAATGTTATGGTCATGGCAGATTATTTATAATATCTAACACAGATCATTAAATTTGCATTAAATTGCAGAGGGAGGACAGCAGAATTTGGCTACTCTGAATGAGGTATATTTGAAGAGAGAAATAGTCGTCCCATTTACATGTGAACATGCAGAGTTATTTCTTTCTCTGCTTTTATGTTTTTCCTTTGCTTTCATTCAGTATAAGAGCTTCATATTATGTCAATTTTATGGCTTTATGTCTTGTGGAGGCTTAAGTAATAGCAATGTCTGTACAGCACATCATGCACGCAGTGCACAACACAAATATTTCAGTAAAGAGAGATGAAAGAAGACCGGAATTAAGTTACTGACCTGGGCCTTAGGAGAGCTGAAAAATTCCTGAGGTTTGTGTCATTCATCCTCAGCAATTTTGTTTTCTCATGTATAGAACAGAAATACACATTTCTTTCTGAGTACCATAAATATTTAAACTGTAAGCTTTGCAATAAGTGTACTGTCTCGTGGCATACACAGGACTCACAGGTATGTAACCTGGCTGAAGTCTTTAGCTGCTGCTAAGATTTAAATTATGGATCAGTCATTTTGCAATATTTTCTGTCACAATAACCAAAGATCATCCTACTGAGGTTTGGGATACAGCACGTGGAATATAAAAGATTTTAAACGTCTACTCAAAGTGTCATAGACGAAACCCATCAATTCACATGGCACACCAAAGCATGTACAAAATAGAAGATAGTAAGAAAAGCAAAATGTTTCCAGTATCTGGATGCATTCAGATTTTAATTATTAGTAGTATTTGGAAGATGGTTGAAGGACCCTGAGCTTTAGTTTGCTACAGTTTTTGTGTAGACAACAATTAAAGCTAATCCAGAAACATCTAAAGAGTATTTCTCTTTTTTAAATAAATATTTTGCCTATTTGCATACCTACAAAATTGTGTTATTTTCCAAAGTATGGGTCTTTTATTTTTTTGAGTGAAACCCATATTTTAAGCAGCAGTGTAGTTCCTGCATCAATCTTGCTTTAATAAATTATTAGAAATCCCTTCAATTTTTTTCTGTTTAGTTTCGAGTTTAGCATAGTCCTTTGAGAATGGTAATGGCAGCTAATGAAGAGTCTTCTGCTGTTTCTGAGTACGGTAAAGTGAGAAGTAGAAAGCTCAGATTCCCTTACCCTGGTTGTGACCCAACTCCAGATGATACAGTCTCTCTGCTGGAGAGAAGGTAATTTAATGCCGGTTATTATCACACAATCCTGCATCTCCTTTGAAGCTGTCAGCTTCAAAATCAACTCCAGTTGTGTATGTTCATTTGAAATCTTTGCCAAGGTTTTTATCAAAGCATGACACAGAGCTGTTTCCTGAACACTCTCCCTTTCTTACACACCCAAATTAAGCACTTTCCCCTCATCTAACCAAAGGGAGAAGTCCTTTGAGGTCGAAGCATATACAGTAACTGTTGAAACATGATATTAAGAGAAGAAGCATGCTAATTAGATTACTGATGCACTTTAAAAATATTTGCTTCCTCTATAGAGCGTGCAACATAGCTGGCATGTTAATTCAATTGTAAAGTAAATAATTTAAACTTGTATATTATTAACTTCACATTTTAGCAAAGTATGTATTTTGTTAAGTTGCAGAAATATGCAGATGTACTTCATTTATAAATAAACCAAATCACGTTCGTTGTTTGTGAGGTGGCAGATTCTTAGCTATGAGGTCGATATGATCTACAAGTGTCCTCCAGTCCAGTTCCTTCATCTGCTGACCTTGGTACCTAATATATGGGCACATCACTCAGCAGTTGGCTGCAGCAAAACTGGAGTACTTGTAAAGGTTTTACAAGCTGTAAGGGAATTCAGTATTGGAAATAATTTCTTTGCAGAAGGACACTGGGGAACGTTGTATGACCCTTCACTTTTTTTTTTTTTTTTTTGTAAACTAAGCCCTTCTTGCTTCTCAGCAGATGTTAATTCTCTTTGTGTAGTGCTTTTTCTTGTTGAATATAATTATCTGCTCTGCAGCAGTCCCTCCTCCTCCTCTCCTTTGGACCAGCAATGGCCAAGTAGAACTAGACCTAGATATTGGTTATTTATGGCTGTTACCAGGGAATACAGGCATTTTTCATTTGTAAGTGACAAAATACTCAGGACAATTAGAACAGCGACATGTAAATGTGGCATATCTGAACTGTATTTATGATAGCAAAATGATAGAATCCTCATGTCACTCCAGCACAATTCAGCCATTGCCTTAGGAAGCCAGAATGTCACCAATGCCTGTGGGTGAACTACCTCGCCAGCATGTTGGAAGAGATGGCAACACCTCAGGCACAGCAAGAGGGCAACAAAAGCTTTGTTGGTTTCTGTATATCTGATTTAATATTTAAGTCAAAAAGGTAGAGGATGCTAAGGGAGAACAGTGTGAAAATTAGGGCAGAGAAGGGATGCTCACAGGCCATTACCCTTCAATTCAGATTTCTCCTCCACTAGAATAAGGCCCTAGGATAATTCATATAGAAGCCACCTTTTAGGAAGTGCAGTAAGATGAGTACATACCTTTGGCTCATTTCTCGGTGGTTTCAGAGAGAAAGTCTCAGGAGGCCTGAAAACTTTTCTGTGATAGTGAAAGTCAGAGGAACATGGCATCTCTATGGCTTTGGCATTTGAATTGCAAATCAACTTGAATATTAGCAAAGCAGAGATTCATGCAGCAAATTTCCATAGTTTGTATACAGAATGTAGAAATACCAGCATCTGAAAACAAAACCAAGGTTATCACTACTGAATATGTTCTTTGTTTATCCAATCAAAGTCTATTATTAATTACAGTGGTACCTATACACTTCAAAGAGGATTATCTCTTCATATGAAATCCTGGAAGAGACGAGACTGGCATACTAGTTCCAGAAAGAGGAGGTCACCTATTGTTAATATGTAGTAAAAAGTGTTAATAAGTACCCAGAACCACTAGCAGCAAAATCTTGTAACTGATTCACAGAAGTGAGGTGAATTCCAGAATCCTTCATAACCAGTTTAACATATTTGATAGCGAGTTTCTTTAATGCATATATTCTGATTGTGAAAAAAAATAAACAGGACAGTAACATCGACCATGTGCATAGGATTAGTGTGCAGTTATTGGCAATAAAGCTGTGTTAAAAAACAATATTAGATGCATGTTAAAGTCAGAATATAAATGATGCATTTAGGATGCTTTGAAAAGCTATGATATCTGGGAAAAGTCTGTACTTATTCTGACGATATAGGTCAGTGTGTCACTGCACACCATTAGTGGATGGCTCATGTGGGTGGTGCCCACATCTGGATCATCCCCAAGGATCATTTAAGGGATAACAAACTGGAGATGCTTGGATCCACGGAGTCCAGTAGTACCTCAGACAAGAAAGTTACAGCTTTGCGAGAATGTGATGGAATGTATGTTAACATACATGGAAGGTTAAGTTAAAATACAAAGTTTAAGCCAATCTGTCCTGTTTATAAATTTGATCTGTCTAAGTTACTGGGAGGAAGAGAGAAACAAAAACATCATTAAAATAAAATCCATTAGTCAGTAGCAAGCTTACTGCATTCCAGTAACATGTTAGTTGCATTCAATGTGCAGTGAGTGCTAAAGAATATTTAAACTATCTTACAAGGATTTTCTATAAATACCAGTTGGTTTACTTAAATTCATCCAACTGTGACAAAGAAGTGGTAGGAAAAGAAATAAATCAGAAGGAATTAAAATGCATTTGTTTTGAGAAGTGTCTACTGAATTCAGTGAAAAGCCATATTGGGGTGAATGAAAGTGGTGAATATTTGCTCATTTATTTAAACTATTTTCTTTCCATAAATCAGTATCAGTCCCACTTCTAATGAAATGAATTCAATTAATTGGGTTCATCAGAACCATATCAATTAGAAAAATTAAACCAGCAACAGTCATGTAAAACCTAAGTCTTTGATGCAAAAAGAATAATCCCATTGAAAATGATAAAATAAGCACAGAATAAATCCTAGGTGCTACAATGAATATAAATGAATTGAGAAGATATCTTGGATGTACAACTTCTGCATGTTTATACTGTATAGTGTATAATTGTAGGCAGCAATTAAGCATGGTGCTTGAGCATGGCAGTGATGGTTAATATATATGCAGCTGTTTGACAAATCCAGCTCTGAAATGCAGGAGTTTGGGGTATTGGGTTCACATGCATTGGAGAAAGAAAAGTGAAAAATCAAGGTATTTAGGGAAGATCAGACATGAGGTGAGCCATGTTAGTATAATTTTTTGCCATATTACTATTTGTCTCCTTTTTATGTAGTTTTAAACCTGTGCATAGCTTTTAGTGCATTAGGAAGAGTTTCTTCATGTGACTTTATAGAGATATAACCAAAGCATACTAATCATCAAAGACTTAATAGAAAGGGGCACTGATCCTTTCTGTGATCTTCCAGCTCTTCATCTCCTTCCAGAAGTAACCACAGCTGCAATTTAGGCAGGGCAACACCAAGGAGTGCTCAATGTGAGTACCATCCCATTACTGCCCAAGTGAGACCTGTTCTGATTGTGCTTCCTGCGGGCACAGCAAAGAGCTCAAATTAAAGTTAAGGCCACACAGAGGCTATGGGAATGTTGCTGTTGAAATCAGAAAACACCAAATTCACTCATGCAGTGTAGATAACCCAAAGAGATGATGGGGATGCAATTAAATAAATCCTGTTATTCTCCAAGTTCAGCTCCATAGCTCTGGAGATGATGCCCTCACCATCAGAAACTTCAGCCCCCTGATCTCATTTTGATGGAAATTTTGGAACAGGATTTGTAGGTAGCAAGGGAAATCAACAACAACAACAACAACAAAATATGCGTTTTTCTCATTCTAGAAAAAGCTTTCCTGTTTTGTTTTGCTTTCCACATGTGGTGCATGAGATGGAGCCACGAGAATCATTTTTCAACATCAGGGCATTCTGCTTTAAAAGTGAGAGGTCTCTGTGCTGTCCCAGAGTTCTGAAGTATATTTTATACGTTGGAGACCATTTCTTTCTGCAAAATAAACTTTAAAAAAAAGTGCCTACTCTTAGTTTTTAGCATATTTCCCATGCTTGGATTTTACCTATTTAACTAATAGATCCCTTATTCTGCAGATGAAGCTGTCAGAGATGCAAAAAACATATCTGTTGACAGGAATTTCATTTAGTGTATGAGTACAGCACAATAAAGCATATAACTTTGTCCCATGTAAGGAGCAGATCATAGAGTTTGCTTTGTAATAAACTTTTACTGCTACCACCTCCCCTCTTCATAAGTTATCATCTTCCACAATAATAAAATAGTTAAGCAGCTATTAGTGTAGTAAAGGAAAATATATTAGAACCAAGGTCCCTTCACATACAGAGAAAAGATGTTGATCTTTTCTGTAACATCTTCTTTTCCAGATGGCTACATGGAAAGTGCTGCTGGTTTGGTTTGCTAATGATTTTATAATGTATTTTAATGTGACACCACGATTGTCTAGATCATTCTTACAGATATATTTCTTAAAAGCCAAATAAATATATCTAGTAGTACCATATCATCTGAATGTAATTGAGGAAGCCACAGGCTTCCTACCTGCATTAATCAAGTGTAGATGAGCTTAATTAATCTCTCAGATGTAAATGGAGGAAGAGAAATGAGAGCTATTTTCTTGAAAGCTACTATAATAAGCTTTGAGAACATAAAAGCTGTCCTGTTTACAGGTAGGGATGTATATTGTTAGAGTCTTGCTTAAAAACAGTTCAGCTCTATGAAGTCAAACACCTGGGTTTTGGTTATCTTCTAAACCTAATTTCTCTACCATGACAGAATTTGCCTAAAGCTTAGCTGTGTGCATGGAGTTTGTCACAAATGACTCTCACTACTGAGCTTCCTCTCTAACTGTTCATCACTCATTTCCAAGGTGAGTAAAAGCAAACGTGTCATTTTAAATAATATTTTATCAATTTTATGGAATTAGAATAATAACTGAATACCCATTTACAATCTCCTTTTAGGCTTCTCCATTTTGTGTCAGCTCTATTACAATTTGAGCAGCTGAGGTGTTACTTAAACAGAAATATCCATCATAGCTGAATTTCAGATGCAAAAATCTGTTGATAACAGGATTTTATGCTTTGAACATAAGACAAACAAATTCCCCTTCACATAACATTTTACAGTTCTTTAATGTGGGGGTAAATTTGCCAAGGGGTATCACAAATTTAGCAAGCTCAGATTTGAGAAAGGAACTTGGGTCTTTTTTGCCTTTTTCCCAGCTGAGTTAGTAGCTTCCTGGTGCTAGCAGATTCATGAAAATTAAATCAGGGGATCATTAGTTTGTCCAGTCTGACCAGTCTATTATGAGTCATTAGATCTCACTGCCTCTATTGAGCTCTGTAATTTGCACTTCACTGAGGCATGCTTTCCAGCAAGCTTTGCCACTTGGAAGAGATATGAATGTAAAATCTACCACTCCAGTGGTTAGTCACCCTTACTGTTGCAAATTTGTGCTTTGTTCCTAATTATAACTTGTCTGGCATCAATTTTTTACAAATAGCATTGCTGGACTCAGAAACTGATGTCCCCTACATCTCTCACTCTTCCTGTGACATAACTTATTTTTCATGAAAAGCAAAGGAAGGCTGAAATTTGCCCAGCAAAACAATAGGAGCCATACTGGCTCAGTAAGCCTCTCTGAAAGATATGAAGGTAATTTTTTATC
Source organism: Lagopus muta (assembly GCF_023343835.1). Taxonomy (NCBI): domain Eukaryota; kingdom Metazoa; phylum Chordata; class Aves; order Galliformes; family Phasianidae; genus Lagopus; species Lagopus muta. The sequence continues at coordinate 10,852,353 of NC_064439.1, read as the reverse complement.
CTATTTATTCCAATATTTGGTTGAGGTTTGCTTCATGTATAGTGGATACTCTTTAACCATGACTTCCTCTGAGGCAACACTTTGTTAATGCTAATGCTGAGAAAATATATTAATCTTTTGGCCTCTGGCACACTCTGCTGTCCTTGTCTCTTTAGCATATTCTCCCATTTCTCAACAGAATGGAAATTGACATGCAATTTCACTATCTTGCCAATGGTTCAGACACACATAATTCAGATCTCTGTTCCACACGTATGTCCCTGTAGAACTGCTGCTTCTGGATTGCTTTAAGCTCCTTTGCTCATGGATCCACAGTCCATGTATCTGTAATCTCATTGTATAGGCACAAGGATGCACGTGCAGGTGCACTCAGGCACTACATCTTGTTTAGATAATAGCATTAGTTGATAGCAGAAATTGATTTACAGAGTCTCTTGATGTTTTCATTAAATGAATAATTTATGCACTTAACTTGTCCTTTTGGTCTTGCTGTAACTCTTCCCATATGGAGATGTCTGGAGTTTTATAGATTAAAATCCAAGAAATGAAAATTCCAAAGAATCTGAATTTCACTGGGGGGAGAAAAAAAAAACAAAAACATTTCTAGTTCTAATTTGACAACAATATCCATTGCATTCTCATACACCAAATAAACTCCATTGCATTCTCATACACCAAGGGAATCCAAACTGACTGAAAGTCTCTAAGCATTTTTCTGGAGAAAGGCCACTGAGACTGTAAACTTGATCACGACAGATTCTTTGGTCTGGGGTGAGATTTGTGATCAGAATAACCTAGAGGTGGCATCCCAGAATGGCAGATCTGCAGCCAGTATTTCAGATTTGTACATGCCACATATTGCAGTCTTAGTTCTTGCTTTTCCACACCCTGACCATCTACTCCAATAACGTAAATATGGAGTCTGTTTTTTCCGGCTACTAAACCAGTGCCACTTACTATAAAGAATGTTCCTAACTTGAGAAATAATGGAATTTCAAAATTTGGTTTAATTCTGAACTGGATGAAAGCTTATTTCACAACATTTCCCGTAGACTAGAATTAAAGGAAAATCATGTTTTGAAAAACTAATATGAAATAAATTTAAAAGTTTCTTTTGTGAATTCTTCTAATAATATTAGGATCATTACATAAATTTAATATTGCGTTTATTACCAGAGGTAATTGATGATACAGATTTACTATAGGGTATAGAAGCCCATTACCACCATTACAAATAGCACAAGTCTTTCATGTCTCTCACATTACTGTATTGTGGGTCAAACTTTTAAGGCTGACCATTATTGGGCACCAGGACTTCAGCAGAAATGAATCAGTTGCATCTGTCTTGATCAAGTTAATGTTAACTTGCATAACGTAGAGTGAGTGTCAAAGTTCTTATTAGCAGGCAGCTTCTTTTGTATCTCATTTGGAAACAGTACTTTCTATTCAATGAAGACTGTTAGTTTCTTGTCCATCTTTTTACTAATCATAATTAAAAAGCAGTGCTTATATCTGTCCAAGTTGAAAGGGATATACTTATAAAAATTTGATTAAAAAAAACATCAGTTCCAAAAAACTTGGAATCTGAACACAACCTCTTTAATCCTCTCATTTGCCTCGTGTGCCAGCGGGTGTGGATTTATGTGTAGGTGGATGAAAAAAAGAATTTCAGTGAAGTCTAGATAGGATGGTAAATGTCAGTCCTGTCTTGGAAGAACCTTTATTATCAGTGATGGCTTGTCGAGTCTCAGATAAAACAAAATTATTCAAAACATCTTAATAAAACTGTCTGTTTGTCTCTCCTTTGCTAAATAGCAGCTTATCGATCTCTTTAACTGTGCTATTACAGTAGCAGAGTTTGAAATGTTTTGAAAACATCCCTTAGAGCCACACAACAATAATTAACAGCATAGCAAGTGCCGAGCAGCAAGAAGCTGATAATGACAGCATCTAATGTCGATTGAAAGCAATTAATCATGGATACTACCCATAGAGCTTAGGATTTATACTTGGTTATTACAAAGCACTGATGAGGTCCCCTCTCGGTCTTTCACAATGTATGTATTAAGAGTATCTCTTTTCTATAAGCAGAAGAAAGCCGAAGGAATGCTTTGAGACTTGTGTTTCTTAATATATTTACTATCGCTCCATTATGCAGCTAGTGGCTGATATTCTCCTAGGAAAGCAGTATCATAGAGAAGCAGCAGCAGTTCATGCCTCTAATCTTTCCAGCAGAAAAGACAACAGGCAGTATATATGCACAATCCCAAAGTGGTAAATAAGTGCTAGCATTGTAGGATACCTTTATCCAACATAAAAACAAATTTTCATTGCCTGGCTTTCCTTAGGGTAAGCAACCATGATCAGTACAGTGTGCATACCACAGCTTCATAATTCATATAAAATGGCATTCATTCTTTTCCTTCTCTGTTGTTCCTGACATCATGTTCCACTTGATCAATCCACTCTAATAGCTGTTTGGCACTTGAAAAGTGACTAGACTCTTAACCCTGAAGTGAGTTCACAGAAAGCAAAAGGGTGCAGGAGTTTGTCATGTTGCCACACACTTTCAGTCAGAGGATTTCAGCATTCAGAATTATTTCCCTGTAAACTCAAATCAAACATAATTCACAATCTCACCTAATCCCAAGAAAGAAAGCAGCAAAGAAAAGTGATTTTTAAACTGCAATGTGTTAAATATACATTCTAGTTCTCAAGGAGCTCGTGGTGGAAGGACCATCCCTATCTTCTCCCTGATGTCCAAAAGGAAAGTGTTTACCTGTCTGCATTGTGTTTAACTAAAAATTTGAATATGAACGAATCTCCACTAGTTTTGTCATTTGTCCATTAGTTTTGTCATTTGTATTAGTGGAAGCACTCATGACATGTTTTATCATTCAAATGTCTACCCAATTAACATCAGCATAGGACTCATATTTTTCCCTTGTTTGCATATCAAAAAGTATAAAAAAGCAACTTTTTGTTCAAAGCAAGGAGTCAGAAGGTATGAGTGCCATATTGTAGTTATGAAATTTATTTTCTTCCTTACTGCTTATTATCAGTGCTTACTTCACTTATCTCTGTGATAGAGGAACTGACAAGCAAGCACCTGAATTTTTCATTATTTTCTGAGGCATATAAAAACATTGTCCTTTTACTTTCATGACAGTGGCTGCAGTGAGTCTGAATTAATGACTCTGCATGTGTATTATGTTCATGATGGACATTAAGTCTTCCAGATATAATTTTCTGTAAAGAAAAGTCGTTTTATTTCCAGATGAATAGGCACTCGATCATACTACCCAAGTCAAACAAAGTTATTATTTGGCTTTTTGCCTCATTGTATAGTATAGAAAGGTCATATTTTTAATAGCTTTGTACTCCATGGTAATCAAATTTGTAAGCCTGGAGAAATAAACTACTTGAATCTATCAGTGTTGTCGGCACATTTAACCACTGCTGTTCTGATAGTACAGTACATTTCCTCTAAGCTGCAGCAGCAGAGCAGGCAGTGTTTTAGCTTGGTTATTAGGTTTGTATATTAAGTTATAATGTAGTAAGCATATAAAATCAGGGTGTGATAATTTGAGCCATTTATTAAGATTAAGTTTTGAGGACTGAACAAACCAAAAGACTCCAGTCCCAATCACATGTGTGTTTGTACACCAAACAAGTTTACAAGACTGTAAACCTGAGTATAACTAAGTGTTAATAACTTGCTCGAATCAACAATAATTAGAAAGAGCACCTGCTTTTAAAAGTCATTTTTCTTCTGGTTGACTGGACATTGCTTTTGCAGGAAATGAATGCCGATTACATGCAAATGAAATTTCTAAGGTTTTTTTGTGTGTGTGTTTCCTTTTTTAAAACGATCATGTCCTATCGTTTGTCAGAAGCAATCCAGCTTGGCTGCTGCTCAGCAGCACCCATGTGTCAAGAAGGAGCTGTGAAACCTTGAGAAGTCCAGAGGAGAGGAGAATATCTTGCATCAACACTTGTGCTATCTATCTTCTGAAACATTAGATTAACCTGAGGTTTTTGTGCTTTTATAATAGCTGTCGTTATGAATTGGCTTAGAGTCAAGGTACAATCTGACTGGTGAGAGGAGTTGAATTATTCACCTGTAACACAACGGCTGGGAATAGGGCCTGCCAGACAGAACCATTAATGCGATGTGTGTTGATGGCTTCTTGATGATCTGCCTCAAAGTAGCTGAGGCTCGCTGCAATAGCCATATTGCATTGGTAGTGATGTCCTGTTTGGTCATTGATTTCATTTTCTTTTTTTTTTTCTTTTCTTGAATTTTACCTTTTCTACAAATTGGTGGCCTGGTTGTGAGGTCTGCATGCTTTGGTCACACTTCTGGAGCTCTAGAATAAGAAGACACTCTGATCCTAACAATTATGTTAAATAGCCTTTCTTACTTTCAAAGGTTACATATAATACATATTACTATCAGAAAACCTAAGCAATATCGTCATGGAGACAAAAGTCTTCCTCACCTGCTAGAGATTTCCTTGTTACTGTATACTGCTGGAACCACTGTAGCTTAGCATTTTGCCTATATGACATATGCTACGAAATTGGAATCTAAACTACCTAAGGATGTTAATTTAAAGTGGATTGTTAAATAATATGAAGTAAATCCCTTAGTCAAAATTAAAGTGATCTTCATTGGATTTAGCTTAATTCACTTTGGAAGTGTCCACACAGAATTGCAATTCAGTTTAATTAATCAACTTAAAAACCTTATTCAGTATAATTTGCTTGAGCATTTCTCTTATATAAGAGTACTGTTCTCTGTAATACATTCTCTGATAAAAAACGGAATTTGTCAAACTGGTGCTTTTCATAAGCATTAGGGAAGAAGCAACATATCTTCATGAATGGATTTTGCAATAGAATGCTTTAACTCTCGGGACTCATCTCTGAAAGACACACATTGCTGTCTGCTGCAGTGTGCAGTAGGTACTCTCCTGTAACTGCTGTCACACAGCAGGAAGCCCACTGGAGTACTCTGCTTCATCCAAGCACAAATCCATCAGCTAAGCTGGGCCCTGCTTTACGTTTTTTGTAAGAGGATCGCAGAAGCAAGGCTTCTGTGAAGTGAGCTTGCATAACTTAGAAAATAATTATGTTTTAGAGAATTAAAGGGATGTTTCTATATGCTTGGGACAAATTCTTCAGGCGTAGACTGTGTGAATGTGCAATTAAAATAAGAACGATCCATTGTGTTTTGATTATTGTCAACAGTTCTGGCCCAATTTGGCTTGGTTCTGTGACTAATGGGGCAGCAGAACCCATGGACCCATACCCCAGCAGAGGTGGAAGAGGGAAAGGGAAAAGGCAGGGAAATGGGCTAAAAACAAAGCAACAGCAACGAGCAAGGGGAGAAAACTAATTTACTAAATATTTCTGTGTGATAACGTATTCTTTTTTTTTTAAATTCTCTTTAATGTTAAACAAGGGCTATTTCACTGGAAAGGCAGGTTGATTGTCTGTGAAAACATCAATTAAGCTTGAAAGGAAATCTTCAATGAGCATAAAATTCATGAATGCATAAATTTATAACTTTGTACGATGTGAAAAGGAATCTAGTAGTACTTTTCCCTGCCTTTTACAAATCCCGTCTCATTAGGGAAGTTCCCAGGGACAGATCGTGGCAAACTGCAAAACAAGAGATCTGAGTTCAGCAGCAGGTTAGAAGGTAAGCACAGAAGCAAATAAGCAGTGATAGTGCTGAAAGTCCAAGAAATTCAGGCTAATTGATAGTATTGTGTTCATATGTGATGAGAATCTCTGGTGTGGCAGAGACTTAGTGGAATACAGGGAGGAAAATTAAAACCTAGGGTTTCCAAAGACACTGAGGGGAAGGAACATGTGTTAAAGCCTCTAAAACTGCTGAACAACCTTTGATCTTAACGCCATGGCATTTTTTCATTTAATACTTGTAATATAGTCTGAAGCCATTGCACCTGAAGCAGCCAGTCAGAATGTGAAAGGTCAGTACCCAAAGTCGGACTACTCTCTACCTTCACTTCTTACCCATGGGCAGGTGGAGAAGGACAAAGCCACAACATTCACTCATGTTGAATACCTGTCACATATGACTTTCCAGTATTTCAGATATATTTCAGGCATTTTCCTCGCTGTGTCTAGTGCGTAGTGCTTGTGCTGCTGTCGGTAGCACTGCCCAGAGACATCTGACCACAAGCAATGATTATTCATGGCAAGATAGAGGGAAGGTAATGCAGGATACAGGTGTATGTTAAAGGCAGGTATACAGTTATTTTCCATGGTGTCAAATCTATTGCCCCCATACATATTAAAGGTAGAGGTCAAATCCATTCCAACTGTGTTTTACACAACTGCATTAAATAACTCTGACCACCTCCCTCTGCCTCCCCCAAGCACTGAAAAGGGCAGAGTTTTCACCACTGAGCAGCTATGCAGCTAATTGCTTGCCCATAAAAGACTGATAGATTGTATGATAGTGCAATGGATGTGTATTTAAACCAACAGAGAAATCACCTAGTGATTCCTTAATTGCATTCCATTTGTATGGCTAAAGAAGTAAGTTGTTCTCTTAGGATTTTCAGGCAGCGTAACTGCCTGAACACTGGGCATCTCATGCATTCATTTAATAAGGGCATGGCATAGATTCCAGCCCAGAAGAAAAAAATACATATATATTTGTGTGTATATATATATATTTCTACACATATATATATACACGCAAATCTGAGGTCTGAGTAAAACCAAATTAAAATATTTCTGTGCAGGAAATAAAATATGAATTGTGCTTTCATCCAGAACCAGATTCAGGTGTTGTGAATATGCTTCTAATGGGATCACTCAAGGTATTAGTAATACAAGAGCCATCTGGGAAAGAAGTATTCATGTTTACAGGCATCTGAGAATTACTTGGAGTCACAAAAAAGGAAGTGTAGAACAAAGAATAGATTGAGGGTGATGAGGAAAGGTTTTTTGTGCTTTCTTTCCTTTCTTTTTCTTAAATATTTGTATTGCAACGCTGGGACAGCAAATGGTTAACAGCCAAAGACAAAACCCACTGTGACCGTCAGGCCTCTGTGCAATCATCAGCAGAACTAGCTATTCTAGCCAATTTAATAGCTTGAAAATGAACTCATTAGTGGTCTTTTATCAGTGGAAAAAAGTCTATTAAATCCGGATGTGTGAAGAAGCAGTACAGAGGCTCATTTCCATCTCACTTGTGACCTGAACAAATCAGAGAAATGCTTTTCAAGAAACAGGGTCAGGCTTGACTGCAATAAGATATTTTCTACACACAGCACACAACTTGTATCTTTCCTTCAAGTTTCTGATGCAATTCATTTTAATTTACAGTCTATTTGTCACTCCCCACATCTCTCCCTCATGCCCCCTCCACAGTACCACTGTCATCCATAAACATGTGGGCTGTTTATAAAGAGAAAATGTACTACAGTCTGATAGATTTCTTCATATATGTGCCTTGTGACAACCCTCTGACAGGTCTGGGCCGCACTTCTGATTGACCAAGGTGGTAAGAGTCAGGCCCTCATCTGGAAACTAAGGTTCAGAGCAAAATAAAGCTGATTTACATTAGTCTGGAATCCAGCCAGAGCTGTGAAAAGGGGCAGAATGTGCCTTGTGTCAGTCCCCTTGGTGAGCACACAGGCAAATTTGAAGTGCTTAAGATGTACATCGTCAGAATGGGACAGAAGTATTATTCACGTGAGGATACTGGCGTTGCTCAGAGATTATGTCTCAACGTTATCTGAAAGTAGCTTTTCCTATATTTTTTGTTTCTGACATGATGCACAACACTGAGTGAGCTAACAAACCTGTGTCTAAAACACATATTTCCCCTAGGAGGTGGTATATCTGTGGGGTAATGCCATCAGACAGCCATCTGCCTTTTAGTGATAGTCCACGGAGAGTTTTAAATCTTCAGTCTCTTGAGGAGAAGCATTTAATGTCTGATATTGACAGAAACATTCAAAAGATTTCTCATACACAAATGAGGCACAAATGAGTTAACTATGTCTGTAGGACTACTTGTAAGGACAATGCTTCGTATACTTGTGGAATTCCAAGATGACCAATCCTATAATTCCCATACAGCTCTATCTGTCAGTATACAGTAAAATACCACTGTCTTAAACACTCCAAGGGAAAGACTGTTTCCCATTTTCCTTGTAACAATTTGGTCAAAAGTTAAACTCGTAATGGAATTAAATTATTTTTTTATATTTAATTCCAGACATGTATGCACATGTATTTGAACTTACATTACTTAATAATATACTGGGATTGCTTAATAGCCTCTCATCCTGCCCTGAAACATAACCCTATTATTCCAGCCTTAGCTCTGTTATGAATTGAAAATCCCAGATACAGTAAATTCCTTTGAAATGATGCTGGGATTTTACCGTGAGGCTGTGGGCCAGTTTGAGACCACCAAACTCATTTACTGTTGTCTGTTAAGCCAAGCATGAATCACTGATCTCCAGGGTGAAAACTCACTTTATTAACTCCCTGGGTCACCCAGCTACCAGGGCAACGAGTTTCTGCAATGAATAACTCCATAACTAACGCATAAGCTACACAAAACCCAAATCCCTTGATTAGAACAGGGGCTGGCAAACCTCAAATCAGGCACATAAATACTTCCCAGAAGTTTGTTTAGCTCTTAGCAGAACCCGTTCTCTTGCATTGCTTTGAAAGGAGCAAAATGGAAAATTGTTCCCCAGCCTGCCTCGCCAGGCTGGAGCCGGGCTGATAACTTGATTTGTGAAGTCTCAGCATCTCAGTAGCGTTCTCTTGTCACTGCTTCATGTGCTCCTTCTTGTGTGCTCATGTCCTCAGGGATGCCCATGAGTCTGGGAGTCCTGGGCATGTTATTAGCTTGTCTGTAGATGCTGTAAGGTTTGCTGCAAGACTGTGCTGTGCATCACAAAGGGAGGCAAAGGGGAAGCTTTATCCCATGCAGTGCAAACTAAATAGAGTTATGACTAGGTATTTCTTTCATATTTTAAGATAAACAGAAATTTCATTTACCTAGAAAAAGATTCTGCCTTCTTACATCTTACAAGTCTGGTTTAAGTTTTGCATCTTTCTCAAAGACATAACAAAGTTTGCAGGATTATAAGAATATGGCACATGGGTGTAACAGGAGACTGTTATTGAACAAATAATGCCCCCATTTAAAGTGTTAATGTGTCCCCATGCAGCAGTAGCTGTCCTGCAGCACAGGCAGGCTGTTACGGGGCGCTCTGAGCCATGTACTATCATTACAGAGCATTGCTCAATCTGCTTTCTTGCTGAAGCTTTTGACACGCTGTAAATTTGTTTGTAAAATTCCACCGTGCTTTGCTTAGCACGTCTATAGACTAGCAGATGCATGCATTCGTTGCTGCAAAGTAATTTTATGTTATCTGAAGTCCTATTTTTATGTTTCAAAGTCTTTCTCCACACATCACTGGGAATGTTAAACTCTCACAAAGAAAGGGGAGAGAGCCATTTAAATAACAGGCATACAGATAACATGCTGCCTTTTATTCTTTGTTCTCACAGAGTATGTGCTGTACAAGAAAAGAACATGGTCACCTATCCCCTTGCTAGAGAAACTGTCATTCCTAATTCATTTATACAGGGTGCTTAAGATGCCTTGAGCAAACTGAAATAGCTTTAAAGGAAAATTAATCTAGTTTGACTGGAGCAAACTAGTTTTTTTTTTCCTAGAAGTGTAACACATTTGTTAAATAAAGGGGTCACGCTGCTTTTGTAGGGCCATTTACAAGGCTGGTTAATAAAAATCCTTTGCTGTACTTCTATTGTTCCGTAAACAGCCTCCAATGGATGCTTCCATCATTGCTCCTGTTCCATGTGGGTGCAGCAGGCAGCACTGTCAGCTTTGAACACCCCCTGCTAAAGCAATGATGAAACAAGTGAGGAAGTTCTCAAGTCCTGAGAAGGAGGACCAGGCTTGTGTTGTTATGACCACTGAGAGGCCGGGTAGAAGTTCCTGTACAGGTTGTTATAGAGTAACCTCGTGGCTCATGATCCACAGGATCTGAAGTAGGCATGTAGATATGATGAGTAGATGTCTTCTAGGGAGGAATTCAGTGTCTTATCCACAGAAATAATGCTCATGATCCATAGGATCTGAAGTAGGCATGTAGATATGATGAGTAGATATCTTCAAGGGAGGAATTCAGTGTCTTCTCAGCCATGTCTTCATTTCTTCCCATGTCTCAGGGAGCCCCGCTCTGGTGGCTTTGGAAGAATTTCTACTTTGTTTTATTAATAGAGATGAAAACAGTAATATCAACATGAATTTTCTAGGGACTTTAAGAAATACTTCTTTAAAAAATAACACAGGTTTTTTTAATATTAAATTAATCAACTTCTTTTTGGGAGAGGGGTATGAAGGAACATAGCACTGACGTGCATAGTTGTATTTTGGATCTTACAGTATATGCTGCTCTCTTTTGGCTTGGTGGTAATGTCAATGCACTATTCCTTAGAATAGCAATCAAAATTAACTAATGGTTAATGTGTCAAAAGAGCAACTCTTCTCCATGTGACTGGGTAACCTCAAGAATACTACAATAATCTTTCTGGTGCTCATACAGCAGTATTTAATGAACCTGTTGTATAATAGTACTACCATCACTAGATTTTGTGGAGTTTATTCCTTCATCTTTAAAAAATACACAGATTATTGAAGGGCTAATTTTTATCATCTGTTTTCATTTGGACTTTTGTCTGGAAATTGAGAGACAAAGAAGAGCCACATTCTATTTTTAAATGGCAGATGTAAGTAAAGAAACAGAATCCCAAATTAGATGTTTTTGATTGCTAATATTAAAGTTATATTTTTCTATGAGGAAAAACAGATTTTTTTTTGACAGAATTGCCAAGGCGTATGATTTTCATGTGAAAACAAAACTCTATTTATGATATTATACATGATTGCAAATAAAGCTATTTAGAAGGAAGTTGAACATACAGGAGTGTTTATTTAGAGACTGAAATGATTCCAGAGTTATGTCCTTGCATCACTGAAGAAATTTCTTTTTTTAAATGCTAACTTAAATGTTCTTTAGAAAAATGGGAGATTGTAGCCAAATATACATTTTAAATAAAATGTGGATTATATACATGCAAGATCTTGTCTTTTTTTTTTAATAGATTTACAAATGGTACTGGTGTAGGACATATTTAGAGCTAGAGCTTGCAGCAGAGCTAAGATTTTTATTTTTGCACAAAATTGCATTTAGCTTGTCTTCCCTGATGCCCAAGCCAGAACTTATCCCTGTAATGTTTTCTGTTTTTTGAACTTCGGTGGTCTGTTGGTACCAACATAGTTTCCTGTTACACAGGTTGAGCAGGCTGTGTAACACCCGTTGTGCATGTTAACATGTGCTAAGTAATGTGAGAACCATTTAACAGATACTCTTGTGGATAAAAATCTTTCTGGGTTCCTGTCTGAGTTCTGTAAGATATCCATGTTTAAACATCATAGCAATAAGAGCATGATGCTCTTAATGAAAACACATCATATACAGGCTGAAACAGCCATCCTGAAGGTCAAATCTTAATATTTAGTAATTATTGATTTTGAATACAACCCAATGTTATTTTAAAGTGGCTATAATTATGTAAATGTGTTTATAATTTATTGTAGTGTTACAATCTCATAATTATAATAATGCCAAGTGCATTGGTTTCAAATATCTTTTTCTCTATTTCCTATTCTACTGATTGTTCCCTGTATAGCACAGGACATGCTTAAGAAAATGTACCTTTTGTTCAGTGTTGATGGAGAGTGAATAGAGAGCATTAATCCGCCTGATGATTGAACTGTTGCACAAATTCCCAAACAACAATGAATTCCACATCATTGTTTAAAAAAAAGAAAAGAAAAAAGGCATCTCATTAGTTCTATGCTGTCATTTCCTGCCATGTTTTCATCTTTAGAGCACTCCTTTGATGTGTCATATAGCTGATTTAAAATAGGAATAAATGATCTTGGAACTTTTTGAAGGATATTGGCATTTTTTCCTTTAACAAATTAGAAGCTGAAGAAAGAGAATTGGAAAGAAAAAAAAAAAAAAAGTGCCTTATCTCTCCTCCCTGCTCCATCAGATGCTGTCCTTTAGGCAAGATCTTTCAGGGATATACTGTCTCTTGACTGACATCACTTATACCATAGAGAAGCAGCTATGCAAAGCTGAGAAAAGCATTGTTTCATCAATCTGCAGACTACTGTAAGTATTAATATGGTCATGTAAATATTCTTAAAATATTGCAATAACACTAAGAAATGACAAAAGCATCTGGTAATGACTTACATTTCTGAGCCTTCAATGTCAAAATTGTCTTGTTCAGACGGATGGATTTCATAAAACTGTTTTAGACAGACACAGAAAATGTAGTAACTGGTACTCTTGTGTTTCTCCTGTCTAATAAGTCTGAGCTTTGAAGAAGTCACTGCATGATTATTTTGATTTAAAATAAAAAGAGGTCATATTTTCCTGTATAGAATTTTGCCTCTACGGGGATATACTGGCTGTACTTAGGGACCAAAACAATCTTAAATTAATGTTAATTTAATTTGTTGTGTGTGTTTTCTGTTGCAGTCTTTTGTTAATTCGAATGGTCACTACAGAACTGGCTGCTCTCATTTCTGAAAATGATTTTGGCATAATTGGTTCACTCTGACTTCAGCCTACCTTTTTCATAGCTGCTTGTGAATCCTGAGTAACACAATCTGAAAGGCAAGGTGCCCAGCTCACAAACATTCATTGCTGCTCCTAAGAAATGTGCAAATTGCAAGCTCTAAAATATATATGCATACAACAGTAAATTACCGAAACTTCATTTGAGCTGTATCTTGTACCTGGAAGCTGCTGCTGTAGCTGATGGCCACAAAGAGGGTGGTGGCTCAGGGAGCCTGATGTGCCATGGGCTGGACAGAGGGGATATGAGCAAAGCCATGGGAGTGGATTTTCTGGAAAGGATAAGTACACAGGGAAGATGCAAGGATGGACAAATGGGCAGGAGGAAAGCCCAGCAAACCTTCAGCACCCCCAGAAATATCACTCTATGATTGCTGCCTCCCAGATTATTTTCTCCATCACCAACTGTCAGCTGACTAAAACCCAATCAAGCATCTTTCCAGTCATTCCAATTATGCTTGCATTTCTCTTCTGTGTTCCCCAGCAGAAGATGTAAGGGAGACTGTGTTGAGTCGTAACATAAGTAACACTTCACCTGAGGTTAGAAACCCAGAACCAGGTTGTGAGGAGCCTGAACAGACAATGTCTGTGATTTGCTTTCTATGAGGCATTTGTTCCATTTTGCTTTCTCTGTGCTTTCTTGTGCAGTTAACTTTTAATGAGAGTGAACTCTTTTGAACAAGCCTCTTCTTCATACATTTTAGTACTTTCATTTATCTCTTGATGCCTGCTGTGAATAGGATGCCTAAAGATATTTCATTAATGAAGCATGTGAAAATGAACGAAGTGGACAAGCTATTAATTGATTTTCATGTTTGTTGGTTATCAGTTGTGTGCAAAATTGCTTAGACAGATTAAAAACACATTTTAACCTTATCCCAAGCTCTGTCTGATACTGTAAGAAAAAGCGTTTAGCAGCTTTTGCAGCACACGCTGCTCAGCTGTTGGCTGTGGGTCAAGAGCAATAGAAGAACTGAGGTCCTTTTGGCTCTCCAAGCATGAGCCACTATAACACTTAACTGAATGGGGAATATTCACTTGCAATAGCAGAGTGTTTGTCATCTCAGGTATGCAACTATCAGCAAGGTGTTTTTCATAGCAACATCTGAACAAATTTTTCAGTGCACAGAGGACATAGAAAAGCTACAGCAGTACTCCTATGTGGCTTAGAAGTGGACGTGCATTTTAGAAATGTTGTTCTTGTGAATGAAAAAAGAGATTTGTGAATACCATTTCTACGTAAGAACCGAGGAGGGTCCTTATGGCTGGCAGCTGAGCTATATGAGCTCACTGATTTATGGAACCGTTCCTGGGAGAGCCAAACTCCCTCCACTCCTAGTTAATTCAGTGCAAGTCAAAATCACAAGTTCCTCGCAGAATTTATCTGCTAATCCCAGTCCCTGTGATCATTTGTTATTTTGTTTGCTGTATGATCCACTGCCTTGCCTGGATTCCAGTTTTGGAAAACTCCCTTTTGCACTGTTCAGTCTGTCCTGTCTTCTGAATGGCACAAAGTGTCTCAGCATCTCATTTCTCTCTATTACACACAACTTTTAGACTACTGTTCAGACCTGCAGATCTTTCACTGCCTAGAAATCTGTTCCTATTTAAAATCTGTTTGGATACTGTTTTCAACCTCTTAAACAGATGTAATGTTACATTTTTAGTTGATATCTACTAGTGTATTTTATTTGCCTTGAATAAATGCAACAGTACATGTCCCTGTTCCCCTCTTATAGTAGGTTACGATTTAATGAACTTTAACAAGCTTAGATGCTGAGACAGACAGATTCTACTTTCTACATTTAATGTAATGTGTTGCCATGGAGATAAGTTCTTCTCTATCTGAAAAGTGACAAAGAAGCCAAAGAAGGTATTGCCAAAATAGTTCAAACATTGGAAATGTGACATTTAAAAATCTTTTTTGCCACTGAACTAAATTATTTATTTTTCCTCTCTTCTCGCTGTGCTATTTAATCTCTTCCCGCTGGAACTATACTGAACATCTTTGCTCCTGCTCACAGGACTGGCAGATGTCCCTTTGGAGCCCACCCTGGTTCTACTCTATGAATGGGATTACATGTTACTCAGGGATGCAACTAGCTTTTCTCTCCCTGGTCTTGCTCTCTGCTCCCTCATCAGCAAAGACTGAAAGGCTTTTTTTCATCTCCGACTAACCACTTGGGGTTTCTGTGATCCTCCATCCAGCAGTTCACTGTATAATACTGCAGGGATTGCACCAGCTGGGATAACTCACAAACTCATATCCTTCTGGAGTTTACAGTCTCATTATTTTACTTTGTCCTTGATACTTTGAAGCACTTCAACACTGTGTGAATAACTATTGGATTAGCAATTTAGGGTTTTGTTCTTGAGATTTTCTAGTTTAATCGGGTAGATTTGTTGAATAATCCATTTAAAGTACACACCTATCATGGTAGGAGAAGCCAGTCACCACTCTATGTGTGTTCAGACACGTACTGCAGACTGAAGTCAATGTGATTCTCTCTTGCCTCACTAAACCCTAATGCAGAATAAGGACTATTTGCTCAGGAAGCACAAGAAAGTTTGCTTTCTTGGCAGTGGAAATCATATGAAATGTTATGATATTCCTGTAAGACTATGGTTTTCTTGCACCAGTCTTTACAGTGGAATGTGTATTCCATCCATAGCGCATCCATGACTGCACAATTTACTTGATTTCCAAAAACTTCTTATTGCACATTAATTCACAGAAGATGTTTGCTTTTAAATACAAAATATAAATATTTTCTACTTGCGGTTTTAACAGTGGTTCAATTTATAGACAGCTAATGAAGTCATTTTTGTTTTTTGCTTTTACTTTTGTTTTTACATGAATATTGACTGCTCCCTATTTAATATTGTTCTAATCAGCAGAAAATGTTACTTTCTTCCATACCTTGATGACCTAAGTAATATAAGGAAGCCATATCCAAATTAGTTGCTCAATTTTTCTGGCTTCCAACCAGAACTTAATTTGGCTAATTTAACCATATGATTTTACTATTTATTATTTTATTTATTTCAAATTACTGCCTTGAAATTTGTATCAATCTTTTAAAATCTAACTGAAAATCCAAATTCAAACCAAGTAATCAATAATATTCGTAATTTCATGTAAGTACCAACAAAAGCCCTTTGGCTTTCTATAAGAAAGAAATGAGTACAAATTCAGGAGTCAAGAAGCAAGAACAATGGGGGTGGGGGTGTATAATGCCAGAGAAAGGGTGGAACATGTATCTGATCTTTGTATTTAATAGTTCCTGATGTTTGGGGTTTTTTTTTGCTTAAAATTAATTAGTCTCATGAAAACTTGATTGCCTTTATTAGCATTTATTCTTTCAGTTGCATATGTTCACATTTTTGGAATTTGTTTTGATTTTTCAATTTGGAATGTATCAGTTTAAACTACTTAGTTTCACTTGGCTTCACAGTAGAGCTATTAAAATTCCTGTCATTGTCTTTCTTTGCCATAACTGGAAGATGGTGAAAAATACTCAGTGAAACTGATCTGGGCTTTTAAAAAGTATTTGCTTATTTCAGGAATTATTGTGAACATTTAACTTCTTTTTTTTTAATGTTATAAAAATATGGAGAAAAAGTATTCTGAAAATTGCACTGAGCAATGTTGATGTGCCAGAGTAAATTATGTCTCATCATTCCAGATTCAAAATGTCTTGTCAGTCAACTGAGGTTACCAGCTTAATGATGACGTTGCATCTGACTATGGAGGGGGCTTTAAATTCAGCAGTGTTCTGTACCAAGTTTTGCTTATAAAACAGGGTATATCTTGTAAAATCATCAAATTGACAGAGTGGTAGTTGCAACAAACTTCATGAAAGCTCTAGTCCAATCTTCTAGCTGAAATAAACTCCTGGGTAACACTGGATTAGATCAGCGGATACACGTCTAGTGAAGGGTGGAGTCTCCATGGCTTTGTTCTGACACCTTTTCCTACTGAAGAGAATTTGTCTCCGTCACCTTTTCAAGTCCCCTTCAGGTAGTCACAGATTGCTGCTAGATCACCCCTTTGCCTTCCCCAGACCAAGCAATCCCAGGTGTCTAGGATTCTGTGTGCCATTCTCTGGACCTTATAAGCAGCTTTGTGTTAAACTCCCTCCAGTTTCTCAGAACAGCTTGGTGAAGCTAAATATGGAATACTGTGTTACTGCATTAATTATATTTCATATTTAGCTTCACCAGCACCAAGTAGAGGTGGATAGTAGCCATCTTAACCTGCTAGCCAAGCTGCTCCTACTGCAGCCCTTTGGATTTTGGTTTATTTGCAATTAGCACATGCTGTTGGCCTGTATTCAGCTCTGTCCTTCATGATTCCAGGTTCTCTCTGGCAAGGCTGTTGCTCAGTCAGTTACTTTCGTGTGGTAAACCTGACAACCTGACCCAACAGAACAGTTCATATCTCATTGAATTCTAGTAATTCTGCAGGTTTTCTAGTGTTTGCCTTCTCCAGCCTTACCTGTTGGAAGACAAACCACTCCCTATTCTGGGATCATTTGAAAGATTGTAGTTCTCTCTCCTAATCATGGCAGGAAAAGATATTGAACAATATAAGCCTCACAGCTGTCCCTGGGATATTCCCTACAAGGAACTTGCTGTCTTGCATTCTTTCTGATGTAGCACATTGCTTGATTTCGCTTTGTAGGAAGAATACTTAAAAACACATTTAAAGGACAAATTCCTAATACCTTTTTACATTAGGGCAGAAACATTTTTCATATAAATATTCTGAATTTGAAAATGATTTTTCTCCTTATTTGCATGAGTAGATAAAATATCTTTTCACAGTAGTAATTAATGTTATTAGAAGGGTTTCACTTTTACATTGAGAAGCCATAACTTTGAGGGAGCAGAACTGATTTTTTTAGAGCCTTGCTAACCATTAAGCACCATAATTTTCTTGTCATGTAAAGAGTTCCTGTTCTTACAGACATCCATCTAGGTTCAGAAAAGCTTCTGTGAAATGTTATTAGTGTGTGAGTAGAGGCACTGGGTATTTGTCAAGAGCTTTACTGTTAGCAAACTACAGGTGTAACTTCAAATCTGGACACACTGTATTTTAGTATTCATCCAATGCTAAGAAAACGAGCTGACAACTAATTAACTGCACAACTTCATAGAAGTCACTTATGCCAACTCCAGTTCAACATTACTGATGTGAATATTAATTATATCAATTTTGAAATAGCATTTTTTTAGAGAAGGACAAAAACAGAGAAGACTAGAGCAAATGCAAATCTGAATGATGTGCAGCACGCACTTTTCCTTTGTGCTTACATAGTCAGCAGGCTTCCTCCATGGGAAGGTTCAGACTCTTATTTTCTTATTTTTCTTATTTGATAAAGAAATGTGGTGACAAAAATCTATTGGAAAAATGTCTCTTTCCACATACCAAAAAATGAAGAAATGCAGATGATGGACATTCAAACCCAGACTTATTCCAAGGACTCGAAGTGACAGTTTGCTCAGATCTCCAAGATCCAGTTGCAGGAGAACTCGGATTTTCATGCTTCCTCTAATATTGTAATTTTGCTTTTCCTAGGGAAGGTGCATCTCCTTTTGCTGTGTACAAATCAAGTAGACTGCTCAAGATTTCTCTTTCTTCCTCTCCCTATCTCTCACACACATCCCCATCACTTTCTAGGAGCTGGCATGTTCTTGACATTTCAGTAGTAGCAAATAGGGCAGGAATCACCTTTGTCTAAAACTGTCTTTTAGATAGATGACTAACGTGAAATGTTGACTGCTTGCATGTCAGATGAATTTGTTTTCCTAAGGGTTTTGGAGAGAAAGAACACAAACCTGAAGGGCCTGTACAATCATGTAACATTTCTTCATCTGTTTTTTCCTGTTTGATGATGACAGCAAAGGGATAGACTGACTTGGTGCTTTAACCAATACAGTAGCCATGAGACAGTTTTACTACTAGTTTATTAAATTCCCTGGCAGGTTGCATATGTGGAGAGAATATCTTGGAGTGTGAGTGGGTGAAATTATCACTTTATAAAGTTGGCTCAAGTCCTCTTGCAGAACCACTGCCATGTTATTATCCTGCGTAAGTTGGTAGCTTGAGGTTTGGACAGGCAGTCCATGTGATATTTCCCAAGATTCACTTTCAGCCCCTGTTCTGTTTTATATCCACCTGCTTCCTTTTGGAAATGTGATTAGAACATAGAGTTGTTGCTGCTCTGACAGTGATAGATAAACAGCATGCTTGTCATTTTACCTGATGGTGCCATGAATGCTTTATGCTGCCCTTAACAGGTGTTATTTGATGGAAAACTTCAAACTAGTTAGAATAAAATTCTCAGTGGTGAAAGTTGGTAGTCCTGGCGTCCAGATTCAGTCTGAGATTGGCATCTTTGGTTTATAATAAACACTATGAGAAAGCCTGGAACACTTCCCATCCACTAAGTCTGAATGTTTTCATTAAATATTAAAATATAAAGTATGCCACACTACCCCTAAAACATGAAGCCTGATTTGAGGCTTCCTTTATATACAACCTCATCCAAGTCAGCTTTGCAACCAAACCAGCTGGAGCTGAATGCTGTAGGAAGCCAGTCTGGGACAGGGGCAGTAATCATCTGGGAAGGCAGCACATTCTCCTGGACTTCTACTCGTCAGCAGGAACACCTCTTGTCAGAATGCCCCAAGTAAAACTGGGGTATGAAGAAGTTGTTACAGTTTTGATATAATTCCTCAGTTTTGTTTCTTGCAGACCTATGTTGCTGGCACTATTATAGCATTTCAGAATTATATAGACTTTTCTGTGTCAGAAGTGGGGTTTTTCTTACATATTTGTTTGTCTGCCTGTATTCTGACAATAGTTGTTACTACTAAGAAAGCAGTCTTTAGACTGAAAAGGAGAGGTGCAAAGAGAAGTTACTTTATTAGCAAGACCAACAAAATCTGGAAGAAAACAGCACCAAGATTTTGATATACATCCTGTCCTGAGCCTCTGTGTCCTTCATGCTCTCATAAACTCTGTTCTCCAAATATATTCTTGTCCAGTGCATTTTGGGTAGGCAGAAGAACATTCTGTAGTTTTACAAACAGTGATAGATTATTACTTATCCTTCATCATATCTTTGAAGCAGTTGCCTTCATAAGCATCAAAGCCATCTCTTCATGCATTAGATTCACAAGAAAAGACTTGTGAGTCATCTTCCCTTCCATTTATGTGGTTTTCCTTTCACGTCTGGAGAGCTACCCTTGTTTAAAGAGAAGATATCAAAAGTATTAATCTTCTGCCTAATTTTGCTGCCCTTCTTTTACCTGGTAATGTTTTCTCATTTCTCTTTGTTTAAAAGTAAACATTGTAAGCATTTTTCTCTGCTGTCTCTAGAGGAGCACATATAAAAAAAAAAAAAGTATTGTCTAGATTTTCATACAGGCATCATCTTCCTGATGAAGTCTGATGTGGCAATTGTAATTCATGGTATGGAAATGCTTCAGAAATTGTATCTGTTTGGAAAACAACTTAAAAGAAATTAGTGAATGTCAAGTCTGATAAATGGAGCTATGAGTAGTTCTATGAAATGAAATCTGTTACTCATCTATCAAACAGCTACAGATTGACACATCTCCATACTGATCTGCAGGGATTACTCCTGTGGGTGTTCTCCACAGGCAGGCTACTCACCATCTTTCTCATGATTTCTGTAATCAAACTGCCAGCTCATATTGGTTGTGACACTAATTTGTTAAGAAACACTTTGAAAAGATGATGAGTTGAACTGCAAATGAGGGAATTGGATATTGGGAAAGTGTAGCTCCTTTGGAAACTCTCAGACTTGGTTCGATGTACACATGGAAGAAGATGGCTGAGATTATCAGCATTCTCCCTGCCATCAGTAATCTTCCCTTCTGTGATTTTCAGTTACATTCTTAGTTAGCAGGAGGTAACTGAGCCTGATCTCACTCATACTTTTTCCACATCAGTGTGGCTCTGTTGACTTTTAAGCTACGTTAGTGTGAAACAAAAATGTGATGTATTAAGGAAACATTTTACTCTTTCTAATCACAGAAAGTGTGATATATTTTTAGAGTGGCACAGGGAAAAGCAAAGATGAGTAGAAAGCAAGACTTGAACATTCAATAGAAAAATGAGGCTTGGGATGCATAAAATTTCTTCTAGGCAAGTTCAAGCTAATTTTATGAACCGTTCACCCAGTTCCACTTTCTTTTCTATCTCATTTTACTTACAAGCTGAAAACAAATATAGCAAACATCAGTAGACCTTGAAAAACACATTAAAATTGCACACAAGGTTTTTCCTTTCTTTCAGTATAACTCATCTAAATTGAAACACCACTATATTTTTAAGATGACAGCTTTCAAGAAAATATGATATCCAATTTAACTTTAAAAAAAGACTTTATTTCAATTCAATCTAAGAAACTTATTCAATTATGTACTACAGAATATGTTGCAAGGAACTACTAAATACACCTTAAAGCAAAATACAGTACACCAAGTTATTTAAAGCTCTGTGTTTGCGTTGCTAGTTTTTACAGGTTGTTAATTAATAAAGTTATAAAACACAAAGAACCTACAGTTGGAAGCACTCATTACAAAATGTATACTATTGCATTTGTGTGTACACATTTGTTTTTTTTCTACTGCTTTGTGGATACGGGCTGGCATTTCCATCTCCAGGAAAAGAAGGAGTTTCAAATTAAATCTTTATGCCATAAGAGCCAAGCAAAATCAGTGACTGCTCAGTGCCAGCGCCATTAGACATAACATAGTTTCTTTATGGGTGAATCTGAATTAGAAAAGTAAATGCTATTAATTGCTCCTAAAATTCAATTCTTTGTGTAGCTGGCAATTTAACTAACACCTTTCAGAGGCTCTTCCAAATACACATTTGTGCACTGATGCCTTGGAGAGTTTTACTTCTGATATGATGCAAGATCAGACAAAGAAACTGCCTGTCTTAACCCAGTAAACAAACAGCACTGACGTATTGGGAATGGTTGGTGGAACCAACTCTTAAGTAGTTACATTCTAGTGTCATGATCAAGATACAGAGGCTGTTTCTCTGAGATTGTTGGTAGTCTTCAGCGATGGGAGCCCATGTGTATTTTGGGGGAAAGGCATGAGGATATACTCTGAATCTCTCATAAGTCGATATCCTACATTAAAACATGGATTTGATACAGGAAAAACAGGCCACAAGCACTGTCTCTTGTGTCTTGAGAAGGGGGTTCTGGTGATTTGTTGAAGGCAGCAAGTTTAACATTTCAGTGTGGAGACTCACATGCTCGTGCACTTTGAATGCTTTGCTGGTGTCCTCCACTGGATCAGGATAAAGCATTTGGATTTGCTTCTTCTGGTATAAAAACCAGGAGATGTAGTAGGAATGAGTACAGTCAGTACAAGTGCATGGAAGCTCATAGCATTGTCTTGATTTACATCACTTAGAGATTTGTTCTAAAAACAATTTTCTTGTTAAAATTAGAACAGATGATACCTACTGAGCCTCAGCACAGCTGTTGCTGTGCTGTTTATATATGAAGGCAAACTTCACTTCCTTAAATGAGAAAAATGTATCCTCCTCTGGGG
This sequence comes from Lagopus muta, assembly GCF_023343835.1. Taxonomy (NCBI): domain Eukaryota; kingdom Metazoa; phylum Chordata; class Aves; order Galliformes; family Phasianidae; genus Lagopus; species Lagopus muta. The sequence continues at coordinate 10,829,995 of NC_064439.1, read as the reverse complement.
CTGCCCAGCTTCTCTGAATCTCTGCTGTCCCACCTGAAGCATGAGGTAGGCTGATTGCATGGGCTGTGAGTAGAAAATTATAACAAGTTTCAGCCATTAATAATTCCACAGGGTCACTAGAAGTTACTGCATAAGACAGCATGATTTCATTTCCAGGAAGGATTATATTTGCTTTTTCCAGAGTGACTCGGTGAAAAAATGTGACAATATCATAAGCATTGAGAGGCAGAGATTTGATATTTCAGGATGCAGTGTTTCTGCTAAAATTTACAAAAATATGACTTTCACAGAATTACAGAGTCACAGAATCACAGGGGTTGGAAGGGACCTCAAAAGATCACTGCATCTTACCCCCTGCCAAAGCAGTTTGCCTAGAATGGGTCATACAGGTAGGTGTCTAGATGGGTCTTGAACATCTTGAATATTTCATCGATATCATGACTGGAAGCCACTATTACTGATAGTATTTTGGTGGTATCTAGAAAGGAAGGACTAATGTTCCATATCATACATCATGTGCAGTTGTTCACTTTGCTTCAAGGATCTTCATTACTATGAAGTGGTTTGCCTGGATGTGATATCGTTAGAGTGCCAGGGACTAATAGGGGGAGTCCCCTGGCATTCAGTCCTAGCGAGCAAAGGGGTCCAAGAGAGCTGGTTGCTCTTCAAAAAGGAAGTCTTAAGGGCGCAGGAGCAGGCAGTCCCCCTGAGCTGCAAAATGAGCCGGCGGGGAAGAAGACCGGCGTGGATGAATAGGGAGCTATTCCTGAGGCTCCGGGAGAAAAAGAGAATCTACCGCCTGTGGAAAGAGGGACAGGCCACTCAAAATGAATACAGGGAAGTTGTTAGGATGTGTAGAGGTGAAATCAGAAAGGCAAAAGCCCAGCTTGAATTTAACCTAGCTGCTGGTGTGAAAAGGAATAAGAAACTCTTTTATAAATACGTTAACAGTAAGAGGAGGACAAAGGAGAATATCCACTCTTTGCTGGATGAGGCTGGGAATGTGACCACTGAGGATAAGGAAAAGGCGGAGGTTCTGAATGCCTTCTTTACGTCTGTCTTTAAAAGTCAGACCAGTTATCCTCAGGATACCCCTCTCTCTGACCTGGTAATCTCGGCCGGGAAGCACACTAACCCCCCTGTGATTCTGAAAGAAACAGTCAGAGGCCTACTGCTCCAGCTGGACTGTCACAAGTCGATGGGGCCAGATGAGATCCACCCGAGAGTGCTGAGGGAACTGGCGGAGGTGATAGCCGAGCCGCTTTCCATCATCTATCAGCGCTCCTTGTTGACTGGTGAGGTCCCAGATGACTGGAGGCTTGCCAATGTGACTCCCATTTATAAGAAAGGTCGTAAGGAGGATCCGGGGAACTACAGGCCTGTCAGCCTGACCTCGGTGCCAGGGAAGGTTATGGAGCAGATTGTCTTGAGGGAGATCATGCGGCATGTGCAGGGTGACCGGGGGATCAGGCCTAGCCAGCATGGGTTTATGAAGGGCAGGTCCTGTTTGACCAACCTGATCTCCTTCTATGATCTAGTGACCCATCTGGTGGATGAAGGAAAGGCTGTTGATGTGGTCTACCTAGACTTCAGCAAAGCCTTTGACACTGTCTCCCACAGCATTCTCCTGCAGAAGCTGGCAGCCAGAGGCTTGGATGGGTACACTCTTGGCTGGGTAAGGAGCTGGCTGGAGGGCCGGGCACAGAGAGTGGTGGTGAATGGAGTCAAATCCAGCTGGCGACCGGTCGTGAGTGGTGTTCCGCAGGGGTCGGTGCTGGGGCCTGTCCTCTTCAATATCTTTATTGATGACCTCGATGAGGGCATCGAGTGCACCCTCAGTAAATTCGCAGATGACACTAAATTGGCTGGAAGTGTGGATCTGCCTGGGGGTAGCGAGGCCCTACAGAGGGATCTGGACAGGCTGGAGAGCTGGGCTGGAGCCAATGGAATGAGTTTCAACAAGGCCAAATGCCGGGTCCTGCACTTCGGCCACAACAACCCCAGGCGACGCTACAGGCTTGGGGCGGTGTGGCTGGAGGACTGCGTAGAGGAAATGGACCTGGGGGTATTGATTGATGCTCGGCTGAACATGAGCCGACAGTGTGCCCAGGTGGCCAAGAAGGCCAATGGCATCCTGGCTTGCATCAGAAACAGTGTTGCAAGCAGGAGCAGAGAGGTGATTGTTCCCCTATATTCAGCACTCGTGAGGCCGCACCTCGAGTACTGTGTCCAGTTTTGGGCCCCTCACTGCAAGAAAGATATTGAGGCCCTGGAACGTGTTCAAAGAAGGGCAACGAAGCTGGTGAGGGGTCTGGAACACAGGCCATATGAGGAGAGGCTGAAGGAGCTGGCAATGTTCAGCCTGGAGAAGAGGAGGCTCAGGGGAGACCTTATTGCTCTCTATAACTTCCTGAAGGGAGGTTGTAGTGAGCTGGGGGTCGGCCTCTTCTCTCGTGTCATTAGGGATAGGACCAGGGGGAATGGTTTCAAGCTACGCCAGGGGAAATTCAGGCTGGACATGAGGAAGTATTACTTTTCAGAAAGGGTGGTCAGGCACTGGAATGGACTGCCCAGGGAGGTGGTGGAATCACCGAGCCTGGGGGTGTTCAAGGAAAGGCTGGATGTTGTGTTGAGGGACATGGTTTAGTAGGAGCTATTGGGAATAGGTGAACGGTTGGACTGGGTGATCTTTTAGGTCTTTTCCAACCTTAGTGATTCTATGATTCTATGATTCTATGATTCTATGATTCTCCATGTCATCCCAACTTGGAGCTAAATGGTGAAACTTGGCAATGGCAGGTCTGATCCCTTACAGAAGTTCTAAGCTTATTTTTGGTTGTGTAAACTGTAAATATGAATATAAAGGCTGATACTCAGAGGGTGTAGGCAACAGTCTTATCAAAATTCTGCAATAGAAAAGATATAGGGAGATCATTTTGGCACTGTGTTGTTGTGTTTTCCACTTCATTTAGCCATTGCAGGATAGTTTTCTGGGCTTATTATTGAGGTTGCTGATGATTGTGGACTGGAAAAATTTCTTTTTTGCAGTCAGAGTTCACCTCTAATGAGAGTATTCAGTTACTGTGGAACAAGGTGCTGTTAATGAATCATCACTGATGATCCACTAAAGACTTTGCCATTCATGTTGATGTTCATGTAAGGGTTTAAATGACTACACTGATAAGTGCAAGATAAGCAGGCAACTAGAGTGCAAAGATAAGATAATACACTTTATTTGTTTTTCTGCTGCATTGTATCTGTAATAAGTAGTACGGTACTATTTGTTTTATTTATACTTATGCATAAAGTTGTGATAGATTCCTGTTGTCTTTTATAAATAGAGTACACAGACAGGTTTAGCCTTGAACACAAATTCAAGGGATTATTTGAGGCTCTGCAAGCCTTTTCAGTATACATCCAGGCCAGTTTTCTGACCAGCAGATTACTGCTTGGTACCTACCCAAGTACCTGGCTTACCTGGTAATGTCTGTTGGGTTCTTGGTAATCTCTGGAGATGTGAAAGCCTTGAGAAGCAGCAACCTAGGACTGGATGAGAAGGGGATGTGATGGACTATGGGAGCAGAGGATAGAGCAAGTCATAACCTGAGGTCTCAAAATGCAATCAAGAGTGAAGAAGACTGGGCAGAGGAAAGAACAGTGGACAGTGTGAAAGCAGAAGACAAATCTGCATTTTTAGGACCCACCTCGGTCCTAAATTTTGTGGGTGGTGAGGCACTGGCACAGACAACCCAGAGAAGTAGCAGATGCCCCATCCGTGAAGACATTCAAGGACAGTTTGGATAGGGCCATGGGCAGCCTGATCTGGTGGGTGGCATGACAGGGAGTTGGAACTGGATGAGTCCCTTCCAACCCAAACTGTTCTGTGATTCTATGATACTCTCAAGATCCTATACATATTAACAGAAAATTCTCAGCTTTGTATTTACATTTATATATTTCTACAAGGGATGCTCTGAAAGTAATGCTTCCTATTTTATGATGTTGGCCCATGACATCAGAGGCAGATGTTCATGGTATAGCAGTAGAGGTTGAATCTTCCTGCCTACATTCCACTACATTGGTGGGGCAGTCTAACAGAATGGCATCTGACATGGAAGTGCATATGAAGCAAAGGTGGGGAATTAAATTCTTCCATGCTGAAAACTTTGCACACATTAGGATTCATCAACATTTGATGAATGTTTCTAGCAACCTAATGGTGGATTAGAGCATGGTGAGGCAGTGGGTGGTGCATTTCAGCAGTGGAGACAGTGACATGAAGATAAGCCATATTCCAGACAGCCAAGCACAGCTATCACACCACAAAACGAGTGTTTCAATCAGCTCATACTTGCGATTTGACAGAGTACAGCTAGGGAACTGTGTATGGAATTGAATTATCAGTTTCATTGCATTCGTTGCAATGTTGGAGAATTGTGAAGTTTGTACCATGTGTACCACACCCACCATGTAGTCTGGATTTGGCATCTTCTGACTTCTATTTGTTCAGACTCATAAAAAGCAGCCTGCATGGACAACATTTTTTCTAGCAACAGCTCCATCATCGCAGCTGTGAAACAGTGGGTCACCTCCAGTGGTTCAGGTTCTTACAAGCTCGAAATATGGATTCTTGTTCATCACTAGCAAAAATGCATAGTGAAAGGTGGTGATTGTATTGTAGTTAAGAATTTGCTCTATGAAATAGTGTTACTGTGCTCTTTGTTATAGTTCTCATGGAAATAACTAGCAGATATTACTTTCCGAGCAACCATATTTTATACATATCTTGATCACTTCAGTATAGAATTTATTATGGAAAGAAATAGAGATGAGTAAAATTTCCTGCTAAAATGTGATCTGGAGTTCTGTTCTGCTTCAGTGTTGCACTAGATGGGAAGAAAGTCAAGCAAAACAAATGTTTTGTTGGTATTAATGAACAAAAACATCCTCTACATTGGCATAAGAGAAGTAAAACCTGAATAGAAAATACTTGCATATTTTTCTTTCTACAAGTATTGTCATGTATGAATTACAACTTCAAACTAGTGTTAGTCTTCAATATGTCTAAAATGGGACAATTCTGTTGGTGCAACTCCCTTATCTTTCACAAAAGAATTGGAAGGTGGAATTTGGCTTAATTGCATAATTTTAAGTCAGAGCATTGTTTCTAGCCTTGAAGCTCGGAGCCTGAAATGGCAGAAGTGTCTTTTACTTCTTCTGGGTACTAAGCTGGTACAAATGTGAAAGAATGTAGCTCAGTGTCTGACATTTCTCTCAAGTCCTCTCCACATGGGCTTGTGTACAGCTGGGTGGGCAATGTGGTTTCGACCCAACTGTACTCTAATCAGGCTTTCAAATGAAAATGGTGCATAATTAAAGTCAGTGTAGAACTACCCAGAAGGCACTAACACATTTTAACAGGCTGTAGCTCTTTGACATTTATATAATAAAAAGTATGTTCTCTCCTTAGGGGTGCAAATCCAGAATGCGTTTGATTTGACCTAGCTGGGGAGGCTCATGACCTCCAAAAGGATGTGTTGTGCCTTGTAGAATTCAGCTATAGGGCATGAAAACGTACCCGTGCTGCTTTCCACTTCTCTGCCGCAGACACCAGCATGGCTTGCAGCCTCAAGTCACACACAGAGAACAACAGAAAATAATCATTCTGTCCTGCAGAGGCAGCAGTGCAATGGTCTCGCTCTGAATGTCACCTCACACATCAGCTACTTTCTGCCTCTCATGCGTGGAAGTACTTATACTCCCTGGAGCGGCAGAAATATTTTTTGCCAGCTATCATAGACTTGTTTGCTTGAGCTACGTGAGCTTTCAGGTGGCAACAGCGTCTAAAGGCAAACAAGAAAGTCCCTGAATGTGAGGATCTCTAGTGAGGATCTCTCCAGCTTGGGGGCGAATAGAATGAAAATTGTGTCCAATTAAGGACAAATTCCTCTTCCCTGTGAATGCTTAGAAACGAGATTCCTGTTCTCCCATAGCAATGAGGTTGATTTGGGATCAGTATTGACAGTGGTGTACAGAAGACTGAAGATGTTTCATAGCATGCTCTGCTGCCCTGCCAAGGCTGTGTGGCCACAGTGACCAAGAAGAGAGCAAAATAAAAAAATGAGTCTTAGAAACAAAAAATTTCTTGAGTTGAAAGGGGACTTTAAAGATCATCTTATCCAACTCACCTGCAATGAACAAGGACACCCAAAGCTTGATCAGGTTGCTGAGAGCCCTCTCCAGCCTGACCTTGAATGTCTTCAAGGGCAGGACATCCACCAACTCTCTGAGCAATATGTTATAGTGCTTCACTACCCCTGTTGTAAAAAACTTCTTCCTTACATCCTGTCTAAATCTCCCCTCATTTAGTTTGAAACCATATCCCCATGTCCTGTCACAAACAGACCCTGCTAAAGGGTCCCTGAGCCCTTCTTTCTTACGGCCTACCTTAAGATACCGAAAGGCCACTTTCAGAGCTCCCCAGAGCCTCCTCTTCTCTGAGTTGAACAGCCCCAGCTCTCTCACCCTGTCCTCATAAGGCAGGTGTTCTATCCCTTGGATCATTTTTATAGCATTCCTCTGGACATCAGCAGATCCACATCTCTTCTGTACTGAGGACTGCACGTCTGGTCACTTGTTAGAATCTCAAATAAGGCAGGAGTTAAACTCTCGTGTATAATTTGTGATTACTTCTCCTAAAAGATTTTTTTACAATGGGCTTAGAAAAATATTGATGAAGTCTGAATTATAGAAATAGGGGTCTTGCACTTGTACAAATTAATAATAGCAGTCTAGCTGATTTGCCACATAGGTGGGACTTCATGAGTAAAGTCCCCACAATACTAATTCATTCTGCCAAGGCCTATGAACATCTGTGACGTGGAAACCATGAACAGGGTGGCAGTGTATTTTTAAAGACTATACCCCAGACTGACAGCAGAGGCACTGGAGTAGTTCTGTTCTGTCCAAAGGGTTGAGGGTGTAGCTGGTCTCCATCATTCACTGGCCCAAGGTGAAAAGCCACTACTTAATCTGTTTTGCTGTCTCATCATCATCATATAGATGGAATGCCTCATGTTTCTGTAAGAGTCTATTAGGCTGCTAAGGCAAGAATTTTCAGCTTGAATGGGTTAAGTAAATATACTTGGACTTCAGATTCCAAAACATACTTCCCATTTTATTTATAGCCAGTATAAAGGGAAAAAAACAAAAAATTGCTGGACCATAATCAGAGTAAACACAAGCCTCTTCAAATATAAAGCAACATTCTTACTAAGGTTGATATGATGACAGTAACTTGGGAATAATGCTGCTGTGTCATATTTCTATATACTTTCCAGGGGTTCATAAATCTCTGATGAAATAAATGAAAGCCCCCTAGGCAAATTTAATAAAAATCAGGTAAGCATTTGTTGTAATTTGAAATATTTTGTAGTGTCTTTCACTGCTGATTTGCTCGTTGTTGACAAAAATGAGAGTTACTTATAAAATAATCCTGAGGAGGTAAAAAGCTCTCACTGAAGCTCAGCTGTTCAACTTTAGACTCCTCTGAGCTTTGTGTTTTCCTTCCCACTGCCTTGCTGGTAAGGCAGCAGGAGAGAAGGCTTGGCAGGAAAGGTCTTTTTCAGTACCTCGACTGCTTGTCTGCATGCATGCAGGTTAGGGCCCATAGCTTGTACTTGACTTCCAAGCATGTTTACTTTTCAGAAAGGGTGGTCAGGCACTGGAATGGACTGCCCAGGGAGGTGGTGGAGTCACCGAGCCTGGGGGTGTTCAAGGAAAGGCTGGATGTTGTGCTGAGGGACATGGTTTAGTAGGAGCTGTTGGGAATAGGTGAACGGTTGGACTGGATGATCTCTTAGGTCTTTTCCAACCTTGGTGATTCTGTGATTCTATGATTCTGTGATTCTACTGAGACAGTGCCCACAGCATCTTGTGCCTTCTAATGGGCATATGTAAATCTGGCTGTGTCTTGGCAATGGCGTGTTGTTTCAAAGCCAGAATGAGGTATGGCACTCCAGATGAGCATCCTACTGCCTGTTTTGCTAGTAGGGATACATCTAGGCAGCTGCAGCCACCCCTACATGATCACACAGAAGACTGGTATGGGTTATGTGAAAATATCAAAGAGCTGTGGGAAAAAAGGGAGGGGAAAAGGGGCAGAAATGTTACACTCAGGGATGCTGTTTCAAAGCACAATGTTTGTAAAGATATATAGGTACTAAAGATACATATGGTCTGAAGGCATTTTCCAAACTACATGCTAAACATGTCTTAGCTAAATGGACATAACTGGAAATGGCATTGCTCAATTGTCTTTAGACACCAAAAAGTCTTTTAAAATTTGGCCTCACATATAACTTAAAGCTTAGATACTCCAGAGTTTTAAGGATCTCAGCCTTGCTATTATTTGTCTACGTAGCAATTTCTGGATATTTTATGGATAGTTTAGTGACACTAAACTACAAGAAATTGTCAGGTAACTCTCTAATTGGAATTTTGTGGTTTTACATTGTATAATAGTTCTTAAGACTTACAAAACTACTGTGAACTTAGTGGCCGCTAGTTCATCAAGAGCATTGAAATAATGATGATGTTAATTAATTCAATCAAATGCTTATTAGCATGTTTTCCGGGTAGAGTAATCCTAGTGGTTTTGACTTTTCTTTATTAAAATAAAAATGAGTGTATTTTTTATTTTGACATGAGTTTCTCAGCTCATTAAAATGTAGTGGCCTGATATTGCATTGTTACTGCTGATTATTTCTACAGAGACAAAATGTATGGTTATTCCTTACAAGCAGTAATGATAGATAATATGATGATGATGATAGATAATAATTGGTTTTTAGCATGCCACCAGAAAACCGTAGCAAATGGAGAAAGTGAAATAATGCCAACGTGACCAAATGAAATAAAAAATACTATATATTCCTGTGCATTATAAAAATATTTATTGCTCAGTACTGCAAAAAAATTCTTATGAGGTTTTTTGGTACTTAGTCAAAAGTCAGCATATGTTTTTATCTGATACATAATTACATGTGACAATAATGTATAGGAGGAAAGCGAACCAGTTTCTGGCAGTTCTGTTTGATTTGCATAGATGCTATATATTGGCACTTATTGTCCTACAAGAATTTTTAGAAATTAGCTTAGACTAAGATTCAACTGAACATCTGCAGTGTCCAAATAGAACAGTGAATAATTCTTCAGAAACAAAGAGAAATACCTGCAGAAGAAGAATTGCTAGTTCAGGTCTAGCTATATTTGCTTTCTTTCCTTGCTTTCTTTTCCTTGAATCCAATAAAGGGGAGATATTTTATTTGCTGAGGCATCTTAGGAAAATTACAGTTCTCCTTCTTGTGGAAAACAAGGTTTGTTTTACAGTGGATTGTACCTGGTTATTGCTTTATTAACTGAAATTTACTTTCCGCACTATATTAATTCCATTTGTACATCATTCTTCTCTGCATTTCTGTCATGCCTCTGGTGTTGCTGTGGGAGCTTTTAGAAACTGGGAGAAGTAGTGCTACCGGTTGTAATGAGGGGCTATGTTGGGACCAAAGGTATTCGGCTTTATAAAAGAAAGTAATTCAACAAATTCTTGTAGAATAGGTCAGAGTTCATTCCTCATAAACTAAATAAAATAGAGTAACCAGATAAAGCAATTATATTATGGAATAAGAGATCCCCAAGGGGTGTTACAGAGGTTTAATTACTGTCTGTAATTATGTCACTAAAATGCCCTGACAGATTAGGCTGAACAACCATTCTGAACCTAAACAGTCTACAGAGTCTGTCTCAGGATGCCAAGTGTTGCTGTGAAAATGAAAGGATGGATTTTGGGAGAAGAAAGTTGGCTTTTAAAGTTTTGAATAAGTATACTCCCTCAGGGTGAGAATGCAGAATTAAAGATTCCCTGATCAATGTGCAAGATGTTTCCTTTGCAAACTCAAAAACTCCATGCTCAGGTACCACAAAATACTACTAAGTTCTTCTAAGCTCTTCTAAAGTGTGTGTGGGGGGAGGAGGTGGGGATAGGGGGAGAAATGGCTCTTTACAAGGGTGGATAGTGGTAGAACAAGGGGGAATGGTTTTAAACAAAGGAAGGGGAGGTTTAGGTTAGATATTAGGAGTTTTTCACAGAGGGTGGTGACACACTGGAACAGGTTGCCCAAGGAGGCTGTGGATGCCCCATCCCTGGAGGCATTCAAGGCCAGGCTGGATGTGGCTCTGGGCAGCCTGGTCTGCTGGTTGGTGACCCTGCACACAGCAGGGAGGTTGAAACTAGATGAGCATTGCGGTCCTTTTCAACCGAGCCATTCTATGATTCTGTGATTCAAAAGGCAGCTCTGTATGGCTTTTGTTTCTATGGCCTCCATTTGGGTTTTAAAGAAGGATTTCAGTCTTTTATGGCTCAGTCATGTTGTTGTGCTGGCCATGCCTGTCTTCCAGACCCTGCATTCACAGGGTGGTCACACTGCTGAGAGCCCCTTCCCTGTGCTGAGCTCAGTCTGCTGGTTTTAATTAACTTCCAACTTCATGCCAAGATTTTCAAAATCTTCTACCTTCATTTTTGTTCTTAGATTCTGCAATTAGGTTTCAAAAGACCTGAGGGTTTTAGATGTGTTCTGAATACTACCAGCTTTCACTAAATTAGACAGAGTCTGGGTCACTTTCAAAGCAAATAGAGCTTAGATTTTTTGGTTGTTGTACCCAAAATGCTTTCAAAATATCTTCTGGATAAATTGTGTCAGGTTCATCTCCTTTCCATTTTGCCCCTTCCAGTGAAGGTTGATTGGAAATTTATTTTGCCGTGAATACAGATAGCAATGCAAAATCACAGAATCACAGAATCACCCGGGTTGGAAGGGACCCCAAGGATCATGTAGTTCCAACCCCCCTGCCTAGCAGGGCCACCAAACATACACATTCAGATCAGGTTGCCCAGGACCCCGTCCAACCTGGCCTTGAACACGTCCAAGGACGGGGCATCCACAACCTCCCTGGGCAGCCCGTTCCAGGGCCTAACCACTCTCCTAGTAAAGAACTTCCCCCTAACATCCAACCTAAATCTTCCCTCCTTCAACTTAAAACCATTTCCCCTAGTCCTGCTGTTGTCAGCCCTTTTGAAGAGTTTACTCCCCTCCTGGGTGTAGGTTCCCTTCAGGTATTGATAGGCTGCAATGAGGTCACCCCGCAGCCTTCTCTTCTTCAGGCTGAACAAGCCCAACTCCCTCAGCCTGTCCTCATAGGGGAGGTGCTCCAGCCCCTTGATCATCTTAGTCGCCCTCCTCTGGACCCTTTCCAAAATCTCAATGTCTTTCTTGTACTGAGGGCTCCACACCTGGACACAGTACTCCAGATGGGGCCTCACAAGAGCCGAGTAGAGAGGGACAATCACCTCCCTGTCCCTGCTGGCCACCCCTCTCCTGATGGAGCCCAGGATCCCATTTGCCTTTCGAGCTGCCAGAGCGCACTGCTGGCTCATATTCAGTCTCTCGTCCATCAGGACCCCCAGGTCCTTCTCTGCCGAGCTGCTCTCAAGGACCACTCCTCCCAGCCTGTACAGGTGCCTGGGGTTCTTCCGGCCCAAATGCAAAACCCTGCACTTTGCCGTGTTGAACCTCATCAGGTTCACCCGAGCCCAGCCCTCCAGCCTGTCGAGGTCCCTCTGAATGGCATCCCTTCCTTCCACCGTATCAACCGCACCACTCAGCTTGGTGTCGTCAGCAAACTTGCTGAGGGTGCACTCAATTCCCTCATCGATGTCATTAATAAAGATGTTAAAGAGCACCGGTCCCAAGACAGACCCTTGGGGGACACCACTTGTTACCGGCCTCCACCTGGACATAGAGCCATTGACCACCACCCTCTGTCTGCGGCCTTTCAACCAATTGCTTATCCATCGGGTCGTCCACCCATCAAATCCACTTCCCTCCAATTTGGAGATGAGGATGTGGTGGGGGACCATGTCAAAGGCCTTGCTCAGGTCCAGGTAAATGACATCGGTCGCCTTCCCTTCGTCCACCAATGCCGTCACTCCATCATAGAAGGCCACAAGATTAGTTAGGCATGACCTTCCTTTGGTGAAGCCGTGCTGGCTGTCTCGGATCACATGCTCATTCTTTATGTGATCGAGCATGTTGTCCAGGAGGATCTGTTCCATGATCTTCCCAGGCACAGAGGTGAGACTCACCGGCCTGTAGTTCCCCGGGTCCTCCCTACTCCCCTTCTTGTATATGGGAGTGACATGACCCTTCCTCCAGTCGTCCGGGACCTCACCTGACAAAATCTTGGGAAACTATGACACTGCTAACAGTCAAGAAGTTGGCTGGAAAAATAATTGGACAATAAGTGCCATCTAAGAAGCCATATTACTTAGGAAATGTCAAACAGTTATTCATTTCTTCCTGTTTTAATACATATCAGCAGTAGAATTCTTAATTTCAAATCACTGTCAGTTCTGTGTTTTTCTAGAGCATAGTGTAACAGCTTTCATCCATTAACCAGAGGTAACTTGATTCTAGATGCAGTACGTGCTATCAATACTTTTTGACAGGTTTGCTTTACAAGAGGAAAAAAAAAAACACAACTAAGCCACAAAACCCACAAAATGTTACTGATGCACAAAAACTTTGTTAGAGATTGAAATAATTGCATCCGAAGTGATAACTATCACAGTCCATTATTTTTCCCTCCCATTTTTATCAGTTGTAGTACAGTAGTGGGCATAATCCTGGTAATCTCAAGAAAACAGAAGTTTTACTGAAGTCATAGCTTTCACTGTACAGTCGCAATCTCCAACAGCATAAATGCAGCCTATTTGCACTGTTCACTTAAGCAAGCATACGGAGTAGGGCATTTGACTCCCTGTCACAAAGTTGAAATTTTTGAAGATACTTTTGGTGAAAATGTCTCTTTCTGCACTGGTATTTAACAAAATGGCATGCTGATCAAAGCAGGAGTTTCCAGCTACTGTTCTAGTACTAAGAGTAATAATGATCTCACCTGTAAGAGGAGAGAAATGAAAACCAGCCAGGTAAAATTAATTAATGGTAAAGAAGAAAACTGAATTTGGTTGCAAAGTTATTGTCTTTGGAGGGATATTTTCTTTCTCTTCTTTCCACATTGTGAATCTCTCTTGATTTTGCCTGTACTGTATGTGCAGTTTCATTTGACTTGATGTTTTACATTTTGAAACCAATAGTGATTCAAATTATGTGGCTTTTATCCTTAATCTATCACTTTATTTTTTCAGTACAGAACTACTAAATCTTATTCAAAACAAATTCTCTTTTTTCCTCAGCATACTTTTTATAGAAAATTATTCATAAATAAGCATCTCTGTGCATGAGGAAATAAGAATATTTACATGTTCTTGAGTTGTTTTACTGTATGAGATAGATTGACCTATATACAGAAAAGAATGAAAACCAAAGATTAATTTTGAATTGTGCAAAAGACCAAGCATTCTGTAATGACTACTTGTTGGAAATGGGAGTTCTCAAACTCATTGTCATGGTAATTACTCTAATGTTCAGTCCTTTAACTAATGCAAGTTAGAAATCGTGACATTAATTGTGATAATAAACAGTCTGTTTCTAGTGACCAACATCTCTATGCTCCAGCACTTCCAATTTCAGTTCTCCAAATAAAAAAAAAAAAAGCATAATATTTTTAAAGGAAAATGAATAATAATCCTTAAGTCATTAACTGCTCTGTCTGCAAAGGTCTCTTGCTGGGTTCCTGTTTTGAAATATAGCATATTACAACACTCAGTCTGAGCTTCTGCAATGTCTTCCATAAGGAGGTTTCGTAGTACTTTGCAGATGTAAGGAAAGCTTGCCTTGTTACCAGAGGCAGACAAGTGTCAAATCTATTGTACTAATTATGAAATAAAAATTTCATTTACATTTTAGTCCCTTTAGAAAGAAGAGTTGAAAGACAGTTTCAGGCATTACACCTGCCTGCTGGTGACACTGACAAATAGTAAGGTTTCACAGTTGAATCATAATCTTAAAAATGTTTTTCCATCTTCATTGTTCCTCAGGGAAGAGCTTACGTGAACAGGAGAGATAGTAATACCAGAGAGAGAACAAGGGAATGCTGTCTATACACAAACTACTTACTGTTTAACTGTTAATGTCACATTATCTTCACTGGCATAGGCTGCGCATAGAAACTGTGGATGCCCCATCCCTAGAGGAGCTCAAGACCGTTTTGGATGAAGTACTGGGCAGCCTGAGCTGTGGGTGGCAATCAGCCCATAGCAGGCTGTTGGAACTCAATGATCTTTAAGGTCCCTTCCAACTTAAGCCATTCTTTGATTTAATGATTCGATAATCTGAAATGATGGAGGAAGTTACAAGGCTTAAGAAATTCTTTTAATAGAGACAGATAAATTTCTCTGTAAAGTTAATTTTTTTTTTTAACATTCTGAACCACCCCTTGGTCTGTTTGACAGATATTTCCCATGTGGTCCAGAGCAGAATCCAAACCTGTGGTCATACTGTAGCCTGAAGCTGTTTTTCCTTCATAAGGCTATGAGGTTAAGAACAGTGCTATGAGGATCTCCCCACGATTCTCCCCACGAAAAGCCATGTGTGTCCTGTGGAGCCACACACTTATCCTTATTTGAAGCTGGTCTTTTGCAGTTTAAGTGGTGCAGGCACCACCACGTGCCAGCACGGCATCCTTAACGGATGTAGCACAGAAAGAGAGTGACTCCATCAAACCAAAGTGTGGCCTTTTAATTCCCTTTGGTCCTGAGCGCTCACTTATCACTATCTCACAGCATCCTATATCCAAATCAAACCTGTCAGTTATTAGAGCTCTAGCTGTATTTAATTTAGTTAGTTAAAGCAGCACCTCGACTTTTCCCTCCCAGCTGCAGATAGGTTTCTTTCAAGCTATGCTGAGTGGGCGTTTTCTCTCCTGACATGAAAGGGCAGCCAATTTGTAAGGGGAAAGATTAAATTTAGGACACTTAGTCCAAAGGAGAGGAAGGAAAATAGACCAGGGAGCTGAGATAGGGGTATAGCATTTATATTGTTCATCACAAACACATACACACAAATGCACATGGGTGCACACACATACATTAATAGATGCACTCAGAAACAATAAAGCTAATAATTTTTGAACTTTCCATAGTAGGCAATTCTATGCCTATTGTTAAGGCTTCATGAGTTTTATCATTTCCTTTTTTTCCCCCCCAAGAGAAAGAAAAATCAGGTATTCTTATATCCATGAGAATCCAGGAAAGCCCTGAACCAAAATATTTTACCAAGAACATAAGTGATCTGAATACAAATTTTTATGTGCTCAAGAGTTACTTGATGACTTTGAACCTGTCACTTGGCAAGTTAGTGCTTACCTGTGCTCCAGTGTGGAGCACAACTGGATCATAGTTGGTCTCCATCTATTGTACTTCACTCAGAAATCCTCTGAAGCGAGAATTGGCCATGGATATATGCAGTACCTATCAAAATTAACTCCAAGGTCTGTTTTACTTTCAGTCTGCCTGCTTGAATCCCTTTAATACCAGTCCCTACAGAGCTGTGACCCTGAAGCAAGGGATTAGAAAAGAGGATTTAACTGTGGGAAAGAGCAAGAGTGGATATGTAAATGTTAGAAAATATTGAGTGATTGTTCAGCAGGGAGGAGGCATGTGCTGTGTGCCTTTTTTTTTGGAACCTATCAGTAAAGGTTCTATGGAAACACTTTTTGTTTTCCTGTAGGAAAGACAGGCAAGGGTTCTGCCAAGTTTTACTTTCTAAGGACATAGACTGGAGTATTCCTGGAGAATGGCTTGTTTGCAGAAATTAGTTGTGTGTAGCTTGTGTTTACACAGTAGAACAGACTCCTTTTGGCACACAAATGTTCTGAATGATGGTGAGACAACTGTTCTGGAGGCTTTGTTCTACTAACTCTCCTAAGCCCAGGCTGCTTGTTTTTTCCTGAAGAAAACAGGTTGCTGAACATCTTCTGACAAACCCTTAAGCTCAACTGTTGCAGTGTTTGCTATTGTAATCAACAGCCAAGTCCCCTTGCATACAGTGTCATCCATGAGCCCTTAAAATATCATCTCGATTTTTGTATTAAAACCATACAAAGTAAAACAAGTGAACTAGATGAATAGGTGAAGCCAGAGAGAGAAATACCATTCTCAAGACACATCTGTGAAAAAGTCTGTATCTGAGCCCAAGGTTCTGAATAACCCAAACCACAACTTCAGGTCCCTGCTGTTGCAGGGCAAATAACAGGTTTTGGAATTTGTGCTGAGTTAAATCTGTTCACTCCATTCCTACAGCTGTGCTCTGAGTTTAACTGGTTGGATTAGAGGTTCCTCATGAGATTTTGAAATAAACAGCTTTGTATGATTTAAAGTTCACAGAATTCAATCTGCTGTTTTGATATACAAGGTCAGTAAATATTGAAAAGATTATGAACACCAACACAGCAATTAATGAAAAGGATTGTTCCTTTCCCCACAACTGATTTTCTGTGATGTCTTGAAATTTATGCATGTAACAGAACTGTGATGGATGATGTAAATTAGCTTCTTTTTCCCTTTTGACTTAAATACTAATTGCCATTATCTTAGCACAGTATTAAAGTATGGGGATAGAACTTGGTAAAATGTGGCAAAGTTACTTTTTCTTTCTTTGAAAGAGAAGACAATTATTAACATTCGTTCATTACACAAAAAGAGTGTGTTTCTTAAAGAAAGTGAAAGTGTCACAGTTTAAGAACATCACTTGAATGTTGAGAGGCCATGCAGTTGGATGCAAAAGATTATCAAATGAATATGTTGGAGTTTTTGAGCCAGTGGTCCTTTTCTGAAATCTTAACTCATTGCAAGAAATGTAAAATTTATAGGCTCTGAAGATGAAAATGTGGGTTCTGACATAAAAGTACGCAGCTTGTAGAGCTGCCTCTTATGCATCTCCCTTAGGACTGAAGCTTATAAATACAAATTGGAATTGAAAAAAGCAAAAGTAAAGCAGTGTAAGACAACTTATCTGAACCTTGTGGTGTTTCATCCACCCCCATTAATGATCACTGTCTTTGTAATGAGTCTACACTTGTCTTTGTTACTACATTGTTTTTAAATAATTGTTTCTGTCATAGTCTTGTGTAATGTATGAACTGCCCATAAAGTTCCCAGAAGTATCTCAGGAGTGTAAACAGGGGCAGAAGAAGTGTCTTATACAGAACATATCTTCCAGCTCTGGGAAGACCAGGCTTACTGACTGTGAGCTTTGTTCCTGTTACTTTTTAGTTCTTACCTCCTTGCTCCTCCACCAGAGAGGCTAGTCACTAAAAGTCATGGCAGAGGTTCTCCACATAGTTATATTTTGGGAGAATACTAGACTGATAATTTTTGATTAAACAGGACTAAAACAAGGCTAAAATAGGACAAAGGAAGCAGAGAGCTCTGAGGCGACTTGTGACACTCCAGTGAAGAGGTGTCAGCCCAAATCCTTGTCTACTGATGCCCAGTGACTCATGGAGAAATAACACTGCTATTTTCCCTTCCTCCTTGTAAAGGAGAATAAGTTTTCCCAAAGAACAGCAAAAACTTTTGGGGGGAATATCTTCCTTTTGCCATTTCAGACTTTAGATACTGGAAAATATCTACATTTAAACTACTGATCTGCTTTCAAGCTTGTATTTACCAGCAGAATCTTGCTTCATAAAAAATCAGTCTACCAAATTCATGAAATCCTCATCTTTAATGCTCACTTTCTGAGTTACATATCACAGACAGGGCCCTGTGTAGGATGGTATGGTGATTGTGTTTCTGTTCATGCGGAATCACGAAGCAGGAAAAGCCTCAAAGAAATAAGATATTTTCTGTGAATCTGCCTTCCCAGAGCCTCCTCCCGCATTTTCTGCTGTGACTGCCAGGTAACACTGGGAGAGGAAGTGTCTTTACCAACATTGTGCTTTTGACCTTGTGGTCCCTTGATGAAAGGGGCTAGTGCCAGGTCACTGCAAGAAATAACTTTCTCCGTTGGGATATTGTGTTCAGAGACGGGGCTTGCAAGGATTATAGACTGACCAAGAGGGTGGAATTCAAATAGTCTCTTTTTCCTTACTGAGGCAGTGCTTCAGGTACACAAAAGACAGCGGAGTGTCTGTATCAGAAGCTGCCAGCACAACAAAGGGTATTGTTCCTGCTGCTTCCTATGGAACAAAGGCATACATACAGGAATCACAGGATGTGATAAAAAAGAGGAGATAGCCAAGAGCAAACAGGAAGTGGCAAAATAATTCATACACACTTTCTTTGTGTAATATCTAAACTTGTTGCTTCAGATACGCAAAATGTTCTTCTAGACAAGAAAAAATCAGGTCAGATTCAAGTATGAAAAATTAAAAAAAAAAAATTGTTTGACATTTATTTCCTCTGTGCCACAGAAACGTGGTGTTGCAAATAGAAATCCACCAGAAATAGGTGAAAAAGCAACGTATTAGAAAGTCTGTAACCAGGAATTATTCTGGTAAACCTGTCCTTACATTATTTATGCAGATAACTTGCATGTGTTCTTACAATAATCAGCATATTCCATGGATTTCTGTATTACCTGCAAACCACTAGGGCTGATTAGGACAAAGTTTAATTTGGTCCTTAATCAGCTCCAGGCAAGTGGACCGCGAAATTGGCTTGACACATTAATTATGTGTTTTATAGTAGGTAGCCCTGCTGAAGTTCCCCAATTGCACTAGACCAATTCTAGGAATATATCTGTATAAGCATGAATATATATGTTCGTACTTTCTATGTATATTCCTGTAATAAAAAAGCATTTCATCTGTCTGCAACAGAGGTGCCACAACATAAGATTTTCCACTTTGCCTTTGGACTACAGGCAGTCCCTCTTGGGCCTCACATTTAAAGCATCACACTTTCTTTTAGTTCCAGTCTGTTGATGGTGCTAATGTTTAGTGACAGTTACTCAGTACTAATGATCACCTTTGGGGATTTTCAGAGTGCTTGGCTCTTGCTGGTCCTTGGTGAAATGTAATCAATAAATCTGCCAGCCAGGCTTTTCCTCTTGCCTTTCCTATTAGAATTAAATGAACATTGCAGTAACTGATCTGTGATGGAGTCCCGTTGCCATACAGAGCCACTGTGCATGTGCATAATGCTAGTTTAACAGATCTATGAAGCATATCATAAAAGTATAGATTAAATAAATCAATAAATAAATGAGTAATACTTACATTAACATTGTTCTTACATATAACTGTTGAGTGGAAGAAAAAAAAAAGAGGAAAGATAATTTAAATATATATAAATATATCCTCTTTGGTTCTCATTTTTTTTCCTGATGAATTGCTTCACTCAGCTCTTCTGTCACTAACCCACGTCTTTACTGCCATAGAGGATTGTTCCTTACTTTCCCATTCTGACGTGTTCCAACCAGTTCTTTCTTTGATCTTTTCTGTGTTGTTGCTCTCCAAAGGTTACTTGTTTCTTCTCTGTATGGAGCAGGGGATGTCATTATCTAATCTGTCAGTATTGTCAATTAACAGTTAATAATCTGTCAGCTGAAAATTTGCAATGTTTATTTGTAAACCACTGCCTGACGTTATTTTCCACTGATGATTGTGAGAGTAATCCCTTCCATCTGTTTTATGGAAAATAACAAAATTCAAATAAATGCTAAGTGTTTTCCATGAGGATGAGAAGATCATGCTTTTGACTATGTGTAGAAAAAAAAGTTCTTGGGAACTGCAATGAGAAAATTCAGTGGAATATTAATGTTGCATTCAGCTTAAGCAAGTTTATGGAAAGCTTCTAGAAGACAGGGTCTTTCTTCACATTCTAAGAAGTAGTATAATGCCAGAGCCACTTGTGTTTGTGTTCCAAGGCTGAGAGGTATTGGCTGAAAGTACCTTTTGTGACACCAAGTGAGTAGATACCTCTGGGCTTATAACATTGAAAAGAATGAAGGCTTCCAGGCTTTTCAGAAACAGCATTGACTGTTGCATGATAACAGAAAAAAATCAGAAGAGTAAAACATTGATCTGTTCCCTCTACTTCTTTACTTCATGGGTGGGAAAGCACAGAGTTTATGCCCTTCTGTAGCTCATTAAGCTTTTCTGAGAATTGACAATTTAAAAGCTGATTTCTGTGACTAATTGGTTAAAATAATTATGGTCTAAATGTGGTCAACACCTGAGGAAGCTGGGAATTAAGAGAAAACAAGTGTGCTACTGGCAGTCACATCCTTATCTTGGCCAAATGCCTATCATTTCCTTGGTTCCTGCTGTCAATAGCTGTAACACACGTCTCTTGAACACCTTGTCTTTTGAGAGCAGCAGCGGAGGAGGAGCAGTAGAGCAACTGCCCTGGCTGAGCATCACACAGCTGAGGTCATCCAGGGGAGGACAATCTATGGCCGGGAGACTTTCTTTGGCTACCAAGAAAGCGCTGCTTTTCTTTTCCTGCTTCAGGTGTCAGTGTTCCCTGTGACTGTGCATGTTTGGTATGAGAGAGGAGAGGAGAGGAGAGGAGAGGAGAGGAGAGGAGAGGAGAGGAGAGGAGAGGAGAGGAGAGGAGAGGAGAGGAGAGGAGAGGAGAGGAGAGGAGAGGAGAGGAGAGGAGAGGAGAGGAGAGGAGAGGAGAGGAGAGGAGAGGAGAGGAGAGGAGAGGAGGCAGAAAGAGCTGAGTTCATGCTATTTCATGGTGATCTAGTTTGGTTTGTTCTCAACTCCCAGAAAATAAAATTGCATCATCCTGAAGTTTTAGGCATATTTTGACATAATTTTCTTATAAAATCAACCATTCTTATCCCATATCTTTTTGAAGATGTTAATCATCAATGTAGTGGATTTTTTAAGGCAAAGGTAACAAAAAAATGAACCTGAAAATGGCATAGGTATAATGAAGTGTTTCAGAACCAGAGCTCAGGAATAGCCTATGAACATATGCACATAGAAAATGTGTAACACCTACGTTTGTGTTCTGCCTCACTCCTCATATATGAGTTCTGTCACACACGTGAATAAGTAGCATATGGTCTTCAAAAAATACTCTTGTGGATACTCTTAAAATACATAGCACAAGAAGTGATTCCCTTCTTCTGAGGAAAACTGTGATAGTTTTTCTCCCCATGTGCACTGATTTTTTAGACTTTTTTTTCATCAGCATATTGTTGACAAGACCAGCAACTGTGCGGAGGCTGCTCAGCTCCCTAAACTGTACAGAAATGTTCCCCCAAACCCAAATTTGACCAGGTGCTAACCGGGCTCTGTGTCTCATTATGGGAATGAACTGCTCTAGGGAGTTTTGTACTTTTATACAGAAGGTTTTTTTGTTTTGTTTTTAGTATTAATGTTAAATTACATTTATAATATGTTAAATTGTTATATTGCAAGTATAATAAAAAGTAAAAATTCCAACCAGACTTATATACCTTGAACAGTGCATTGCTCTGCTACCGGGAAGAGCTTTAGATAGGACAACGCAGTCCCAGTACCATGCGAGCATCACCATCCACAGCAGGCACACCGACTCAGTAGGAAACATGCCATGCAGTTCTACACTCCCAGGCAGAAATGTGCTTGTGGTCTTTCTTGCGTAACCAGCAGCAAGGCAAATGCTCACTGCTGGGCTCGGAATGTTTCTGAGCAATGAAGAATAACTGCACAAGGCCTCAACTGCAGACATATGATAGGCAGGTCCATTAGGGTTGCTCTTTTCTGTTTTGTCATATTTTGTTTTTTTTTATGCGCTGAGAGTAGAGTAGTGTTGCCAGCACTTATAACAGAGCATAACGAGACCAAAGACAGTATGACTGCTCACAGAAATAAGCAGCATGTCCAATACAAAATGCTGACGGGATCAGGCTCTGGGACTAAAAAATTCTCATTAAAGGGTTTTCATTTTTTATCACTTCCATTCAGCCCTGTCACCCCTGTTCAATAACTAACACTATTGGCTTCAGCTGAGTAAAGATTACATGTGAATGCAATGACTGATGGATTAGGCCATGACTTGTGAGATGTATTTTCTTTTTCCAGAACACTTCGCTTTGGTCTTTTTACAGATGACAATTATAGCATTTGTGCAGGCTGATAACACTACAGTGCTGCAAATACCAAATTAAATAGTTGCTCTGTTTTTTTCCCTGTTTTCAGGAATTGCATGCATGCCAACATATCTTGAATCCTGTCCAACATTTCTGCACTCTGTAACTTTCAGAAATGCAGCAATTATAAGCCATTAAAATGAACCAATTTATGAAATATGGATGCCAATTTATAGGAAAAATCAGTGCTTGTATTATATTGCAAAATTGACATGTATTAAGTAATTAATGGTTAGAACAGGCATTTCTTCAAGACACCCATCATTACATGGGGCTAAATTATGTTCCGAAGGGATAACTGTAAATTAACAAACTGCATAGGTGCAGATGTTAGGGACCCATGGGGAGACGGAATTTTGGATTGCGTTTTCTTTATGGAGATGGCACAAACTTTCTGCAGAAAACACAGCCTGTCCAGTGGTGCAGGAAGGGTATGAACTGGACCAGAGCACAATTCTGTACAACCAAACTGATTTTTGTGTATATTTTTCTAGAGACAGATATCACTTGGGCTAGATTGCATAAAAAACATGCAGAAGAACACAATTTTCTGTGGGCTTATTTCTATTTTGACGTGAATGTAGCATACTTCCACGTTAACATTTCCATATATTCCACAGTTTACTCACAGTTAACCATCAGTCCAGACCTTCCAGGAGAGGGAAGCAAAGAATGATTAGGCCAGTAATGAAGGTACACTCTGAACAGGAGTTCACTCCATATATTCGTGCTTGCGCTGCTAATAGAAAAGCCAGTTTTCAGTAATCTGCCACTGAGAGAGAAACCATATGCCCATCCTGGGAGGGCTGATACCACCAACCGTCACAACATCTAAAATCTGTTAGTGAGGGATAGGGAAAGAAATTAGCACACTTTAAAAAGAAGAGAAAACCACTGTAAATTACTAGCATATCAATCAATTTTTGTAAATATGAACCACATTCTACTGTGACATAAATCTAGAGCCACCCCATTTTCTTTGTCTGAATAAATCACTTTGGGTTCTTGACATGCAAAAGACAAGATATCTACATGCAGCTTCCTGCTTCTGGTTTTATGTTTCTGTTATACTTCTTATTTTCATATACAAACCCATGTTGGGCTGGAAATGAAGGCAAGTAACAATTTTGTTGTGCTCAAATAAGCATCTAATTTTTTTCCCTGCCATAAAATAAAACCAGAAGAAACAGAACTGCAAAAAAACATGCTGTTAAAGTAACAGTGTTTGAATGAAAGCAAGGAAATCCAAAGTTAAGTGCCTGGTGTCCTTTAACTCAACCACATAGTGTCTAGAGAGATTGCACTTTGCAGCACTTCACTGTGTGATCATTTCCATCCCTGCAATCCCAAACACAATGGGGTGAATTAAGACTAGAGGGGAAACGTTAACTCTTTGTTGCTGTCAGACAATCTGACTGTTTGTCTAACAGCTTGCTGAGAAACAAGATTCAAATTGCCAAGAAAAGTTAGGGCTTGGTGGTCCCCTGTGAGTCTGGTGCACTGCTTTAGACCAAAAAATTAACTGAACTAACCACCAACCAAAATGCTACAGCACAGACTCTCTTTCAGACTGTTTTTTGGGATTTTTTTGTTTTTCTGTTGTTTTGGGGTTTTTTTTGCCTCTCATTTTGTGAGCCCTCGGGCACTAGATGTGTGAAGTGAGTGTTTCATACATATCCTCATACACAAAAATTTACATGTATAATACATTATGGATCCTTTTACTTCCATACATAATATCCTGCGTGGTGATGTCTTTTCCAGAATAGGATTTGTGAGAAAGTAGCAAATCTATTCTGGGTTGCAACCATAGGCAAAATTTTACTAAGCCCCTTGTCACCACAAATTGAATGTAAAAGAAACTATGCATCAGTTCAGTATAATAAAACATTTGGTTTTGGAGTTTCAAAATAACTTTCACGTGTAGTGTGTTATTTCTGGAGCTGTTGACTGCAGTTGCTAGAGCTACAAAGACTCTACAATCAATTCTGCACTGCTGATATAAGGATAACTGTATTAGATGTGTCTCATCAGAGATCCCACTTGTCCTATTGCTCTACAAACAGAGGTATTTCCAGTATACAACATGTGACAGAACACTTCCCTGATCAGATATTCATGCAGGCTTCAAATGAGCCAGAAAGGAGTCAAGAGCTTCCTGTGCCAAAAGGATAGATATCGTCAAACTGTATAAAAAGAGATTCAGACAGTGGAAGTGAACGTGGCCATATGATCTCTAGCAGAGATGCAGTGAGCAAATCAAGGCCAGGTGTAGACCTTGCTAAACAACTAGTAACTGACAGACCAAAAAAGGTACCATGTAGGTTCGTTGTTAGGGCACGCCACTGGAGGCTTAGTACAAGGTCTTCATGCAGCCATTCCCAAAGCCCATTCCTGGGTATTTTCATACAACCTGAAGTCACGGCCAGATTTTAAGCATATTCCACTCTTGCCACAAATAATGTGCAGTCTCAGAAAATCAAGCTGTACGTTTGATGCCTGATTTTTTTTTTTTTTTTTTTTTTTTTTTTTTATGAGGCATAATTTAACTTGAGCCCTCTCTTTGACTTTGAGACTTACTGTGATTTTGAATACCAAGGCATGGGGAGAATAAGTGGTTTTGTCAGTGACTTTCATTACTCAGGTAGGTCTTTCATTACTTTCATTACTGTGGTAGGTCTAGGCATTAGACCTTGATGTTGGGTATTCAGAGGAGTACTTCTCTTTCCTAATAACTGAGTGGGAATACACTGCATTCTTATTTTGAAGATTCACATTTGATTTTCAATTCTTTCATCTCCAGAGAAAGGAGCACTCTGTCTGTGCAACTACACAAGCCAGTATTTCTGTCAATTAATGAACTGTAGCAGAATGGAGAGTGTTCATTCTGGCATACTCATTTAAAGCAACGGGTGAAATAGTAGGGAATATTGTAAGCTAATTGTTCCCATCCAAACTGTTTTTCCCAATGACTTTTCCTTGTGCTTCTATTACTGGTTGAATTCAACTACTCTTTAAGCACATATTCTGTATGAAGGACATAATAGCTGAGCTGAAAATAAACATATAAAATACAGATAATTTTAAAATAACTAACCAGCTACCATTAATTTACTTGGTGCTTACTGGAACAGGCTGCCCAGGGAGGTGGTGGAGTCTCCTTCTCTGGAGATGTTCAAGACCTGCCTGGATGCCTACCTGTGCGACCTGCTGTAGGGAACCTGCTTTGGCAGGGGGGTTGGACTCGATGATCTCTGGAGGTCCCTTCCAACCCCTACAATTCTGTGATTCTGTGATTCTGTGATTCATTACAGTAATATGATACTTATGATTCATTACAGTAAAATGTATAATTTGGTATACATTTACATTTATAACATTTATACATTTGGTATTATACTCTCTGACTGAAAAGTTGGTTTGCTCTTAATTTTATTTCAAAAAAAAAAAAAAAAAAAAAAAAAGGTATTTAAAACTTCACTTATTTTACCCTATTCTCAAATCTTTTAAAAGATAAGATCAGGCAAGTAAATAATCTGTAAGGTGACTAGCAGTGAGCTATAGAGCTTTTTATCCAAAAGGGATTCGTGACCTGCCTGCACCTACTGCAGACCAGGCATTTCCAGTGGCTTCTCTGGGGAGTTTCCTTGTGCAAGGGTTAGTGGAACTGGGGGCAGATATCTGAGACAGTAAGAATCAACCTACACAGGAGACAGCCCGTGTAGTTACTGCCCAGTGTGTGTATGTGTTTTATAACCCATGGTGGAAATAAGAGCTCCATTTCCATGACTGTCAATCTAGTGCATTTTATGAGCGATGTTGCTTTTTAGATACAAGAGTCACACTTGCTAAAATACATGGTGACACTGACGTGACACAATAAAAGCAGAATCCGTTGCTTTGGTTTGTTCTGAGGTGGTGTTGGTTTTTTTATGATATTGACCTTCCATAGCAAGACAAACAGAAATTTTGATGTTGTTTTGCTTTTTGAGCCAATAAGTTGAAATGGCAGTGTCTCCTCTAGTGTGCTCTCAGAAAATGCAATCTTTCAGTTACTGGAAAAGACCTGAACAAAAAGTTTTTGCTTTATTCCTTGTTTCTGGTTGACCATACTTTTTTGGATGTGTTCCATGTTCCACAAATTGGCCTTCATCTGGTATTTTGTATGGAAATTTATGTGTCTGCTGGTGTTATGGAAATGTAACATATTCAGATCACTTTTATACAATGTGAATTCTTTTGAGAACAAACATGTTTAAAAATGGGTACTATCATCTGTAGTCTGTGAATTTCCTAATTGGCCTCCAATGAAGTCTAACAATATTGTGGATGTTTTAATTGATTCTGCTCTCAGATGCAATAAGCTATTAAAAACCAAAAGCAAAACCAGATTTCTAATTTTGGACACAATATAAAAACAATGGAAAATTGTTTGAAAGGGAATAGCTTACTTAGTCCTCACTCTCCATCTAGCCTGATTAGCATTGCAGGAAGTCTGTGTTTTTATAAAATTGGTTTATATAGTCATTAGTGTTTAATAGTCAATATTTTTCAGGGATAGTTTTATTTTATCATTGATATCAGTAAGACTTTAACTCCTTAATAATACAGTCATGGAGCTGGCACAAATAGAACCCAGTGGTACAAAAGAAAAGGAAAAACAAAAAAAAAGAAAAAAAAGGACACTCTTCCTTTTGGATTAGGAAAGTACGAAACAGTTGCAGTATAGTCTTGCTCCTTTTCACCTGAAAAAAATTATCTTCATTTCTGTCCTGTGTATCACTTGACCTGAGAAGGGCTGGGAATTCGCTTTGGTGATCAGAGCATACTCCTGAAGGGTCCAGTCACTTAGTAGTGCCCTGCCCTCCTTTTCAGTTAATGCTTGCAGCCTGTTCCTTGCTGCCTCTGACCTATCTGTAATGGAGCATCTTCATCCTCCTGTGCCAGAGCCTGAGCAACTAACCCTTGCATTGAGTTAGCACAGATAGGAGAAAGTGGCCAGTTACTCTTCCTTTGTGGCCAGTAACCTCTTCCTTTGCCATAGGAAGATGTGGCTGGGCATGTCAGACAATTCCCTACCAGACCTATTTGTTTCCCCTTGTTTCCTTATATTTGTTTTCATAGGCACATTCTGCAGACATTGTTTCCTCATGCATAATGATTCACTGTGTATGCACTCCTGGGACCCCCTGTCAGACATGAGCCAGAAAGAAAAAAATAACATTTTTTCCATAGTTATTGGCAAATGTGTGTCGAGAGGTGAACTTTTATTTGTTCCCTAAACAACAACTAGGAAAAAATCAAGAGGAGTATCTGCCACTGCTCAGATTAAATCCAAACTGTCTGTTAAACCTCTAATTATCAGCTTGCCTTGTGGGTAAAATGGTACCATTCAATTATTGTTTTTTGTTCGCTTGTCAGCTGCAAAAAAACATATTATCACTGCTTTTCAAACCAGCAGAAAGAGCAGAAATTCTGCAAATTGCTTTCTAAATGTAGTTACTTTAAAGCTAATACCTCTCTGCAGCATGTCAGCAATTGTATAATGCGATGTTGCATGCAAATTGTATTTAATGTAGGTATTCCAATTATTTGTTTTACATTATGTAATTTTATTGAAATGATTTCTTTTGTTGCCATGTGTGGTTCGGTTTGACACATCCAACTTAGCATGTTAAAAATAAACACATGCACACATACAGTTGCCTGCACACATTTTATCAAGTATGTATTTATGGTGTATTTACATATTTGTGTATATTTACATATTTATGTAATACGTAAGTAAAGCAAAAATTGCCAAATGAAGGTTAGTTCTCCACAGCTGTAGGGAGGAGGGAAATAAAACTATCTTTTCAAGAGTAATTTCAGAACTGATTGTACTGGACATGCTTCCTGCTTATTTGTTTAATCTTGGAGGGTACGTGTGTTTAAAATATCCTTGGTCAATTTATTTTCTCTTTGTCTCTGGGTGGCACTGGCAGTAGCTGCCAGTGAGCACCTAGTATACATCCTCCAAGCCAAGGCAGGTAGCATCACAGCTTTGCTGTAGAGCTGGAGGGACTGAAGCTTCACTACTCCCATGATGAAGTACATGACACTTTTACACCAGACTTGGCTGGTGAATTTTACATATTACACTTCTTCAGTTTTTCATTTTTCTATTTCCATCATGTGAAATCTATTTTACTAAAGCATAAGTTCAGCAAGGAGATTTCCTATGGAGATTGTTAAAACTCTCCCTCCATTCTCTGACTTCACTCTCTGCATAGCCCTGTAAGTGATCTCTGCTGTTAGCAGAGATTGCTAACACCATCTCTGTGGCAAAGAAACATACTTTTTACTGAGTTTCTAATTTGCAAGAAATGTATCTTAGTAAGGCAGGTTCAAAGGTGGTGCTGCATCAGCCTTATTGCATCATGTGTTGCTGGGTATTGCTTTTTTTTTTTTTTTTTTTTTTTTTTCAGAACAATGATTTTCAAAATATTCCAGCACTTGCTGAGGTGCCAAAAAGGAGGGACCTGTTTTTCATCCTCCCACTCTCAGTTGAAAATTCTGTGGTTTTATTTGCAAAAGAAAAGCTATGTCTCTAACACTGCTTGAACCACGTGTTACTCTCCTTTCTTAATGTTAGAAAAAGCAATATATTTATTTATTTTGTGAAGTAGCTGGAGTTCTCTGCTATCTCTACTTTGAAAGGCTACTAGGAAAATTTTTCAGTTTTCGAACATATCTACTCTTTGTCTTTTCATATGAGGGGAAATACTGTGCTGAGAAAATGGTCAGTGCTTGACTTGCCAATTAGAAAACCTACTTGCCGTAGGCAAATGGTGAGAGGAATGTTACAGTGCTGGTTTAACCCCCTGCTGGGTTTTTGTTTAGCTGTCATGATAGCAGCACAGATGTTTTTTGTTTTGTTTTTTTTTCATGGACACAGTACAACAATGCAAAAATACACACAGAGTGAATTTCCCCCAACTTTCCATCTCTGATCATTGCCTGTCCTTACTCAAAGACAAATGATGCTTTGACTTCTATTGACTGAGAAGAGACCACAAGAGGTCAGAGGCAAGGAGATTCAGTGAAGCCAGGCAGCCAGAAGGGTCGGGTCACACCTCATTAGTAGGCATGCAGGTAGGAGAGCTTTAGATTTGTTTCAGGCCCCTTGCAAGGGTGCCTTGACAGCTTGAGTTATGCTGACAGCCTCCCCTCAAAGGGAAAGAGAGTGTCAGGCAAGAGAGATGAAACATGTTTCACTGTCACCCTCCGCACAGCGTAAATGGATGGCCCAGCACCTTGCCATCAGCGACATTCCCATCTGGGGAAAAAATGGAAGAGTTGAGCTTGATGTTATAAATCACCATAATTTGTTACAATTTCCAAAGACAAATATGACAGGGTGGAATTACTTTGCGGTGCTGAGACAGTCATTTGCGAAAGCCATAAAGTGCCAGTATAAATCTAAGGATGAGATATATTTAATGTGAAGAAACAAAGCACAATATTACCTTAGAGTGTTGCATTTACCAAGAATTTAGCTGTGGTGATGCCATGATATTGCTGATTGTTTCATTTAACACTTTGAAATCAAACTAACTCTTTTCTAAAAATTTTAATGAGAAAGCAAGACTCTTCTGCATATTTTGTATTTGTCCACTGAAGATTAAAATATTTATTACATTCTTCAAGAAAAATGATGCAGTGCTCAATTTGGACAAAAACAGTTTAGGGAGGCTATAAGTGAGATTCCAAAGAAAGCTGAAGCATCGCTAACACATTCAGGTCTGTGTCCATGCAGCCATTTCCATTTACCAGTGCTTAAAATAACAACACACTGACATACTATTCCTTTTGGAAGGGTGCAAGTCACAATCATTACTCCCAAAAGCTGTATCTTGAAACATTTTTCTCTTTTTTTCTGTTCATTGATGATGGCAGAGTTCAAGAAGACATTTTGAAGACACGTTGAAAAAATCAGAGGCAAATTGAAGGTGTTACCCTGTGACATTTCTGTGGTCACAGTATAGATCATTGATTTTGTATGCTCTATAACAGTCACCACTTGAGGAACCTCTTTCTGGCATACATAAAGGAGTGTGAGTGTTCAAAGCGTAGCTGAAGCCAAGATTGCTAATCATTGCCTGTGTGCTCTGGGTTTGCTTAGCCTGTCTGCACCTTGATTTACCCACACATAAAATGAGGACATCGCTAGCCTTCCTCACCTTTCCTCTGATTGGAGCGACCCATAAGTAAAAGGATTTTCACAGACAAATGCAAAATCCTTATTAATATTTTTCAATTTAATTGCAGTCTTTTTTTTTATTTCCTTGGTGAGAGAAAGATGGCACATTATGCACCATTTTGTAAAGGCCAGAAAAAGAGAGAGAAAATTCTAAGTGCTGACTTGGCACTCACTTAGAGAAGTCTTCCCCAAGGCCTGGCTTTTTGCTTCCATAAATTCCAGTGTTGTTATGTCAGTGAGTAGATGATGATATGCTCACCCATTCCACATTTGGGTGTTATCAGGAGAGCGACGAAACACATTTTGGTGTTGCAGTCGCTACTGAATAAATCAAACTCCAGTGATACAGTGTGATGGTACGAAAATCTCACAGCCTGCAAAGTCAGTCACTCATACGTGATGAAACTGGATCACTCTCCTTAAAACACTCTCTTAGCCAGAGCTCTCAATATGTCAGCTTGCCACTCTGGAAGAAACTGGCAGGTGGTTTCATCTTGTTGCAATGACAGCAACTTAGCAAATGTTAAGAAGGAAGGTTTTACTGCTGCTTTTCTCACTTCCCACTGTCCTACGGATGGAGTTGGGCTTGTTTCAGCCCTTCAAGATACCATTCATGAAGTCTAACAATGGCACACAGGCAGCCTGAAGTAATTGCCTTTACAATTTGTGCTTTTGTCACTTTATGATTTCCTGGGCTCTGCACTTGTCAGTGTATCCAATACATGATGATAATAATGAGACATTTGTTTTCATGCTTGTATTACCATTGTGTTTTCATTTTCCTTCTTGAGAGGAGCTACTGTGAGTGGATACTGTCCATGAAAAGTGAGGTATATTTCTACAAGGCTTGTCTTTCAGGAAATTGCAATTGGCACATCTTCACCAACACTAGGGGACCTGCAGCGGTTTTGTAATCCTGCTTTGAATGGAATGAATATCATGTGAACAGCAATGATAGTCTCCTTTTCCCTGCTGAACTGATGCATGGCTAGTGTGTGGAAGCTCACTGAGCTGGACTGGTGGATTCTGGTGGCTATGATGAGTGCTCTCACAGGTTTCCCACTCCTCTCTGGAAAAAAAAAAAGAAGTTAAAAAATCGCCTTAGAAAAAATGAGGCAGAGTTTAGCAAAGGAGAGGTTTGAATCTGTTTGCCGAGACATTCATTAAAGGGAGAAGTTGCAACACCAATTTACTGCTTTAGCAGCATTACTATCAGGAAGAAATTTAAGACAGCACGGACACGTACTACGCATACTGTGAACATGGCAATACCTGCTGAACTAAATGCTGAGGAACCAGCTGGGTTACACCGGCAGACTTGCCTGTATTGCCTGAGCTGCTGCGCTCCAAGAGCAGCATGAAGTAGGGAGGGAGGAGTATGAAAGTGCCTGCATGTGCCATGATGAACACCGTGGGCTTCTAATGCAGGAAAAGTGGGATGCTCAGATCAGCTAGAAGTTGCATAGCTGAGTATTTCCTTCCAGATGAAACCTGGATCTGAGCAGAGAGGATGACATGCCTGGAGCCTGGCAGTGCCTGGGCTTGAGGAGACAGACAAGTGTGACATTATCCCTGGCATGAAAAAGAAGCGTGAGATTTAAAGATTGCAAAAACACTAAGTTTTGTGCCTTTGTTCCTCTAAACGTCCTCACTTTCTCACCTCTGCACTGACCTTCATGTCACACCAAAGCATTTCCAAAAGCATTTCAATCCATTTTGCTGTGAGTGCTCCCAAAGGGAAGCGGTGGTGGGAGGAGACTCTAACAGAAAGCAAGAAGGGCAGTGGGCCTTCCTTCTGCATAAAGCACAGCTACCAGCCAGCACAGTGCTGTGCAAGCTGTCTCCCTGCCATTCCCACCTCTCTGCCCCCTCGGGGCTCAGGCAGCCTTTCACTCTGAGGTTATGTGGCTTTCATGCTTATTTTTGATATCTTCAGCATTTCAACAACAAGCAAAGTCATCACAGTTGTATCACTTCGTGCAGGTTGTCACCTGCACTTTGTAAAGCTGCTGCCAAATCGGGAATGGTTTGCAGGCAATGTCAACAAGAGGAACAGGAGCTGTGAGAGAGAGCAGGAGAAGGCTGTGAGGTGCTGTGGGCTCTCTCAGGAACAGATGGAGTGAAAAGGAGCTGAGAAGTGCTGCTGGTTGGTGTCTGGTTCTTCACCAGCCTGAGCCCAGCCTGTTGGCAAAAGGATCAGTTTAGCTACTCTTCACTGCTGAGGAACATCCTCCACCTTTACACAGGTGTTTTTCTGCAATTCTATGTGCTTTAATCATAGAATCATACCATCAGTTGAGTTGAAAAAGACCCTTAAAGGTCATCTAGTACAACTCCCCTGCAGTGAACATCTGCAGGTAGATGAAGTTGCTCAGTGCCTGGTCCAGCCCAACCTTGAATGTCTCCAAGGATGGGACATCCACCACAACTCTGGGCAACATGTTCCAGTGCTTCACTACTGTTACTGTAAAAAGCTTCTGTATATCCAATCTAAATCTCCCCTGTTTTACTTTGAAATCATTTCCCCATGTCCTGTCATCACAGACCTTGCTAAAGAGTCTGTCCCCTTCATTCTTATAGCCCCTATTTAGATGCTGAAAGGCTACTCTCAAGTCCCTCCTCCTGGCTGCACAACCCCAGCTCTCAGCCTGTCCTTGTCAGGAAGGTGTTTCATCCCTTGGATCATTTTTATGCCCCACCTCTGGTTGTGTTACAACCTATCCATGTCTCTCCTATACTGAGGACTCTACTGGTGGATGAATTATACGTCCTACTTTTGTTGTTGATTCTCACCTTAGCAAGCTCTAAAATGCACAGGTTTAGCTGAGCACATTTTCATTTCTTAGATAGTATTCATCTTGTAGCATTTGTTTCAATTTGGAATGGACAAAAGCCCAGAAGCACAGCTGTTTGGTTTTTTTTCTGTTTTGTGTGTCTGTGCGTGTGATATGAGCACAGATAAGTGCCTAACCACTCTGGTTGAGTTTAGATCTCCCGTGGTAAGACGTTGTCACTATGTCTTCATTGTCATGGTCTGGCAGCTCTCAGTAGTAGAAAATCTGAATTATTTTTTCGTCTCTTTGACCTTAAAAACAAGAGTAGACATGATTTCTCAGTTTGGCATGTATAGTTGACAACATGAATGGCGCCCAGAAGGGACCTGGAGTTGTTCAAGTGACCTGATGTAGACTTCCAGTGTCTGGGATTGGAATAGCAACACTTATCCACACCCTCATCTGTACAGAGACTGACAGAAATGTGTGTCAGCACAATGGAGTGAGACAAGTCAATAAGGAACTGGAAGGCACCTGAGAAGCACTGTATGCAGACTTCTTATGAGCATCCTACTAGATACATGAGATGCAGCTCTGCTTTTTCTGCACCCTTAGGCATCATGTCTGTCAGTGGGCTGAGAGGTGGGAAGGGAACACTGGCGCTTCTTCTCTATTTAGTGCACTGGCAATTGGATTCTGAAAGCAATCAAAGATTTACAGTTTGGAGTGGAGAACAGAGATGTTTAGGGAATTGATTACAGCCCCTTTACTTAGAATATCTCACAGCAGTGAAAATCAGAGCAAGTGACAGAGATATTTGCAGCAAAAAATAGATGAAAGTTGTCATTTGCTTTTATATCCATTGCACCTCTTCTTTCTTATTGTCTGATGCAAAGCTGAGGGTCTTTAGGCTGTCCTCTCTCTCCCTACATCCTTCTCAGCATTATTTTATAAAAGATGAATCTCTGCAACCCACTTCTGGGCCAATTCCAGTCTTTGTGAAGCACAGTAGAGCAGAGTGGAGAGCCAATCCTTCTATCTGACTTTGCTTTGTTCGGAGACAAAACTTGGAGAGCCTGTCATCAGGGAGAACAATCTGGTCAGCAGAAAGCCACTGTGCCTCAGGAAAGAGATAGCTGCCCAGTCTTCAAAACAGAAAGCAGGAGGAAAGGCACTGTTCCTTGGTTCTCAGATCTGGTGGCAGGCATCCCATTGCTCCTCTGATTTTCATCATTCCCATCTGGGCAGAAAGGATGTCCTACTAAGCTTGCCTGTGCTGTAGGGCTAAACTCAAGTAATTTAATTTAATGCTAATTCAGTACCCAGTAATTGTACAGTCACTGTGAATGTGCCCTCTCATCAGTCTGATAATAAAGAGCATATACTGCTCCAAAAATTACTGGAATTGTGAACTTCATTAGTGCTCATTTTCTTTGGGGAATCCTCTGTTTCTCTCTGTCTGCAGTCTGGCCATGGGAGTTCTGTAAAAGAACAGTTTATTAGAGCAGAATAACTGTCTGAGCTACAAGAAGTGTATGTTGAGAATTCTGATTGCAGGAACACAGTAATTCAGAAATTCAGGGAGGATTGGTCCAGTGTACAGCTCACTTTTCAGTTGATTTTATTGGCACAACATACGTCACAAAAATGCATACTATAGAAGTGAACAAACTCTTAAGTTAGTGTATCTGTTTATCCTCCAGTGTACATGTCTGTTGCTTACTGTTTTATCTTGTGCCCTTTGCATCCTCAAAGGTCAGACTTCAAAACTTCCTCATGCAGATCCTCCAGCAACCCAGCAGATCTTCCAATTAGCAAAATGTTCCATATATGCAGCTAATATGGTATTGATTTACTCCTTCACTTTGACTGCTACTTCTTGGGACCCTCTGAGTAATAAGATTCTGCATCTCAGAATAATTTATAGATTCTTTGCTTGAACAGTCTGTCTTTCAGTAATCAGTCTAAATTGCAAAATACTTTAAGCAGTAGCGTTGTTTGCCTGGCACTACTTGCAAATTGTGAAAGCAATGGAATAAAGGATGAGGGAGCAAATCCATTCTCCACTCAATCTTGTACCATCCTTGAGAAAGGGACATTGCAAAGACATTGATTTATAAATGGATGATAAAAAATCAGATTTTATATATTTTGGAAGTGAGGCTGAGGTATTTATCATGAATGGTGTCACATCTGTATAACCAAAAAACAGTGCATATTCTAGAGGAATATGCCTGTAGCTCTGAAGTTAATTTGCCTGTACTTCTGAAGTTAATTTAGTGTCCTTAAGCATGCCAGACAGACCGTAACTTGCATTCATAGAACCAGGGTATGGGCAGCTACTAAGCAAACTAAGCAAACTATACCTGAAGAGATGAAAAACAAAAAAACAACAGTAAGAGTTAAATGTTCTCTAATTTTTCTGTCTTCATTATGGCTGAAACCTTTCTGGGGCATGGGAGTCATTGTAGAACTACAAAAAAGCAGGGCTTAGTGGATGATATGGTCTCTACCACAGTGAAATGGGGTTGTTTTCTCCCAGCACAGATAGTAGTGAATGAAAAGGAAAGCAACCTCAGCATGATGAAGAGTTGCCTCAGCTGACCATATTATTTCTGACAAATAATAGTTTCATTCTGGTTTCTGTTGTACTCAAAATCTTCTTTGTATGCACACTATGTAAAAAAGAAAACAGTTATTGCTCGTGTAAATCAATATTAATAGACTAATAAAAGAATAACTGCTAGTCCAGATGTCATTACATCAGAAGGAAGAAGGAAAAAACTCTGCAGAAAAGTGTCAATAATGCCAAAATTAATACACACACTCTTCATAGTTTCTACCACTTTTGTGGGCATTATGCTTACTATTTCCCAGCTCCTCTGGGTCAGTCTGGTAGTGGGGTAGATGCTACAGGAAACCATCTGGACTCAATCTAGAATCCACCAAAATCATTTCAATAGAACTGATATCACGTTTTTACATCTTGTGCTTTCCTCATTTGTCTGTGGCTCCAAATTTCATCCAGTTTTCTATGTATACATATGATGTCTTTTCCCTATGTTAGATAGGGCTTTTTTCGTTTGTTTCCTTTATTACTACTTAAAGCCATTTTGTTCAGCTTCGTGCCAGCCATTCTTGCAGTGACCAAGGGAAGGTAGCTTGCTCAGATTAAAACTATGGAGTTCTAATTTTGGAGGAGATAAAGAATTTAGAAAGAATCCACTTTAAATGTATTTCACACTTCTTCAGGATGCTCCTATCAAATTAATGTCTGGGAAATTTACATTTTTTTCGGCTTTCCAGGGCAAAATTTAAATAATAATAATAATAATTAAAAAAAAAAAAAACATTTATAATATCAGAATATAGCAGTAGAAAATTTCAGTGGTCACAGTTCTTCATTATTGTCCTGTTTGGCCAAAGAAATCTTAGTTTGTATATCCTTGGTCCTTTTCTCTGTGACAGAGGCATTAATGTATTACCAATGATGTGTATGGATTAAAATTGCAGTATCAACCAAAGCAAAACACTAGTCGGGAAGAGAAACACTCCTTCTCAAGTAGAATAATGGAGTAGGATAAATAATTACACACCATATCTCTGAGTTCTGGAGGACTAAGCCTACTCTAATGAAAGATTTATTGAAATAAAATGATTTAGCACAGTCATATACAATTAAATGATTTAGCACAGTTATATACAAGGAGTCAACATCCCAAGAACAATAATCAAAGCGAAGGATAGCTGGAAAACTGAGAGGTTTCACAACTACAACTCAGCAAACCCAGCAGCTGGCTAAATCCAGACCTTGTGTATCACTGAAAGAAGGCCAGTAGGACAATGTGTCCTGGCAGTGACAGCTCATTGTGAGAAACTTATGGCAATGTCTCACTTTCCACAGATTTATAAAGCTCAGGCCAGAAAAGATCATCTAGTCTGATATCCTATATATCACAGGACATTAAATTTCTTCCAGTTAGCTCTGAGTTGAGACCAATAACTTAGGTCAGTCAAACGCTTTTGAGTCTTCAGAATGTTAAATGACTGTGCACCAAAGAAAGACATTTGATAGCTTGCTGGTACTTAGTATTATTTAATAATGAACTGAGGATTAAACAGCACTGCAGATGATTGTAACTGATTTTGCAGCTCTATGAACTCTAATGAATCTTGCTTTATGGTGTTGTCAAAAAATATCTGTATAGTTTTATTTCAAGGTTTACAGATACTGATCTCCTAGTAGTGCATCTCCCCAGACTCCATCAAAATCAGAAAGTCTGCCCTTGAGATATATTTGCCAATTGCCTGCTTCTGCACAAAAAAAATCTGTGTAGAACCTACAAGTTTCAGGAAAACATTTTTTCTTGATTCTTTTACTTCTTCCAACAATGTCCTTTGTGCCTCTCTATCCTGTCAAAGCAGGTACAAACAGCAATCTGTGCTGGTTTCTGACTATTTCCTTGTACTGTTTTAGTGTTTCACATGTTGATTGAGTCAGGAAAAAGATGCTGATTTTACAGCTTTTGAGTCATCGATTATTCCAGCTAGCCATTATTGGTTTCTATTAGCTTATGCTTTTTTTTTTTTTTTTAATCCAAATTCTAACTATTAACAAAGATACCAGGGAGCTCTTGCAATCTGCTTTAGATTGAAAGCGGATGGCACCATATTTTTGATGTATAGCTAACGATATAAACTCCTCTACAAGTATAGGATTAGGTAGTGCAAGGACTGATCAGTGCTCGATGAAGCAGGGAAGAAAACTGCGGAGTATGATTTTTCACAGTGCAGTGCAAAGGTGGTGTAGAAAACTTCTGTCCTTACATTCAGTACATTCAGTATTTGGTACAGCACATGAAGACAGAATGCACCAAAGCTGACTGGCAGAACACGTAATTCACCTATGCCCTTGAACACAGATTTATATATGGCCAGAAGTTGTACCAGAAGAGGTTTAGGCAGGAGAAACTTTTTCTCTCAGAGGTGGTCAGGCACTGGAATGGCTGCCCAGGGAGGTGGTGGAGTCGCCGTCCCTGGCAGTGTTCAAGAGGCGCCTGGATGAGGAGCTACGAGAGATGGTTTAGTAGCTTGTGGTACTAATAGGAATGGGAGGATGGTTGGACTAGATGATCTTGCAGGTTGTTTCCAACCTTGTGATTCTATGATTCTATGATATTTCTTGGAAAAATGATTTTGATTAAGATGATTAGGTGCTCTTTGTTCCATCTAACTGGCAGATCTGACTTATGCCCAGCTTTCTCTAGTTTAGTCAAGTAGCTAAATAAGTGTGCATATTCCCCACGTGAGCAGTAGAGACAATGAAGTGCCTCTGGAGGCCTCCAAAAGGAGATCCTTCAGAAGACTGTCACAATAATCTGGTTCATCTGATTATGTTAGGAACTCATTCTACATAGGCTGCTTCATTAGGTGCCTAAAATGTAATGAAGCCTGCATATTTAAGTTAGGTAGATAGGATCCTATAATCAGGACATTCACACCTTAAGCTAATTACATCATATCATCTAACTGCTGATAAGAGCATCTTTTTAATGAGCCTGTAGCTTGGTGCTTGCAAGGTAACTGTGAGAAGTGTCTTTTTCCCCTGAAAATGCACCATGTTTTAGTAAGTCAAAGGCAAATGAGCAAATGTCTTGAATCCATTACTGAAGGGAATTGACAGGCTTCTTAACTTCATGTCTTTCTCTTTTGAACCACATAGTTATGCTGGGAGTGTAGCTCTTCTCTGAAATTAAAGGGAGCAATGACTCCATTTAAATTTGACTCAGCAGTGTTCACATAACTTATCAGAGAAATGCTAATTAAAAGGTAAATTAGATGCCTCTATCTGCATTTGTCCTTGGAGAGATGGTAGATATAATTTTATAGTGATGTTGTTAGCCTCTTCTCATTCAGTAGCCTGGATTAAAAATGGGTGCAAATAACACAATGTGTGTATCACAAAACACAATACCTGTTATGAGTAAAACTCTGCTTACCAGCTAACCAGTGCAGATAATGGTGCTTTACCCTCTTATAATCACTATGCTAAGCTACTTTGTGCTTTGGAGTAACAGAGAATGAGGAGACACTGGAGATCATTCATAAGTTTCTCATTTCCTCACAGCCTCCTGACAGCTAAACAATATAATCTACTTTGCAATGTATTGCCTTACTATGAGAAACATATCTCAGTGTACTGCAATAAAAAAGAAACATTTGAATGTTCTACATCTCCACTGCACATACCTGTCAAATTTCAGATGGTCATTTAGATGATGCTATTGCAGTAGATGGAATAATGGAAGAAGCCACTTACACCTTTGTTTCTCGATCCAGCTCTACTGCCAAAAGCATTCAATGTCTGGAAATAATGTCTTCAGGCTTTTTGGGCAGACTTTCTGCTATAATACTATGAGAGTGGCTTAGGCTGGAATGTTTTCCTTCACTCTTGGAGTAGTTTTGGTGTATGTCCCAAATGGTTATGAAAGCAGTGTTGTGTTATTTGTAACAACTCTGTGAACAGTGTTTACTTGATAATATGCAAGCATAACTACAAATGACTACAAGACTAACAATCTTCTAAAAGGTGACCCAGTTTTAGGGAATTTAAATACAAAAAATACTTCCAAGCCGTATCACTCTCACAGTTTTATCTTGCAACAAGTAGACACGCTCTGCTTTGTCACTATGCTAAAGTGGTTTCTCCATTTCTGGTAAACAAAAAACTCTGCCAGGAATCTGAATTCCACCAATCTACTGACAAAGCAATGATTTTTAGGTTCACTAACTAAGCTGCGTAAAGTTTAATAAGATTTGGAAAGGACTGTAATGGAAAACCAAGTGATTGCAATGGCAGGCTAAGGGTTTGAAATGATAGCAGGAATACAGAATAAGAAACATAAGAAATGGGATTTTGAATTGAAATGCAACGGTGGTCCGACTAAGGTATAGGAAAAGGTTTCACTTATAAGGAAGTTACAGTGCTGATGGGGATACAGATGTTCATCAAGGATCTTCCAAATGACCTTTGGCAAATCACTCTCTCAGTTCCTCATTTGAGAAATGAATATAATAATACTTCTCTGCAGCACAGGAGAGTTTGTGAAAAGACACATTAAACATGAAAGGGGGTGCGGTGCTTTGCTATATAAGTACGTAACATGCAGGGAAGAAATCCCCAAGAAGACATTTGGTCCCACTGCTCTTTTAAAACTAGAATCTCTTAAAAATCAAGAATCTAATATTTTGCCCACTGGTCTAGATAGTGTTACATCACAAGATGCTAATGCAATATCAAGACTAAACCTCCAGCATTTGATAGCTAAATGCTTGCCTGAAGCAAGATCAGCTGGAATTGAATAATTTCTATACATTTTACTATGCTTGTAAGTGAGTCTTTAGTAAGGAATAGGACCACCTCTGTGGAAGAAATTAAAAGTATGGTTTATTTTTTTATATGTGGTTATTTCTTTATAGCTGGTTAGAAGAGATATTTGATTTTTTTTTTAATTTACATTTTAGAATTACATTTACAAAACATCTAACTCATATTCCAAATGATTTGCACTCCTGAATCACTTAGGCACTAATAAAGATACAATTCTTCATCTAATTTCATTATAACACTGGTTTATCCAATCTCATAATACAAAAACAACATACATTTCTTGAGAAAAAAATCTTTTTAAAAGATAAGAAATACTTTGCTCAACTTAGTTTTTAAGCTACATTATCATGGTATCTTTGAGGCCAAGTATATAACAGGATTTTAAAAGCATTTGTCATTTATATATACAACACAATTATCTGGTACTATTAAAAAGATTTTAGAAGTAACACAAATCCCTGTGCCGCGAGGCATAAGCCAATCTCTTATTAATCAAGGTTAGAAATAAATCTTTAGGAAAAACTGCTTTATTGTGTGATTTCTTCAGCTTGTTTTTAGCTTGTTACTCTCAAATAATTGATGTTGAAACAAGAACAGACTAGAAAGATGAGCGATCAGATTCCATGCAGGATTTGCTGTTTCTTTTCCTCATTACGTATTTATCACACCAATATTTATGTCAGTACTCTGTGCTGTTCCACTTTTGTTGGTGTCACAGTCCATTCAAGATCTGATCGAACAGGATATTCTTTGCTCTCTCACGAACACGTTAATGTTCTTTCTTAAGTACACGACTCAGCTGTCTTCATTACATGTCTAATCAATAAATATCGAAAAAAGTAAAGTGAACAAATGAAAAGCACTCACTAAAGAAGATTGTTTTGTGTTTGTTTTTGTTGTTGGTTTTTTTTTTTCCCAAGAAAGC
This sequence comes from Lagopus muta, assembly GCF_023343835.1. NCBI lineage: Eukaryota > Metazoa > Chordata > Aves > Galliformes > Phasianidae > Lagopus > Lagopus muta. The sequence goes on along the minus strand of NC_064439.1, from coordinate 10,788,552 downwards.
CTTGATTTCAAATATTAATAAATATTTATAGCAAATTCATTATTTCCGTAGACTTTGGAAGAATGGAGAATTTGCAATTACTTTTTATTGTGCTTCCAGTAACCCATGCAAATTACCTCCTTGTTTCTAAAATCCATTCTGTCCAAGAAATAATGCTTCCCCCAAGTATTAATGAGGGTCTTCCTTGCTGCCAACCAAGTAAGCTGAAAGGACCGTTATCTCGAGTCCCAAATCACAGATCAAGTACAGGCAACATGCAGCATGCAACTATAAGCATTTCACAACTGTACCTTTTTGTCTCCTTTTTCCACACTGCAGTCTAGCAGACTTTGAAGTATTTTTAACTAAATGATTTCACATTTAGCAGCTTTTTCATTCCAGAGAATACTTTTCCAAGAAAAAGAAGACTTGTACAACATCAGTCTGGTGATGAGAGCTGCAACCAGAGTACTGTAGTTTTCTATTTAGCTAATTCCTTTGCCTGATTTAGATCAGGGACATGACCCTGGTTCTCACACATTTTAGATAAGTGACAAAATCGCTGAGCTATCAAGACAGTCATTTTTGCTCTCTGTCCTATTAATATTTCATTAGTGAATCAAATAGAGCGGCAAGCTGGAACACTGTATCCCACTTCCATGCATGTGCCAAGCTGCTTGACACTCAGCAGCAGGGATCTCCAGCTTCTCTGAAACACCTCCAGAAGATCATGACTTCATCCCACTGAGATTGAGGAGAACTTTTAAATCTCAGGATGTATGGTGGCTCAAGGAAACTTTCTCACTCAGCTTTAACATCATGTTTCACATAGGTTTTCATTCATATATCAAGCTCAGTATAAACATGGCTAACAGTCAGTACTTCTGTCATATTGTGAGTTGATTTTTGCAGATCTGGAACAAACGTAATCTCTTCAATTTAAGCTAATGGATAGGGATGCAGTGAGATCAGTGCTAAGGGTCTTGGAACCACCAGTATCATGACAGTCCTATATAAGAATGATCACCCAAGACCACACAGTCGCAAAGAAGGTATGCAAATTCAAAACTGCAAATTTGACAGCACAAACAAAATACTTAACATCCATCAAAACTGTTGCCTACTTTGACTTCCCAGAAGAAAACGATATAAGGTGAATGACAAGGGTGCAGTGAGAAAAGTGACAAGCTTTAGGCTTTCAGAGAAACATGCATATACACGTGTTGAGATGTCCACTTTTCATAGAAAGAAAGGGATGAAAAATTAGAGAAGCATTTTTTTTAACCCCTCTCTGTGCTAAGGGTACATACTAACTTTGTGGAATTGCTGAAGCAAGTTGTAAATGATGTATGAAATGGAATATCCTTGCCACTGCACAGAGTATATGACAGCACTGTGCATTCATCACTGGACTGTCCTATTTGCAGTGCTAATCAATTCAGACAAGAGATAAAAAACCCTACCAAGCTCAGAAGTTTTGTATAAAAGAAACTAAAAAGGCAGAACACAAGTATTCTATTTTGTGGGATGATTTAGTGGTTTAAGCATCTAATCTGAAACACTTAGACTTCATGAAACCATGGGTTTAAATCCCAGGTGGGTTCATTTTGTCCTTTTATCTCTCAGAACAAGATAAATTGAGTACTATGCAGTTTTACTCTGAAGGGTTTCTTACAGATGAAATCTTTAAAAGAACAAGGAAACTCAAGTTCTTAATATTTTGGAAATTTTTGATTCCCTAGCTTAAAAACAAATAAACAAACCACTCTGCTGCTCTTGATGGCAAAAAGTAAATGGCAAAAATGTTGTTTACCTACAGAGAGCAATAAAATAGAAAGAGTGTTTATGCTCATATTGACTCTATGGGTTTACATGGCAAGGTTTTTTAGTGGGAGGTTTACAGGCATGGTTCTGTGGGCAGAACCCAGAAGCCATGTCCCTAAAGGGACCCACCTTTGTGCAGAGCTGAGCTGTGAGTGATGTTGGGTGTGCTCTCAGAGAGCAGATTTAAGAAAGGGAAAAAAGTGCTGTGCACCCAACAGATGAAAGACAGAAATGAGAAATGAGAAGCAGCCCCGAGGCCACCAAGATCAATGCAAAAGGAGGGCAGGAGGTGCTCCAGGCATGGAGCAGAAGCTTCCTGCAGCCCAAGAGAGGCTCATGGAGAAGCAGGCTGTCCCTCTGCAGCCCATGGGAACCACATGGGAACCACATGGAACGGATCTCCATGTGCAGCCCACAGAGGAGCCCATGGTGCAGCAGTGGATGTGGCCTGGAAGCGGCCACAGCCATGGAGAGCTGCTGCAGAAACAGGGTCTGGGCCAGAGCCCATGAAGAGAAGCCTGCATTTAAGCAGGAGGGCTGGGGAATTTGCCACCTTTGGAGACCTGTGGTGGAGCATTTCCTGAAGAGTGGGCCCCCTGGTACACACCCATGCTGGAGCAGTGGTTAAAGAGCTGAAAGGATTTTTTGCTCAGCAAAGGGGTATTGGACACCCGTAGGTGAGAGGAAGACATCCCACCTCATTTTCTCAACACTACTTGAAGCCTAGATTAGTTACCACTAGCCTCTCAGAACATGGCCAAAAAGTGAGTAAAGCAGACTCCAAGAGAGCCATAATCTCCTTGGTTTTACTTCAGCATTAAAATTGCTGTTAAGCAGGGCTCAGCTCCTGCCATCAAGGCTCAGCACACAAACTTAGTGAGGCCATCTTGTCATTAGCTGCCTTCAACCCCATCTCCACATCTGACCAGCTCTGTGCCTGACCCATCTCAAAGGTTTCCATGCTCCTGTTCACACATTTCCCAGTTTCATCATTTTTGCTGTTAGAGCTTGAATCCTTTGCTAAATGATTAGCAGAGCAGAGTGCCAAGGATGCTAATAACAAATGAAGCTGGACAGGTGAAGACCCGGTATTGCAGCAGCTGAGGCCTTCATGCAGAAGAGAAAAGCTAACTGCACCAGGATGAAAGGAAAAGTACATCCTTATGTTTAGCACTTCAGAGGATTTCCTTGGGTGGAACAGCTTTTGTCTCGGGCAGAAGCAGTGTCATCCCCTAGGAAACAGTCATCCTCTTGGAAATAAAGACATATTTATATTACAGAGGCTTCTGGAAAAAAAAAAAAAAAATCACAATACAAAGCATTAAGGTTAGATTGTGATGTCTTGCTTTGAAAAAAAAAAAAAAAAATGGATCAAATACTTACCAGGGCTGAGAGTGTTCTGTCTGAAAGAAATGCCTTTATGAGAGATATAAAAGTAATGAAAATAGCCAGTACTCAGAAGAAATGGTAAAAAATTAGTCTCTTTCTTGGAGAAGATGTAGCTGTACCTTACGTTAAAAAAAAAAAAGTAGCAATCAAGGAGGATTTTTTCCTCCAATGTGTATTTTCTTGGCAGTTGTGCTACTTGTGGATAGTGTTAAAGTACTTCAGTTCTCACTGCAGAAAACAGAGGGAAAACAGAAGTGGAAGGGACCTTAAAAGGTCATCTTGTTGCCCAAAGGTACAGTCAGCTGTGCCGACACCATCTGGACAGATGCTTTGCTTCTTAACCAGGCATTTCACACATTCATAAGTACTGAGATGACTTTAAACTTGTAGTAGAGACAGTATTTATCTATGTTGTCCTAGGAACACCCAAGAGAAGGAAATTGTTTCAGATTTCAGTTTCTCCTTTAATTTCCTGCTTTGCTTTCTGGAAACAGATACAGATCATTGTTAATAGCAGGGAGATAGTGGCAGGGCTGGGGTGAGCAGTGCTATTCCCTATAGCAACAGATACAAGTAGAGCAAAAAGAGCCTTCTTTGGGAAGGCACTCTTTGCAATGACAGGGGGTGCCGATTGCCAAGTAGATCCCAAATTTATTATAGTGGACCCAAGTAATAAACCTATTCAATTTGTGAGCAGGAGATGACCACTGAAAGGACATCATGAGATGTAACAGTTCTGCTTTCTACTTTTAAAGTTATCCAGTTGCTTTTTTCACTTATTTGGTCAGGCCTAAGTTGTAAGTGTGAGGATTTCGCACATCGTTTGTAGGTGATTCAAACTTTGAAGTTTAAATTTCATTTTTTATTTAATAATGAATATTAAATTCATTGAATATAAAGTTTGAAGACGGAAAATCTTCCCCGACTGTTTGTTTTTTAACCACTTAGTACCAACTGCCCAAAACTTAGAAAACACTCAGGTGGGCACCTAAACAAGTACAGTTACTTGAAACAGGGCATTTAAATACTACATAATGAGAGTTCAATAGAATTTGGTCTGACTGTATAGCTGTGGCGAATATGAGGTATCAGGTTACTACATGTAGGTCTGCAAGCATGGCTGGCAGAATAGAATCATAGAATCATAGAATCACTAAGGTTGGAAAAGACCTAAAAGATCACCCAGTCCAACCGTTCACCTATTCCCAATAGCTCCTACTAAACCATGTCCCTCAACACAACATCCAGTCTTTCCTTGAACACCCCCAGGGTCGGTGATTCCACCACCTCCCTGGGCAGTCCATTCCAGTGCCTGACCACCCTTTCTGAAAAGTAATACTTCCTCATGTCCAGCCTGAATCTCCCCTGCCGTAGCTTGAAACCATTCCCCCTGGTCCTATCACTAATGACACGAGAGAAGAGGCCGACCCCCAGCTCACTACAACCTCCCTTCAGGAAGTTATAGAGAGCAATAAGGTCTGCCCTGAGCCTCCTCTTCTCCAGGCTGAACATTCCCAGCTCCTTCAGCCTCTCCTCATATGGCCTGTGTTATAGGCCATATAATAGTAGGGAGATAGAAGATTTTAATTCATTGCAATATCCTGGAGTGTGGTGTTGCTCATTCAGGAGTTTATTTTTAGGTAGATTCATGGATTTTTCACTTGAAGATCAGGCCTCTTCAGATCATTTTACCTTGGCTGTGAACAAAGTGAGCTACACAAATATTAAGCAAATATGTAATGGCAATTTTCAGCTAGTAACAAGACAGTCAACCATGCAGTGGTTTTCACCAAAATTTCATCACTGCAGACTTTTTTTCCAGTGAAAATACCCTGAGGTATTTTCTCTACTGAGGCACCATAACTGTCTACTTGTACAAAGGGAATATTTTTATCCTGTGCTTGGACATGTCATAGCCAGAGTAGGTAAAACTATTAGTTCTCCTACCAGCCAAAAATTTTATTCAGACCTTCTTTTAGCTCCAGTTCATACCTTTGTCTCTTAAAAGCCTGAGAATGGGCCCTCGGGATAGCTGTTCCATCTGTTGCAAAGACAAAATTCTATCTTTGAGATACATTTGTTGCTGTTATTGTTTTTGTCAAGGACATAACCTGAATTCTTTAAAGTCATTGGGAAGACTTCAGTTCCTCCCTGGAGATCAGGATCCACCATGAAGAAAAATGACTTAAAAATATTTTATTATTTTTCTTTTTTTGTAAGGTTCATGCTTTCTAGACTTATCGTCATTTGAAGCATCTCCACACATCTTCCTCCTTTACCTTCAAGACCTGTATCCTGCATGAACCATGATCTTTCTAATGTTTTCTTTTGGTACAGAAGCCCATTCTCAATATGCTTGTTTGTCAACATCGACTTTTCAAAGGCAGTTTTGAATATTTATTCGCACAGCAAGAGTATTATGCTGCTTTTCGTGGCACCACAATACTTTGTGTCACATTATCAAAACTTGTACTTAGTAAAGAAAACATTGGGAGAGAAGATTTCCAGTGCATATTCCAGAGGTGAGAAGTTTGCTTTTCTCTCAAGAGATTGTCACTGCTGTCAAGATGAGCTAACTCATCATGACATGATGTATATGCAAATGACTTTTTCACATACTAGATATAGGGAAAATAGACTAAGTACCATATCATCTGTGAAAGCAGTATTGCACTGCTGTTTAGGATCTACATAAAGACTAGAATAGATTAAAAATAGGGTGCTGATATTCAGATCACAGCTCTCAGAGCTGCCCGGATTCACTGAGTTATTTAAACTACTGTACTGAGATTATAGTTTTGTCATTACTGGGTATTAATGGATGATTTCAAAATTTAGCTCCGGGATTTTTCCAGTAACTTGCATATTTTCTGGTAAGGGGAATATCCCAGAAGATTAGCAGACTCATTTCTTTATTGGTGCATTTTTTATCTAATGAGCATCTCAGAAAAACACTTCAAGACAATTTCTAAAGTGCAATTTCTGGTTGAGTTAGAAAAGCTAACAGACTGGCAATTGTTATGGCATTTATCTTTTTTTGAGTACTTTCTTAGAGGTCATATAGATTCAGAAAATATAGTCATAATCAATGTACAGTCTAAAATCCTTTTGACCAGGCTGAATTTTGTACACATCTTTCTGTTGGTTTTCAGCTTATTCGCACTGACCATCTTGACTTGCGGAAATCAAACTCTATAACCACAAAATAGTTATAAAGCAGGTATGGTTTAATCAGTGCTGTGCACACACGCTGGGTGCAAACGGGATAGCCCCTTGTAGGTTGCACACCATGAGGTAGAGGTTATAGAGACAAGTCATACGTGGGCCACGAATAGGAGGGACATTCCAATTACTTCCGAGAGATTATTATCATATTCTCCACCCCTAACTCAGTCCCCTTCAGCACGCGTATTGAATCGTGGTGGTGGTCATTGGGGGTCACAGGATGAAGGCTCAATGTTTTTCTCTTCTTGTCTTTTTTACCTTTGGTCTGATTTAAGCCTAATTGCTGATTCTGTCTTTGTGGCTTATCTGTTATATTCTTTTCAAGAATAGCGTATCCTGGCCAGATGCAGTCCTCTCATCCTTATCTTCCCTGGCTTTCACAACTCCGTTTTGCAAATCTTGCCTCCTCTTATCTTCCTTAAACAGTTCAGCAAGGTTTGAGCAGTGCTTCCCCTTTTTAAACAATTTTAAAGAAATACATTCCACGTCAGTTACATCAATCTGACCTCCATGGCTGCATGGTATATAATCCAGATCCTGCATACGTGTTACTTGGACTGCATTTCTAAGTGCAATGTAATCTCATGGTCCTCAGAAGGTCTATTAGCCATGTGTATCCTATGTTAGCCTGCTCTTAGTACCTTTAGCACAGCAGAGACTTTGAGTATATGCTATAGTTTTTAAACTTGAAGTATTTATGCATGTGAATTATGAATAGGCCTATAAAAAGTAGGATCCAGGCCCAAGATCTCTCCAAACATCATTTTTAAAAGTCTGAGGTTTGTTTGTTGTTTTGTTGGTTTTTTTGTTTTGTTTTGTTTTAGTTTGGTTTGTTATGTGTGGTTGTTTTTGTTTTGTTTTTGTTTATTTGTTTGTTTTTGTTGTTGTTGTTGTTAGGAAAAGATAACTATTAATCTCTCACTGCAACACAGTGCTACTTCATTGACTTTGATCTTCTAAACATATCTGCTACCAGAGATACCTGCTCTCAGAAAGCTATGCAGGGCCAAAGTGAAGTAGCCTGACAAGAAGGAGGGAGATGAGGAGCAAGGAAGGGAAAGCCATACTGGGAGCTGGGGCATTGGAGAGATGAAATCTGAGCCCAACTAAAAAGAGGAGGTAGAAAGAGGAAAAGGGGACACAAATATTCAATTCAAGACTCCGTAGGAGCCATGGGGCCCACTGGGAAGTGTTTTGATGACTGATTGGAGAGCTGGCAGTGATTTACAAAGTGACTCTATCAACTAACACCAAATCATACAGCTCATAAACTGTATTTACAGGGCCACCCTGTCTTCTTAGGTTGAATGGGAATAGAATCACAGAAACATTTTCAACACTTGGAAGAGTATTTGCCTTCACAGAAAGTTGCAGTAAAACAGTATTTAATGAAAAAAAGCCCTTTAGTTATTTGTTGTTTTTCCTTTTCCTCCTGAGATGTTAACATCTTCTTAGAAAATATGATCACCTGAGATTCTAATGATGCAGAGATCCATTATACCTAAAGTGATTTACAACAATTGAGAATCTGTCCATAAAGCCAAATCAACCTTTAAATTAGGCTCAAAAGAAATACTACCAATTAAATTTACTCTGTGACCTCTAACACAAGTTTAACAAGCTCAACGTATCATGGATTTCAGCAGGAGAAAAAATCAATTAAACTTAAAAAAAAAAAAAATCAAATCCTCAGAGTCTAAACCTTGACAAAAGTAGTTCACAAATCCTGTAGTATCCAGCTGTTTCCATGGTATCACATCCTGTGTGCCAATTTTTAGGGTGCTACATGGGATGTAAAGGCAGCATGGGAAAAAGAAAATCCTCCACCAGAAAAACCTGCATTTCAGTTCCCTTTTCTCTTTTTTAGCAACTGCTATAAATTTTTGTATTTTTTCTTTCTTTTTTTTTTTTTTCTGGTTATTTTGTTGTTTTCAGTTTTGGTTGGTATTTTCTTGTTTGCTTGTCTATGTTTTGTTTTGTTTTGTTTTGTTTTGTTTTCCCTGAAAAAGCCCTGTATTTTAATTTACATTTGAATACTTGAAGCATTCAGAGATCATTGTCTCACTGTGGACAATAGCAAAACTTTCATTGCCTTCAGTGGGAGCTACACTGGGCCCCAGGAAAAAAAAAGAAAAAAGGGAAAAAAAAGGCATAATATTTTCCCAAGCTTCATTTCCCCCAGAAATAAGCTAACATAACCACCCTGATGCGACAAATTTATTAAAAGCAAATAGTCATCTTGTGCTACAAATCCTTCTGAATATAATGTTTTGACTAAATGACATTTAGCAGTGTTGTAGCTTTAATGGTAAAGAAAACACTAGCAGCTCAGCACTTAAACCTCTGTCCCACGGTGAATATCATTTTCAATATCCTGTAAAAATTCTTTGAAGTGTTTGTATCCAGGCTTCCCCAATGGATTTACTCAGAATTAGTTAATAGTGAGAAAGCATTGAACTAAATTTATTGGTTACAGTCTCTCATGATCGCATAAAAAATAAAATTAAAAGGAATCCTCTACAGAATACTCTATCAGGCTTGGTAATGGCATCATCTCTGACAGTGAGGCAATAAAAGCATATTAGTGACCCCCTGATGAAACATGTTTACAGGCAAAGTCAAGGAGATTGATCATTCTATCTGGAAAGTGGCATTTTCATTCTATGCGCTGTTACTGTTAGTCACAGAAGCATACTGATCAGCTAATGCATGACAAGAAACAAATGTGTGAAATGGGATGTAATTATCAAGAATTGCTCAGTTTTTCAAGGAAACTTGGGAATTGTTTCTGCTCCCAGCCTGGGCTCCCTCCTTATGCAAAGAACTTCACTGGCATTACAAAAGAGAACCGAAAGATCATAGCCAAACTACAGACATTGTTGTGCTGAATTTCACACAGGTTTCCTTTTCTCCTGGAGGGTTTTCCATATAAATAGGTCATATAGACAAGAAGGAGAAGATAATAATAATAATAGGAAAATCATTAAGGAAGAGACTTTCCCAGAGTTAAAACAAACCCTAGGAAGACCCCACTCTCCTACTGCCCTGCAACCATGGTGGGCAACATATCCTTAGTAGTCACTGTTGGGTTTTTTAAATTTGATCTTTAGAATATTTTCTGTATTTTCATACTCTCATGCCATTTGTCACCTATCAAAAATCTCAGGTCCTGCTAACATGCCAATTGTTTTCCACAGCTATATCACCCTGTAGAATCCTCCTATTCTGTCACTGTCTTTCCCATTCTAAGACTTTTTAGTCTGTCATTCTTAGAATCACAGAGCTGTAGAATCATAGCACCATTTGAATTGAAAAGGACCTTTAAAGGATTTCCCCTGCAATGAACAGGGACATCTGCAGCTAGATGAGGTTGCTCATCCAGCCTGACCTTGAATGTCTCCAAGGACGGGGCATCCACCACCTCTCTGGGCAACCTGTTCCAATGTCTCATCACCCTTATTGTGAAAAAAAATTATTCTGTATATCCAATCTAAATCTCCCCTCTTTTACTTTGAAACCATTTCCCTGTGTCCTGTTATCACAGACCCTGCTAAAGAGTCTGTTCCTTCTTTCTTACAGCCCCCATTTAAACACTGAAAGGCCGCTATCACATCTCACCAGCGCCTTTTCTTCTCCAGGCTGAATGGCTCCAGCTCTCTCAGCCTGTCCTCAGAGGGGAGGTGTTCCATCCCTTGGATCATTTTCATGGCTCTCCTCTAGATGTGCTCTAATAGGTCCACATATTTCCTGTACTGAGGACTCCACATCTGCATGCAGTACTCCAGATGAGGTCTTACAGAGCAGACTAGACTCATAGGCCATGCTTCTTTTGATGCAGCCCAGGATACAGTTGGCTTTCTGGTCTGTGAGGGCACATTGCTAGATCATGCTTAATTTGCCAGGTCATTTTGGACAGAGATGTGCTCTATCCTTTCATCCTCCACCTTGTACTGATAGTGAGGGTTGCCATGACCCAGGCGCAAGACCTTTCACTTGGACTTATTGAACCTCATTAGGTTCACCACTCATCAAAATCTGTTGATTTCTGTGCCACACTTAGCCCTTAGCTCATTTCTCACCCAAATGTTTCAATCAAGTATCACCACGTATGTTGTACAGAACCCTTGTACACAAACCAGAACCTTGTGTTTTCCCACCCCATTTCTCACCTGGTCCATCATTACACAGGCTGAAAGAGTTCAAAATATAAAACTATTTTCCTTCTATAGTTTTCACAGATAATAACTGGTCAGTGATTAACCAACTGGAGCTTATTACTGCATTAAAACTCTCTTCCTTGATTTCCTTAAGCATTCTCAACATCACCCTTAGTGTACACTGAGGATGAGTCAGACTGGTCAGCCCAGTCTGTGTGTAAGATGGGAAGGGATGGGTGCTATCTTATTAACAGGACAGTGTGTGGTGTGAAGATAGTAAGAAGATACGTGTCTGGAACAGCTTGTTGGGAAAGAAAGGGGTTGAGAGCCAGGAGACAATAGCAGTAGCTTTAAACATAAACTACATAGTTGCAGAAGGGAAGAAGAAAAAACTGTAAAGATGTTTTTTTTGATTAGTACAAAAGTTTTCCTTAATGTGATGTAACCATTAGACCCATCAGATGGGTTCAATATTCTTTGATGCTCCTGACTGCTTAAGAGGTGTCTATGTTAGAAATGCTTCCTTCTACCTAATCAAGAGACTGCCTAATCTTCCTGCCATGTGGGAGGAAGATCCACCAGACTTGTGTTTGTCACCTTTGTATTAAATTCTGAACATTACTGTACAAAGAACTGATGGAAAATATGATGAAGAGGATCCAGATGGTCCAACACATGGTGACTTGTCACATCAGCAACACAGATTGATAAGAGTTTATCATTTCAGTCCACTACAGACCACTGTTGGTTCCTTGTTAAGTACTGGGTTTTATTTTTGAGACCCTTTATTTTCACAGCTTTCAGTTGTCTACATCTTGACATTTTCCTTGACCCCATTTCTCACTGTGCTGGTCACCTGTGGCATTAATATCCTATGGCAAAAATTTCTTTGGAACAACAGCTGACACATACCAGAACAAGATTTCAACAAAGATGACAGGACCTTCTAAATGGACCTTGAATCAGATTCAAAGCTAAGCTATGCTATTGGCAATATCCCAAATAAGGTATAGAACTATAAAAAATATTAATTTCGTGATGTGACTTCCAAGACTGACAGTATGGAGGGAAATGAAAGAATAAAAAAGAATATTAGTGAAAAATGCAGGTACAAGAGAACAGGCAAAATTCAAGTTCTTTCTGAAAGAAAACAAAACAACAATATTACAACCAAGTTCAGAGAGACATCGGGACAAAAGAGAATCTGCTACCATCTAATACTTGCAAACTTGAAGTTCAAGAGATGAAATGGTATTCTGGGTAGGGGTCAGTGAGCTACATATGTCTTAATTAAGAGGATTAAAAAATAATGAAAACATAACACATAAAGGCATTTTTAAATAGAAGTTTCTCAAAGACTCTCATAAGGCTTTGGCTTTAACACTATTACTGTGGGATAGTATTGTACTGTGAAAAGCATTTCATCATCTGCAAAGCAAGAGGTTGCTGGCTCAGACAAGTGTCTTTATCAAAGACAGTTTTCACAATGCATTTGAAAGCTTCATTAAGTGCCTGCCTGAAGATAATATTGGGCCTTCTATGTTCAGGCACTGGAATACAGATCCACAGCTGACTACTTTTTCAGACTTATGAGGTAAATGCCCATCCTTAACCTGCAGATTTATCTGAACTCACCACATTATCTGTAAGGCATAGGCAGTGTAAGTCTGTATAATAAGAACATCCTTGTAATGAGTGGCTTTCAATTAAAAACAAAACAAAAAAAATACAAAAAGACAGGAAAGTAAATTGTTTTGTTAGAGCTTCTTCAATCAGAAGAGAACAGAAGACAGATAAGGGCAAAACTGTTTAAGGTTTAAGTTAACTCAATACATCGAATCTTAAATCCCTTCCTCATCTCATACCTCAGCAATATGATGACTAAAAATCACAGAAAGATATCTGACATATTTGAAACCCAATTTTCCATAGCATTATAGGTTTCTACCCAGATTATCAATGATAATGTTTGTTTCAATGGTCTGGAAGAAAAAATACCCCATATCCTTGCCTCGGGTCTGAGATGTCAAAATCTATCCCTTTATCTCAGTTTATCCTGATACTGGTTGTGAAACATGGTGAGGAAAGTTACTGAGAAATATAGTTAGTATCCATATTAGAGCGTCACCAAGATATGCAGAAGTGTTATTTCCATGTCATAAACATCTAGAAAAATACTCGTGTTGGAAGATCTGTTCTTTCAACAAGTTCATATGCCCTACATACAATGATATCTCCTCCTATGCTTAGCAGCTAAATCCACATTCTGATAAGAGACTGCTCAACTCCATCTCATCTCATGGTGTAAAGGCCTGGATTCAGTTTTCAAGGGGCTTTCTTCTTCCAACATTTCTAGCACATTAAGGTTGCAGATTATGCATTTTGGTGAAATGTGAACTCCAAATAATTTTAATTTATTATAACACAAGAAAAGTATGTGCAGGGATCACATTTCCATATTATATATAATTCCTCTGCCTTATATCATGTTATACAAATAGTAGTTTGCCATCAGTCTCTTGTACTCCAGGGTCTTAAAAGATAGATAGAAGGACTCTTTCTGTTAATTCTAGAAGAGCCAAAATGCGCTAAAAATCTCATATTTTAGTGCTTCTGAGCACTGAAGCTCCTAAGTGAGTCATTCACATCTTTTGACAATTGATGCATAAGTAACATGTGCACAGTAGCACAATGAGTCCCCAGTAACAAGGCCAAGCCTAGAAAATACTGGTCATATGTGCTGTAGGAATTGGTTCGTATTCTCCTACCTAGAAAGCATCAGGCAGTTCATCATCAGTCATCCTTCTTGTGGTTTCAAGAAAGCTAATTAACCTTAAACTTAGAAATTAGTATACGCAGAATCCACTTGATCTTGATACAAATAAGTACATTAATGAAAAAATGTTCTAAAGACTTACAGAATTGATGCTACTCAAAACAAACAAACAAACAAAAAAAACACTAAACTTTTCCTGTTAAATTTATCAAAACATCATCCTTCCCTTTATTATTTTAATGCCAGCACTTTCCCCTTTATTTTTCCAGATCCACTCAGAATAAGTATGATTACACCTTTAATTGTAACGTCTGCAACTATTCCAGTGTAATGGGGATAGAGAACAACAACTACAAAGTTGATGACATAGTGATGACATAGAGAGAAGGCTGTGACAGCTGATGTGACATTACTAATCTACTAAAAAGACACCAATTTATCGCCCCGTTTTTCACAGAGCGTTACCAGAATTGCTTAAAACAGCTCAAAAAATCTACAAGAATTGTTCATGGCCTTTGCAAATCTTTATAAGCCTGCCTTTGTTTTCATGGACTCAGGAGTAAACCTACTAGAGCTTTAGTCAACTGAAGGTTATCTGTCAACTAAAGGTGCTGGGCCTTAACTTTGCTATCACTGTGTCAGAAGTTAGCATTGGGTTAGGCTTGTGGTTGCAAGGAAGTAGAGACAGTATTAGTCTGTTTGATGTGCTACTATATTTCTTTCCAATTTAGAATTTCTCTTTATTGAATAAGTGACACCTGAAAACCCAGCATCTGCATGGAACTAAGCTGGAGATGGGGCAGGAAATTCTTCAGGGTCCACAACACTGCACATTGAATTTTAGGATGCTGTATCACACTCACTCTCACCTCTGTTGTTTTCTGACACCCCCATAGCATCACTCTTTATCAAGATTTACTACACAAGAAGACCAGCATAGACATTTTCTGTCAGCCTCCCATGAGGAGCCAAGTGGCAGCTACACTAGGTCAAATCAACAAGTCATATCCTTGAGTAAATCATATCTGATGACAGCCCCATTAGATGTCTCAGGAAGTGTAGGAATAGGGAATGTGTTACAGCAGTGCTTTCCTGGTGTACAGTCTCAGCCTCCTGTGATCTACGGGATCACAACTAACTGTCTGATCTTGGTAGTTCTTGTTCAAGTATTCTTCCAAAAAATCATGTAATCGTTTTTGGAAACTGTTTACTTTTCACAGATCCCTACATCGAGAATTTCTGCACCTTAACTTATTCATAAGTAAAAAGTGCCACCTTATCTTGTATAGTGGCTATTCTTTGATATAAGTAGCTAATGTTTTTTTTTCCCAAAGAAAAAAATCATAAGGGTCTGCATCTATCTCCAGAAACAAGGCCTGTTGTCCTGACTGTGCAGCATTTTTGTGTTTTTCACACAGAGGGTTGTGACACACTGGAACAGGTTGCCCAAGGAGATTGTGGATGCCTCATCCCTGGAGGCATTCAAGGCCAGGCTGGATCTGGGCAACCTGGTTTGCTGGTTGGCAACCTGCACATAACAGGGAGTTGGAACTAGATGATCATTGTGGTCCTTTTCAACCCAGGTTATTCTATGATTCTATGATTTTAGTCAGATATTTGGATGGGAAACTGTGGGTGCTCTCCTGTGTTGTAGTGACCACTGAAATATCCTTAGAGATCATAGGTTCCTAACAAAAGATCTTTTAGCCTCTCTACTATAATACTACTATCAGGACCTCTGTTTATTTTCGTGGGGACATAAATTTGGAACCACCACCTGTACAATTTTCCATACAACTACACATAATACAAAATATACAAGGAGTACAGAAATATCTATCTATACATGCAAATTTGTGTCTGTGCTTTCCTAAAGGTTTACTTTAAAAATAAAGAAAGAAAAAGGAAATTTGGAGAGGTTTGGAAGATAGGCAATGAATTGTGAATGTGAGGGTGCCTAGCATGCTAGATTCAGGGTAAGCAGCTTGCTACTCACAAGCATATGCTGCTGTAACAATAGCCACAGTACAGAGAGCTTTGCTCGGAGGCACTTTGGAGTGGCAACCTGTAGGGCTGCCATCTGTCCTACCTCAAGCAAGAAAAGCTTGTCCTTTCACAGTTATGGAAGCAGAAAACAGATCACAATCATATGGAGTTGGGATTTCCTATGTTTTTAAGAACGCCTGGCTAGATAACCCACTGTTTTGAATCGGATCTAAATGTTTACAGTTTGACTATGGTATTCACTTACTGATGATCAGTGTCACGTGGACACCCAAGTCCTGACAGTTTGTTAAAACAGTTACATTCTACGTGACAATATGAGCAAACTGCACTGTCTTTTTGTGTCAGTCTTTTAAAAATGATTCAAGAAAAATAATTTCTTCGTTTGGAATAGTGAATGGCAGAGAAATGCACCAGATGACCTCCTGAGGTCCATCTCTCCAGCTCTATGGTTACACAATAGCTAGAGTTCAGGCTTAGGGCTCCTTCAGCTTTCCCCAGAAAATCTTCCTGAGGCTCTGAATATAAAATGATAGTGAATCAGAAAAGAAAAAATAACGTTCCTAGTAGAGCTACACATCTTTTGTTCCTGTACTGGTAGCCAGGTCAGCACTTACAATGAACTTTTGCATGTTTATCCTGCCCTCCTTCCAGGAACTGTGGCGTGTTCAGCAATCATCAGTAGCTTCTCAGCACCCTTGTGGTTATAAATCCAGGATGCTTGTATCACAAACTACAAAAGAACCAGAGTAAAATTAAATACTGAAGCTTCAATTTACTCACAAGGTAACAAGAACATATTTAGAATTGGATTCATTTTCAGAGTTGCAATAGTATTACTTTAACTGCAAGCACTGTCTCCCTAACCTGAGTATACAGAAGCATGCTCACATGCTCTCTGCCTTATGGGATAAAAGCAAATGGGTGAAATTAAGGCACAAAGATTATAGCACACATCAGGGAAAGAGAACTAAGCTTTTGCTTCAGAAACATTCTTCAGAGAAGTATCTAGTGGGATTTGAAGTTTTCTTCTGAAAGTAGGTAAAAGTTAGAGCTTTCATTTGAGTTCCACTTTATGTTTCGTGTTCATTTCAACCCACAGCTCAAAGTGAAACTCCAGGATTTGGGGAAATGAAGAAAAAAATGAAGAGGTGCATTAAAATGTCGTTGTGCAGAAATATTTCAATTGGGCACTTAAGGCACCATCCTTTTTAAAACAACACTGGAGTTCCAGCATTTGACCTGAAAAGACTTCTTTGAAATTCCAGCCTTAAACATCCTGTCCCACACAGGGCAGCAGCTGAGGGTGCAGGACTGTTTCCTCCCTCTTCTACCGCATATATATCCTCTTGTATTGGAGCAGGATGCGTAGTAAATGCTAAAATACCCATCATCTCCTCAAAACTGTTTTGCAGTAGCAATACACATAATATACAGATACAAAGGCTTCAATTTATAGTAAAAACATATTTGAGAGTGACGTTCAACTATATGATAAAAGTCTTATCACGTTGAACTTCATTACAGGGGAGTTAGACCAGATGACCTTTAAAGGCCCCTTTCAACTCACATGATTCTATGATTCCATGATTCCATGAATAAGGATATGGAGATAAAGGAAAGAGAGAACAAAGTTTGTGAGGGAGTGTCACAGCTCTGCACTAAGCAATGAAAAATGCAAAGAGATTTGGAGAATACATTTTGGTTGTGTTCTGTTAAGGAACATAATGACTTTGTTTCAAAAGCTAAAACCTCCTTTTCCAGCTCTGTACCTGAGTACATCTCTGGCAATCCATGAACCATCTCACGTGAGCTGGATTGTTGTGAGGAGGGAGCATGCCACAGAGGCTCTTACAGGCTGGTCCTCTTCTCATATGTTGATCTTTTCAAGGCAACAGGATTGTCTGAATAAACATGAGTTTCTTAGTTTTGGGAAAATTCATATCTTTTGAAACATTCAGGCATACAGGAAGTCTTTGTGCTTCTAGCAAGCTGAAGTTCAAGTAGAGAGTTACTTACTGCAGCATAACATTTCATGAGCTCTTATTGTCCCTCCTGTGAGAGGATGATAGGTTTTTGTATTTCAAAAGGATGAAAGTGAGTTGGTAATTTCCAATTTTAAATTTTAAAGAACTGTCCATAAGGAAATGCTCATAAACACAGAGATATTCAGACAAATCTGAAGGTGATAAAAGCTGGGATAATTTTTATTTATGTTCACTCCCACTAGCTGAGTTTAGAAATGGTTAGGATTTTCTCCACAGCTTTGTTTTCATTCGAAAAAAACTGAATCGGAGTTAAAGGTCACAGTTTCAACTAAGCTTTCTTCAGTAAGAGTTGCTGATCTCCAAGGGCTTTCTGCTCAATCAGAGGAGGAGGCAGAGGACCCAATTTCTGTAGTACTGTTCTTAAAAGATCTGTTTTGTCCCGGGTCTGAATAAAAACGGTCTACACAGAGAATGCAAATACTTTCAGCAGAGCAGTATTTGTCCACCAATGCCTTTGCTCCTCATCCTATACTGAAGCTTTTCCCTTTTTCCTCTACACCTGTTTTTTTCCTTCTCTTCCCATCTCTTTCTCTGAATAAAGCTCCCGCACAGTATTAAAAGCTCTTTACTGGTTTTCCTAGTCCTTCTTTTTGTTTTTTACTTTTGTTCTCCTGCTCTGAAAAGCAGATTGGCACATCAAGGATGGCCTCGGGCTGTGTTATTCCCTGTGATGACTCCTTCAGCAGTTATCTGGTTGTGAACTTTCATCAGAATCAGTGAAAAAATATGAATTATTTCACTGTTAATCTCAATCTAGTTTTATACAAGAGGAGAGGAAATAAAAGAGGAGGTTCAGCACTGCCACTCAGAAAGAGAATATCAACTGGGTCCCCTTTACCACAGAAGAGGGGAAATCTGCAAATTAGGCCACTATGGCCTCTTCCAGGAAACTTGGTGTCACTGGTGCAGAGCAGTTCTTCTCACCTGTGAGAACAGCACTGCTCACTTTATATACCTAAAGCCTCTTGATTGTACAGTTACTTAATCACTGTGAAAGTGCACATTACTGCTGTCACATGGCTGTAGTAAAAGGAATATTTAAAAGGAAACAGAGCTTAAGGGTAAGCCAGGGTTTGGTGATCTGCCAAGCTGAAAATAGCATTTAACAGGCTTTTAATCTATTTCATAGGTTATTGTCCCCGTGAGTGCTGTTATAGTCTACAGATAGGAAAAATGAGAACAAAGGGTTATTTTCACTTACAATTCAGCAGCTGCTAGTATTATTACTGTGTCACTGGTAATCAAACAGAGGTAAACTAATAATTGTATCTTTTAAAATGCAGAGTGCGGTAAATATTTGTTGATTTAAAAGTAAGCAGGCCATAGAAATTAGACAGCTCTTTCTGACAAAGCTAGCAGATTAAATGCTCACAGAACCATCAAGAGAGAAACGTCTGGCGTTTGAGGAAGATTTTGTTGATCTATACAAGATTGCTCAGGTCTGTTTGCAGAGGGAGAAAAACAGACATTTGAAGTAAAAATGTAAGTAAAATCAAAATTAAACACATGTTTTTACTTTGAATCCTAATTGGTAGGTAGTATGTAATACAGTGTTTGATACCTTAGAGATAGGCAATTACCAAAATAACCCGCTACTTGCATCTGTTTGACTCACTCTAATTATCAGAATATACAAGGCATGGAAAAAGAAACTTTTATATCTTCCTGCTCATCAGCTCTGCTTGAAGTGGAGAGTGCAGCTTTTCTTACACACTGCAGAGGACAGGCAGGTGTTTTCCCTGCACTCACTGCAGGGGAATTGTTGGAGACTTCATTTTCCCTTTTAACTGCAGGAGAAAGGAAAAGAGAATTCCTAGAGCTTGGCAAGTTCCTGTGCTTTCAACTGTGGCTGTCCTGGAGAAAAGCAACAGAGCAAAGGCTGGGCTGGGGTGGCAAAACCTATTGTCCCTTGCTGTGTCTGTGAGCTGTCTTCTTAGAACTTAGAACACTGCTTTTGTGTCACATTCCAGAGAATCTGAAGTGAGACTGTGCTCATGGCAAAAACTTACAGGGCTGGACAGGCAGAGGAGTGATGGGGAGATGACATGAGATGTTATCTTCATTGCACAGCAGTACCCAAGGTGTATAAGGGAATTTTAGCTTACTGTTAGGAACCTATGGAGCAGCTTTTCCACTGAAGCTGGGTGGAAAGAAGCATCTCAGGGAAGACAGATGTGTAATATCCATGCACTGTTTGCATCCACCAAATGTAAAGGGAACACAGAGTAACTAGCTCACATGTGTTAATTCATTCTGGAAGTGCCAAAATGATGTAAGAGACTTCTCTTATTCAGATTTTTCATCCTTTATATCACTAGTGCTTTGGTTTTGAAAATGGCGTTTCAATTTTGAAAGCAGTGTATGATTACAGAAATGTGACCTAAGATGACTCCCTTAGGACTCCCCATGGAAAAATAGATGTAGCTCTGAGCTGTGGTGCACACTTTGACAGACAGCCCAAATTGGCATTCCAAGGGGTACCAAACTGCCCAAATTGCCTTTTAATAGCAGAAAGCCCAGGTATTTTTGATTTGATGAGGTTTCTTTAAACACCTTGAAGTATCTGTGAGTCTTTGAGATTTATCTATAAATATTTTTAGTAACAATAGACAATGTTTTTGCTGTGTTCCATGTTGCATCTACTGCAACTTTCAGAAGCCAGGGATTTTCTCCCTTACTCAGTGTTTGGTTTTGTACATTAGGAAGGTTCAGACAGTAATAAACTGAATCTGAGCTACACATCTGCTTTTTCAAGTAGTGTTTGATGCAGGGGTAACACTGACAGATTTCATTACAGCATCCTTTGCAAGCGTTGATGTATTAACACTGTCATCTCACATGCAGCTTGGATGAGAGAGCTTCTGAATGAAGCTGAGAGTTTCTGATACCTATGTGGCAAATGATTCAGCGCAGATCATTACATGCATTGGCCTGTTATCTCTTCCACGACGTGTGAGGCTGAAAGCGAGCTGTCTCCTTGGTTCATTATTTATTTTTTCTCCACTCGAGGTTCTGCCAGCCAAGCAGCCTGAAACAGAGCTGGAGAAGTTGTTTTGAATGTAGCACAGCATGTTGTGAGGCAGTGTGAGATCATGGCCCTCACAGCATCCCCACCAGAGCTGAGATGATGACCCCACACCCTGGCAGTACGAGGGGGACAGGGGCCTCACAGGACACCCAGCTGGGCAGCACTATGACTTGTCATCTGTTTTTCAGACAGGCTTTGTGGGACGGTGCTTCAGAGGAAAGGTCAGCTACTATCAACCTTTCTATCTGCTGCATCTTTCATCTGAGCAACTTTAAGCTCTTTGGCAAGCATTAGACCTTTCCCTACTCTCCTCAGATAAGCAAAATTAGCTCTGTTCTGTAGGTTGGAAATATGTAGTAGTGAGATAATATCATTTTCTTCAGGACATATTAGAAGATCATATTAGATCATATTAGAAGATCAGAAGCAGAATGGGGAATAAAAAGAGAAATTCCAATGCCTGGAGCAGTATTCCACCATCCTGGGGACAAACCTAATCAGGCTACAGTCTCTGGGACAGCAGATGAATTTCTTTACTTAAAAGCATGATGATGAGACCTAGGAGCATGGGACATTTTGTGCAGGCTGTGGTGCCTGCAGTGGCTTTGTGCCTGTTGAGGAGCACACAGGGGTGTCCAACACCATGAGGCACAGCCTCTGAGGCTGCTCCAGGTGTAGGATCCTCATCTCCCGGGCTGTGGGCTGCCAGAAGAGAGCATGCTCTCCTCTGTACTACAGACAGTCCCTCAGCAGATGTAAATGGATAGTGTGGTCTTACCCCAGTGGAAATAGGGCGGGTGAGTCTAGGTTTGTGCCTCTCACAATAGGTTTTATCTTATAAAAGCCAGAGGTTTTCTGCTTGTCAAAAAATACAGACAAAAGCTCTGTCTCTGACAAGAGCTCTCTATAAGCTCCAGCAGCTTTCATTTCATCTTTGCCCACGAAGAAAGCCGTATTGTAGATCGAGGTGGGGAGAACTTGTGTCAAAAGCTTTTTAAAAGTTACTTTCAAAGTATATTTCATCTTCAAATTTTAAGTGGTTTATCCAACTTGTGGCAACTGAAATCCGCTTTCCTTATCTCAGTGTATGGTATCCCTCATCCACTTGCCAAAATCCTTTCAGCTGAGGAAGCAGTTTTGGGGTCATCAGAAGAGTCAGCCCTGTGTCAACACTGCTGCTGAGAATGTGTGTTGTGATGTCGTGGTGGTTTCACCGTGATGAGCAGCATAACTCCAGCATAAGCACTCTCTCTCTGCCTTTCTTCAAAGGAAAAGGGGAGCAAACATGATAGAAAAAGGCTCAAGGGCTGAAAAAAGGACAGGGAGATCCTTTACTAGTTACTGTCATGGGCAAAACAAATCAACGCAGAGCTTAACATTATTTATTGCTTACAGACTAGGGCAGTGAGGAACTGAAGGCAAACTAAAAACTGCTTCCTCCCCATCTGCCCACTTCTATCTTTTCCCATGTGTAGTGCAGGGGAGCAGGGAACTGAAGTTACAGTCAATCCATGATGCTTTGTCTTCACTGCTCCTTCATGGTCACTCTCTATCCTCTGTGGCTCCTCTGCATGGGCTGCAGCTCTGGGCCCTGCTCCTGTGGGGGCTCCTCCAGACCACATCCACTGCTGCACAGTGATCTTCTCCATGGCTGCACATGATGATCTGCTCCATGTGGTGCCCATGAGTTTCAGGGAGACAGCCTGCTCCTCTGTGAGCTTTTCCTGGGCTGCAGGGAGCTTCTGCTCCATGGCTGGAGCACCTCCTGCTCTCCTTCTGCACTGACCTTAGTGCCTGCAGAGCTGGTTCCTTCAGATTTTCTCACTGCTCTCTCCTAGCTACTGTGCAGCATTTTTTCCCTTCACACCCAGTGTTTCTCATGGCTCAGCTCTACCCAGCAGTGGGTCCCTGTAGGGCCAGCGGGACCTGACTAATCTGACATGAAGCAGTGCTGGGCTCCACTCACAGAGGCCATCCCTTCAGTTACTCCCGCTACCAAAACATTCACACATCAACACAATATACATGCCACAGCCCCATGGAGGGTGCTGGGCTGCAGGCACTGCATACATTTTCCTGTCATCTCTGGAGATCAAGTCCTACCTGGGACCAGCAGTGGGAAGTGTAGCTGATGTCCTTATCTCAGCCACTGTGTGACCTCAGTGCAAAGCTGACAATTTCTTTCAGGTGTGAAAAAGACTAAAAGCCCACACCTGACATCGCGAGGATGCTTCAGTTCAGGATTCATAGAAAAACAGCCTGGAGATAATTGTACATATTCCAGCAGCATCCTGCATGTCTGTAGCTGCTGTTACAAACTGTATTGTGAATAGGTTTAATTTGCTTCCAAGCACTGCCTACGATCCCCTTCCTTCCCAGTGAAATCCGCCCAGGTGCCACTATGTGCTGGGAACAAGGGATATTGATGAAAGCTGAGCAGGACACCACATGTGGTGAGCTAATTAGAGGGATCCCAAAACAATGAATATCTTTGAACACGGTAAAATCAGAACTTTACCATAGAGCACAGTGTAGTATTTTCTCAAATTAGACATGCAACTTTCACTGGAAGTGGATGAGAAGCTCTGTAACTGAGCTGCACATTGTGTTGAAATCTCCTTCTGTGTGCATTAAAGCTGATTATTTGCTGAAAGCACCTTGCTACATGTTCAGTAAGAGCAGCAAATAATAATTGTTTGTGTAGAGGAGAAAGGGAAATGTACACTTAACTCTATTCCACAACTCTTTAGTGCTGTTAGGGCATTTGTCTATTTTTACATCGATTCAAAAAATGCAGTCCCTGAAGGTCACTCTTTAGCAAAGGGCTTAATTAGGATTTCTGCCTGCAGCAAATCTTATGAAGTATAATATATCACGCTGTAGCAACCCAGATACAGATCACTGGCTACCTTGATCCAGTCATGTGGTATGAACAAATATTACCATTTTCTTATTGTCAAGGATCTTTTTACAATGTGAATTAAAAAAAAAAGATTTTCTTAAAACGTCCATAATAAGACAGAAAAATGTCTGCCATTCAGGCTAAATAAAGCATTGACTCAGGGAGTGAAGGTCAAGCAGAGACTAATACTTTACTGACAGAAAAAATGCAAATTTCTTTGCATCATAAATATTAAAAACAATACTGTTTAAAAGGTCTAATTTATTTTTATTGAATTAATTTCCTTCCATCTGTTTTTCTGCTTTGGAGCTCCAAGGGCTAGTCTTCCCAAACCAAGGACAAATCCTGTCTGCCTGCCAAGCCTGAAAGTTCAATTTGGATGTGTTTCCCAACATATCCAGAACTTTTAATCCTTTTTTTCCAAAGCACCCAAAGTTCCAGTTATGACAAATAGAACCTATGCAGTCCTTCATTTCTGTGTCCATCTCTTTAACCCCTTCCACTCTAACCTCCAAGCCTTCCCTTGCAGGTCTTTCTGGGACAGCCTCTTTCACTTGCCAAGTTGCACATATACACAAAATCCACTCCTTCAGAGGCATTTACAAGATCAGTGTCAGAATGAGCGACCATCTTCAGGTTTTCTGATCTATTACTTTATTCAGCAGCGTCCCATTTTTGCTTGGGATATTTCCGCTCACGCACCATCTTCAGAATAAGTATTTTATGCTGCATATTGGTGAAATTTTTCCCAGTTTGAAAAGGAGCTTCATTTGGGTGGGGAAGGGGAAGGGGAAGAGGAACGGGAAGGGGGAGTGGGAAGGAGAAGGGGGAGTGGGAGGGGAGGGGAGGGAAGGGAAGGGAATGGTAAAGGGAGGGAAGAAAAGAAAAAGGAAAAGAAAGAAAAAGAAAAAGGAAAAGAAGAAAAAAAAAGAAAATGAAAAAGAAAAAGAAAAAGAAAAAGAAAAAGAAAAAGAAAAAGAAAAAGAAAAAGAGAAAAAGAAAAAAAAGAAAAAGAAAGAAAAAAAGAAAAAGAGAAAAAGAAAGAGGAAAAGAAAGAGAGAAAGAAAAAGAGGAAAAGATCTGTCTCGCACTTTTACTCTGGGGTAGTTTTGGGGGTTTTGTTGTTTTTGTGGGGGTTGGGGTTTGGGGGGTTGGGGTTGTTTGTTTGTTTTTGAAGAAAGCACTTATCATTACCAGATGACAAGACAGTGAAGAACAAGTTATTGTTTCAACCTTGAGGGTCATGAGAGGCCAGTAATCAACCACTCCTGGAGTCTTTGTAGCATTTAATATCACATTTTTATAAGGCATGGCAGTATATGTGGCCTTGAAATCGTAAGGGTGAGTAGCAGCAGTGGGTATTTAAAGGATGCCTGTCTTTAAACACAAAGAAGACAGTGTTCTACCTTTGCTAGTATGCAAAAGACTCTCATGATACAAAGCAGTTAGAAACAGATGACAGTAACATTTCAAAGCAATCAGCAGCAGTACAGCAGCAGCCTAACTACCTTCTTCTCTTTCATTATTTAAGTTCAGTGTCATATTCAAGGAGGGTTTTAGTATAATGTTGTGCTGTGAGACAGATGGATGATGTATAGATGTATAGATAGATAAATAGATAGGACAGTCTTCACATGAGCGAGAGGCATTTTACCTATGACTTTCTTGCGTGTCACTTTTCAAACAGATTTTCAAGGATTTTTTTCCCCTTTGCAGCTGAATGAGAGAAATATAGCCTGCACATGAGAGATAATATTGTCCTGGGAAATATCCAGTGGATTAATGTATTTCTACTGAAGCTAGCAGGAAATTGTGTTTCAGTTTGTGCTTATGGGCTTATTGTGAATACGTCATATTGAGAACAATTTGTTAAACAAGAAACATAGGGTGTTAAAAAATCAAAAGGGAAAATAAAACAGGAATGTCAAGTTCTATAATAGGCTTGATGTGTATCTGTATTGTTGATAACCCAGATGCCAAGATGTCCAGATGCTTTGTTTCATAATGAAACAAAGAATACTGTGGCTTTGTGAGTTTTTTTACGGTCCATGTCTAAGGTTCTCTATGTAAATGGACTCTAGCAAACAGCCTTTTGATGACATCATTAGACAACTAATTCCATACCTTAATTAAGTAAGAAGGCTTTATCTGTAATGCATTTTATCTTGGGCGAGCTCTACCCTTGGGATGGGAAACCTCTGAGCACACATGGGTACCATGAGTTTTAGGTCTCAATCAAGGCATTACAGCACAGTAGATGGATGGAATCAGACCTTAGAGGGACAGGATCAACAAGGAACTGGTTTAACGCAAGGTCAGCTTCTTGTACGTGGTCAGGAAATTGTATATTTTGCCTTCTGTTTGTTTGTTCACGTCAGAGTTCATGTCTTACTTTCAGAACATACTACTGATTGAGCCCCAGTCTCAATCACAACAAGCAGTGTTTCCTGAGCCATCTCCAACCTCACATATTCTCTGTGCATGAGCCTTCCTAGGATTTTGTCAGCTTGTTCAAGAGCAAATAGGCTTTGCAGCAGGCAGAAAGAGACTTAGCTCTTTTAATGTAAATGTGATACATATATATAGTAACTAGTGATGCTGGGCACCTACATTTTTGCCTGTCTAGCAGGAATTATCTCTGAGAGGCTTAATTTACAGAGGGCAGAGGGACTGTTGTCCATTTGAAAGTGTCATATTTTGCTTCAAACCACTGCATTTGTGCTTCAAGCTCTCTGAGTGTTCATGCTGGGCAGTGTGTCTGTGCTGGGTACCAGTCCCTCTCTGTGGGTGACACCTTTAAGCAAGAGTTCTTCCTGCTGCTGACGTTTCTGATCCTGTTTCCATGGAAACCAAGGTCAGATAACAAAAGAAAAGGTTAGGGGATATTTTTCGCTTAATTATTCTAAAATCTTTATCTTATTTTCCTTTTTCTGCTGTCATTTTCAGAGAAAGGAAAGCAAATATGTTCTATTTCTGTGTATTATGTGGCACCCTATATATATGAGTGTTCATACACACTGATACATAATGAGATGTATATTTTTATAGAAGAGATCTCTTCGAAGTTTACACTGCATTTAACTGAGGGACCCTTAATTCAACTTCAGATTTTTTTCTAATTTACACATCTATCTATAAACCCAATAAGAAATAGAGTACAGTGCAATATGAGTAATACCACCTGCTCCAATTTATAATAGTGTTTGTGTCATTTTGATGGATCAGCAGCTGAAAGAGAGAATATTGATGTTGGAAGTAAACTGATGATTCCAAGCCAGAGTCGCTATAACATGTAGGACTGTTATAAGGACAACTTCCCAACCTCAGTGTCAGCCAGGTTCAGTCTTTGGTCCTCCTTTCCTCCCAAGGAAAAAGGACAGATTCATAAGGAGCCTGAGATGTGACAGAGAAAAACAAATTCTATCTGCTACTGAACAATTTGAGGATAAGGCACTGAGAAAGTGGCCCACGTCACTGTTGCAGATCCTGCATAGGCCACAAAACTGATGCAGACTGCAAGTTGATCAGAAATTCAGAGCTAAGCACAGGCCTCTGATCTCCAAGGCTTGAAGGAAGCTGACAACTATTTTTGCAGTTTAAAAAAGTAGTTAATGTACATGATAGACAGTGGGTGCACAGGCCTAGCAACAGACTATTCCAATTCCTTTGTTCAGTGCAACTTTTATTTCCCCATATCACCAGCACTGTCTCTCTTTTTCATGTCAGGACTAGAGAGAATGAGTGCTCATGCTCTCTGAAGGACTAGGAGTATACTACAAGGAGATTACTAGAGCTGATAGTGTGTAATATTTCAGGTGTTTGTGATGAGCTGTCTCAACTAGCTTTCGGTATATGGTCTGAAGAACTTCTTTGCACAGCAAAATGAGGAGAGATGGACAGGTCCTGAGGCAGTCTGCTCCATCCTAAGCCAGAGGTACTGAAGGCAATTAGCTTGAGCATTGACCTGCATAAGGACAGAGAAGACAGTAGGGTAAGATTTCAGATAAAGATTCTAAATGCTACATAAAAGAAATAGACATGGATGGCACATACATTGGAATTTCCTCCTAACAAATATCTCTAAATTGGGTTCATTGTTAAACACCAGACTGTTGCCATAAATACAAGGTCTCACATTAGCTGCATTTACCTTTCTCATATCTTCCTGTAGCAAAAAGAAATTATTTTTCTACATCTGTCCACATAGAAAATTTCCATTTTCTGAATATCATAGTGAAATACTTTTTTCTTGATAAAAATTAACTGATTTTTGAAAATAAAAATAAAAGAAAAAGAAAAGATGGGTTTTGCCTCTGCTTTCATGCTGTCTGGCAGGAATTTTTATACACTGTTTTTTTATTTTATTCTGAAGCTTGTATTGTTATCAGGGACACACTCGACACTGCAATCAGTGTATAAAACAGCAATTAAATCACTCCTAGGAGTTAAAAAGTAACGTGTATATCAGCACTGAATGTGCAAACAATCCCATGCCAGTTGAAAATATCAGAGATCTGACCAAGTGAATAAGGTAAGAGAAATTAATATACGGGGCTGATGCTGAACTCTTGCAGTTTCCTTAAGTATGCATCCAGCCAAGAGGATGAGCTTTCTTGCATGTAATATTTGAGTGGGATGATAACAATTGCACTTATTCTGATGTGCCAGGGATCTAGTAGATGTGAACAAAGAAAAGAAATCCCTGGGCCATCTCTTCTGCCAGGTAAATGGTTCATCTCCACAGGACTGAGTGGCAGGAGGCTTCCCTCTGCCTTCTGCAGGTTCTCTCCTTTGCAGGTCTAAGAATAAACAGAGACAGCCACAGAAAACAGGGTCAGAGTCTATAAGTGTCTGTTAGCAGATGAGAATAAACCATTCTTGGCGTTTCTAGGTGAACGTGATGGACTGCCAGGACTTGTCAGTCTGCCCCTTGTCCGTCTTGCAGCTTTCTGCCTGAAAATGCTCAGCTGAGTCAATCTTTGATACGAGGAAACTAGTTAAGGAGAGTGTCATCAGATCACTGAACTGGAACAGTGCAGAAAACCCTATTGCCTGCTGAATGAGCGTTAGGCTTAGTCAGAGTCAGAGCAAGGGAGCAATGCAGAGAGCTTATGATGAGAACTCTATCGCTTGAATTTTGATCTAGCACATTAATTAATTGACTATGCAAGTCAGTATTTTCCAGACAGTAAATCAACTTCATAACAGGTTATTCATGAATAATTTCAACCTGTTTTTCCATTACTTGTAATTATTTGTACAACAATATGACATCAAATGCTCTAATAAATGCAAGGCTTTATTGTCCTGGACACTCTGCGAACAACATAATAAGTGGCAGGCTGATAAGTCTTATTACCGGGCTGAAAGAATGAATCAGCATTATCTGGAAAGACTCTTGCTCCATCGTAGAACTTAATTGTGAAAAAATGTTCCTTATGTTTCCCTCAGAATTGTCTGAGAGTGCAGAAGTGCCTTGGCCTGGATTCTGGAGAAACAATAGGGCTCTTCAAACTTCACAGAAATAACAGAAAGATAAATAGTCTAGCACCTCAGGTGGAATAGGAGCAATTCATGTTCCCCTGTATCTGCAAAGCCTGCTTTGCTCTGTGAACATCTTTCACTGTGTATACTTTCTGGTAGGATTTCTCCATTTCATCTAACTAAAACAGCATTTGGCCAAACTGAGGGAAAGAAACTAGGTGCTCAGGGTGAATACATAGGAGGAATGATGAGAGAGCCACAGAGGGGAGAGCCATCAGTGTGGTTGTGTCTTCTTTAACCCTAGTAGAGAACTGCCCTGTGCAGGTACCACCACATGCAGAAACTGATGCATCCTAAACTCACAGGGCTAAGCTCACACCAACCATCACAGCAGCTTCTGCTCACGCTGAATGCAGCTTGCCCTGGATAATGTACATGCAGGGGACATTTTTCCTGAATATGGGGAGTACAGTGAGTGGATAATGCAGCTCATGGTAAATCTGGAAATAGGGAATCCTGAAGCATTCACAAGTGGCTTCAAGCCTCGATGCAAATCAGGAATATCAAAGAATACAACAAAAATTTATTCCATAAACTTTAAAAAATCATACACATGACTTTCTTTCTGGAGCTAAGAGCATAACAAATGTCATTTGTAACAAGTATTTCAGCTGATGGTGAGAAAAATGGATCTATGTGACTCGCAAGCAATTAGATCAGAAAAAGCAACAAACCCATCTCCGGGGCTAATTATTAAATTACTACTGTAAAGCTGTAGCAAAAAAATATTTCATTTAATGTCTAAAGTTTAAACAGAAGTTTTTAATGAAGTGACAAGGCTCTGAATGGTCAGAAATGTTTTGGCTTAGTAACCTGATCTTGAACTCAAACCTACTGTCTTAACTATGTCACATGTCATAGTGGTTTGTTTTTAAGATATGCATACCTTATTCTGATGGTGCTTTTACTTTATTACAAAGGAAGGAAAAAAACCAATCCTTTCTAATCCAGAGAATTTTCACAGGCTCTGTTCTTTCTTTTAAAAATATTATAATACTATAAGCTTAAAAAATCATTTGCATTTTCCAGCCATGAAATATTAAGGGAAGTTTAAAAGAAAAAAAAAAAAGAAAAAAAGAAAAAAAGAAAAATGGAAGAAAAATGATTGTTTTTGACAACCATATTATGCTAACATATTAAAAACATATTGCCTGAGAAGTGATGATTATAAATAGCTGGCATTGCAGCTCGATGCATTAGTGAGCTAGTCTTTGATTCCTCTATAATTATAGAATGAAAGCTTCAGTCCCTGCGTTGGGTGAGCATTTAATATTACAGCTGAGATAGTAAATTACTGGTCCTCAATGTTCTAGTCAGACAGATTGCTTTCAGTTCATAAAGAGAAATTCAGTGTTGTGTCAGAGGCAGATTTCCCAGCAAGCTTAATGTCTTCTATTTAAAAGTAGCAGGTGAACTAAAGGAAATACTAGAATATTTTACAATATGCTGACATAAACAACAACTCTTACTTTCTGAAACAAGCAGCACCAGTGTTGCCTCAAAGTGTTCACATTGTTCATATCGATTTTCGTTTTACACATCCCCAGGAACAAAATGTACTGGCTAATAGCTTGTGTTTATTAGTTGCACTGGATGCTGTATCAATAATGGGTTTAACTCTTGCATGAAGAGAACGTGCTGGGCTCTGTGAATCTGTCGATGGGCATTTGATTCAAAGAGCCATTCTGTCAGTAGGAATCCTAACAAGCACACACACAGGAAAAAAAAAGAAAAATAAAGAAAAATAAATAAATAAACAGGAAACACTGCAATGAATTCTAACAGGTTTAGTTTTCTGACACATTATTATCTTCTAGGGATTGTTTCTGAAACATCAAAAAAAACAGGTATCAGTCTAGAGGTTAATTTCACTCTTTTAAGGCATTGCAAAATACTGTGAATGAAATCACTTTGCCATAGTCTCGGGCAAAGTCTGACAGTGCATGTAGCTGCACATTGAGAAATGTCATATCCACTCTACTCACTTAAGCAAAACAGATTTGGGCATTGAGCCAGAAGTGCATTCTCTTAAATCCATATTTAGGTGTGTAAGCAGCTACCTTATCCAAAACTGAGTAAATTCAATGGGCATTGAACATCCAGATTCATAGACTAAAATGATTCTGGTTTTCACATCAGTGCAAGGTTGATATCAACATCACTTCAAAAGCCAAAGGATGTGGGTAATTTGAGCCTGACTTCCATCACCAAGGATAGAGTCTCCAACTGGAGGTCTTGGACAAGTAATTGTGTCATGGAGAGTGAAAGCCTCCTGTGCCTTGATGGAACACAGACTTGGAGCAACTATGAAAGGCAAATGTGCTCTGGATATGTTTGCTGAAAAAAGTTATTTCCATTTTTGGTCTGTTCAGATTTAGCAGAAAGGTCAAGAATTAAATGGGCAATGAGATGAAATTACTTTCAGAAATAACTACATTGATGTTGAAACGTATTTGTGCAGCACAATGAAGAAATATGTTCGAAGTTCTTAAGGGAGACAGTAAACTCTAAGTGCCAATGAAGTGTGCTCAGGAAGCTTAGAACTTGCTTGGAAATTTTTGGAAAATATACCAGTACTCTAGTAGATGGACATCTATCGGCTGAAAAAAAAATCTATCAGATTAGGTGAAATGGAAGCTCACGTAAGGGCAAATACTTGTCAGAATGTCTGATATTTTTTCACTATTCTGCAAATTTGCACAGTCATGGTGAAAACAGGGCTCAGTGAGTTATTTTTTAATGAATTGCTTTGTCTAAGCAGTCTAAGCATTTATCTGAGCGCTGGCTTTGGTACATAGAAATGAAAAAATATTGTTCATCTGGATGATCTTCTTTCATATAAAAGGTCTTTAGACACCTGATAAAGGATTAGAACATTATTCTAGATGAAGATGACTGCTTATGGTTTGAAACACTTTGTTTAACTATGCAAAACTAAATGTGAAATAAAACTTCAAAAAACTAATAATTTTAAAACATACACCCATTGTTTCTTCAACATATTAAAATAGATTTTAAAGTTTTTCGCTATTGGGTTGATTCTTTTCCTCAGTGTTCTCCCAGCCTCATTCTTTTCTTAAGCTGGCCATCTTTGAAGGCTGCAGCTGATGATAACAGAGAGAAAGCAGTTGCACTCTTTATAGAGCAAAACGATATTTGCAGTAGAAAGCATTGCTTCCCTTCTTAGGTCAGTAGGTTGTATGTAAACATGCTAAAGAAAGACAACAGATACTATATGATTTCATAACATTCTAAAAGCACAAACAGACGTCTGATTAAATTCCAAGCTTTGGGGATTTCTTTCTACAGACATTTTCAAGTCAGAAGAAAACTCTTACCACACAAGTAAATAGAATAATCATTCTCCTGAAGTCAATGGTTTGGGGCTTATTTTGGATTTGTAAGCAAGAGTTCTTTGGAGAAAGGAAGGGAAAAAGATGAGTATTCTATTTTATCATTCCAGGCAGAAAAATCCATTTTACTGCAACATGTTTTATAAAGTGAGTGAGATGAAAATGATGACATCTGCCCATGAGATGAATGACTTCCTGAATGAAAATATATACTTTCAATGGTAAAGAAAAAAATTTAATAATTTCATATGGATAAGCTTGAATAGATATCCCCAAATAACCTAAACTTCATTTGCATCTTGTGGAGAGAAATTAGTAACTTTAGGGAGTGGTTCATCTCTTTATAAAGTAGGCATCTTCACTGGCTGATCAAATCGCACACTAAAAATTGCTGTGTCTCCCCATTGTGCCTTCACACTATTCATACATTCTTATCTCTGAGAAGAACAGGAATCTGTTCCATTAATTTCCGTAGAACTCTATATCCTTTAAATAGATGTGTGTGTACAAACTTTTTTACACTAATACAGACAGCTTTCTAAGCATGTATGGGACTGAAATGTGTTTCTACGTCTAATTCCTGAATGTAAAGTTGTCCTGCTGGAGAATTTCTGTACATCTTCCCTGCATGTGTCAGCAGTATGAATCTAATGAGACAGAAATGTACCACTTTTGTACTGACACTTTCTGTTCTGTGACTATATGCTGAAACAACCAATCTAAAAATATAATATAATATTTTGCTACTCTCTTTTCTTTTTAAGCAAACTTTAGCTATCCAGCTATTTTATATATATTATATGTATATTATATATATAGTTGTATATTTTATATATGTATATTAATATATATATAATATTAATATATATATAGTGGGTGGAAAATAACGTGCCTTTTAATTAAGCTCTTCTAATTTTGTAGAAATGAAATAAATATTTCATTAGCATTCTTAAGATCTGCACTTATTTTCCAATGTACTTAGTTGCATCTTTCTAATTATCAGCATATACAAGGAGCATCTCAGTATCTGATTGAGCACGTAGAAAAAAAATGCTTTTTCCTGGCTTAATTTTGTCAGAAGCCACCAAAGTTTCTCTTGTACTTTTTTGGTTCCAACTGCTTAATAGAAATACCTTCCTTTACAGTATAGCCAATCTCATCTCTTATTCCTTATGGAAACTAATTCAGCTTTTCCTACAAATTTATTCTTACCAGTGACTTTAGTGGTATCACAACTGATCCCTGTTATCCCTGTTAATATAGAGAAAATATGACTATACAAGGATGCTTTAATAGATATATTTATATGAGGAAATATATATGAGGAAAAAGATATAGAAATTGGAAGGAAAATAAATGCAACCGTAAGATCAGGTTTTAAGTGGAAATGGTAGTTTTTCATTCCTTTACCTTATATTTTTACCAAAGCAAAATTTACTGGTGCAGATTAAGGAAAGTACCTGAACACTGGAAAAAAAAAACAACTACTTTTCTTGAAAAAGTAATAAATTAGGGAAATGGAGGAAGATGAAACCATGTGAAGCCATCTACTCCAGTGGAATTTTCACTTATATGCTTTAACATTTTATCTCTGCCAGAAGGTTTATGTCTAGCAGGGGGTTAGTACAAAGTGCTTGCTTTGCACATGGGATTTATTTGAAGGAAATCTTGAGTGTAAGGTGCACTCTGCTCTTGTATAGAAGAATTGCGAAGGGAGTCATAGGTATCTATTAAGAACATAACAGAGAATCTCAAAAGGCAGTAATATGTTACTGTGTCTTTCATCCTAAGGCTAGCTGAGGTGTTTTCTAATAGCAGCATGTGAAAGAAAGAAAACAGGAGAAGAAAACTGAACACGAAAAAGAATGTCATTAAGCTGGGCATGTTCCTGGCTGTGACATTAGAAATGGTCTGAGTTCAGCCTCATCTTAGCAAGCATTTATGTCAGCAGTGCCCAAATGTTCTGCCTCGCAAAGTTAGCCATCCAGCAGCACGAGACTCTGTGCTTCCCATATCCTTACTTTTAAATTCTTATTGTCTTCTGTCACCATCCAGGGTTAGATGGACTCATAGGCAGTATCCTCTTGGGACAGGAACTGGGAATCCCTGCAGACTGGGGAGGACCAGAGGCGTTGCAGCTCCTCTCCTCCACTCTCTCTGTTGACAGACAGCCCACAGCCACATCCTCCACTTTGGACCAGATCTATACTCTTGGTTTTTCTGGGTTTTACATCTTCAAACGTCCTCAAGCAAAACACATGAATTTTATCAGAAACATTAGCCTGATTTCACATTTTCTGTCGATACAAGATTATCTTAACTATAAGAAATTTGAAATGAAAATTCTGGTAGGTGAGACATGATTTCCAGAAAGAAAGCTTTCCTGGAAATGCAACCAACGCATGCATTTTACTGTGTCCCATGTTCCTGAAATCTGCAAGAGGTAGAACTGGAAAGATCCTATTTTCCTTTGAACCAGGAAAGATATAACAGGGAAAGACTCAGTGTCTCTACACAAAGGCAGACCTTTCCTTTTCACCTTCCTTCAAGTTCATTCCCCTGACTTTGCACTGCACCCAGGTGCCTGCTTGCTTTGCCATGATGTTAGGGCACTCCCAAAGGCACACCTCCCTAACTTAATGGAGGTGTTGCTTTCCCTTCAGGGGACACATTAAAGGGGAAAGAGAAAGAACCTTTGTATTTAAGACTTCTCAGCTGGAGGCCCTGGAGCTACTCTGCTACTGTTAAGAAGTGATAACAGAAATCCTGTGTGACTTTACCAACTCCTGTAGAGCACGTATGACATGGTTAGAAAATAAATGGACATGAAAGTATCTGTGGAGTATCAATTAGATAAAGAAAAGGTCAAAAACAAAGATGACTTCCTCTTTTTTTAATAATGAATTTTCATTTCATAAAATACTAAGTCAATAAATTAGATTGAAACTCTTTGGTCTTCTTATAATTATATATTACTGATTTTCCCATTTATTAATTATCCAAGAAGAGATTCAGTAATATAATAACCAGAACTGAGTTATGCTCTCCGGGAGATGAATCCCTCTCTTATAAATGAGCTCTCTTCCTGGAAATTCTAGTTTTTCACTGTTGATGATAAATGGATTCAGATCAGTCCTGTGGAAGAGATGATTATTATATTTCTTAGAAGCAAAGGAAAAGAAAACGTAGACAATTAATATTATTTAATATTTAATATTTATTAATATTATTAATATTAATAAAAATGTTAACTTATTTTAATTCATATGCCTTTATAGAGCAAACAAAGACCTGTCTTCAGGTCTTTTTTTTTCAGTGCACAAGGTGTGCTTTCACTTAAACTCAAATTTTCTGTTTTGAATAATTCTCAATGATTGGGTTTTACAACTTGGATGGAATTTACATATGTCTAGATATTTACATATTCACTCTTACTGTACCTTCTTTCGTTATAATAAACAGAGGAAAGGACAAGTAGTTTTGCTACAAATACAGCCTCAGGAAGGTAAAGTGAAGGCATTCCCTTGTAAGATCTTTGAATTATCATGTTATGGTCAGATAAAATGTTAATACAAAGAACACAAGTGCTTTCTCCAGCTATAAACAGGAGCTTAACTTTCCATCAAAAGTCTAAGTTCAGCTGAATCTCTGACCTAGAATCTATCACTTACTTTATTTACTAGTAAATGCAGGAAGGTATTGCTGTTGTTTTATTGTTTCAGAATGACAATGGCTATTTCATTTGCAAACCTAAAAAGTAATCAAATATTATAGCCACTAGCAACACCAGTCACAGTAAATTAGTGTTGTATTTCCTCATCAATTACCTACTCCTTAAAACATTCCAAATTAACATTTTAAATTCATCACGTTGCTGTTTTTTAAAGTAATATCTAATGAATAAATTCCTGCCAGGTGGTGCCAGATATGCAGCTGGCAAAAAAAATATTGAGGCAGCTGCACTTTAACAAGTAGCCGTCTTTTCACCTGCTAACAAGCATCTGTCAGCTGGCTGTATGGATAAGCAGGACGTGAATTTTGCATGTAAATAAATTGTACCTGTGAAAATCATGCGGTGCAGCTCTCCCCTGTACAGAGTAAAAAGAAGGGGGGGACTTTTTCAGGAGACTCTTTCAGACAGTATTTTAACCTTGGGATATACCAAAGTCCTGCTCACCTAGATCTTCTGCAGCCCCTCTAATAAGTTGGAGCCTTTTATGTCAAAGCCCCTGAAGGACAGAGGGCCTTGGAGAACTTTGAAAGAGGAAAACACAGTTATCACATGGATTTTTTTGAGGGGAGTTATAACAGAAGGTGCAGATGTGGAGAGGAAAATGCTTTTATTCATTGCAAAAGCAAAGACCAAAAGTAGAAAAAATGTATATGGGTCTTTATGGCAACCATCTCAAAACTTATTCTGCCTGCACATTTTGAGATCCTTCTACTGGCTTCCAAATAGAATTGTGGTTTTCCAGAAATGATACCAAGATTTCCATTTAAACATTTGGTCCTGTCATGGGTTCACTACAGCTAAAACTAAGACCATCTGCAGTTGGTGCCACTAAGATCTCACAGCTGCTCCCTGTGCAGTGGCAGTGTTTGCCTCCTGAAATTGCTCCATATTTGTTGTACCAATCAGATGAAGCACTCCTAGGAAATGGTTTGGGTGCTGTCCTGAGTCCCCAGACCTCCGAATGTTTTCTAAATTTTGGAGAAGATCCAGAAACTTAGGTAATGTCCATAGGAAGTGAAGTTGCAAGTTCTCCTGACTTTTCTCTGCCTATCCAAAGGCTGTGCAATGTCCATGCAAATGTGTACGTGTTCAGAACATGTGAGATAAATAACAAGTGCAGCATCCACCTCACATGATTCTCCATACTTCTCCATACTCCATTCCAAAATGTTATAGTGTGGTCAGTCATCATCAGGATCAATTTGCCTGGGGAAGTCCTCTTCAAACACTGCACACAACAGGCATTGCTGTGGCTGCAGAGAATCTATGTGATACTCTACTGAAGCTCCAGGGATATATATGTCCCAGCACTGCTTCACTTCTCTCAGTGTGCTCTTGGGCAGAGGAGATAGTATTAAGCTTTTGAGCTAGCATAACATGGAGAAGGAAATCTTCATTTAACCCAGATATGAATACATATAAAACAAGAACAAAAGAGTACAACAGTCTTTTCCCAAGAAATCTTCAAGTGTGATAAAGAACAGGCAAAATCTGGCTGTGCTCACCATACTGCTCATGAATCTGCTTCCACCTTCTGCACCCTCATCCTCCACTTCCTTCACTCCCCCCTCCTCAGCTCACTTCATATTTGTACCTTCAATCCACACACTCCAAAACTAAAATCATACTTAAAAAACTGAACAAAATTTTCCCAGCATCTGGTGGTGCTTTAGTGGGAAGCTTTTTGCATAAGCATGGGATATTTTCTTTGGTACTTAGCTAAATATGAACCCATCACAAATACTGGAGCAATCCCCGTGGGCCATTGCTGCAAGGTATCATCACTAATTGCAAGGATCATTGCAACAGCTCATAGTTGGCTGAGGGAAAAACAGTTACATTCAGTTGCTTTATTTAAGGAGCTTTCCTTTTGACAGACAGCGTTCAGCTTAGGAAAGATAAAATGCTGTCAGTGTTATTGACAAAAGACAGATTTGAGGTCAGAAATCCAGTGTAAGCTTTCTTGTCTTTTTGCATAACAAAATGCTCTGTGTGCCTCTTCCTTCATGGCAAGATACTAGTCAACAAAGCAGATGATAATAAAAATATTTACACTAATAAATAGGAAAAAAAAAATAGCTAAATGTCCATGTATTCTCACTAACCATGCAACTTTCTTTCTCATGATGAATTATATTCAAGCAAAAGTAAATATCAGGTCTTGAAGGTTATTTTAAATAAATAGGTAATTTAAATGCAACAGTAACTTCCTCACTGTCTGGTGTTTATTTTTAAAAAGACCGCTTATCAGGCATATGAACTCCTTTGAAAGCACATATGAAGGTCACTAACTTTTAACAATGCAATACAAAGTCTGTCCAGACTTTTTTAAATCAAACCTGAACCAAAGATTCCCTAATGATTCTTTTTACTTGAGATTTATAGAGGAAATTAATTGACTTTGAGAAGCTGGAAAGTGGTGATTTTTGCTTGCAGAACAGAATTGTTTCTAGTCTATATCCATGAGTGCATGGATGAATGTCCAAAGTTAATGTAAAGAATAATGGAAAATTAGGAAAGGTCTTGATAATGTGATGACCTTTGCTTGAGCTCCACCAACCTGAAAAACAGACTCTCTCAAGTTCAAGCACTTTTCTGCCAAAAGTCAGAGGGGCAATCTTCAACAAGCCATCTAATTTCCCCTGAACTTAATTGGACTATAAGTAGTATGTGTTTAATCCTATTTATTTTCCCAGGGCATGTCGAGATTCGATTCATTTGCATACAAAAATATGATAAATAGATATAGGTTAATAGGTAAATACACACAGCACGATGTGTACAATTCCACAAAAACCCAGGCAGTTTTGCATGGGCTCAGTAGGGTAAGATTTTCACCCACTATGTATTGAAACACCTTGTTGATATAAAAATATTTCCAGATGTGTTATGTTTACTACCTTGTGGAAGAGCAGATTTTCTTAGTCTTTTTTCTCCAGCAGGGAGAAGCCTATTTGTCTTATCTTTTAGCTTTGTTTTTTATTAAAAACAGAGCTGTATTCAGTAGTCCAGTTAATTTTCTATTAAGGTTTTTGCTCATAACCACTTCTTAGATCAAGATACTGCGTGAGCTACAAGCACCATTTACCTGAAGCTTGTTAGTGAAACATAAGCACAGTGCTGGTATCCAGATAAGGTCTACATAGGGGGTTTTTAAGCTTTCTTAGGATTGCTTGTCTCAGAGTATCTGAGTTAGCTGACACATACGAGGATGGAGGAGTAGGAAAACCTCCCCTAAGCAGGAAAAACGTAGTTACTCATTTTGGAGATTTTCAGTGTCTTCTGCAACAAGTGGAAACTCCATTTCAAAGTTACAAGAGTTGAATGTGGCATAGTTAAGATTTAAAGCACTGCGAGCCTCAATCTTGCACTACCAGGGTTTTCCCATCAGAATTTCAACATTAGGGAACAAGCCAGTCAATGGATTGCCCTTACAGGTTGTGGAAGACCTCAGAGACCAGCTGGTATTTGTGACATGCGTTCTCTTCACCCAGCAAAACCAGTTTACAGAACGCCAGGCGTTCTGTATTCATTCATGCGTGGCCTTGTCTTCTGTTCAGAGATTCAGAAGTACCATTACATTTTCATCAAACCACTCTGACATTTATGTAATGCTTGTACACTAAAAAGTATGAATTAATATATCTATGCCAGGTTAAAGTCTTTAGGATCAAATGCAAAGGGAAATAGGAATGTCTGTTGACTTTTCTCTGGAGCTTATTTTAACTGCAAGCATGCCTTGGTTTCTGTTTTTCTGGCTATTCCAGGATTCACAGGGAAGTCAAAGGCTTCCCTGCACTGATTTGTTTAGAGGTGGTATTATAGATAGCACATGACTTAAACCACCTGTTTGCTTTCATTTCAATTGTAGGAAACTACTGCTCCCCAAACAGCTGATAACGGCAGTTTTATCTGAGGTTGTACGATCTCCATTTTCCTCTTTTTAAGCTCTTATTCAGTAAAAAGCTGAGTTTAAACGCTGCAGTTTAAACATTACATTGCCAAAAGAGGCTTCATTATTATTTATGAACTTACAACTGTACAACTTCACTTCAGGTAATAATTCAACATCTCAGATAGGTTTTCTAATGCTGTTTTTGTATAATTTATTGCAGTCTTGATATTATTTTACCATTAAAATATAATATTACTCTCTACTTTGATTATAATGATTTATACTTCTGTTTTTAAGCTGCCTGCCTGGGCAAGGCTTGGAAAGACATGAGCAGAGGAACAAAATGTTTTATAACTCCTTATTATTATCAGGGACTTATCCTAAGGAAATTCAGTAGTTCTTAGATGTTATTGTCCTTTTTATGATTTACAGCACTGCTGTTGGTGTAATCAATATTTATTCCCCCAGTGTCCAAGAAGATGACTTAGGAATCAGTGCATGTCATCTCAACTCTTCCAAAGGAATTCATGACCCCTTCAAGCTCTCAGATGCTACAAATTACTCATTTTCCCATCTGGGAGATAACCAGCTGCCCAGTTTCATGCCATGATAGTTTCATCACTGCAGGTAGCATACGTTGCTGCTATTGCCCTTCATCCCCAGGCTGACTCTAGATTCGGGCAAGCTGATGACAGTGTGGCAGTTTGCATCCTGCTTGGTCTTACTGCAGCCTTGCCAGGGATCACTGCTTTAGCTAATGGCCTCTGAGGGTTTTTGTTATAAAACCTGCTCAGAGATACTTGCATTTTGCAGTGTCATATGTGTCAGTAGCTGAACAGGGGTTATTCCATCGCTGGGCAGTTGTTTTGCCCAGTCTTTTAGTCTGACTCTTCAGGCTGCTGCCAAACCTTATCTGTGCCTTATGTAATTGGTTTTAGTATTACGTTCTTTCCTCTGTCTGTAGTTAAGGTTTTATAGCAGCTGCTGGAAAGCCAGCGTTTCAGCACAGGCATTTATTTACAACCTGTACAGAAGTGCATCTCTAGTCTGTCAGGAAATGTGCACTTATGGGCAGAAAAGTACACCCACTATTCCTATCTCTTTTCAACATGGACAAAAAGTACTTCAGAGGCATCCTCTCATCTGCTGGGTCAGTCGAGCTGCTGCTTTTGAGATCCTGGTGATTACACAATAAATATCAAGGCCCAGGCAGGACAGAAAGCTGTGGATGGAAGAGGCTCATGAAATCACCAGGGCCACCTCTTCATCTGAGCACAGCTCATGTCAGTGCCATGTCCAGAGGAGTTCCTGTTCCACATCAGGATGATACGATCCAGTATTTCTTCTGGAAGCAAAGCCAAGAGAATTATGTGATGCATTAAAAAAAACTGCTCTACTATTAAGTCAAGCCACTGAGAAATTTCAGCATTTTTTGTCTTCTGAGTGTGGAAGGTAACGGCCACAGGAATCAGATGAAACGGAATGAAGTTGCAGGATGTAGCAAGCAGGGCTCTGAGGAGTTTCTGACAGTGCTCTGGGTGATAAGGCCATATAAGATCTGGTTAGAGATAAGCATCCAGCTAATTAATAATCTGTCCAGCTTCTTGATCATACAAATAACAGATTTTTTTCAGCTGTATTTGGAAGGCACATTATATTTTCACTGTATGACTCTCTGTGGCCCATATCACCCACAGTGTGTAATTTCAGATTCTTTTCTGAGTTACATAGTGTTTTAGAAAGCAAGCCCAATCATTCTGCGAAATCTAGAGCACTTGGAAGTCTTTCTTCCATAGTTTCTGCTCAAGCTTTTGCCAGAATGTGTCAATATGTTCTGCAAGTGACCCAGTTGACTTCTAACCCGTAACACAATGCATATCTCCCACTGGTCAGCCTACTTAGCTATGGGAGGGATGGCAAGGCTTCTTGCTCAGCCATGGCAAAATTACACTGTACTGATGAGAGGACAAGTGTAATGAAGAGGTCTGATACAGATG
This sequence comes from Lagopus muta, assembly GCF_023343835.1. Lineage (NCBI taxonomy): Eukaryota > Metazoa > Chordata > Aves > Galliformes > Phasianidae > Lagopus > Lagopus muta. The sequence continues at coordinate 10,746,698 of NC_064439.1, read as the reverse complement.
ATCATTATTATCTCAACTGCTGTTGAGATTAAGATGCTTCTTCAAATCCAGAGAAAGGAGATATGAATGTAAATGAGGATTTATTATCTGAGAAAAATCTTCTATCTTCTAAAAATGAGAATTGTATAATAACAGCAAACTACAAGCAACATCCTCATCTAAAATTACCCATCTCATTTTACATAAGTGCTAACTTACTTTGCACGTGCCCTTTTAACTAACAAAAATAACACCCGTTAAACTAGTGTAAGGGAAATAATAGAATCCACACTATGGAAAACAAATAACATAACCTGTACACAAAAGAAGAGAAACGTCATTTTACATTCTTCTGAAATTATATAAATGCAAGGATTTCCTACTCTATGTATTTGGAAAAAAGTGGTGCATGGAACTAATATTAAATAGTCTATAACAAATGGAATCAGGTAACAACTATACAGTCTTGCACTTGTCAGCTAGACTTGACAGTTCGTATTAGGCAGTGATTCAACTGACACTACCAAGTGAGCTTAAAAACCAGGCTGTCACACTGTGCAGGGAGAAGTTTTAATCATTAAAGGTCTGTACACAGCAGCACTTGTAACCAGCCTGCTCTATTCAACATATTAGACTGGCAGCATTTAGCTTATGTTCACGGCAATAAAATAACTTTTTATTTCAGTGTATCACGTTTTATTGGCACTATATATAAAGTATGTCCACTGTTTATCCTAAAATACCATGAATCAGTATAGACTATTCTGGAATACATTTTATTACAGAAATTCTAGGTTAGAGAAATGTTTTGTTTGGAATCTGTGTCTCACTTATCTTTTTTAAATGTTTTATTCTTTTTTTTTTCCTACTCAGGCAATAAAAGCAGTAGAAAATTGCATCTTAGCATACTGATATAGCAATGTTTTGCCTTAGAAATAGCCTTACTGTATTCCAACAACACACTTCCACAGGGAGATTTTGGTTTTAAACTCAAGTCTCCAAGTGAACATAGTGAAAAGACTGGCTGACTAATTTGGTGAGAGTTAATTTCAAATGGCTGCTTAATGTGTCATTTGAAGAGAAGACAGGAATTTAGGGTGTGCTTAAGTTTCATCTCTCTCTCATCATTCTGTTGAATCAAGGACAATGTTTTTATATGTTGCTGTGAACAGGGAATACTTTTTCAATATCGATCCCATAGTAACAATTAGTAAATCCCAGACCATCGCGTGTTGTGGACCTATGCACAACCCAAGAAAGACCTAGCAACTATAAAGCACTAAAACAGTCTTTTTACCTATTTAAAGCAGAGTTTTTCTCTAAGGTTACTATTGGAAGTGCTCATGCGCAGTGATAATAAAAAGGCTCCCTGCTTTTGCTGATCTGATAATGTTACTGATGGTCTGTGTCCCCTTTCGCCCTCTCTTATTAAATGTGAGTGTGAACTTCGTGATTTTCAAAATGTCCTTTTGGAGCTGGACCTCAAGCCATTTAACTGCATGAATTCTTCTCTCAGAGGACAGTGGGATCCTGCAATGAATTGCGTGCACACTCAGTGTGAGATATCGTTTGTTGAGTAGTAGCATTCATCAGCCATCCTGCTGATTTCTTACATCAGTGCAAGTGTTTGTATCAAAACCAAAGACAAAGAAAGAAGTGATGTCCAAGAAGGACAAGTGGACTTTCCTGCCAACTCGGTCTTTTTCTCCTGGTTCTCAGCAGTCGTAAGAGTCACAAAGGTAGCCTCCTTCAAAGAGCAACAATCAGCGCCCTAACCCATACCTCAATCTTGATTAGTACATTCCGTTGAGGAAACATTATTAGGCATTAAGGCTATTGACAGTGTACAGATTCAGGTATTTATTTAGATATCTGTTGCTCCCAGCTAACCATCTCTAACTCACCCAAGGAATCCAGTCTTTCATGGTCCTTCCCAACACATGTATAGAAGTTTATGAATCTGTGCAATCTTTCCTTCAGCATAGTTGATCTTATGGGCAGAAAACATTTACAATTTGAAATCAAAAAGACTCAACTTTGTTTCTGTTATTAGTAATACTGAATGTTAAGTATGTGGTCTTCTTATATCTCACTTTTCTTCAGAGAGTTGTACTCCACTACCACCATCCACTTCCAATTTACTGTTAAAGCTCAATCTAGTAAGATCTTGACTTCCCATTAATAACAGTGAAACTGGTAGAGCAGATACTTTCTTAACAATTCATGTGAGCTATTGCTATGGCACTCTTGTTTCAGTACAAAGGCAGGTTTTCCCATGTGTGATTGCTTGTTGAAATATACACCATGCTGTTTGTGCATGAACTGAACCTGTGTTTAAGTTGGTGAAAATCTATGCTAACCAACCTCAGGAGATTTCATCCAGTTTTACTGCATAATAATCCTTTTTAAGTCATGTTCATACAAAGATATATAACATTATAGCCTTTATTTTAAATCTAATAGAGAAAATGCAACTGGAACAGTTGTTTTTGTTGTTGTTGTTGTTATTTTTGGTTTGGTCTTTTTTTTTTTTTGGTCAAATGTAAAGATGCTTAGCAAAAAGATGTGGGTTTTCTTCCCCCTAAGATTCTCTTCTTTTTTTAAAAAAGCTACATCCTGAGCCCAGTTTTATTGACAGTGAGATAGAACTTCAGAAAAGTAGAAGTGGAAACCTGAAAATAATTTAATTTTTGAATTTATGAGGAAAAGATATTTTTGAGATAGGCAACTTTTCTCTTAGCATCTCTAAGAGCTGACAGCAGAGTATTTTATTCATGTGAGTACAAAGCATTAAATCCCTCAAATGTATTTATCCAAATATATAATTACCTCATTTTCCAGTTTTTCCTCCCAAATTTTGTGGATACAGATATGCTGAGATTACTATAAAGCATTATGTAGTAAGAAATATGGAACAGGGTGTAGAATCTCTTCTTAAGGAATCTTCTCCTTGAACGAGTATATAGTCAGTAATAAATCAACATGCTGCAGGTTACTTGAAGCAGCTGCATTTCCATCCCAGAAAATAGAATCCTTTTATTTAAATGAAATAGCTGACTTAAAGGAAGAATATAAAACTTGAAATGACAGTTAAGTTATCCCCAGGGGAAATTTAGATGTACCTGGATACATTAAGAGTTCCAGCACTGACTTCTTCCCCCCTCAAAGCCATTGCAATTTAAGATACACTCTTGGAAGTCCCAAATGATGTGTTACTTCCCACCAGTGCATTTGTCTTGAGAGACAGCGAAAAGCTGGACTTTCTGATGTCAGTAATATTTCCTGTTGGCTCCAGTATGGCCAAGGTTCCCCTGCGGCTGCTCCCGTAAGAACCTTACGTCTTAACAATTCAACCAATTCCATAAAGGTTGTAGCAAAATTGCAGTGTCAGGGATGTGCAAGTCCTGAAGAAGCACCTGAAAGTCACAGGAACAGAGGAAGTTTAAGAAGTGTCTGTGTGTTACTTTTTACATAAGAACTTCACAAGATTAGTCCTCACTTGTAAACTCATCACTTAGTAAGTGCCATATCATGAAGCACCTTCTGAAGACTGACCTCTGTGATACACTGGCTAACAGCAGAATCACAGAATCACAGAATGGCCAGGGTTGGAAGGGACCTCAAGGATCATGCATCTCCAACCCCCCTGCCACATGCAGGGCCACCAACCTCCACATTTAACACTAGACCAGGCTGCCCAGAGCCCCATCCAACCTGGCCTTGAACACCTCCAGGGACGGGGCATCCAGTATCGCCCAGTATCGCCTTCTTCTGTTTATTCTTCTTCTGTCTTTACAAAATGTCAAATTTCACATACCAACCCTACATAGCTTTTAGGTGAAGTCTGTATCAGGAATAAGAATCTCAAACTACGGAAAGGAATAAAGTATCTTCCCAAACAGGTCAGATTGCTGCTCAGAAAACTGCTGGTGGCTTCTTGTTGTGTCCCAGTGCTGTAAACCTTCCAGAAATTTATGGACAGTTTATAAATGTAAGTGGCTTCAGAAGAACAGCTCATAGTTGTATAAAAGTATTCATTCTGTTCATAAAAGAAGCTGAGAATTTTTTATTTATATCTCCCATAAACTGACATTATGTTAAAAGACATTCTGATTGGTATGGTGAACCTAAAAATCTTCCTGCATTTCCATAGAAAATAAATAATTCAACTATGTTTACTTGGTTAATAGAATATTTGCACCCAAAGAAAGGACACCCAGCAGCAGAGGGAGACAGATTAGCTTCTATCAAGAGTCCTTCTGCATGGCCATGCAGGTAAAGTCAGTCAGAGCCAACCTCTATCAAACTTCACTGGTATGTAGATCTGCCTTTTGCAAAGTGCATTCAAAAACCACTTTGGGGTGCAGCTGGGAGTGACATTCAGGATATAATCCACTTCATAGGTCAGATTCAAGAGTTACAAATCGATTCTTTATGTTGTGCACTCTGCATTCATCTCCCCGGGCTCTCCTCTCTTTTGCTTGGCCTGAAAGAATGAAGGTGATAAAGAAGCAGGAAACTGTAGAAATGTGGGATTTTTTAAAGAAAAATAAATCCTACCTTGAGTTCTCCCATCATGCTCCAGTTTCAGCCTATGGTGCTTTTGTCTTTCTATATTCACTGAAAACTGACAGCAGCTGCAGAAGCAAATGGCATGATGATTTCCATAGGTGCTAGAGTCCTTTTTCACAGCCAGCAGAGATTATAAAAAAAAAACCTTTACACAGAGAGACCACCAGAATTAATCCCTGCAGGAAGAAAGGGTTTTCAGAAATCTCTGTCACATCAATTTTGCACTAAGGCAAACACAAGCAGACAAGTAAGGAATTTTTAAATAAAGTTTTATTTGTTTGACCCTGATGGAGTCAGTGTATGACACTGGGGAGAAATATGTGCCCAGACTTGCAATGTCCTATGAAGTTTAAATCAAATCATGCTAAAAATTGGGTTCCTCTCAGGTGCCTGGCTTGTGCCATTTCGCTTTGGGTTTGATTGCAAGCAGTATCCATCAAATTCTGTCTAAATTGACTCTGATTTTCTTTTCCACTGAATGTAAAATATACAGAAAGTCTTGTCATGCAAGGCTTTGTAGTCCTACAAGGACTGGGATGTGTGATAATAACACCTAGAGATTAAGGAGGGAGGGAGGAAGGCAGGCCCTGAGCTGCTGGAGTCTCATTTACTCCAGTGGCGTTCTAGGGCAATATAAGAAATTATATCCAGTGCATGTGTAATCACTTGATGAAAACCTGGGGAAAATAAATACCTCATTATGTGAGGATCTCTTTTAAACTAGCAGATAGGAATAAGTCAAGGCAAAACAGTGGCACACTTTATGCAGGCTTCCTACTTCAGGTAACTATTCACACTTCTGCCTCAGCCTTCCTCCTGGTCACCTCAGTTGCCACTGTTTGGACCAGCTCTAGTTGATGAGTTTCCATCCATGGAGATATTCAGGTCTTGAATGGACGTGGCTGTAAAGTATACTGCATTTATTTTGAAATGCCTGGCATTAAGTTCAAGTTATTGTGGTGTATTGCAGATCATTCTGACTAATTACAGAAATACATGAGTACTTGATTAACTTGATTGTCCAAACCAGTATTTTTGGAAGTTATGAGCCCTATGTGCCCTTCAGATGTGGAAGCTACCTCTGTGTTTCATAGATTTTCTTACATTTCTGAATACTATTTATGTATATATTGCCCAGACATTAATAGAACCTGAAATTCACACCTTCAATCAGACCTGCATTCTCATGCCAGAATAGCTCTTGACTGAAGAGAAATGACTTAAATTAGTCACATAATCAGAATTTAAAGCAGCAAAGCATTTGTAATAAGAAAATTTAAAAAAAAAATCAGACTGGAAAAGAAATGACATCAAACACTTTGATTCATTGGTAGGGAGATGAGGTAAAATAAACACAACAAATCATAAGTCACAGAGCTGTCTTTCAAGGAGATGATCAGCATCAAGAGTTATGTGCAAAAAACATTCTCATGCCTATATTATCAATCCATATAAACACAGAAATCCCTTTACAATTTTTACTCCTCCTTGACAAATCAGTCTATTTATGGTCAGGTTCGTGATTTAGAAGACCTAGTTGTACAAAGGTGAATATTAAGATGCACGAAGTGCATTTTCTGTCCCTTATACTCCAGTGCAGTCAAAAAATACTCAGCTGTAGAAACAGATGGAAATGTGCACACGGGCAGCAAGAGCAAACAGACTGTCTCTTACTCAAGTGATTTGGTTTCTTCTTGCAAATACAAAATGTCTGAAGAGAGATTACACTGAAATTTCCACACAAAAAGAAACAAATCCACCCCCGATGATACTCAGAACAGCTGGTGGTTTCTACCAGCTAGTCCCAAGTGGACAGCAGTCACGATTTGTGACTAGTGTTGTCTTCAGACATTCTCAGGGCAACTGAAATGCGACAGGATGACAGATAGTCATTTCAATAGATACTGACAAACAAATTAGCGCAAAGATGCTTTTCATAGCATACCAGATGTGTTGAGCTCTATCATATGGAACAAGGAATGAAAAACTGTCTACATCCCATCTGTGCTTTTTCAGTAATCACTGATGCACTAGTTGGGGAGTGTAAGGTGCAGTAAACATTTGGACTGAGTTTTAGTTGTGAAATCAATGGAAAACCCCAGGTCTTGGCCTCATCATCACTGTCCAAAGCGTTTATACTCACAAGAATACCTTAACTGCCTGGCAGAGATACATTCAGGAGTTAGGGTATTGTCCTGGTGATTAATTGAAAAATTATGCAAATGCAAAAGAAAGGTTTATGCAAATCGGTACAGACTGCAAAAATGCACTTTGCTTCCGATCACACCCAGGGCTTCAAGCCTGTCATAGAAAAGCACTAGGTTAAAGAATTGGTATTTGGATTTACATCATTTTCGCTCTTGGGGCTTATCTGTCCTCAGACTATTAACCCAGATTTAATTCAAAGAGGCTACAACTGCAGCTGCAAGAACAGCGCTGAAATGGAAACAATGAGAAGCGAGTGCTCTCGGCAGGTGATTGAAAGGCCCTGGGCATTGCAGCACATGCATTTCTAGCCCACTGTAAATGAAACCTCTATCTCTCAGGAAAAGACCCTTTGTGAGGGTTGTCCTTCCATTCAGAACAGAAAGCTGCAGGACTGCAGAGGGAGCAGGGTGGGGGTAGAGGCAAATAATGTATGCCAGATATTTAATGAGGGAGCACCAATAGGAGGAATGTAGCAAGCAGAAGATTTAGTCCAGACTCTCGTGCAGGGGTGAGATTTAGCTGTTCTGAACAGGTTTAACTTAGGCTGACACGTTGTTTGTCTTTCCTGCTGTTTCTCAGAAAATCATTTGCTAAAAGCTTGCTGCTAGGGAATCCCTTTTTGGCTCCTAATGTCACCACGCTCTGTGCCCTAATCGCCCTGGTCCCCCACCACTCTGGGCCTCACAGAGGGTTGTGTCATGGATGGAAACAACTAAACTGTATACTCATAAGAGAGAAGCAGAAATATATTTATTGATATTACATAACATAGTAATTTAACAGATGTGTAACAAAGTTTGAGGTGGCTGGATATACTTGATTATTTACTGCAAAGAAGGTAGGGTTAAACAGCATACAGGAAACCCTCCTGTTGAATCACGAGATTCAAAGTGGACCAGACTTGCTTTCTAAACCATGGAGGAGACTAGGTGCATCTGGATCCACTTCTAGCCCCAGACTTGGTCTAAAGGTCAAGGAGATCCTCCCACTGAGTCACAAGGTGCAAAGTGACCCCTGTTTCTTTCTAATCTTGTTGAACCATGGAGGTAAGGAGCCTAGGTGTGACGGGATCCATTCTTAGCCTCAGACTTGGTCAGTTGTTTACATATAAGGTATTATATGTGCACAATCTCAGATATATTCTTACCAAAACTAACAATGCTTAAAACAAATTAGTCATTTACCAAGGAAACAAGGCATCTTAACATCAGGTTCTGACACCTCAAAAAGTGTCCCTTTTTGAGGCAACGTCCTGCTGTGCAGACTGCTTGCATGCAGGAGAGTTCAAGGGGCTCCTGGGTTGCTCACAATTTATTGGGTATGATTGATTCATAGTCATACTTTGTTTTTAGGCACATGCTCAATTGGCCCTCATCTGTTGAACCAGGTGTCTGCTATCTGTTCTTTCACTCCCCCCAGTCTAAGATAGATCTGTGATTGCCAGTATGTCTTAGCAAGAATGTTATCAGAACTGTTGCTTTTGACTACCTGTGCAAACCTAAAAGAGGAAGCTGAGGAAATAAGGAGGGAGGTGAGCACACCATCACAGGATGTGAGAACACACAGCCCCTCCAGCCCATGTCCCATTCCCACCAATCCCTGGTTGCAGGACCTACTGTAAGAATGAAGGGTTCATTGTAGCATCCTCTTCCTTTGCCCCGCTTCTGCCATGCCCAGGGCACACCAGGAGGCAGCTGTGCTGAGGGTATGTACAGACAAGGTTGGTGCCTCATTGACAGTTTTGCAGTGAGTCCAGGCACCAAAGGATCTTTTTTCTCACTGGGCACATTTGCTCATGTCTACTGAGACTTCTTGCCTTTTCCTCTGCAGCCCGGCAGATGTCCAAGTTCTCACCTTTCTCCCACCATGAGACGGTCTCATTTTTGCTGTCCCTCTCTTGCCTTCTCTGCTCTTTTGCACGAGTTCTTATTATTGCATGAGAAATAATAATTTGTTCCTCTGAATAAAAAAGCATTTTTCTTTCTCTTTCCCTTTTAGTTGGTTAGAAAATTATTAACCTACCTTCTCTTAATAAAATAGCCACAATCATAATAATAAAGTCAAAATAAGATTTCTCCATAATATGGTATAATCTCTTCCTTTTCTTTATTCCCTGCAGATGGTACACCTCTTAGCATAAACTGCATGTTAGTGTACTGATTCCAGATGCATAATATATGTACAAATCTTCACATTTTCTCTCTCTCCCTCTGAACGAGCGTGTGTATATATATTATCCTTGCCATTTAATTTTCCCTGCTTTTCATTTTGATTTCTCTTTTAGGACGACACGGACTTGTCATAATCCATCTGGGATTTTATTCTTCATCATATAAAAATGTTGCTTGAAGGCCAGTTTTTACTTGGCATTAAGAGACTGAAGATCAGCCTAAATCAGAGTTTTATAAACCTCTTATAGCAAAATCCCTTCAGTTGTAGATGTGTTGTCTCAATAATTAGATAAATACACCAGACCACTTGTTACCAGACTAGCACAGGAACTAATTACATTATTTCCTGTGGCTGCATGCATTGAGCCAATTCACTGTCAAATAACAGCCTTCAGTATCTGTGTATCTTTTTCTGATATTGTTGTAAATAAATTGGGTTCTAGAAAGAAGTTATAGCAAAGGCTCTATTAGAAGCAAAAAGCATTTAAACAAAAAAACATGGGAAGATACTTTGTGGACTAAAGGATAAACTGAATGTATTTTGTGTTGGTAGGTAAGGGAGCTTAAAATTCTCATTTGATCATTTACAAAAAGCTTCTGACTTGATTGTGAAATGTTTTCTCTTGTGCTTAAATTTCATGCCACAGATTATTAAAAATTGACTTTGCAGTATTTATTTTACTTATCTACCCCAGCCAGGCTGTGCTTTGCCATAGATTTTGTGAATTATTAAATTTTAAAAGGAATTTTTGTTGGATTTTATACACCAGTTCTGTCTATGGGGACGTGCACCTCCAAGTCTTATCCTTGAAGCTGAAGCACTTTGATTCATCTTTAATCTGAACAGTTTTAAAAGTACATGTTCCAAGATGTAAGACATGATGGTAGTCTCCAGTGTAATGCTTAACTAACTCCTTGTTAGTTTCAGCATTTAGCATATGATGAAAAATCACGGGTTTCAATAGGTTGTTTGAGCCATAACAACGCTCAACATAATTCATTCAGCTGGATAACAAGAACTGCTTTCAAACATAATGAGAAGATAATAAAGGTCACTGTGTCTACAAACACATATAGATCACTATTAAATTAACAGCACCAATGCAAAATGTGTGCATTTCAACTGCAAATCTCTTTAATTGAAACCACTTGATGTTGGGTGAAGGAAGGCAACTGAATAAATCGTCAGGGCTTAAATTAGGTAGGCTCAACTTAACAAAACTTGAATCTATATCAAGAATTAACTAGTGCAGATTTTGAGTAACATGCTTGAATTACCTAAGGGTACACATGGCCTGAATTTCTCTAAATGTGAAGGCAATATCCATTTTCTCTGCTAAAATCAAGGGCAAAGCTGTAGTTTTTATATGTGTTTTTCAGTGCCTCCTTTTTGGATTATGTAAACTGATTTCCAGAAAAACATCAATTCTTTTTCAGGGTTTTCTTAGATTTCTTCTTGAAACTGAGTCCCTGTATGATGGTGGAGAAGTCAAAATGTTGAAAATTGAGAACTGTTTTAAAAATTTTGGGCTATCACTGTGCAGAAGACGGTTGCAGCAGATCTCTGGAATGGTGAACGCATTAAAAGCAAACACTGAGTTGGGATGTACTTGGGTTTTGCCTTTATGTTGTGTCCTTGACTCTGGGAAGAGTTTTGCTGCCCAGTGAAATTACTGTGGCATTACCCAATCATACAGGTACACCAACAGCAAGAAGAAACAACTAGTACGCAGAAAATAGATTGCACAGAAAGAAATCCCAAAAAATCAAAGACAAAGAGAAAGCAGCAGAAAATACTCCACGTACAAACCTCTTTTCCAACTATGTCCATGAACACAAAGTGAAATATTAAGACTTGGAGTTGCTCCATATTATAATTAATGCCAGATTTCAAGGTGAAATTGTTTTAATTATACAGAGCATTGGCAAGATTACTGCACTCAATGTTGACCTGGTTGTTTGTTGGTGGTTTTTTTGTTGTCGTTGCTGTTGTTTTCTGGTTGATTACAAAATTGATGCAATTATTTATGGGAGTACTATTTATTTTAATGCCTTTTCTTTGCCATAAAGCAAACAGTAAGTCCCTGTCATCCTGCTGAGCAGCCTGTCAGGACTGGACAGCATGTAAGAAAGAGTAAAGAACAGAAGGAGAAATTCCCTTTTTTTTTTTTTTTCTAATTTATTTTGGAGAACCTATGATTTTTTTACAATTTCAATAATATTTTAGAGCTAAACTTCAAAAAGTAAAACATAATTTAGGATCAGGAAATATTATTCTTCTGATGGGCTTGTTATCAAGGATAGTTAGGCATCCTGAATTCCAATGAGATGTCTTAGTAAATATATACTCTGTGCTGCTCCTTACAAAGCCACCATTCATCCTGATCTACCTCTCTTCAGATCTCTTTCTGGCCCTGGTTTGTCTTTTACAAGTTTTTTTTTTTTTTTTTTACGTGCTGGGTTTAAAAACCTTCAGGTGTACAAAGGTTTAATCTTTGAAGCAAATATGAATGTTTCCTCTTGGACATGGAGAACACTGTTTCAGACAAGAATACTTGAACCAGATAACAAAAACTCTGAGGCATATATGGTTCCTGTGTGTGTTTAGGTGTTTGGTAGCCATAATGTACAAATTAGGTGACTGTACCTGGAGAAGGGTTCCTATAAGTACATATCTTTATGTATGTGAAGGTTATGTAAACATACATTCTCTCATACACGTTATCTATAACAGAGCTCTAGGACTTTCCACAAGAGTTGACAGATAAGCATTGTGGCCATGTGATAAAATCACTTTGGATAACCTTCACTCCTGTTTGCAGACAGGAAGCAGCTTATGGAAGAGATTTTTCAAGCTGCAGAAGCATACATAGAAGACCCAGTAAAACTGAAGGTGTGCAGCATGGCTTTGAAAATCTCAGGGTGGCCTTTTGCCAGGTTTTTCTGAGTCACACCTTGAAACCAGCTTACAGTACCTTTTCATTGACAACAGTGCACACTCAAAGGACAAATCTACACAAAGGGCTATAGATAGTAGCATTGAAATTAGAATGTTACACAAAAACCTCTGTCAGCACAGTTCTTAAAATAACAGTGCCAAATGACCTTCCTCTGCACTTAAAAATACATGTTACCTATTTTAAGTTAGATATCTTTATTTTCTTCTAATTATGCCACATGTAATGATGAGTGTTACCACAAGGAGACACAAGAAGGCATTTGGGGTTATGCACACTCTGAGTCAGAAGTTATCACTTTCAAGAGCCTGGAATTTTCTAGCTAGATACAAACTCAGTCTGGACGTGTAAAATATTCTGACCCGTAATATGTTTCTAACAAGAAACAAGTTTGTTATCAGAAACAAACACAACCCCAAGTGGTGTCTGGGACTTCACTGAGATAATCATAGAATCAAAGAATCACTAAGACCCAAAACTGAACATCGTACTTGAGGTGCAGCCTCACCAGTGCTGAGTACAGAAAGACAATCACTTCCCTGCTGCTCCTGGCAATGCTATTTCTGATAAAAGCTAGGATGCCATCAGCCTTCTTGACCACCTGGGCATGGTGCTGGCTCATGTTCAGCTGAGCATTGACCAGCATTTCCAAGTCCATTCCTTCCACACAGTCTTCCCAGCCACTCTGCCCCAGGCCTGTAGCATTGCCTGGGGTTGCTGTGGCCAAAGTGTAGAACCCAGATCTTGGTCTTGTTGAACTTCATCCCATTGGCCACATCCCAGCAATCAAGCCTGTCCAGATCAGTCTGTAGGGCCTTCCTAATCCCAAGCGGATCAACGCTTCCTCTCAGCTTACTGTCTGCAAAATTACTGAAGCTGCACTCAATCTCTTTGTCCAGGCCATCAATAAAAACATTAAACAGGATTGGCCGCAATATTGACCCCTGGGGAACACCACTTGTGCCAGCTGGATGTGACTCCGTTTACCACCACTCTTGGTCCAGATGTCCAGCCAGTTCTTTACCTAGCAAAGAGTACATCTGTCCTAGCCACAGGCTGCCAGCTTCTCTGGGAGAATTCTGTGGGAGACAGCGTCAAAGCCTTTGCTAAAGTCTAAGCAGACTACATCAACAGCTTTTCCCTCACCCACCAGGTGTGTTACTCAATCATTGAAGGAGATCAGGTTGGTCAAGCAGGACCTGCCTTTCATGAACCCATGCTGACTGAGCCTGATCCTCCAGTTGTCCCACACATACCATGTGATCTTGGTAAAGATGTTCTGCTCCATAATCTTTTCTGGCACTGATCTCAGACTTACAGGCCTGTAGTTTCCCAGATTCTCCTTACAAGGCTTGCCGTAGATGGGAGTCATATTGGCGAGCCTCCAGTCTTCTGGGACCTCTCTGGCTGACATGGAATGCTGATAGTTGGTGGAAAGTGGTTTGGCTATCACCTTCACTGGCTCCCTCAGCACCCATGGGTGTATCCCATCTGGCTGCATGGACTTGTGACAGTCCAGGTGAAGTAGTAGGTTTCTGTTTCCACCTGAACTGTGGGAACTTCTTTATGCTCTCTCCAAGTTGCCCATCCCTTCTTCCACAGGAGGCAGGCTCTCCTTTTCTCCTGGAGCCTCAGGAAACGCTCCTTGTTCATCCATGTCAGTCTTATTCTCTGTTTCCTCATGTTACAGAGCAGGGGGATAGCCTGCTCCTGCGCCTTTAAGGCTTTCTTCTTGAGAAACAAGAGAAACCTCCAGAAGTCCAAAGTAGCAGATTTGCCTGTACCCCTCCTGACTTCATCAAGAATAGAGAACTCTACTATTTTGTGGTCCCTTCTGCCCAAGACAGACAATACATGGAGCTACAGTGAATAACACACATTCAAGGACCCTGTTCCATAGCACTCTGAACACTGCTGCATCTTTGCCGGCAGATACATCATTAGCAGTCAGATTTCTTCTGCAAATTCATTCCTAAATGCCCAACTAACCATAGAAAGAGCATCTGGGTTCCAGAGAGGACCCTGAGATGAATGCAGTGTTACTTCTGTACCAATCCACCAGTCTTCTTTCAACAACCAGGAACTGGTAGTTATTACAAGTCAGGTCAGTCAGGTCAAGGCTCATCTTACCTAGCTTCTGCCACTGCAGTACTAAGTGCCAATCTGACCAGAAGAAAGACTCATGTAATCAAAGGATTTGTTATCGTTTGGTCTCGAGAGGTTGTCTGGTTATATTCACTAAGAAAGCAGGTCTGCAGCCATTATCAAGAGCAGAAAATTCACTTCTTATTACATGGTAAAAACCATACTAACATAACTTAGCAACGGATTCAAACTGGGGATGTAGCCATGCTGTCTAGATCTCCAGATCTCTTCATAAGCAAGGTTAGAGATAGGTGGTGTCATGAACAGAACATTAAAATTAATACATTTATATTAGGAGATTTATTGTACTTATTTTCCATAATGAACTCTGCAAGACAGCATTTGTATTTTTATTATATTTTACAGAGATTTCTGGAAATGTGCTTTACATTATAAATATATGGATAATAAAGAATCATAAAAACATCCATTCTTCAACTTACTTTGTGCATATGCTAGTGCACTCCATCATTTCTTTTCGTTGCTGTCAGGACAGTAAGCTTATCTGTTAGAGTCAACAGAGAGTGACCCCTGTTACGTGACTGAGAAATAGCTTTTGGTAACCTTATTGGGTGACTGAAGATAGATTATAGTAGAGATCTGCAAACAATTCAGGGGACTCCAGAGATCAGTCATCTGCAAAAGCAATGGAAAGCTGCAGTTTGCCTTAGGTGGCTGGTTACACAGCATGAGTAGTGAACAGTCAAAACAAATAGTTTGCATGGGTTGAAATATGTTTACAAAGTGCTTTTGAACAACTGCTACTGACAAATGTATCTGGAAAAATCAAATTCTGATACAAACAGGAAAAAATCTTAAAACCACGGAGCAAATTACCATGTACAAATCACTCTCTCAACAGTAGATATGAAGCAGACAGATTCCAAGTTCTATATGTATCAGTGACACAGGCTTTGGTCTACAGCCTGAATCACCTTACAGTGTCAGGGCCACATGGAACACGACTTTATGTTCTCATCCCTTTTTGGGAAAGATATAGTTTTGTTCCCTATTTCCTTTTGAATTGGACAAGTTCATTTTTTGCTAGTAAGTCATTTCTGGAAGCAGCAATGGTTACAGATAGCTCCAAAGTTTTGTCCCTCTGAGCTGAGTAAATGAATGATAGGATTGTTTGCATTTAAGTCATCAGCATTAGACAATTAGATTTTTTCTGAAAATCATCTATAAAGTCTAGAATCAAATTAGGAGAAACCAGCTTGATGAACTTTCTTACCTAAAACTCCGTTCACTGGAGATTTACTGTGTGGGTACTTCTGTAGACAGTTTGCTACCTTATTCCTCTTCCTCCCATTCTCTTTTGTTAACGTATATATTAACAAACCTATCCCTTGAAGCTTAGTCAAGGCCAAGGTGTTTCAACTTTATCAGCAGAAATGATCCTGCACGTTCTCAATAGTCCCAAACTTGGAAAAGTTAATAAATACAGTTCCAGCGTCCTGGTCTTTAGCCAAGCCACTACAGATATGATCCCAGTAACTTTGAATACGTTGCCATATTCAGGATTAAGGATCTGATCAAGAATACTTCAAAACTGATCAAATCAGTGCACCATTTGATTCTTGCTTTGAAGAACGAAGAGTGTAATAATTATTTTGCTAAATTATTTTGCATTTAATGTCATGACAAAGAAGCCATCTGCACATGGTGAAGTGACCAGCAGTGACTACTCACAGATGTTTGGTGCAGAGTACTGCTGTCAGCTATCAGCAGTGAGGCTGTGCTTGATGTTGATGAGATATACGCATACTTTGCTGGAAGTGGCCATAGGAAAAGCCACACAATGATGCCTCACAGTGTCTTTGCTGTGTGTAAGAACCTGGCATATTTCAGTCTACAGGTTTGGAAGCCAAGCAAGGCCATGGCAAGAATGGTTGCTAAGCATCTGTTTACTGCAAAAACTGGTACTTTAGATGGATTAATGCCTGACATAATTGGCAGTGTGGAAGAGCAGGATTACTGTTAAGCATTTGTTATTATTTAAACTACATTGAATACTCATTGGTCTAATTTAAAGGTTAAATACTGAGAGAGGAACATTAAATTTTACTCAGAAGAGAAATTTTGTGTGCAGATAGACAAACAGTGTTATAAAGTTTGCTGATTTATCAGAACTGAGGGCACCAAGGAGCCTCTCTGACCTCTCCAGCCCCATGGGGCCTCCCCAAAACAGGTCCCATGTCAGTCTCTGCCCCAGGGAAGTCAGTTCCTGCCCTAGGAGTACTAATATCTTTCAAGGAGTATAAGAGCAAAGGATTGTTCAGTCTGGGGAAAACGAGGCTCAGGGAAGATCTTACCACTCTCTGCAACTACCTGAACGGAGGTTTTAGCAAGGTGGGGATTGGCCTCTTCTCCCAGGTTACAGTGATAAGATGAAAGATAATGGCTTTTAGTTGTGCCAGGAAGGGTTCTCGTTAGATATCAAGAAAAATTCCTTCTCAGAAAGAGTGGTCAGGTACTGGAATGGGCTGCCCAGGGAGGTGCTGGGGTCAGCATTCCTGGAGGTTTTCAAGAAAAGCGTAAGTGTGGAGCTGAGGGACATGGTTAGTAGTATGGTGATGAAGGGCTTACATTTGGACCAGATGTTCTTAGTGGTCTTTTCCAACCTTGATGATTATGATTCTATGACTCTAAAATTCAAGTCATGTTAATTAGAGTTTGCAGATCAAAACAGGTATAGGACTAAATGAATAAGGTGCTGCTGACTGTGAGTATACCCACTTCTGCAGCAGTTTAATTTCTATAAAGAGGTAGCTTTTATTTTGTGGTCATTTAGGAGAGGACTGTAGGCATCACGTTCTCCTAACAGTGTATCCGTAGTTAGTAAGGAGCTTGTTAGCTCTGTCAGATAGTCTGGTCTTTTGAATTAATGCAGTTCAAAAAAACTTCAGCTTTACCAGAAAAGAGGATTTTCTTTGTTGTTGTGGAAAGAGTGAAAGATGGCTTGTAAGAGAGAAAAAAGATCTGAATTCACATAACTAATGGAATTAGATACATTTGAAGAGTGTGAGCTATATACATTTTCTAGTAAAGGAGTCCTCTCCTCACCAGGATTTCTTGTGCCATGGGGAAGAAGGTTTCGGATTTCTTTTGCATTGTAAAATGGAAGAAGAGAGCATGGGAGCTGTTTTATAATCTCTTGCTGAGATCAAAGGAGAAGGGAAGGTAAATGTTGATGTACTTCTTTCTCTCTGGTTCTGCACCAGCTATTTAGTTGAACTAATGGAGGCTCTAGTGTAGAAGAATCAGGGATTAGCCTCTTCATCTCTGTTGACTGTAAAGAGTCCAAAAGGATTAATACTATTAAGAGTAATTTCAGCTAAAAGTAGGAAGGAAATTCTCTCTCCCTTATTCATCTTTTTATCCTTGTTTCCAGAAATAACTCTGAGCCATTGTTTTCAGCCTCCCACCCACTCCTATTTTTTCTTCTTATTTTTCAGTAAAGACAGACTTGGAAATATTTAACACTGCTGAGCAGCTTTGAATTCATGGGACTTTTGACCAGGTTGCATCAGAATTGTGGCAAACTAACAAGACTGAATAGCAATAGATAAGTTTATCAGATCAGATTCTTAACTGATTTGAATCAGTGTTATTCCTCTGACCTAAGCTGATACAACATCAGGTGTGCTTGTGAACTTCAATAAAGCTACACAAATTCACTCCAGCTGAGGATCTGACCCATGAAATTATGGAGTCTTATCCAAAGCAAACTGAACTTCTGTTATGAATTGGTCTTCAAGGGAAAATAATTGCTAATTCAATGACTCCCACTGTTTTTTATTGCAGCTGCTAGTCATTATGTGCTGCCAAAAATCTTTACTTTTAACTGGTGAATCAGGAGTTTTCCCAGCAGCTTCAATACACAGAAGATCAGAGGTGCAGAAGTGTATATGCAGGCCTCAAAAGTTGTGTGTTAAAAGGCAAGACCTAGGGTCAGTCCATGAAGTAAAAGTGACATACTCAGGAGAAATCTTCCCAGCTAGACTTTTCACCTCAGTGTCCTATCAGATTTCCCAGTAAATGGTAGGAAAAAAATAATAATAACACCAAAAATCCTGGTTTAGGTGGGACTATTTGTCACATTCGGTATTGTCATAGTCAGGGTTTATCTTGTGTTGAAACAGCCTGAAAGAGCTCGCTGGGACCTATTTACAGCATGTCAAAGCAGCAACCCTAGCTTATGTATCGATGCTGCAGCGCCATCCAGTAATACCAGTCCTCAGAATTGCAGAATTTGGATTTGAAGACAGTAAGCAACGTGCTCAGAAGGTTACGGTTCTGTGCTGTTCCTTTTGGCAGCCACTGAAGGGAGATGAGCAGAGAAGAAATGTGATAAAAAGTAAATGGCACTTTCCTGCTAAGCTAATCACTTCTTTTTGAGAACAAAGGGCTGTGCCAACTGCAAATCAATGCACTAAATCACTTCTGCTCTTGTGTGAGTCCTGCCACCATGGCAGCTGCTAACAAGGGAATAAAGAAAACTGTTATTGGATAGTTAGTAGGCTTCTTAAGTGCTTGTGTAAAATAACATATTTAATTTAATGCAAAGTTATAAATGTAATTGGAGTTTATGGACATTACAGAAGGGAAGAGAAGAATAAGCTGCTGCTTCTTTCTGCACAAAGAGCTCTTTTATGCTCCCACACTGTCCTTACCAGACTTTCTGCACAGTGAAAAAGCAGCTTTGCTGTGCGATTTTAGCACTTCACCAGTTTATAAAGGAGTAGATGAGTAGATAATGATGTCTAATATTTCACATAGCTCTCAACAGGTTCAAGTCACAAAACAGGACTTATACATACTTTCTTTAGGAAAATGTCTAATGTCATAGGCTGTGTTAACTAAGTCTTCATTGACTATAAAGAAAGCCTACAGCTCCATATGTTGTTATGTACAGAAGTGTTGTAAACTTAACTGGATAAGCCCACTATAGAAGACAAGAAGTCCATACTGAATTGATGCATTCAGTGGTATAATATTGTATACTGTTTTTTCCATTTTCCTCTCTAAATAATTCCCAAATCGCAATCTTTCTTGTCCCTGGCTGTGACTAGCACTAGTTCCTTTCTGTGACTAGACTTTTGGACGTTTTCAGTGATTATATTAAATTGTATGTAAGGAGGCTGCATTTTTCCCAGAAAACTCCTTTTCTACAGCATTCTCAGAATTCTGAGAAGTCTAAAATACAAGACTTCCATATCTCTGAACCCCTGGCTCAAGCCACTGTTGTACATACAGAGCAGTCCAACTTTGCCATCATTTAAATCATCAATCGTAGCTGTGCACTGAAATGCTTGATATAAAACACCCACGGGCAAACAGTAGACTGCCTTCTCTTTAATTACATCAATCCTCAATCACCCCAAAGCAATGCCATCCTTGGAAGTACTAACTCTGACAGGTAGTACTTCTGGGAATGCCATAAAAATGCCAACAAAGCAGCAATGGCAGAGAAAATAAGCTGCCTCATCTTTGGAGAATTATTGGACTGTACTAACATTCAAGGGTACAATGTCAGCACAATGCAGAAAGAGTTAGATGCATAGCCCCCATTATTATTGTTGATGGGAGTCAGGTGTCAAGTTTCCTTTGCATCACTCTGAAAACTTAGCTTCCTTTGTAAAGCTTTAGCCAACTTTTCCTTTGTCACAACTCTTAATTGAAGGACAAATTTGAAGTAACTTGTGTTCTGATTCAAGAAAGATTAAAATGGTAAGAAGAAAATACTAATCAAATAACGATGAACCTGAAACTTTCAGACTCTGCCAGTTGTGATGGAAAGCTCAATAAATATTTAAGCCTCATGCTTTAAAAGGTGAAAATGGAGCAGCTGTGTTGTAGTAAATGGCACTGTAATATCAGCAACACCTGGGACAGCCCTGGGGCAGCCCCCTACTCTTTCTATCTGTCTCAGCTCCCACAGGATCAAATGGGAATTTAAGTTTTTAAATGCTTAAATAACTGGCTCGATTAGCAGACATGACTTTTATCCGTAACATCTTGCCTGAGAAACCTCTGTAAAGTTCAGTCCTCTTATAGTACCTGGAAAGAATTGTTGGCTCTCAGTATGTGCACATTTCTCAGTAATAGTATCTCTAAATTCTAATAGCAGTACCGTTAATTTTCTGCCCGCTAACATATTGATTGACAGAAGACTACCTCATATTATAAAGGATAAATCAGAGCAGAATTCACATTAAACATGTGTTATTGCAGATGTAGAAGAGACAGAAGTATTTAAATTACTGATGAATAAACATCCCATAAGCCAAACTGCACTTCATATAGTTTTCTATCCAAGTTTAGCCACGAATCCTTAAGTAATGAACACTTGTATGTAGACATAAGAAATTAGAGAAATTATCCCACTTATTTTAATTCCAGCCAAATTAGTTTCCCACATGACTGAAAAAGTACTTTTGCTTTTTGTTAATACTATTTGATATGCAGCTGGCATACAATCACATAGTCATAGGTAATGTCAATTATGCAGTTTTATTATGTGTCTAATAAATCCAATGGGCATTTTTATGCTGTCCATTGCAGGACATCGGCACAGAGAGCTGAGCATTGGTGGCTTTATACAGTCATCCTCTCTTGTGCTTCTCCTGTTTTCTAAAGTGATGACATCCAAAAAAAAAATATGGGGAAAAAGCCTGTTGCAGCTTATGGAAGGCAAAATAAAAGTATTTCCAAAATGGATGTTCAGACGGCATAAGAAACTTGGGAAGATGTGATTTTAAACTGCCATCTTCAAGCCACAGTCAGATTGCTTAGAAAATACTTAATATAGCACGCTCCACACACAGACGAAGATTCACCTAAACTGATAATAACTCAAGAGTTTTTATCTCTGTGTATCCTCAAGCAAGGCATCAAGAGAGAAGAACACTCCTGAAACAAAATTAAACAATTTTAGATCTAACTTTACAAGGCTGAATGAGATTTCAGATTGTCTTTTGGGGAATCTAATAGAGAACAACACACGTACACGCTGCCTTTCTTATATAAAATCCATCAACCACCTCGTGTTTTTACTTACTGTGCTCTTTACAAGAAGTAATAAGAAACTAATATATCACCACACAGAGTGTTTCATTCTGTAAATGGTCTTCCATTGTAAAGGAATTGGGAGTAGGCTGTTAAGGAATGCTGAAGTACAGTCACTGAGATTTGTCTGCTCAAATGCTTATTTACATTTATGTGGTGAAACTGCACCTAAAGCCTATCATTTTCATCCTGAGAAAGCGGGACAGAGAGCTGCAAAACAAGCTACTGTGCAAAGAAATAATGCCTTAAATGCTGCAAATACTGGCTAAGGCCCATATTGTGATCAATTAAACACATGCCAGAGCACAGATCCTATATCACAAGCTGTATTCTATGGATCCATACAAATCACAGTTCCAGATTTGTTGATGACTCTTTCTGCTTCCAAAGTGATAGACAGAAATTATTTTGACCTCAGAATAAGTGAGAAAGGCCGTATGCAGAGGCACTGCTGGAATGTGTGGAACTGAGTGGCCAGAGCATGGGACATGAACTGTGTTAGGGGCTGAGTCATCACCAGCAAATAATCTCTCATAGCTTCCCCCAAAGCTTTTCAAGGATAGAAATGCTAGGTCAACAAGCAGTTAGAATAGGAAGCATGGAGATAGGAGGATTTGTTCTGTTACCAACACTCTGAGCCCAGATGCTTCACAATTGGTGTTCCGCGAAATATTGTAATGCCCTACATTGATATCATTTAACATACTGGTGTTTCAGAGCTCTTGTATTGAATGAGGACCCCATTTTGAATATTGATAGAGCAGAGATATATTTCCTGCTCCAAGAACTAGATAAATTAATAATGAAGGCAGGAAGTAAATCTATTTAGGGCAGATCCCTGCTCTTGGCAGGTCACGATTGGCTTCCAGGGGAAGCACAGGTGCAGGTGTTTTCTGTGTGTGAGTGTGTATCATACTAAGCAGCTTGTTGCTCCACTTCAGAGGAAGCCTCCATGGCTCTGGGTTCACACCTCTCTCTTTTAACTCAAAAAGCAACCAGCCTCCTGCAGCCACCAGCCTTACCCTGAAACACTGACTATCCCAATGTTCCCTGTTTTTTCCCTTCTCTTTGATTTTCAGGCAGGAAAAAAAAAAAAAAAGAAAAAGAAAAGAAAGGAAAGGAAAAAAAAAAAAAAAGTGTTCTGGTTTCTCACGTCTTCATTTCAGTTCTCTGATGAAAAGCAGAAAACTAAAGGCATAATGTTTAATACCTCTTTTTTCTTTTAAAAAGTTAGACTTAATTTGAATATTTCCTTGCCTTCCTGTTTTAAGAAAAATGTTCCAGACAAAAATCCCATTCAGCCAGAAGATTTTTCTCTCAGCACATTCCTCTGCTGCCTTGAAGAAAAGCTTTCCTTCCTGTTCCCATGTGGGCTACTATGGGATATCGCAGCAAATGCCTTGGATTGAAAACCAGTTATAAAAAGTAAATCGTTAGTAACTGTCCACCTCAGAGGCCACACTCTCAGGGACCCCAAGCAGCATAGCTTCAGATGGGAACAGTCCCACACTATTTAACTTATTTCTATCCTTCAGTACACAGGCTTTTCTTCTTTTTTTTTTTTTTTACCCTTGGGCTGCTCAGTTGGATGCAGTGCTCCAGCTGTTTTACCTGATGGCTCTCAAGAGCCCGTGATGCCAGCAAGACCTCACCTGCAATCCTCCTTCCGTAGGAATAAGAACAAAAAGAAAACCAAGGAGGCATTGGCACGTGCTACTAGCCTCTTGCAGATAAATGCAGGCTTGAATTCGTCTGGTGCAATGTAAGGCACAAAAATGAACTCCTGCACCCATAACAAACTCCTGGCACACAGTCATGCCAAAACTGACACAACCATGCCAAAGTTGACACTACCATGCCAAGTTTGCTGCCATGTCTGCTAAGAAACATGAACCACTTGAAAGTATGTAAAGCATCTACATTTAAAATTTCACCACAAATAGAGGAGATGGACTGAGATGGTCATCCCAGTCACTCTGGCACCATTGTGGTCATTTGCATCACAAAGAGCCTTCCCACTTGTCTGTTCAGCCAAAAGTACTTGGGCAATGATGTTACAGCTCTTCACACTCACTAATTCCTGTCTGGATGGCTGTTTCTCAAATTCATCTGTACAGGTTGGTTTTGACATCAAGAAAGTAAATCCCTATCTGGAAACTGGCTGCTTAAACTAAATGATGCAGCATGGTGGCTGTACAAGCCATAATTTAGGAGGCTGTGAGCCTCTCTCAGTAAGTGCTGTGGCTTAAAGATGTCGTTATTTTTCCCACAAAATTTATCACATTCTTCTTCTCTGTAAAGAAATCCCATTTGCTGTCAATCACCGTCAGCCCAACTGCCTAGGATATCAAGAAGGCAGAAAACCATCTCCTGATGTGCAGGCTCTCTTCCCTCCCTATTTCTCTCCTTTCAAAATAAAGCAAGGCTAACGTGCCTGTAAAAATGCAACTGTTTGAATAGCTGCAGATGCCACTTTAGAGAAATCAAATGAGCTTTTTCCAATAAGTTCTGCATTATTACATCAGAGTTGACCCTTGACCTGTCCTTGGTAATTTCATACTCCATAAAAACCAAGTGAATTATTTAGGACTGGTTTATAATATCCACATTGTGTTTTTAGAATAACACTATTAAAGAAACCTCTGACAAATAAAGAAGCTTATGGTAATCAATTAAAATATGAGAATTAAACTAATTCACAAAACATTGCTAACACTGATCTGGCAAACAACTGCTAGCCATCTGTCAAATCCTTCTCGTGTTCAGAAGTTGCATTTTAAAACACAATTATTAATAGTGCTCATTAGCTGCCAAGCAAAAGAGCATGCCACATACTTCTGCTCAGTGATTAGCTAATATTAACACATACCACGCACTTTTCCAAATTTGAACTAAAACTTGCTTTTTGAAAAAGCCAGGACAAGTCTTTCCACTGGGGACCAAAGGGATAGGAGAGGCTGTAAAGATGATATCAGCCCAATGACAACACCCAGCAGGTGCCAACCATCTTCCTTCAGCCCTTCTGCAATAACAGCTCCTCAACAGCCCCACTAGACTGCCTATTCCACTGCTGCACTGTCCTTGCTGTTACAAAGGTTTTTAATGTCTAAAGTGAATTCTCCTTGGTGCAATTTAAGTCCATTACTTCTAGTTGTGTTAATGCACATGGAATGCAGTCCATTCCATTCTTCTGTGAAGCAGCTTTTTATGACTTGGAAGACTGCTGTTATGACCCCAGTCGGTCTGCTCTTCTTAAAGCCAAACAATTTGTCCAACATGTATACGGACTGATTTTTAAAAGTGTTGAACTCCTGCCATTCCCATTGCTTTTATTCATGTGATTGAGAGTGAAAGAACCTCAGTATGTGTGATGATCAAGTTGTATTGTCTGATACACTGTAAACGCTGATAGGTACGAAGGGCACAAAAGCTGTTTATAGCTGTATTTGTGTATTCTTGTCTGTACAACAAATGTGTATTTAGAGAACCTATGACCAGCCTTCTAACTGCAACCACAGGGCAGGAGCTGCTTTACAGTAAGAGCAGATTTTAGTGGAAACTTGGCTGCTTTGTATGCCAAGCTTTGCTGAACCATTCAGATGAAATTGTTTTCTCTTGTCCAAAAAATATTGGCTGATGTTTTAATTTGTTTATATGATTACATGACATAGCTACTGTCAAAACTGTGTTTATTTTAATTTTTTAAGTAAGTATTTACCAGTGTTGGAAAATACATACTGAGGAAGCTTGAATTCAAATCCTTTTCTGTCCCAAAACAGTGGAGAGTGATGTTTCTTCCTATAATGGGCTTCTCATATGGAGTAATGGTGATTTTGATTTTGAGTTCCAGTTGGCATCACTTGCAAGGATGTTTTTATCAGGAATATGCTACAAAATATGGCATTACTGTCCTGTGTTAGCATTCCAGCATGGCTAGAAATAAATCCCAATACTACCTGCTTTTTTGTCTCTCAATTTCCATTGTAAATACAGAATTATTTGTGCCTTTGTAGGCCTTCAGGAAATAGCTCCTTCCTGCCATTTGAGGCTGTCGGTTCAATGATAATGCAATCAGTAATGTCTCCTTGTATTGCTTCTCATAAACGTAGAGTTATATATTCTGTTTTTCTGGAGAAAAGAGTGTTTGAAATGTCTTGTTTACCTCTCTCCTGACCTTTGAAAAACTTCCTTTGACAAATACAAAGAATGTTTACAGTTATAAGTAAAAATTACAGCTTGAAATTTGGGCCTTTACATTTTGTTTTGCTTCCTTTTGGGAAGAAAAAAAAAAAAATCATAGGAGGAGAATAAGTAAAAAAAAAAAAAAAGGAGTCTTAATTTAAAGGTATTTATCTGAGGAACTGTGTGACACTTTTGTGTCCAAAGAAAGATATCCTTTAATTTTATTCATAATATTTCATCCAATTGGCAAAGACTAATAGTGATGCACTTTAAAATATATACAAACTGTAAAGGGTGAATACACAATTCAGTTAATATTGTTCTAAAATGTTAAACAAAGATAACACCAAATTTCACCAATGACAATAAAGCTAAAGCAGTGTTCTGTAGTGCATATGTGGTAATAGGCAATAACATGCAAAAGATGGAAGTACACCATCATTGTGGTATATATCTAGCCAGATTGATTCCCTGTAAACACCTACTTCTAATTATCCTGTCATCTATCTTCCCCACCTCCACAGGCTCCATAATTCACCTTTGCTGTGTGCATACTGAGGTTTTTCTCCTCCTCCTCCTCCTCCTTCCAGACGCACACTAAATCTTCCATTGTTCAACCAATGGATTGAAATATTAATTTCTAATTTTTATTGTCTGTATTGATTGAAAGATATCTTGTTATTAGAGCCTGCCTGAGTTTGGTTGATGTGAACCCATCCATTGCTGCTCTAGGAGCGCAGTAAATTTTGCTATCTGAGATCTCTGCCACAGAAAGTGAAGGCACAAACAAAGTCTTTGGGGACAGGTGCTAAGCAGAAACAACAAAAGCTTAAGGTGGCTAAAAGGCCCCCCAAAACAAAAAGGAAAATAATTTGATAGGGTTTATAGTCATACTATAAAACTGGTCTACTTCATGGCTGGTGAAAGATATCCAATAATGGTATGGTACAAAACAGTTTTAAACTGAAAGAGGGGATATTTAGATTAGATGTTTTTGCTAGAGGGTGGTGATGCCCTGGAAGAGGCTGCCCAGTAGAGGTGCTGGAGGCCAGGTTGTGTGGAGCCTCGGGAAGCCTGATCTTGTGGATGGCAACCATGCACATGGCAGCTCCACAGTTGGAGGCAGATGATCATAAAGGCCTCTTCCAACACAAGCCATTCTATGATTCTATGATAAAATTTTACAGTTTTACTTTTTGATTGATTTTGGTAGATATTAGCAACCTCATTAAGAAACTCCTGTTCTCATTGCTTAATGGATCATCTCTCTATGAGAAATGAGAGTATTTTCTCAGTGGAGGACCTTTAAGTTTGTGTGTACCATCCAGTGTCTTGAGAGTCAATGTCTGACATCCACAAGCAGTCAGGCACAGGAGGAGTACACTTCAGTTCATTGCATTTTGATATCTAAGACAAACAGTCACTGCTGATGCTGAAGTTAGGGACTGCTCTGGTCCTAAGTTTATCTGAAGTGTTCTTCTTATCAAAGATTACATATTTCTTCTCATTTCAATGACAGAAACTGGTTAAGAAGTTATGGAGAGAATAACAGCCTTAATCCTGATCACAACTCAACAGTCTAACATGCACAGAGAC
Organism: Lagopus muta; assembly: GCF_023343835.1. Classification (NCBI taxonomy): domain Eukaryota; kingdom Metazoa; phylum Chordata; class Aves; order Galliformes; family Phasianidae; genus Lagopus; species Lagopus muta. Next base: position 10,719,817 of record NC_064439.1, on the reverse strand, counting down.
AGCATCTTACAGAGATACTGCATTTCTCAAGGAGCAAAGCCTTAGCAAAAAGTGTCAAAGTATTCACTTAGGAAAATCTTTTGGCTAAAGCATTCATAAATAGCTTCATTCTTTCGGTTCGTGACATCATTACAATCTCTTAATGAAATTGCAATTCAAGGAGGCTAATTTGTGCTCTAATTATATATTAGTCTGGGCTGAAAGGTTTCTGGACAGAAAAAGGTTTTCTTCAGGCAATCTTGTATTCTGCTTATTGTATTTACTTAACAAAGAACAGTCAGTTTTTTCTGTGCCTTCTCATAATAAAGTAGAGTTGTAATATTTCCTAGCTAAGGGCAAACTTCTGCAGTAATTTTTTGATGGATTCTGATAACAGTCTTTAACAAGAGCAAGGATTAATTGCAAATGTAGGAATAACCAAGCTGAAAAACTAACGGATGTATTGCTGAAATAGAAAATGTTTAAGAGCTCTTCAGCCAGAAAGCCTTCCAGATCAGTGGCTGCCTGAGAAAAGAACATATTAGACAAAACATAATTCAATGAAATTCAAAGAAATACTTTCTCAATGACAAAGAAAGTTTCCAATGCAAATAATTTGTCCCGCGTGACTTGACAGAAGACACTCTTAAATTAGAAAAAATTAAATCCTCTTCCCCTCACTAAGACTTTTTAAGCAGATAAATATTGTCCAAGACAGGGGAAATACACCTACTATCATCAGCATAAACAAAAAATGCAGATTAAAAAAAAAAATACGGTTAAATTGAACGTGAATAAGGATGTCAAACAAGATTCTTGTAGTTTGGACAATAGTTTCCTGTGTCACACCATAAAAAGTTTTTCAAATACAAAATCAACAAATTCTAGAAGAATTAGAATCCATTGTGGTCCCTTGTGCCATCTCTTGTGTCCATTCTCTCTGGTTCAAATTCAGTCAAGGGAAACAAGAGTGGGTGAGCTTATGGTCTCACTCAGCAGAGTTCCTGACTCTCAGAGCTGCCTACCTCCAGCTCCCACCTTCCTGCCCCTTTCCCAACCCTTATTCACACCTCCCACATCCCCAGCTCCTTCCTGGCCAGGGTCTGGTCTGCAGGAAGGCAGCACTTGAGATACATTGCTAGGAAGCACAACCAGAAGCACCACCTAAAAAGTTGAGATCGGCCTGTTTTCCCAGACAACCAGTGACTGGACAAGAGTTTATGGCTTTGTTGTACCGGGGAGATTCAAGTTGGATATTAGGAAAAAAAATTTCTCAGAAAGAGTGGTGAAGTATTGGAACAGGCTGCCCAGGAAGGTGGTGGAGTCACCATCCCTGGAGAGGTTTATGAGATGCATGATGAGAAGGGTAGATGTGGCAGGCAGGGACATGGTCTAGAGCAGTCAGGCATGGATTGATGGTCAGACTCTATGATCTTAATGGTCTTTCCAACTTAATGACTCTATGATGGTATACAAAAGTCAGTAGAGATCTGTATTTGGGATTTGCAGTGCCAACTGTAATGAATGTGTTACAATTCCATGGATTTTGGTGGAGTTGGGCAAAACAGAAAGGAAATGGACTTACCAAGATGTTTTCAACTGAATAAAAGTGTGGAGTAGATCAGGGTACATTGACGAAATGCTGAATTTATGTCTTTTATTTTGTTTTCTTCTAGAAAAAGTAAGCATACTGTCAACCTTTATAGCACCCTTCAAGTATCTGAGTCCTGGTTCAAGCACCATGGAGGATGAAGACAATTTAAGTAAGCAGCCTCTTTTTTTTATAGGCAAACAAAGTCCAGAAATAAAAGCTCTGTAGTGTTGGGGCAGTTGTGAAAAGAAAGATTTCCAAAGAGCCCTAAGTCCAGTCCTCATGTAAAATGCAAAGATCTCTGATGCTGAGTGCAGACATATTCTCTGGTCTCCAGTAAGGGAGACGTTAACCTCAGCCAACCTTCCCACTTTTCCCTTGGTAGGGATGGTGAAATGTAAGTGGTGTGTCACAGATACAAGGGAAAAGAGTTACAAAAAAGAGATGTTTATACTCAGGGTCACAGGACTGTGGAGCTACTGCCCTTCCCTCACCTCCTCTCTTCTTCCATTACCTTATTTTGTTTGCTTGCTTACCCAGTCTACAAAAGCCAAAACTATGCTTGTACTATGTCTTTCCCCCCAGTTTATTCTTCCACAATTACAAAGTACTTCTGCAAAAGTAAATGCTGCAGGTTTTGTAAGATTCTTTTCTCCATCCACCTGAAGAAAGAAAAAAAGAAAAAGAAAAAGAAAAGAAACCAAATTCATTTGAGAAAGGGATGACAGGATGATGGGGTTTGTTACATAGATGTAACCACAAAATTAGCCACAGGGCACTGTGGATACAAAATTAGCTCTGGGGCACTTACACCCAAAAAATAGCACTGACATTCCTCGCACCATGACTGTGGAGCTAGATGGAAGCACTGCTGAGCTGGGAGGAGATGAGAGGTCTTCAAAACACCTGCCAGCACAGGAATGTGCTGCTAGGGCTGGACAGCCCTCAGTGAGCCCTCCATTTATCATCCAGAAGCAATTATCATGTGTTATCCAGCCCTGCTTATTGAAACATAACTCGAATCATTCACAAATAAATAAATAAAGGGGTTGGAAGCTTTCTGAAACAAGTGAACAACTCCCTGAGCTTAGTATCACCTACCAGATGGATTCTTTTCCCAGCCAGACACACACTGATATGTTGCCCTATTAAAGGCAGTGGGTGGGAGGAATGTTGTTTTTTTTTTCCCTGCTGTTGCTAATCTGCCACAGTTTGGTCGTGATGCAGCACAAAGTGGAATAGCTTTTGAAGGAGCAAAGCCCTCAGATTTCTGCTGCTGAGGATCACTCTGTACTGCTGCTCAGGGAATGGCAGTTTTTTTGCATATCTTAGGAAAGGTGAAAAAATCTTGAAAATCCTTCAGAACTGGTCCCAGGGAGGCTACATTTTTAGGAAGAGATATGAGAAGTGCACGCTGGAAACATATTATGCACATGATGAGCTTCTGCAGGCACCTCCTGCGTAATGTTTCCCAAAAGTGCTGCTTAGTTATTTTTAGGTAATGTAGGAAGTTTGTGCAAGCCAAACACTGTAACACCATTTTCTTATTGCTGCTGTAATGCTAAGACTGTTTCGTGCCTGTGCTGGTTATAAAATAGCTCACATGGACGGGGTTTGATATTTTCTGAAAAAACAGTAAATTTCACTGTTTTCAAGAAAACTGTGCCTAGGCCTCTCTTGGATCAAACATTCACTTCTTGTATAATGGTATAGATCCCATTAATTTCTATAGCACGCAGCTACTCCTGTACTAATTAGACATTTCGGTGATTTGCTCTGAAGAAACAGAAACTTATTTTGTGTTAACAATTTAACAAAAGCGTAGGAGAATGCCAGCAAAGTAGAGCAGTGGTTGGGCTATCTTTGCTAACTGTGCATTTTCTGAGAGCATCCCTGCCCTTACTGTGCTGTATCAGTAATAAGTATGCAAAGTCCCACTAGCTGAAATGGATTCCAAGTTCTGTTTCACATTCCTTTAGACCTGCTTTAATAGGGGAGCCATACCAGGTTAACTGCAAGCGCATTTTCAACTGGTGTTTATTAGCATACAGACAGTACTAATGTGGTTTATGACCCATAAACTAATGCTGGAAAAATGTACTGAAGACTCTAGGCAATTTTGGAATGGCATTTTTGGGTAGGCTATCATCAGTCTCCAGTGCAGTCTTTACACTGACCATGAGAGAAAAGGAACACCCTATATATTCCTAGTGTTTGGCAGCTAAGGGTTTAAAAATTGTAACAGGGTTAGAAATAGGATATGTAGCTCTGCACTCTGTCTTCAACATTTGCTGTTAGTGATACACTGAGAAAAAGGATGCTTAAATGGTGATTGTCCCCTCAGTTTATCTTTTTAGTGCTCAACAAGGAATTTACTCAGCTAGACTTTGCACCTGAATCATCATATTTCTTGTTCGCCAACAGACCTGTCTAGTCCTCTCCAGAGCCTGCTGATACTTCTGGTCTCAACAACAGCAAAGAGCAGCAGTTCAGTGATTTTTTTGTGTTATAAAAAGTACACCCTTTTGTTGCTTCAAATCTCCTGTCTCCAGGGCTTGGACTGATTGAAACAGTAAATAATCATGCCCTGTTCACTGCTTGCTTTCCTTTCATGATGCTACAGACCTCTGCCTGCCCTGATCTTGAATTGTTCCATCCACACTATGCCACAGCAATGCAGACTACCACCTGACACAGACGCTCACAAATCTGGGCTCTGCCTCTGGCAGGAGTGTATGATTCCTGTGGATCTCATTGTGCTGCGGTGCCAAATGAATAGATGTGGTGCACATACCTCTTCTCAGGGCCTGCAGAGAGATGCTGCTGATGATGGTCCCCAGCATATGGATCTCAGAATCAGCAAAATTCATGTGCGGTGACTCCCAGCCTAAGATTCAGTGTTTTGAAGCTTGTTTAGTTTTGAGCCTGTTGGTCAAATCCCTCTTCAGGCAGCATAAGGCCCCAAAGCTTTTGATGGCACATTTGAGATACAGCAAGCTCCATGTCTCTAAAAATGCAGTGAGAAACTCTTCCAGCAACAAAAGCCCCAAGCTATCTCACACCAGCAGACAAAGGAGAATAAGACCCCCTGGTTTTATTTTGAAAACTGTATCTATTGCTTGCATCTGAATCTGAATCTCTCCCATGCTTAAAGCTAAACTAAACATTGGTCCTGATTTGGGCAAACAAGTACTTACATGTGTTCCTGCTCAGAGCTGCCCAAATTGTTGGCTGCACATACTCATTTGTTAACTTGGACAGAGTGCATGAGGGTATGAGCATAAGCTCAGTCAGGTCATGTGAGTAATTTCCCACATTGTTAAGAGCTGTGCTAGAGGTGTATGAATTTCAGTTACTTCGGTTAATACTTAGGGCAAAGTTCAGGGCAAACTTCATTCTGGAACAGCCAAAGGCAATAGCAAGCACTTCCAAAATTTTTCAGTCCCAAGTTTAACTAAACAAAATCCTGTACTTTTGTGCACTGGTAATGTTTCCCTTCACAGATTGCTGCTGCATGCCAGTAAATCCTGGCAATATTGTTTTAAGCAGCCTGAGCCTTATGGGCTGTTGGGGAGAGCTACAGCTGCAACAACGAGATCAGGGTTGGTTTCTCTTAAATAGGTTTACCATGCTGACTTCTTTCATGGGGATTTTATGGAATATGTGTGCTAGCATATTAGAGAGGAAGGAGTGAATCCTGCTGTTAGCTACAAGTCTACTACTCTAAAATCAAGAATACAGACCTAGAAATCCCCAGCCTAAAAGTCCCCAACCCTCTATTATGAATTCAGTAAGTGTATGAAAATGTCATGTGCTTGCATGAAGAAATAGCCCTACATTGCTTTTGACGTAGTAGCTGACCTTGTACAAAGGTATGAGGCTCTGGCTCACAGGTTCATACCTATTGCTTCTGATTTAAACATTTTTAATTTCAAGAATGTCAGGAATTATGGAGGTCAGTCTGTTTAACCTCCACAGTTAATGTAATGTAGATGAACAGCAAAAACATATTGTATGTAAGCAGGTCAAACAGGAGCTAGATATTAAAATGCAGAACATGGAAAATGAAAATTAAGTCCTACCTGTATTGTGGAAAATGCACTGGTAGCAACCTTGTGAATGCTAAACATTCATAACAGTAATAACTTCCTGCATCAGAGAAATCAGTGGAATCAAGAATTTCGCTACACTATAGAAACTGCAGTCTTTCTTTCAATATCACAGCTTCTCAATAATGTACTGCCCCTTGTGACTCAATCTGAAAGATGCCAGCCAGAGTGAAGATGTCATCTACCACCTCTCCTTCCCCATCCTCCCTAGAAGTTGGCTAGGCAGCAGAATAACCTTCAACAGGAACAATATTATCTCTTCAAATGTAGCGTGGAGTATCGGATGGGTGGTTCTGCAGAGCCCTTATGACCCAGAGACATAGGCAGTGTCATTATTAGTGATGCATTATAGTTCTGAAAAGCTCTTGATGATGCAGACTTTCTAGGTTAACTCTACTGTGCATAATGACCAAAAAGAAAAAAAGAAAACCATGAAAGAACAGTCAGTAGATTGAGGAACAGTGCATAAATAAATGTATTTCACTAACTGCTTTCTTCTTTCCCATTCAATTATTGAAGCCAGTACAAGTCTGCAGTGTCTCCCCTTGTTTGTGATACTGCAGAAATCAATGAATAAAGTTACTGAGCAGATATGACAGTTCATAATTTTTTTTAGAAATATTACACTATAGACTAGAAATTGTTGCAAAAAAAAAAAAAAGTAATATTTTTCTTTCTCCTTTTTCTTAACTCTGGCGCCTTACAATTTTATTATTCTCCTACCTTTCATCATAGGAGAGACATATTTGATTATCATTTCTTCCAAATGTAGAGAATGTGTTTGGGGAACCGAAGAGCAAAGATATTACAGGAGATAAGAGCTAACAGAGCTGAAAATGATCCACAGTTTTGCATCTTTGCTGTGTGCATCCTCTGACTTACCCCTTTCCTTTTAGTGCTCTTCATTTCTAAAATAGCTTGTGATTGTTCTATTACATCTGCTTACAGTATTTATCTTATGTAGTTTGGTGTCATTTGCCTGCTTTGTCTGATTTTCACAATAGAATGCCACCATTAGAGAAATAATCTCATGTCTACTACACAGAGGTCTCATAAAAGGCACATTTCAAAGACCTTCTATTTCAAAGATACCTGAAAGTATAAAGTAATTTCACATTGTCCGGCTGCTGTCAGATATCACGCAAGTCCATCAGGCTTACAAGCTTTTTGAAGCTGCCTCTGTTTTCCGTGACATGTTGACTTCTGGCCTGCTGCAGCTTGCACTGAAGTCTATGAAGAAGTCAGCTACATCCCAGTCATTCAGGGTAGGGTCTCTAGATATCCAAGTGGCTGTAAGGACACTTGCATGGATTTCTGCCACTGTGACTAGGCAAAAGCAGATCATAAATACAGACATTTCACTTTCACACACACCCACCTTTGTGTCCATCTATTTGCGTGCTTGATGTCTTCAAGTTTTAAACTTGAATCACTGCATTTTTTTTCACTACATCAGAGAGAACTGTGGTGGCTGAACACTGCGCTAGAGAATTTCATGGACCAAATTCAAGTAATGTTTATTTTATATCCCATATGTTTAGTTAATCAAGTGTTAGTGAGAGTGATTAAGGGACGATGCTTTATGGTACTCTGACTATGAAAGGAAAAAAAAATAGCTGCAAAAGATACTATACAAATTACTAATACAAATAACCCTTGAGCTTTCCTATTCTGTGGTGCATAATCAATACAAATTCTTTTCAACCATGAATACAGTGTGAAGCACGTACTATCTTTCTTTCCACACTTTCTGTCTATATCATAATGTGCCATTTCTGGGTCTGTAAAACCCTGTGGGTAAGAGGAGAGAGGATGTTTGAAATATAAAAGCAAATCTGTTTCCTTAAAACGAACAAAACAAAATAAAAGTGTGTCTGAGTCAAAATAAAAAATTTAAAAAAATAAAAAAGAAATTTAAAAAAAGTAAAAATCTATTTTGAATGGAATGAAAACGTGAGGAAGTCCCAGTGGAAAATGGCTGGCCAAAGTCACTGCCAAGACAAACAGAGCAAAGTTAAAGTTGGCCTCCTTCCCCTCAGATCACAGCTTCCATAAATAGAGTTGTGAACTCAACAAGAAAAGACCACGTTATCCTTGTGTCTTACTTAACCTGACCTTTTAAATGTCTTATTTCCAGTTAGGCTGGTTTAAAGATGTCAAATTTTATACAGGTGAATGCCAAGTGATGAAGCTTTCCTTTTTCTACTCTGTATTTCTTTTTCTTTCTTTCCTCACCTGTCTTCATTCTCTCCCATTAGCTTTACAAAGTAAAAATTAACTAGTCACTGTAGTCACTGAAGACCTTAATTTGTCAGTCCGTGTTCTGCCTCAGCAAAGCACCTCTCACACGTACAGAGCTCAGCAAATAACATCAGTGAAACATATGCAGGCTGGAAGATTGGCGTTCGCTGAAGGGTTTCCATGAGAGTGAACCAAAAGCCTTAGCCATACAGATGGGATGCCCCATGTGCAGTCTCATCAGAATTTTTACTCAGATGCAAGCGGCGAGATGCTCTTTTTGAAACAACTCACATGAGAGCAGCATTATCGTTCTGATGAGAAAAAGTATTCTGATGCAAGTGCAGCTCATCAGGATATTAAAGGAAGTTTTTAATTAGGATGCTTGGTTTCGTATAATTCCCTGCATGCTCTCATGATGTCAGCACAGGACTGGGCTGCAGCACACATACTGCTCCAGCAGAAGCTCCTGGAGGCACAGCCAACTGCTCACCAGTCAAATCCTTGCAGCCAGTTTGCAGAAAAGGGTAGAGGCTAACAAAGCTATGGCCCTGTAGCAGTTTGGAAGATGATTCTCTGCCCTCTCTGTAAGACCACATAGACCTTCCCTGTGCTTGGGACTAACGCAGCCTGCAAAGGTGGCAAGATCACGTCTGACAGTAACAAAACATGGATAGGGTTCCATAAGCACTGCTAGATGGAATGCAGCAGGCAGGCAGACAGTGCTTTGCTCTGAAAGGGATCAGGTGCATCGCTCCAGGGATGGGCTGCTTCAAGGGCTGATTAAGGTCTTGTTTACTTCCCCAATTTGGTATCTGCCACAAGCAAGTCACTGCAGGGCTGGGGGCTGCATCCAAGATGCAATACATTTAAACAAAATCATCAGAAACTACAGAAATGTTATAGGATAATTATTTAAGTATTAGCACATTTTTTGTGTCATTCGGGACATCAGTGAAATGAATCTCTGTTCTCAAGTCATACATCTGCTGTAGCAAAGAGCTCTGCCTTGCAGCACAGGCATTGAACAAGTGTAGTTGGGAGCAAAGTGTGATTCACTGGCTCAACAGCAGCAGAGTGCTCCCTCCACAGCTATCATGGTCGTTTCATTCCCTTCCCCCATCACAGTAGTGCTTCCTGGCAGTCTCCCTCTCCCATCACTTTCCTTGACATAGATCATCCTTTACATCAGTAATCATTCCTGTCATGATGCTCTGGCTTCTCATAGTCTGATTCAGATTTACCTACTTTTTTTTTTGCAAAATTGTTTGTTGCTGATGTGGGAGCTAAGAGTATCTGCAATTGAACTTGATGGAAAGACTTTCACTTCTTATTAAATCAAAATCTGAGCCCAGACTAAATTATGGTTTCAAATGCAAGAAAGGCTGGATTTGTGATGTTAGCAACAAAAGAGCCTATGGGTTGAGTACAACTGGTCAAAGTATTGATAGCAAATAAATTATTCAATGCATTTGCCCATTTTTCTATTTGCGAATCATTTGTGAATCATTTCTGATTTCTAATAATGTGTTCATAAGCATTCACCCACATGGATTATGGAAAACAATCTCAGCCTCAGGGAGCTTTGCAAACTATTCACTTTCTACTAGTAATTATCCAGTGTGAATACAGCTTTTTATTTAAGTCACAAGGCATCACTTATATTTCATCTTTGAATGACATAATCTTTTTAAAACAGGAGGCTATAGACTAATAGAAGTAGGATTTAGGGACAAGTAATCATTCAGAATATGCAGAAAATCTATGCTATAACAAGTAAAGCACTTTTTGAGGAGGAAAATGACAACAAAAACAAACAGGAAAAGCAAAGATATCTATCATTAACTTCTTTTTTCTTTTTTGGATATTTTGCCAGCCCCAAACCTGATGTCAACTGCTCTGATGACAACTGTAATGCAAGATTTGATCTTTCTTTACTGACAGGTACCAGCAGTGCGGAAGTGAAGGAAAATCGAAACATTGGCAACCTGGAGGATCATCCAATATCGTCCAATGAGAGGCCAAGAGGGGGAACACCTAGTAGTAAGAGAAAAAGGCCCTTAGAGGATGGAAATAATGGCCATTTCTGCAAACTCCAACTCATCTGGAAGAAAGTATCATGGTCAGTGACACCAAAGAATGCTCTGGTCCAGCTGCATGAACTTAAACCTGGTTTACAATACAAAATGGTTTCCCAGACAGGCCCAGTGCACGCTCCAGTCTTTGCTGTTGCAGTGGAAGTAAATGGACTTACGTTTGAAGGCACAGGACCCACAAAAAAGAAAGCCAAAATGCGCGCTGCAGAGCTAGCTCTGAAGTCATTTGTTCAGTTCCCCAATGCCTGCCAAGCTCACTTCGCCATGGGGAACTGCATTAACCCATCCACGGACTTCACTTCTGATCAGGCAGACTTCCCAGATACTCTGTTCAAGGAGTTCGAACCATCCACACACAGTGAGGACTTTTCGGTCTATAACCCAGTTAATAACGAGTTGCTTTCCACCGCTTATCGACATGGGCGCTTACTCTGCCACACGTTGGACTTAATGGGCCACGGTAAGCAGAACAGACACAAGATGGCATGCAAAGCAGAGAGTGAGAAGAACCCAGTGGTGCTGCTAAATGAGCTGCGCTCAGGCCTGCGGTACGTCTGCCTGTCGGAGACCGTGGAGAAGCAGCACATCAAGAGTTTTGTGATGGCAGTGCGAGTAGACGGGAGAACATTTGAAGGCTCAGGACGCAGCAAGAAGCTGGCTAAGGGCCAAGCAGCACAGGCCGCACTGCAGGCTCTCTTTAACATTCGGCTGCCCAGCCACATTCCCAGCAGGAGTAAATGTCACCATTTGCCACAGGTGAGAGCTCCTGTGTAGCCACCACCACGTTGGAAGAGCTCATTCAATTAGTGCGATCAGTATTGCTATAGCTGTTATTGTTCTATCAGATGGCTCCTCTGACATTATAGCAAAAGCTGTGCAATGAAATAGCTATTTTCTCATAGAAACAGCTATCTGACAAAAGCAAAAGCTTAAAAATCGTATCCCAAAATCATTGGGCAGAATTTGCCAGCCCTTTCCATGCGAGGCATACATGAGAGGGCAGAAAGCAGGGTGAAATGTCGATGTTCCCATTTGCTAGAGAATGATAACATTGATACACGCAGAAAAAGCAAGTCATTTTGCAATGCTGACTCTTTCTTGACAGATAGAAGTCCCTGTAAAAGGGATATCCCATGTCTTCCTTTTACAGTTAATTTTTGCTGAGGACAGCACCATCCAGAGGAAAGAGCAATGACAGGATACGTGTCTTTGTTAGAACAAATTTTGCAATTCTAGAATAGAATTTCTGCCTCTAGAAAAGTTAAGAATTTTTGTTTAGTATAGGCTTACTTTTTGTTTTGCATTCTTTTTTTTCTTTTTCTAAATAAGCCTCTAAAATATAGGGAATAGTGAAAGCTCGGAAGTTTTCCTGGGATAAATGTAGAGATTACAGTTATATTCATACAGAAAATACAGACCTGAGCTACATACTTTGCACATAAAAATTTCATAGTTGGTCCTATGCCAAAGGCTATCTTAGCATTACACAGACTTCTGACAATTTTCTAGGTTCAAAGGAAGCCAGGATTTACAGATACTGAGAAGCATTACATGGGCTCATGTAATTTCTTGGTTTGTTTCTACTCTCATAAAAGGTTTGATCCACCAGCACCAGTAGGTGATCTACCACCACAAAGCTCCCTTTCTGAAGGGAGTTGTTAATGTCCAGGATTTATTGCAAAGCACTAGGAGCTCTAAGAATTATTCTGCTGCTGGCTTGCTGTGAAACCCTAGGCAAGTCATTTAAATCCAATATTCCTGTAATAAAAAATGGGCATATTATATGAAAGAATACTTTAAGATCTTTAAGTAGTGTGTAAATGCAAATAGGTAGTAGCTATTCCCATTAACATTAGTAAAGATGTTCATTAACAAGACAGTGTTGTATAGGATCTGAATCCTTTCTGTGACATGATTGCCTGTGGGATCCAGGAATTTTATCTGGTAACCCAGAATTTTTTTCCTATGTTTCAAAAAATGAAATATGAGAAATGTGAGAAATTTTAAATACATCATGATCATTAACCTCTTTCCCTTTAATTCTGGTTTATAAACTCCATGTGCGAGTGGGATACTAACACAATTGAATAATAGCAGTCATCTTCACAGAGTGCTGTGGCCAACCTGTCAGTTCCATCCACACAGTGCTCCTCTGAAATATGGGTGAGATTTATGATAAATCCATGTTGTCTCCTGGCTTAATTAGTTCTGGTAAAAAAGCTGTTTGTCTTGACCAGTTTGCCTGTCCTTCCCCTTGCAAACCTAACAGTCGAATACATAGAGGAGTCTGTATTTGCATCCTATTGTCTGCTTTGCTGAACCCAGTGAACTTGGTTGGGTGGCTTAGCAGGCAGATACCATGCATTCATTAACAGATGCTTCACCATATTCTAAAACTACACTGCAAGTAACACAATCTCTCTATTTCCTGGTTCCCTGGCTTCAAAATCACGTTCCATGAAGATGGATTGTTCCATCCAACCATGTCCCAAATTGTTCATGACAGTACATGACAGATTCTTCAGTTATTCTTTTTATGGCTTTTTTTTCCTTTTTGTAGATTTCTGTTAGTGAAAAGGTGTAATTGAACTAACTTCATCATTATTTTTGAGTTTGTTATGTGCTATACAACTAAAAGATTAGTCAGACACCTTTAATGTCAGCATTCAGGATATTAATTGAGAGAGAAGCTTTAACACTGATTTTTGCTGACTTCTTTACTAATTGCTTTCACGAGTAGTCATAGAGGCCATGACACACAACCCGAGCTTGTGTTACTCACTTATGTCACAACCCAGCTTCCAGTGACACTGACAAATGTGTTTCCTATGACTTCAGCTGGGCTGAAGCTGGAGCATTAAATCCAGAAGCATGTTTTCTTGTTCTGGCTCTGTTATCTCATGTAGTGACTCTTTGGTCACTGCTTCAGTTGGCCCATCTAGCTGTTTTTGCCAGTCAAAGTGGTGGTTACCATATCAAAAAGAATGTTATTCTTGTTAAGCTGTGGTCAGAACCAGCTGCCTTGAAACTTGTTTCATATCCTTCCTCTCTCTCAGATCTTCCATGAGCCATATTTTCAAGGACACTTTTCAAGTCATGTTTTCAAAGCTCTACTTACTTTTCTTTTAGTAGGTTCAGCTTGGTTTGTGTCCAAATCTATTTAAAAGCAAGAGAGTAATATGAAACTCAAACAGCTTAGAGTTTTAAATATTAGAGGGGGTTAATTTCTTCACAGAATAAGGAGTAACTACTCAGACAACACTCTTTTTGCATGCTTCATTTTATTAGGATATCAAATAGCTAACTAATTAATAATAGGGAAAGGCAAATTTCACCCATATTTTTGAATACTGTGTAGAATACAGGACTGTGTTCAACTCTAAAGAATATTCCGCCCTTGCGTGTCTCCGTTCCTGTTCCCATTGCTGTCATCAGCGGCTTTTGGAGGCCAGAATATGCTCTTTCCTCACTTCTCCCTTACTGAAAACAGGAAAAGCCAGTGATCTCACAATACTGGTTGTCCACCAGTGCTCAATTTATAGATTTGACTTTGTCCAAGGAAGTGTCAAAAATTTTACATGTTCTTATCAGCTGGACTTGTGACCATTGACATTTGTGCCTGGCTCATCATGGCTGCTGGGAACGTGGTGTTCCTCAGCCTGGCCCTCAGGCATGCTTTCAGCCTGACAACCACTTTCCCTGCTGAGCAAGGGAGATTCAGTGCAAGATGTCAAAAAAGGCACCATATCCTCTACTCTGTCCTAATAGGCACTGGTTACACAAGAGGCTTCCTGAACTGCTGGGAAATGTAGAGCATAGACATAAATTCCTGCCATGCTGATCTCTTCTAATTCAGACAAAACAAAGAAATGCAAGCACAGCAAAGATAGAAATAGATTAATTCCCTTAGGCAGCTGCAGTCCAACTTGCTTGTTCAGCTGCCACTTCTGCCCCTCACCTGCCAATGCCGAAAATCCAAGTGAGATTTTGAAAATTTCACATGATTATTGTTGGGAGTAGATGATCTTATTGGTCCCTTCCAACCTAACTGATTCTATTATTCTGTGTTTTCTTAACAGAGCAACGCTGCACATCTGAGTTTCTTTCCTGTCATTGTTCCACTGTGTGTTTGAGCTGACTGCAAAATTATGCCCTCTTCCTTCCACCCCCAGAAAAATCATGCTTTAGACCAGGAAAAAAATATTATCTCAAAATTTAAATCCGAAATAATCTAGCTTGTGACTTGTCTGCAGCTCTCAATAGGGCTTTGATTCACTTCTGTGATTCTCATACACGTGCAATGACAGCTGAGGTTGCAAGCTCTTGAACATATATATGGTGAATAGGAGGTAGCTGAGATAAACCAGCTAAAGTGATGAGAAGATTTGCCCATCAATCTGCCAGCTAGTGTTCTTTCACAAACCAGATGTCTTATCTGTGCTATGCTGCTGAAGTGCAAGATAAATACTATTGATGGTGTGGGGCTGGGCATACCGCGTTGATCTGAGTAGCCAAGAAAGAAGCCTGGAGAGCTGCTAAACTAATGAATAATGGCAGAGATAAAGTGAATCAGGAGAATGGAAATTGCAGTGCATCACTGTGCGCCATTTCCAAGTCACTAAATAATTGCTCCTTGTTTCCTAGAATACTTGGTCTGAACTCATACTGTCCATCAAATAATGTGCAGTTTCTTCAATTATCAGCTTTTATGGAAGTCTGACAATTATTTCTCTCCACATTGGTAACTAATATTCTTGCAATCCAAAGTGGGAGATGACACCGAGGAGCGCTGACCCAGCCAGCCTTAATGAGGCTGCACTGGTATATGGCTGCTCACACACTCCTGGACTTTCTGAGTGCAATATGCTCGTTTTAGGAGATCAAGGTGACCCCCAACTGCATCTGACCAATTTACAGATTGTTTTTCTAATCTTGTAGTCCTTCCAATCTATCTCACTCAGTCTAAATAGCATTCTTACTGCTGTACAGCAGAACCCTTAATTAATATTGCCATTTAAAAAATGTGTAATAGAGGGGTGCTTGGATTTCAAATGGATCTAAATTAAAAGCAAATAAGTGTGAAAATCGCATTCACTCTGCTTTGAAATTGCTTAACGCTGCTGTCGCTGGTTCATATCCAGAGCCTCCAGAGCAGTAGCTGTCTGTTTATTTAAATGAAACCTCACTTTGTTTTCTGTGTATGTCACCAAAAAGAAGCAGGCTGGTTATTTTTTCTGCTGCAAATAAAGCTAACCATCCAATTCCAGTTAAATCCCCTATAATTCCAAAGTGTCATTTACAGACTACAACTACCTGAGTTATCCACACTGCACTGATTCCTTACCCTGCGCAGGTCAAGGATTCCTGCAAGCTGTCTTCAGCATCACCCTGAAGAACAATGGCATGGGAAGAACAAGTACCATGTCAGGGAAAGCCCTGTATGTCCTATGCCTCTCATCTACTTCCCTCCAAAAGCCTGTTTCTCTGGGTTGTAAAGCACTCCATTTCCATTCAGTATCAATTATTCCTGCCTCCTTCACTCTATTTCACTAACTATCCTCATTTGCCAACTTTCTTGCAAGCATGCCCTGTCATCTGTGTTGCAATTAAGCCAGGGCTGAGGCTGGCAGTGATAGATTTCACTCTGGTGCGAATACGGACAGCACAGAGCTGGCACTGAGTTTTGAGAAGCTGTTCTAGTGTGTTTATACAAAGAGCTTTGTCTCATCAAGTGACCAGGTACCTTTTTATAGCTGTCTGTCTTGCACACAAAGAGAAGCAGCTGATAGGTATGTGTGTAGCTCTTAGACACAAGAAAGGGAAATGCTTGGGACCAAATAAATGCCTCTGCAGTACAAACAGTGTTTGATTTTCAGCCATCTATTTCTGACTCTGTAGGTGAGGGAGAAAATGTGCAGAGCAATGGGCAGTCAAGACACTTACAGGATTACAGTTTCTTAAGGAAAAAAAATAGCAAAAGAATCACTTTAGAGGCAAAACATTAGTACACTGGACACTGCTGTAATTCTCCTGGCTGCTAATAAGATTGCAATCACTTCCAGGCTCACAGCTGACCACTTCCTACCCCTCAAAGAAGTCCAACATAAAAGGTGATTATTGCCCCAGAGACATTACAACTGGAGTCTTACATGAAGAAATTACCATGTTTTAATGTATATAATCCTTGTAAGATCAAAAAGAGAATGCAGAAGGGCTACCTACATGGAATCAGAAGAAACAAGTTAATAAGGCAGAAAGGTCTCTGATCTCTTGCTCTTACAGTATCATCACATAAGCATAGCCACATTAAGGAGTTGCAGATGAAGTACTGTCATCACTGCAAAGTAACACATCATTTTGCATCAGCTACACTCTGGCTAGCTGTTGCAGGAGTAAGTGTCTGGCAGTGTATGCATCTCTACTCATACACCACCAAAGGCATCAGGGCCTGTCTTTGGGCACATCTGGGAGGCTGTTTGACAGCATGTGAGTGTGAGAACACCTCGCTCCATAAGGACATCCATGTCCCACCCCACATTCCCCGCTCCAGCCTTCCACCATCCTGATGGAGAGCAGCATCCGCCGTGCCAGGGCTGTTCAGGACAGGCTCAGTTGTGACAACATGTATATTTCCCACCTCATCTCACTCATCTGCTCCTCAGTTCCCTGCAAACCCGTTCCCCCCTGCCCATAAATAACTGCAGCAGGACCCCAAAAGGACTCCTCTATACTTGTCTTTAAGTAAAAGTGTAGTGCTTGCCTAACTACAAATAGATAGAGCTGTAATAATGGTGATAATTGGTGAATGAATGGCTGGTTCCATTTATAGAAGTGAAAAAAAATAATTTTAATATCTTCAAGGAAAAAATCTTTGAAGCGTAAAGGCATTTTTCTCAGGTGTATGAACTCTGCTGGCTGCCACTGTTTGCCACACTGACCCAGCCTTGTCTTGTGGTGACTGGTGGCACGGATCTGATTTGTGAAGAATTATTGTGACATGTTATGGAGTGAGAGTTTGTGCGCAGCTCTGGCGTCGTGCAGAGCTGGTTTTACATGAAAGCTGAATCCCAGCCTGGTGTCATCCACACATAAAACTTCCCTCTCAAGCAGGCACTCTCACAGCTGGCAGAGCCGCCTTTGTTGCTTTCTGGCTTTGTCAGGGAGCTAGGGACACTTCAAAAGGCTCCCGGCAAGCTGGACCTCGTTAAAGCTCCTGCTTCGTCCTGCGTCCTGACATTGTTTACGGTGCTTCATTATTATCTACTTAATACAAGCCATGATCGTTCTGCTCCACTAAATGGAGCTGTAATACAAGAGCCCGGAGTGGATTTTTCTTTGGTCAACTTCCATGCAAAGCCCTCTCAGTCTGAGCTGGAGTGTTACATTCACGCCAAAACCCCGTTCTTTCTCTATTTTTATCTGTAGTCACATCTAGGAAGCCTTAATTATTCACGCAGCTCTCTCCTTCCATGAGCAGAGGATGAGGAGCGAGCTGCTCCCACCCATTTGACGATGCCTACCTCCCTCTTGTGGTGCCTGGGCCAGCTGCGTTAGGCTTAATTTTAGCATTGGTGAGAAATAGTGGAATGCAACAGACGTTGAGCTTGATATAATAGATACAAAATATTCTTTATATGTTCAGACATTCATAAAACCAAAAAAAAGCTAGAGAACTTGCTGAATATCCTTTGTTGTTCCTTTAGTACTGTATGTAAACAAAAATGATTTTAAGTCTCTGATGGGAGTAAAATTTATCCAAGAAAATTTTAGGTTTTTTCACATGCAGCATATGTAATGTGAACTTCTGTTAATATACAACATTTTTTATGAACTCCTGAGAAACATAAATGAGAGGAGTAGGTAAATTAACTGTCTGCTTTCACCACAAAGTTGTATTCAATGAAAACAATCAATATGCTCTATGTATTGTGATACCCACTAGCTTCTTAGGCTGAATTCTAAGAAACATAAAATAGGAATGTAGCTATAAACCTTTCCTCCTTCACTTCAAATACTTCAATATTGCCTTCAGACAAATCATGTTACTTTTTCATTCTTCCCAGTTTTCCAATCAGTAACTCAGAGTTTATTTTCCAGTTTTCCTTTTTGTCTTCTACACTCAAGAAGACATTTGATATGAAAGAATCTAGCTATGATTGTTCTTAACCTACATGTCATCATATCTACTGCAGGCATGAGTCATGTAATCAGGCAATGGTACCTTAAAATCAGGGCCACACAGAGATGTCACTCACGTGAACCCATGCTACCCAAGCCACACTGATTTGCTTTATGAATGCCTTGGTTGAGGATTTTATTCTTTACCTAGTTCACCTCTAAAACTAAAGGTCAAAAGAGAACATTCCCAAACAAACAAACTGAAATGAGCAAAATGAACGTGTTTTTCAGTTTGTTCAGAGAAGTAGCCTTAAAATCCCATGATTTCTAGGTTCTTGTGCTATTTCATTGCAGAGCTCCTGGTTTTCACAGATAATTTTCTGTGAACTGGACACTATTTCTTACAGAAATAATTACAACTCCTTTCCCTCCTAGGTGGGTCATTGCTTTATTAGGTTAAACACAATGAGTAATGCGAGTCTCCAGGGTCCAGCAGGGAGAGTGAAGTCAGCAACACCAGTTTCATTTCTTGTTTGATAATTAGTTTTTATCCAAACCAACTCTACCCCATACTTTTACGGAAAAATCCTCTCAGGGATATTAGAGAATAAACTCATTACTCCTGGATCAGCCCCCTCTTTTTCTTTCACTGTCTGTGATGCACGCAGAAAAGTCAGTCTAACCCTCTGTGCCTAATGACCCATGTACACTCATAATATGGAACAATAGTTCATAATAGCACAATTAAACTTTTAGGGTTGGCTGTCCTGGTTATTGCAGAGAAGTGCAGAAATAGAACATTCCTGTTTAAAGCTGATTGGGCTACACATAAACCCTCTGCAAACTGAGTCAGTGGCCATCAACACATAACAGCAAAAAAAAAAAAAAAAAGCAAGATACAAAATAAAAGGAAGCAATGGTTGACAACACAGCAGTCAAAAAGTCAATTTCCTTGAAGACTTGTACACATGGCAGCAATGAAGGGGCAGATAGTTGACTGACATGCACCAGAAGACAGAAATCAGAGCCTCACTGGAGTTTGTGTTCTTGTGTATCAGTAATCCAAATGAAAATGGGAAATGATCACATAGCTGTTAGAACTGTCCCCCGAGCCAGAAGTTGGCCGTTGTACCACTTGGAACAGCAGCATGATTCACCCTAGACATTTTCTCATAATAATGCTAATAGAGGCTCATAATATGATAAGATGGAGAGAAGAGGAATGGTTCATGAGTGTCACCATTCTGGAGAACACCCTCACAGCTGCTAAGGGCAGTTATCAGCTAACACGTCAAAAAAAAAAAAAAAAAAAAAAAAAAAAAAAAGAAGGAAAAAGGGAAAGGGGAAAAAAGGATAAGGGAAAAAGAAAAAAAAAGTCCCTGGCATGCACATAATTATGGATCATATGGCTCACTGAGCCAGAAGCTCAACCCAAGAGTTCTGCTTTTCCCAGACAGGACTGGCAACGCATTAGAAGACTGTCATATTTTGCTGCCTTTTGAATGGATGTTCTCCCTCAGCTTAAAGCCACTCAGCATCTTTTTTTTTCAGTGCACAGGGGGAGTGAACATTGTATTATTAGTGTAGGCTGATGGCTATGACTTTCTGATATTGGCTTTTGGTAATAGCTCTGCTCTCCTGGAGCGTGTCTTTGGTGCTGGATGACTTGGGGAAATCACTGTAAGTGTTCATCATAGCACAGCAATCATAATATAGAGTTACATGGACATTAGCAGAACAGAAGATGTGAGTTCTTAACACAGAGACATCTCTGCCCATTTTGTGTTTGTTTTCCTCAAAACTATGCCTTCTTCAATGCCCCAATACATTATTCCTGACCATAACTCATGCACTTTTTCTAAGTTTCCACATGATTTAACCCAGCAATATTTACTATTTACTCTAGCAAACAGTCTCAGCATGACTGGAGGAAACTCTGCATAGTATTTGCCTTTCCTGTAGAGTCTGCCTACTAAACAGACAGTGAGACCTCTTAAAAATTCTTTCTATATAAAATAAATGTAATATTTTTCTCAAAAATCCACTGGGGGGAGAAAAAGTTTTGAAAGACAAAAAACAAAATATTGTCATGCAAACTTTCAACTAGAAAATTTGTGGATATTTTTGGTTGCAATCATAACAGTCATTGTAACAGCAATGCCCTTTCCTTTTCCAGGGCAAGCTATGTGTTTTACATTTTGACTTTGAAGGAAATTAAAGCACAAGAGGGATGAGACTGCTGCTGCCACCACATTCTGGAAAACACTGACAGGAGTAAATGAACAACATTCCCCAAAACACTGACAAGTTACAGTGCATAAATTTTCCTTTTAAATCTTGTATTCATCAAAAAGAAAAAATGTGACTTATATATCAAAATTTAAGCCAGCAGTCCTAACTAGAAAGTGAGAATCCTGCATGCAAAGTCGCTGCCTTGTCATGTGAACAAGTTGAAATCAGGCAGATATCTGAGCAAAGTTTCAGTGTGGCAGAACAAGAGATATTGTGCAAATCAGAGAGATCTGATGGGGAGACCTTGATACCCTGAATGCCAGTGAGGCTGAACTGAGCAGCAGCAGAGAAAGAAATGTTGCCAAGATACAGTGGAATGGAGAGGAAGCTTCCAAAATGCCTTTGATAGAATATGATCTAAGCAAATTAAACACTCATATTGGTGCAGTTTGCAAACTAATATTTCTGCCTTTTGAAATGTGAGGTGTTGGCAGCTAGGTGAGAGCAGTGGTTTGCTTGTTCCCAGCTGCAGATGTTGAGAGTTTAGTGGCATCTGGAATTAATATCCAAAATATGAGAAACTGGGAGTTGGATTTGATGGGCAGAACTCACACCTGTGGTGAAAATCAGGCAAAAACTTCAAGTCTGGGAGGGAAACTTTCTGCTATTGCACAGATAGAAGTGAAATCCCAGGGAAGGGCTCTGTGGCACACACAGGGACATGCTTTTCTGGGAGTGGGAGCTGTGTTTTGCTGCCCACACCGCGGATTGCATTCTGGGGGCTTATTTCTTTCCATCTCTACTTGCTAGCATTAGAAATATTAAAAATTCTTTACGTGGTTGTGAAATTAAGGTGATTAACTGAGGCAACATAAACTAAATTTACTCTAATATACATGGGCTCTAATATACATTTACTCTAATATACATTCCCACAAAGTGATGTGGGAAGCTAATGCCTTTATTCCATATTCCCACAGGCATAAACCAGAGCAGAATTTGAGTCTGTGGATTTGTAGTGAATAAAATATCAAACTTACTCAGAAATATGTTGCAGCTGTTTCTCATTCCATCATGCAGCTGATAAATAGCTAATCTCCAGTTCGGGCCTCTCTGTTTAAATAGGCACAGTAAAAAGTTCAGCTATCTCTGCCTGAACTACTTCAGCTGGATATCCATAGTTCAGCGCTTCTGGCCCCTATTAAATGCAATACAGATTAAGTCTGTTTTCTACTACTATTTGTTTTTCTCTTGACACTGTTGTTATCTGCTCCCACTAAAGGCCTTCAGACGGGAAGAATAATCTACCGAAAAATATATTATTTAGCAAACACAAGTAAACATCACTAATGTTAGGAAGACAGAGAACTTCCTGTTTGTTAGCCTTTAGTACATTGCTCTCTGCAGGCAGCTTCACCCCCACCAGAACTGATCACTTTGCAGATCCGGAACAGCCCCCAAAAATGAGGTAACTACATCTTACCCCATGTTATAGCAAAGAAGCAGTGAGACAGCCTCTTTCCTCTTCTTGCTGCTCACCTCACTCACCTGCTTCACCAGTGTCATGCACAGCTTCCTGAAATCTTCTGCCTTCATTCCCTTTCCTAGCTCCAGTTTGCCCGCTGCTAATTTTCAGTCTCCTTTGTTACGCTCCCATTGTTGGGAATGGTCTGCTCACCCATCTGGGAGCAGAATGGAACTGGGAGTAAGGAAGCAGCTGTGAGAACAATTCAGTACAATCTGGGTCAGATATTAGGTGCCCCGTCCTTGTGATAATCGCCTGCATTAGAGCACATTAACACGATTGCACGTGCAGTAAATTAGCAATGCTGTGTGCTGAGGCACAAAATCAAGCCCAATAATACTAGAAGTGTGTATGAGAAACAACCGTGATCACTATCTAATTAATTAATAACTAGTTACTGATGAAGAGGGGAACATTTGAAGCTAAATACATCCTTGATAAGGCCAACAGGGTTGTTTTAACACGTCGTATTTTACCGTAAGATATATAAGTACAAATAATTGCTTCCACTATATCATGGCATTAGTTCCACGACAGTTCAGCTGATTACTTCAAGGTTTTATCTGCGTTTTGTAGCTGCTAGATCTGTTACCATTTTGCACCTTGTTAGCCGGGAGTGAAACACTGGCATCTGTTTACATGTATTGCATGTAATGTAGCAGAAGAAGCAGAATCAATACGATAGATATATACAGTACCTGCATCACAAAGGTTACCGCGCTCAGAAAATAGCTGATGAAGACCTGAGGTAATGAGCTGAAACATCCTGAAAGTAATTCCTAGCAGCACTAAAGACAATAATATAACTTCCCTTGACATGGGTAATCCTCCGCAGACTGAGGGAAGAGTAATTTTTTCTGGAAGAGAGTTTTGTGGTCGGCTGAGAGTTTGAGTGAGATATGGGCTATACCTTAGGAGTGAGGAGCAGCTCATAACTCAGGAGAGGTGGAACCTGAATGAAGTCACAGAGGTCATTCTCATTTTATCATGGGAGAAAGGACACCCTGGACATCACTCAGCATTTTCATACATTTAAGTAGAGAGATAGTGTTTTTTTCACTCTAGATTTCATGAACAAAAAGCCTTTAAAACAATTAAAAATGGCTGTAGAGTGACCATTTGCTCTGTGAGTCCAAAGCTAGACACATCTAATGAAACACACAGGGATTCCCTGGTCCATGTAGAGAATGGAACTACCAGCTAAACATTTTTGTTTTCTTTCAGTACATTTTTTGATGCTGCAGTGTACTGTCTGGAAGGGTGAGTGAAGTCATCAGAGATGTTTGCCCATCCTTTTATCTCCCTTCTTGATATCAACCATTCGTGTGATGTGAATATTTCTGCAGAAGAAGTATCTGTGCATGTTTTCAGATTGGTTTCCTAGCAAAATTATCAGTCTGTGATCACGCTTTCTGCTGTGCCTCATAACATTTGAGACTGTTCAGCTGTGTTTGATAGCAGCAAGTATCTCAAGACACTCAGTCTCTATCTGTACAACGTGAAAGCAGGGGCTTTGTAGAATTGAGAGAATCCCAAGCTTGTGCAGGACAGAGGACAAGGAGATTCTCCCCTGTGGGCCAGACAGCATGATGGCAAAGCACGTGGAGGCATACTGGTGTCTCCATTTGGTGGTTTCTTTTCTCCATACAGGTGACTGTACTCCCTCTTTTGCAGAAGTATGACACTGCTTAAGCTTGCAGAGTCACAGAGGCCTAGGTTTAGGAAATGCTTCCCTATGGCTGCATTATGGGATTCCTTAGGAGCAGGGAGGGAATTGTGCAGTTGCTGACAGCAGTTCAGACCTGGCTCCAGCCTGGTAAGTAGAGCTTGTGCAAAAATCTGCTATGTCAAGGCAGCTTCCTCCTCTTACTCCCACTCAGAAAGGCTGGGAGATGTGGATTTGTGTTTACTGCAAACATGGCATCAGTGGGATCCTCAAGAAATACCTCAGAGGCATGCCTACATGCGTATGCCTACGAGGCACGAAGTCTCTGCATTTTGTGTTGAGGTATCTGGCTGTCCTCAGCCTCTCATCCTTTTTATGGAGTACCACACTGCACCCAGAAATCTTGTTTCTATATCATGAATGGGCACTGTAACATCAATCACCTGTCAGTGCAGGAGCACAGAATACAAGAAGGGAGTAGATTTCTGTCATGTGTGTTTGGAATTCACAGCACTAATTTATTTTTTTAATATAGAAACATTTTTGCTTCTATGAGACCTGTGAACCTATTCTTGCTTTATACAACACAGAGCAAAGTAATGGGTGAGATTATTGCTAAGCATTGGAGAATGGCCTTGATGAAACAGGGAAACTGAACTCTAATATGTTCCCTATGTCTGAACCCATGTCTCAGGATGGGACAAGACGGCAAAGGACCAAAAACAAAACCAGAAATATCAGTGCATTATTGGTGGGGCCAAAGGAGCAGAAATGAACAAGACATCATTTACTTTACTTGCACCTGTGGTAGTAACTGCAAAATTGATCATCTAAATTTAAGTGAATTCCAGTAACATCTGTGAACAATTTCCTTGTTTTTCAATGTAGTATGTTGCTAAGTCAAGGGACTGTTAATAATTCCATTAAAACTATTTATCCTTCTCTCAAACAGCAGAATAAATTCAGGCATGGAATTGTTACTCTTTTTTTCCCCTTTTTTTTTTTTTTCCTAACATATCTGATCCTGATTTCTGTGGGATTTAATTGGCAAAAAACAAAAGACTGAAAAATGATTGATTAGAGATTCAACTGGAAATGTAGTCAGGTGTCTATTCATTATTCTACTATGTTACACTTGTTATAAAATAGGTGGAGCAGGTGCTAAAATCCTTACTTTAGCAAAACTGAAGACAACTGTGTTGACACTGGATTACACAGGGACCTTTGTTGTCCTAGGCAGCTGTGAAGGGGGTTGCTGTGTGTTAGGGAAAGAGGATGGTCTGTATTACATCTGAGAGCCTTGTGGGCAATATTCCAAGAGCATGAGGTGGAAATTAAGTGGGTAGCATGAGGACAAGCCTGTGGGAAACATAAAATCACCGTTTGTGAATCTGCATTGACATACTGGTTTCCACTGAATGCCAGTGGCAAAATTATGTTGACTCCAGCTTTCTAATTTAGAGAACTACATTTGGGGAATATTTGGAAAGAACAAAACTCGGATACTACAATTTAAAAACCACATCAATGCCTGTTCTCAAATAGCTGCCTTGTTCCCATTCATACCGTGAGGGTCTAATCAATAAAGTATAATTATCTCCTGTGTTTATAGGGTGATGCTTGTTCTCAGTTTGAATCAAGAACTATTGAAAGGCCATACAAAGAGGACCTGAGCATATTCATGTATCAGGATCAATTTCGAGTTTAAATTGCTTATAATGGTTTTTTAATGCCAATGCAAATATCTCAGCATGGCCTAAAGAGAGAGTTATAAAAAAAGGAACTGGCTGCATCACCAGCTAGTTTTGCTTTTGTAGTTAAACTTGAAACTTAGGCAAGAAATTAAAAATAGTATTAAATACAGCATTTTGCACCTTGATGCCATAGCTTTTGGTTGTTTCATTTCTTTTAGTTTTCTTTCCTCTCTGATTGCTGTTGAAAGATCCAAATCTCCCTCTTGTACGGGGAGAACAGCACTGGACCCAGTTCTCCAAATGTTGCCTCATCATTGCTGAGTAGAGGTGAAGGATCACCTCCTTCAAACTGCTGGCAAATCCAAGGAAGCTGTTGGCCATGAGGTCATATTGCTGGTTTACAGTCAGCTTGTTATCCTCAAGGTCCCTCTCAGCAAACCTGTTTTCCACCTGTCAGCCCCTAGCATGTACAGGGATGCATGGGGTTATTCCTCCCCAGATGAGAACTTTGCATTTCCCCTTGCTGAACTTCTGCCAACTTGCCCATAGTGCCCAGGTTCTTCTGAATGGCAGCATGGCTCTCTGGTCTATCAGCCACTCCTCCCACTTTTCTGTCATCTGCAGACTTGCTAAGAGCACTCTCTGCTTCATCATCCAGATCATTAATTAAGCTGTTATACAGGACTGGACCCAGTAT
This sequence comes from Lagopus muta, assembly GCF_023343835.1. NCBI lineage: Eukaryota > Metazoa > Chordata > Aves > Galliformes > Phasianidae > Lagopus > Lagopus muta. The sequence continues at coordinate 10,693,872 of NC_064439.1, read as the reverse complement.
TAACCCCTGGAATACACCACTGCTGACTGGTCTCCTGCTACACTTTGTGTCGCTGATCACCATGGGCTTGGGTCATTCAGTTTTTGACCCAATGTCCATTTATCTAATCTATACATTGACAGCTTGTCTATGATGATATTATTAGACATCACGTCAAAGAGTTTATTAAAGTTGAGGTAAATAACATCCACCAATTCTGTCACCTCATTACAGAGGGCTATTATATTGGTCAATAACTATTTCATAAATCAATGTGTACTGCTGCCAATCACCTTCTTGTCCCTCCTGTATTTGGAAATGTTTTCCAGGTTAGTTTAGTCCATCATCTTCCAAGGACAGAGGTGAGGCTGACAGCCCTATAGTTCCCGAGATCTTTCTTCTTCCCTTTCTTGGAGAAAAAAGTGATATTTGCTTTATTCCAGTAACCTTTGCCAGTAGTGGGAAACAGCAGAATGTTTACAGTTTGTTTTCAGTAATGAGATGCAAGTTACTTGGCTGATTTTAGGAAAATCTGCTGTAATACTTCCATGGCCCGTACTGTGCTGTTAGCTGGACAAGAACAACGAAATGGCCCCTTCTGGCTTCAGTCTTTGGCTTTAAAATTGTTTATAATTCTGTCAGATCAAATACAACCGATACAAATACATCACCTTTTTAAAGTCGATAATGTCCCTTTAGCAGGATTATTTAATAGTCCCAAATACTCTTGTTAATAATGTGTGACAGGCAAGTGTGATAGGAAAGCTTCCTGATTGCTCCTTGTGCAATATCACGCTGGGATTTCAGACCTATGCTCTGCTGTTTACGTTATCTGTACTTCACTTCAGACATATTTTATTAAGGTACTTTAAAAAGGAGAATGGAACATTTTATCATATTTTCCTGCCAACCCCCTTGTGTCTATTTTTTTCCTTAAAGAATTGTTTTTATCATCTGTCTTTTACTGTGTATCACAGCATTATCTTCACCTGTTAAGGGAAAAAAATGAATGTTGTACAGTCAGTGCACAACAGACTGACAGCAAATCATGGCATGGATGTTCCCTTCAGAATGACAGTTATACCCTAGACAGCATAGTGACTAAATAACTCATTGTGAGAAACTCCTTTTCAAAGACAGTTGTTAAATTGAAGGTATTACCAAAAGAGAACATAAGAATTATTGCTTGCTCCATGGTCATTTTTCTTGAGGTAAGGATATCTGCCTCGTTTTTTGCCTTCTGTAAGAAACAAACTGAAAGAAGCAGTCCAGTCCTCAGCACCACTACAGGACCATTATAGCTTATGCTGACTTCGTATTTTCACTATAAACCCTGTTTTCCACATGAGTCTTGAGATCAGGGTTCATTTGCAGTTCAGGCTTGTTTGAGGAAAAGTATTTTTTAATGTACCTTGAGGACTGAACCAAGCCCTTTTAAAATTTGCAGTAGAGGGAGAAAAAAAATAAAAATGAATGATTTCATATGTTTTCTAATTTTGGTCTTTCATTCCTGTATCAAGGATCTCAGTTTGAAGTTGAGGTTTTGCTGACTTGTAATGGGAAATTACTACTATGATGTTTAAATTAGAAACAACACATTCAGGTGAATGGCTTTATTTTCTTAGAAAATGTCTACATTTTCCTAGTGAAAAAATATTCAAAAAACTTTGCAGTACAGAAACTCATGTGTCTCTTATAATCTAAAGGATGGGGGGATTTTGTCTTATTAGAAGATCATCAGTAGATCAGTAATCCTAAGAAAGAGAGGAGGGAGGGAGGGAGGAGAGAAGAAGGGAGGATGGAAGGAGAGAAGAAGGGAGGGAGGGAGGAGAGAAGAAGGGAGGATGGAAGGAGAGAAGAAGGGAGGATGGAAGGAGAGAAGAAGGGAGGGAGGGAGGGAGGGAGGGAGGGAGGGAGGGAGGGAGGGAGGAAGGAAGGAAGGAAGGAAGGAAGGAAGGAAGGAAGGAAGGAAGGAAGGAAGGAAGGAAGGAAGGAAGGAAGGAAGGAAGGAAGGAAGGAAGGAAGGAAGGAAGGAAGGAAGGAAGGAAGGAAGGAAGGAAGGAAGGAAGGAAGGAAAAGAAATCACTGTCACTGAGGAATTACTTACAAAATCTTCCTATGTAATCAACATTTTGTGATGCCTTTTGATATTGTTTTGTATCAGTTTCTAAGACTGTGTTTATTCAGTGCATCCATGGCACGTATGTGTATTGCCAATATTTTTGTCATGAATTTTTCCCCTTCCAAGCAACACTGTCCTCCTGTAGCCTTTCCTTACAGAGGATTTTTGGTGCTCCCAAAATGTTCCAACGCAATTAACTGTCCCAGTGATCTCAGCTGTCAGCCCCAGTGAATACCTCAGTGACTTCCAGAAGCAACCTCAGCAGCTTTCTTTGCTCTTGCAGGCAAAGAAGGAGGCAGCAAGTATTCAAGGGGCTTGAGAACAGCATTTCTGCCTGGTGAAGGCATCCAAGCCCTACCAGATGTTTGCAGTGGCTCTTCCACCAATGCTGCGCGTTCCATGGCCTGGATGCTGGAACACACAACACAGAAATGCTGTAATCCACTGGAGGTGAAGGAAGTTGGGTTAATTCAACATCTACAGCAAATATTGTTTGAAGCCTTTGCTTTGGAGCAGGAGAGTGGATCTCTTCCGCAACAGAGCTGGACCAATCTGAGGTGCCTCAGGGGATGGCAGTGTCTCCAGCCAGCATCAGTGGGTCTGGCAAAGGAGGCCTGACGACAGCTCTAGTTCCTGTTAGGGTCCATGTGGTGTGACTTAAGGGAGGAGAAATGCTCTTCCAAGCTAATTCCCAACACAGAGTCTGTCATATGCTCAGGCAGTTCTTGGCATTGTGCACAGCTGACTGGGGACTCTCAATTCTCTCTGTTTCCCCATGTCCAGGAGGTAGTCTTGGTGAGCCACAACAGTGGGCCACATGTGGAAGACCTCACTGCATCTTTTTCCCTGGGCTCAGGCACAACAGTTGTCAGTTATTCAGCAGAAAACTGCTTCCACTCACAGCATCCAAAAACAACAGATAATTCAGACTCCAGATCAGTCCTGTACCTGTCAGGACAGCACTGCATATTGAATAGTCTTCCAAATCCCTCATTAATGTCTATCTCAGTTTTTTACCAAATAGATGGAATATTCTAGGTAAGGCCTTTGTACATGGCATAAATGACCCAGATTTAGTCTGAATCCATTCCTATCCCCCATAATGTGTTGGTTTAGCAAGGGTCAGCTCTTCACTGTCCAAACTCCTGTGCTTGGAGAGCATCCACTTCCTGAGCTAGGACAGCTCACACTGAGCACATGACTTTGCTTCAGCCATCAATTTAGTGCTCAACACACAAAAATCTGCCCAGCAGGACTACTGAGATAATCAAGATTTGTTATCCCAATTCTATTCCAGAGCCTGAAGGAGAAATTAAAATTGACTCTTGGTTAAAAATATGATGGAGAGGGGATCCGTCTCTCCCTGCCATCTTCTAAGTACATGCAGATAACATGACCACATGTGGGTTCATAATGTTTTAGCTTTACCCAGGGTTTAAAAGATTATTTAAATTCACCAAGTATAATTTTTCTCTTTAGAGAAAATTCAGTTCTACTGGAAATCAATATGCTTAGCCATTTCCGAAATTTTGTCCTGTGCAAGGCAGTATGAAATCCTGTAACACTTGGGTAAGTGACTTCATGAGATGCAGGTCAATGCCGAGTCAGGCCAGCAGGCAGGTTTCGATAAAATCTATTTTCTGCCTCCCATTTAACACCCCCCTTCATTTATTTTTTCCAATACCAGTGTTAAAATGACATCAGGATCCTAGTTTCATCTGCTAAAGATTAGGGACAGCAAGAGATTGAGAGGGCTGTTTGCAGAACTGTCAAGAACATGGAGCAGCCCAAGTGTAAAATCTATTCACCTTTACTTTTTGCTACTGATGGGTATAATAAGAAAATATTTTTCATTCATCCATCAGAAAAGTTAGAGCTATTTACACACATATATATGCAGAATGCACGATGTGATTTGGCATAAATACTTTAATCCCATGCATTTCAAATGTAACCTACTTGTAGCTCCACGACTGGGAATCTGAAGCACAGGCTGATAATAAGCATCATGCATCTTCCCTTTCCATCCCGCAACACTTCAAGTCAAAGGGCTTACTTTTGCCTAGGCATTCATGCAAGGGTTTCACTGAAGACAAAAACAATTCCTACTGCAAAACAGCCAGTGCACTACAAAAGACAGACACTTCTTGGGATGAAGCACCGTAACTGCAGCCGCAGCATCGTCACTGGGATAATTTTATCTTTCCCTAACAAATACTTGATCCAGGAAAGGAAAAATGCATACAGAAAATGTCATGATATCATTACCACCTAAACAATGAGAGGGGACATACTCTGTGAGACACCTTGTAAAACTGATGTGCCTTTACAATGCTTTTACAGGGGAAAAATAAAGCATGTACTGCTCCAGCACATCGCAAAACACTGCACATGGAGAGCAATAGAAATGCATAGAGTAGTCTTTTTTGATGTGGGGAAAAGGCAAAAAGTCAATAAAATAAGAAACAGCACCCAACTGTAAAAGGAGGATCATTTTATTTCCTTGAAGGTATACTTATAAGACATTTTCTTTCCTGTCTCAGCACTGATGGCATGAGGAGAAATAACTTAAATCATATATTGTGGTGCCAGCTAGATGAAAAACAGCTTTGCTGTAATGAATTTTGCTCAGTTCCTAATGTACACACACATACTCATAATTGCAGAGAGAAATAATGGGCAAATCTGCAAAGTGATTTGGGCTAACTCATTTGCTAAAACAAATCGTTTATCATAAGATCTCAAACAGGCAAAATAAATCGTGAAAGTGCTTATGAATAAACCTTTAAATCTTACATACATTCCAGAAATGTTTGCAAAATTATCAGAAATGCTCCATCATCCTGGTCAGAAGTGGTTGAGTGAGAATTTTTTTCATTGTCAACACTGGAATTTATTCAGCACGTTTACACAGATGAATCCCATCTGAAGAAGAAAAATATATTATTTTTCTCAGGATTTTCAAGTTTTTTTGTCTTAGCTTTGCAGACATTTACAGAGTAGGATTTTTGCTCGAAAATTGCATCTATGAAATTTAGTATATTTATACCTTTAGAAAGAAGTCTGCTTGAATTAAGTGTAAAGTTCATATACAGTGAAAACCTTTAGCATTAATTACTCCTGAATGTTTGTGAGTATCCGAAATCCTGACATAAAAGCTGTAATTTCTATGCAAAGTAGATAGGATGATTGAGTTATAATTAAAATGGTAATTATACCCTTAATGCTCTGTATTTGACTTTTAAAAAAATGTTATGCTCCAAGAAAAGCTATTTAAAGATCAGAGAAAAATGTTTGAAAAATGAATGTATTCAAGACATTCTAGATCTTTTAAAATCCCGTTATTGATTTTTACATGCTTTCATGTGTAGTCTGAAACATTTTCTTCATTTATTTTGGTCGATGGAAATAATAAAAAATCATTGGAACGTGAAAAGCTTAAACGAATGCAATATTCTCCCAGTTGATATTTAACATGATAAATATTTGAGATGTTGGGGGAGAGGCGGCAGCATCGCTCGCTGGCTGCAAGCCTGGGCTTCATCCTCTCAAGCAGGTGCCGCCAGCGGAGCCAAGCAGCCGCTGGTCGCTCCGTCTCCACTTTGGATGTGTCACACTGCACCCTGCACAGCTCCAACGTGGCATTTCCTCTGATCCTTCATTGACTCTTCTGAATTAAACAGAGAGCACCTAGAGCTATACATCAAATGTCAGGAGTGGCAGCCTGCTGGAACCGTATCAATGTTTGATGATGAATGGCTCGCTCCGAGGCTCACGAGGCGCTGGCCGTGGCAGTGCTGACACCCGGTGTGCTTTGCACTCACTCAGCTGTGGTGCATGGCTGCAGCTGCAGGGCACGGATTGAGGAAGTGAGATGTGCGTGCACGAGCAGTTCACACATCTTTCCAAGCTGATGCCAAGCTTGTTTTATTCAGTGCTTGTGTACCCCCTCGCCTGTGCAACTAATAAATCTAAAATGGGATTAGGAGACTTTATTCACCCTGCTACATGAATCCCTTCTGCTGCTCCAGTGATCACCAATCTCAGCAAGGCAAAAATAGGACTGTAGTTTGCTAAAAGTAAAATCAGTGAAATCCTGTAGTCTTAGGTGCTCAATTTTTTGTAGCATTTCTTACCACAGCCTCCATCCACCTATTTACCTTGTGGATATCACTTACCTTGGACTTCATGACTTTACATTCTTACTAATCTTTAGCTAAAACGAGAAGTTTTTCCTTATGTTGCATGGCATGGAATGTTTATATCTGAGTGCTAAAATTTTATGATTCCTGTAAAATGAACTGCATTTATTTCCTCATTTGTAGCTAGCTTTCTCTTTGTGAAAAGGAAAAAGAGCCAGGGACTTCACTGCTTCTGGTCTATTTTCTGCTCTTATTCCACCCATGGGTGGTGGCAAGAAGCTCTTGACAGTTTATGAAAACAAGGTAAAGTTAAACCATCACTGGAAGAAATGAGTCACAGTTTTGTTACGTGCAGTCCTTCCTCCTCAGGTACTGGATATCCAAAAGCAGGATGTGCATTCATCTCACTAGCAGATAGTTCTCCTGGTGTATGGGAACTGCTGAGTCATGGCCTGAACCTCTGATTGATCACCTGAGGTGAGCCATGAGTCAGCCAGAGGAGCACAGGTGAAGGCAATTCACCTGTGCTGCCGGAAGGGGTGGAGCCAAGCTCCACCCCTCCTGGACCTATTTAAGAGCTGGCTACCAGAGGGGAAGGATCTCTTCTGGAGATCACCTCTTTTGGTGTCTTCTGGTGAGCTCAACCCAAGGGTAAGCTCTTCCACTTATTCTCTTTTTGTGATCGTTGTCTGCTTTGCCTTACTCTCTTGATTATATTGCGATTATAACATCTTGATATCTATTGATTATACACAATTATATTGTGATTATAACATCTTGGTTATACAACTGGCAACTCCTGCTATTCATCCATTTTCATAAAGTGTCCTGATTAATGGCAGGGGTGGCCACGTTTTCCATTGCAGGCACTCAGTGGCATCCTTAATTTGCTGTGTTGTAGATTGTCTCTCTGCCCACTGCTGTGTTGTACCACCCAAGCCCAGCATCATATTTCTTCCCTTCTCATGCCCTTATGCCTTCTATTCAGGTTTGCCTTTTTTCTCCAAGTGAACTAGAAGTGGTAACATAAGGAAAAATAGCATCTAAAGAGTACACAGGAAAGGAGTTAGCATGTGATAACAAGATAAACCTCAGGAAAGACCACCTGGCAGTGGAGAAGACACAGTGAAAAAGCCAAAGGGTAAAAAAGTGCAATACAAGCCAATAGTGTATGAGAAAGAGTGGAGAAATCTGGAACTAAGAGAAGGGGACAAGGACTACTGCCTGCAATCTTCTCTCTCTTCTTTTCAAGAAACATTTGTAAATTTTTTCCCATTTGGAGCTGAGCCTACTTCATCCCTTCTTTCACATACTGGTTTGTTTCACGTAGTGGTTTGTAGTCTGTCTGCCTTCAATAATTGAGAGCTGCTATTTCTAAACCCCTGCGGTAAGTTCTGAATGTTTGCTTTTTAGTCATTGAGATCTTTCAAAACAGTACTAGTTAGCTAAAGATGTGTAAATTAATGCCAATTGACCCAACAAAATGTGTTGTTAAACATCAACGATAGCCATTAGCTATTCCAGATTTCTACAGATAGAGACTGAAATGAAATGCATAGGCAAATTTTTAAACAGCTTTGCATACAAAGTTCAACTTACAAAACAGCAGATATCTTCCAAACTGAAGTCTACTTCAGTAACAGTAAATGTTTCTATGCATTTCTCCAAGGTTTGGCTCAGGTTCTAAATCCTTTCCATATGTCAGATAACTATAGTCTGTCAAGGAGGCTTTGTGAAGAAAAAAAAAAAAAGCAACAGTAAAACCTTTTCTAAAATTATTAGTGACAGTGGATTTGGAAATTGTTTTTTGGAAAATTTTTAACACTAAGAAGAAAGCATAGAACGTCCACATCCAATTGGTCTCACCATATTGCAATTAATGTGGCTCACCCTCTTCTTACTAATGGAGGATCTCAGCACTTGTGGTTCCTTTACCAAAACTGGCATGGAAATGTTCCTGTCATTCATACTAATTATTTCTTTCTTCTTTGTTTTGTGCTCATCCATGCCTTTTGGATGGATGATTATATTTGACATTTTCTTAACTAAAATTCGCAGAGTAGATTGCTTTGTTTTCCCTTTATGGTACTTTGCTAAACTCTTAAGAGACTTTTAGATGTGTTTGTGGTATGAATGCTTCACGGTCCTCAACCTTCCTGGGAAAGAATAGCTGTACTGATGAGGAAGACCTCTTTCTCTTGAGGAAGACTTTCTCTCTTATTCTGAATTTTATAGAACAGTTATACCTGCAAAGCTGGAGCAAGCTGCAAAAGCATTTCATTGCTGTTGGGTACCAAACTAGAAACCGAACCAGCCCTTGGTCTCCCATAGCCTGTATAAGACATTTTCTCCTTTAAACGAGTAGTCCCTAATGGCTGTGATGTGACTGACTGTGACAGAGGCTAGTGCCTGAGTATCACTTCTACCTCCTTTTGTGATGTCCTATTTAATGAATGCCATATCCTTCTGAGGGGACAGCTCTGTTCCTACTTGGAGGCCTTGTGGCTGTTTTGTTCTCAGCCCACACGCAACACAAACAGCTGCTAATAGAGCACCATAGGATAAGGTGACCCTTCAAACTCTTCCACTGTGCAACTGTCTACACACTGCATCATCATGAACACCAGGCTGTTGAGAAGGCAAAATCAGCACACCAAGCCATCTGTGTTAAACATGGGAACACACAGATGGAAAGACGGTTTGCAATGTCATTTCCCATGACATTTGAATGGCAGGTTACAAATGCAGCCATTACAAAAAGCTGCATTTCACCCATGAGGTAAACAATTGTTCATTTTGTCTTTTTGTTGCAGACTGGGATGAGTTGTCTCATGCTGCTGATGTGATGAGCCAAAGAGATTTATGTAATGAGGCCATTTGCAAACAAGGACAGATATTGTTGACATCATATAATGGAAAGAGACAAATATATATCTATCTAGTTTGGGCCTACAGAGAGACTGAGCTTTTCCAAACACCACCAACCATCCAGCTATGCAAGTTTGGAACTTAGATACTCTGGGGAAGCTCAGTGTTTGTCTTTTTCAGAGGTACATCAATGTATTTTGCAATGACAGCAACTTCCCTGAATTGACTCCCACTTTATACTCTGAGAGTTTTCACACCATCTTTGCCTTGAAAGACACCTTCATATCTTTTTGGAGAAGTTTGATCTGTGTTTTGTGTAGGTTTTTTTAGTTTATTTGCACAAAAAGTATTAAAAACAAAACACTAATAAAGCCAGTTGTAAACACTTAGGTAAACAAAAAAGGGGTGACAGTACTGCATCCCTGCTAGAAGCAGATGAGTTTTCATCTTTCAATATGGAAAATCTCTACATGCTGAAGAAGCCATCAAAAACATTACATAATTTCTAGCAAAACTGTTGTTGAGATGTGTTGTAAATGTCAGCTAAAGAAAGTCTGCTTAACCACCTAAATATATATAAAATGGCAATCTACAACTTGGCATGACATATGCATATATATATAATGTACATGAAAAAATACAGCTGAACCACATCATTTTAGCCTACAATGGTAAGACTTATTCTGTTTGTTTGCCATATCTCAGTGTCCATCATAATTTCATTAGTCACTGAAACATATTTTTACTGCTTTCCAAGGGCAATATTAAGTGCACAGGACTCCTGTTATTGGCAGCAAAAATTAATATATAGGACATTTCAATAGGATCTTAGCATTTCACTACAATGATTTAAGAGAGGGGCCTTTTTTTCCCATGTTCTGGTGTAAGGAAATCACTTTATTTCACTTATTACTGTACAACCTATTCATTACCACAGCACTGAAACTTGAGAGAGAAGTAATTTTAATCTGCTATTGCAAGCCAGTAGATCTTGGCTCTGTTCCTGGTCTGGAGTGAGAAACTGACCCCGCTGAGAAGAGGTGGCCAGAAAATGGCCATTGCTTTGGTATTGGTTGACTCAGGTGCTCAGTAGTGAAAGGAGGGTAATTACTGAAATATTCACCTACAAATAACAAGCCAAGGGATAACTCAAGGAAAGCCGGAGGGTGCTCAGTTTCCTAAATCCACCTCCCCTAACACAGCCCCTCCCAGCATAGTTGACTGTCTAGGGACCACAGACCTGCTTTCCATCAAGGCACCTTGCCTTAGGATCCAAAGCTTGTTTTCCTCCACAGAGGCAGGCTACATCTCAAGGCATCTTTTATTATTATTATTAAAGGAGACAAAAATGTGTCATAACGTTGCATCCTTTCACAGCACAATCTGAATTGAGCCATCTCTTGATTTCTGATGGAAAAAGAGTGGTGGGGTAACCTGGGATGCATCATATAGACTAATATGCAGATTATGTTCTAAGAACACACTGGGTTGTAAGAAGAATGGAAGAAGAAATATAAGAAGCAATTTAAAAAAAAACTTCAATAGTAGTGTTGGCTGTCGAGAGCAAAGACCCTGAAGGAGAACTGTATTGTCCAGCTATGTATTACCCTGCGATTTGTTGAGGTAGACATCCTTGGGCACCAGAGAGAAGTGGCAAGGAGCCATCAGTCAGAGGAAAGTGACTCCATGGAGCTCAGGGACAGCTAGAGGCATACAGCTTCTGTGAAAGGGTGTTTTGACATGAGAACCATAGAGTCGCGTTTCCTAGCTCAGTGACCTCGCAGAGTGCTGTCTGTGCTGTGAAAAAGAAAATGTGCTCATTTCAGCTGTCACTGCTGTGTGGGCAAAATATTATTATTATTATTACTGCATTATTTCATGACTAACCAAATGTTAAAATGCAGTACATCACCCACCACTTCTCCACTAAGGGATATGATGGCTTTTCTTTCTTAATCTCTCTCCTTTTTTCTTTTTTTCTCTTTTTAATCAGTTTCATTTCTTAATGGATGCCGAAGTTGTTCAGGGAGTCAAACGAGTGGTGCTCAACCTTGGCAAGAGAGTACGGTGTTTTTAATATTTTGTCAGTTGCAATCAATGAGAGCAAGTCTGATGTTTTTCTGTTCCTAACTGAGGTTTCTTTCCATTCACCCTCCAAAGATCAGCATCTATTTGCAAGGTGCAATGACTGCTGCATGTCTCCTGTGATGAGGAAAAAGTGAATGTCTGACCAGGTTGGAAAGCATATTATGCACACACATTCGTACACACAAATGCTTTCATGCACCCTTTACCCATGTAACTCTGAAAAGAGAAAGAAAAATGCACAAACACTGCTAGAGGGTCTTTGCCAACCTGCTACTCACCTGTGAAAATGAACTACCTAGATTAATTACCTGACAAAGTCTGGACCACAGCTGCAAGCTCAAAACAAAAGAGTAGCTTGTCAACAGGAGCCAAACCAGGGCCTTGAGTGTATTGGATTTTTCCTTTCTTTTCCTCTTCTTTCATCTTCTTTCATCTTCTTTCCTCTCCTCTCCTTTCATTTTTTCTTTTGCTTTTTTTCTTTTCTTTTTCTGCTTACACTCAAGCAGCAGGGCTGTCAGCCGTGAGGTTGCACAGCTGTAATGGAATGGGGAACATTAAGGAGGTGGCTGCTGCCTCAGCCACAGCCACCAGTATCACATGGGTAATGGTTAGAATGGTGACAGTTGTATCACCCTTGTATTGATTAGAGCTTTTATTTTCCCTGAAAGGACTCAAATGTTGTGCCAAAGAGGCAGCTACTTCTCCTGGTGTGGAGCAGCCACAGTGCTCGTGCTGCTGAGTGCAGGACCCAGCCTCTCACAGGGCTGCTCACCTGACCATAGGTTCTGCGCAGAGAAGAGTGGTGGGAAAGATAGCACCCATCCCAGTAAAACCTTGGCCATAACATTAGGTGACAGAGCACCTTGACCTCCACCTATATTAAGAAAACCAGACATTCCCATTTTTACTGGAAATTGAGGTGCAAGGGTGAAAGCGTGTTTAGCATCAATATGCAGAAACTCATCTCAAATCCCCAATTGAATCCACCTGCCCAGATTGGCAGGACGAGTGAGTTTTTTTCATGCTGATTTTATCAAACTGAAAACAATACTGGAAGTTGCTGCAGCTTGAAGCTTATACACAGACACGGGAGCAGCCCTGATCTTGCAGATGAAATATTTGCAATGCAGGCAAGGGTGACCTGGAGTCAGCAGCAACTGTGTAAATCACTGCTCTCCCTGCAGCTGCCTGAACTTCCACCCTAGCTGCTACACCTCCAGTTGTTTGCAAAGCCTTTCTTCACCCAGGGGGAATTTTCAGTCAGACGCGTGTAGAAATACTCAGATTAATTTGATTTTTGAGGGTATACAGGGCAATTTAAGTGAGGTTTTGGGTATTTTTTTATTTGTGTTTATTTCTCCCCTCCAAGCTGCCTTTCACTGCACATTTACTAGTTCTGGAAGACAACACCCTGCTGACACTTAGAGAAGCATCAGTGAATAAAGTCTGTTGTACAGGCTGCAAAGCCATCTGGACTTTCTACTGAAAAGGTTGGACATGGTTTTAGGCAAGATTTTATCACGTCTGAAAAAAAAAGACTTCTGCACACAGTACCTCTTCCAAGGTTGATGTCAGGCTTTTTTTTTTTCTTTTGTAGGTTGCAAAACAAAAAAATTGACAAACAGTTGAAAGGCAGTAAGGATGGAGATATAAATCTCTAGAGGAAGCTTTGTCAAAGGTAGCAGAGTATAAACAAAAAATAAATTAGTTTTGGTGTTATCAGAAACCGGACAGACTTCGATTTGTATAATAGTTTGTCTGGGTTTCCAGACCACCTAGACAATACTGCTGTGAGGCTGAGCGTGGATTCATTCAACAAAAATGTTTTTTTTCTTCTCGGAAAGGAAGAAATGGTTAAATATAAAATCACAGGAGTAGACAGGATGGAGAAAGACAAGAAGGAAAATGTGCAATGGCAGGCAGCCTTAAATCCTCTCTCTTTGCCTTTGTTATTTTCAGGGGCTCTGAGCATGTGTTACCTTGCCTTCAATATTAGCCCAAGCCCAAGAATTTGCTGTAGCCCTTTTGTGCTCTTGCACATCCAGGTTTTTGCAGGGTAGTTTTGTGGACCAGAAAGTGCAGAACGAGGCTATGTGTCAGCTCCTCTTGGCAAAGGAGCCCTGAGAGCAGCGCAGGCGAGCAGCTTGCTGGGCAGAATTGATTGGGGTATCCTTCAGGTTATGTGCTTCTTAGCAAGTCAGCTAACATCCAATGATTACCTCAGAAGTGCACACTCTGGTAACATGGTTTTAGAGATTATAGGAGCTGAGTGTAGGACTGGAAAGCTGCAAGTTATTCTGCTATTCTCCCTGGAATTATTGTTCAAATCTTGGGACATAAGTATGTTATCCTGTGGCTGTACATGGGATGTATATATCCCCAGCCCACCAAAAGACCTGTAGGGGTGTCCTTCCAGAGGTATGATGTGACAATGAAACAAATCTATTCATATTTGTATGGTCTCTTCTGCAAGGTAAGAATTGCACTTTTTATTTATTGTCTTTGATGCTGACTTCCCTGTGCAAAATATTAAAGCTGGTTGTCTCTTAATCATCAACTTTGTAGGAGTAAATATGCCACTCTGAGATTTCTTCTCAGTAGTTAAGTAAATAAAAATATTTTATTTTGAATTTAATTACTGAGTTTATCTGCACTGTCGTCTTCTTCTCAAGAAGCTCTTCTTCCGTTGGCCAATTTGAATAATTCACTCTCTTAGAATGAGACATTTTCCTCATAGATGGTATTTGCAAAAGAAATCTGACCTGCAGTTGGCACCACACAGTGCCCCTCCACAGCCTCCTGACCTCCTGCTTGGTCCTTCCCTTGGGCTCTTACTTAAAGACAGGTCTGCTGAGACAACAGGTTTTGCCCAAAGGTGTTATCAGAGGGTTTCAGAAGGCCATTTCCAGCTTGCAGGTGTGGACACTTGTCTGGCAGATGGAAGGCAAGGTGATGATGAAGTGATACTTATTATTAAATAGAGATCATGGGCTAAATGCTGAATTTTTGGCTTCACGTGCGGGTTCTTAGCAGATATATGACAGTAAAACTCTTCATTAATATCAGCAATGTTATATTAATGACTCGTGTTTGTCCAGTAAAGAACAGTAAGTGAGAAAGGGACTGATTTAAGCCCTGGTGCCACACACACCACTCCAAATGGCTCTGTTGGTTCATGGGTGGCAACAAGGAGCCAGCAGAAAGTATGATTATGCCTTTGCTGGAACAAAGTTACCATAGATGGCAACCATCCCTGTTATTTACGCATTTGAAGAGAAGCCCAGAGAAGGGTGAAGCAGTGTGAAATGTCGTTTGCCTTAATACCTGTCCCAGCCAAGGAAAAAGCTGTTAGCAAGGTTACAGCTGGATTTTGAGAATCATTACAGCAGATGACAGCAAGATCTTTAGCAACAAGAAAGGAAAAATTCCAATATCTGTATAGTAATTGTCATGTAGTGTATTATACAATTTGCTCTGCAGTGATTCAGAAAGTTGAATTGTGCAGTGCCTTGCTGGGATCAGCAGTTCAGAATAGATTAAATTTGTTTTGGACGCTGCCTGCACCCCGCTTTATCTAACAAAGCATATGTGTGATGGAGAAGGCTCTTAATGGTGCAGCTCCTTAATGAGTACCATAAACACACAGACATAGATTTTCAAAGTGGTGCTCAAGGGATTTGAGCAAGTATAGCTCTCTCACCGCTTTCAGCATGTACCCAAGAGCTGTTTACTGGGTACATTTGGGAGGAGAGTGGACCTTAAACAGCCAAGAGTATTGTATATGACAAGGCTTTTCTCCTGCTAGTTTCCAAAGGATATTTGTTTTAATGAATCTAAGATGAATAAAACAAGAAAATAGAAAACTAAAAGGACATTTCTCAGGTAAAACTTCAATTTTATTAAAGAGATATGCCTCATAATATGAATCTAAAATCCAGATTGTATAGAGAGTGTAAAAGCCTCTATACAGAGTTAGCCATTCCCCGGTGCTGGTGGCTTTATAGAGCTTTCATCTAGTTAAAGAAAACCCATTCGTGCTAATTTAATATCTGTAGTGTACAACAGCTTGACACCTGAGGCTTGTCCTAAAGCAAGCACGAGGCTGCAAAGTGAATGCTACTTCATTGTTGTGAATTATTCAGCACTCATAGCCAGCCTTATGTGTGTCTCGGTAGGAAGCTGGCTGTTGGGTTAAGGATCAGTAAAAGAAAAAAAGCAAACAAACAACCCCTCCTTCCCGGCGTTTGTTAGCAGGTGCAGTATTGACTTCAAGAATGATTTTACAAAATTGGTATGGACATCCTTCATTACCAGAGCGATAAATGCAGAGCTGTACTCAGAAGCAGCAGAAGCTGGAAACTGAGCATGGCTTCCTTTAGGGAACAACTGTACATGTCAGTGGAAAAGCTTGTTTCCTCTAAATTCATTGAAATGGTGCTCATTGGTAGCATCTTTTTAGAGCAAGATGAATGCAGACAGCAATGAATCAACCTCAAATAGAGGGGCTCATCTGTTAGCATCCCAACATTAACACACTAATGTGAATTTAAAGATTCTAATTAAAGCTACGTACAAAATGTTTTGCTTCTAAATAGAAAACCGTACTTTTTGGAGGAGCTAGGGCATTTGGATTTGACAGTATTTCCTTTTTTTATAGTATGCTTTTTTATGTATACTATTTTCTTTCAGTCACTCTAGGGGGTTCTGAAACAAATAAAAAGATACATTATATTAAGTTAGATTGATTCCCTGTGGTTGATGCATAAATTGAGAAAGCAGACCATTTTTTTTCACTGAGCTCTTGAAATAAATGCCTGTTTGATTTTTGTTCCTTCCTGTTGTAGCTACAAATTTCCTTTTAGATATTTAGCATTGATTAATCTCATTTACAAGATCACATCGTTGTTCTTATGGTCAAATTCAGAAGCTGATTCAATATAGCAGGATTTGCTTCATAGCTGTCTGTTTCTAAAATTGTCCATTTCTCTCCAAATACTCCTCCAGTAAAGTTTGCTTTTTTTTTTTTTTTTTTTTTTTTTTTTTCCCATTTCATACTTGATATTTATGGGGAAAAAAAATCAGTATGTTAAGAAAAAATACTGTGAACATTCATGTAGCACCTCCGTGATAGTCATGAGTGAAAAACATTCTGAAGATATTTTAAACATTTACTAGGAGACCTTTGGGCTCTCTAGTACCAAGAGTCAAGCATCAGACAGAGGGAAGGACATTTAGCTTGCATTTAGCCACTCTGGAAACATCACAAGTGAGAAACCTACTGCTGTCTCTAATCATTGGTGGAGTATACAGTGGATATATGAGCAGTTCATCAAAATCTGATGAACTGGTGTTTAGCAGTCATTGGGAAACCTTCCAGGCATAAAGATGCTGAGATTCACCAAAGAAGAACTTTAACTAACCCTCCCATTTGACTTTTGTCCGATCTTAATTTTTCTGTGCATTCTGTATCCTCCCAGCCCTAGTGAGCAGTATGTTATTATTTTCATACAGCCATAGGGTTAATGGGAAACCCAAACAGCAAATGGGTACAAGGAGGAATTTTCTATTCTGGGTTCTTTCAGTGCAGTTTGTCATTTTTTCATCTGCCACACAGGCAAACGCTGCCTCATACAGCAACCAGCACAGCACTGAAATTTAGTAAATGATCACTAATGATATAAATAATGGTGTAGAGGCAAATATATTCTGTGGGGCTTGGGAAATTAGCAGAGCAATCAGCTTCCAGCCGAGGTGAGAGGGGGAGAGACAAGCAGCCAGCAATTGATGGCTCTGAGCCCACGAGTCCCTTGCACAGTCCGGACAAGACATCCAATGCAGATGAGGTCAGCCAAGCCTTTACAAATGCAGAGCAAATTCAGAGCATTTGGTGATTACAGAAATGAGGGGTTTATTATGATAGCTCAGCATCATATGTAGCTAAAACATTTGTAATAGGACTATGAACAATTGGAGGAAGTTGGTGAAAGTGATTCTTTTGACTGAGATAATTGAAGCAGTTGATCTTCCCCATCAATCTTGATAAGAAAAGGATGAGGATATTCAGCATCAGAAATGTGTTGTTTTTGGAGTTTTCATTAGAAGCTCCATGTGGGAATGTGTTCCCAGCTGCTGCCTGTGAAGCACAAGCACTGTCCTCTCTGAGAATCACGAATGAGGAGACCTCTTTAAATCAGGATATACACAGGATATATGAGCACGTCCAGATGAAATGAAAACATACCAGACACAATAAAATTACATCCATCTACAATAAAACAAATCCCACATATGCTGGCCCTGAGGGATAAGCCAAAATGAGACATAATGATCAATGTTGTAGGAGTTATGATTGGAGAAAAATAATTACTGCACGTCTCAAAATAAAAATTAAAAAAAAAAAAAAAAACAAACCCACAGTGAATTCCGTGGAAGTGCTTTGTTCTTGGAGTAGTACTCTGCAAAAGCCTGTGCATGCTGAAGAAAGGCTGAGTTATGAGGGCTGTGCTTGCAGACCCCAGACCAGCTACAAAAGTACTTGCATGACTCTGTTTGGAGGTTCTCATTAGTGCCAGTGACATTTGCCTCTCATGTGAAGTGGATAAAAGTCAAACACTTTTAGCTCTGAAGAAGTGGCATTATGTTGAAGCAAGAGACTTGCACTGAAGCTGCTGGGAAGAAAGGCAAGAGTGAACTCAGCCTCCAAGTGGCTGACTTCCTTTTTCCATGGCATTTCCTGCTTGTTCTATCTTCTACGTCCATGCTTGGCCCTTCTTACTGAACTGGGGGAGCTCCTGGCAACAGAAGTTAAATTGATGCCACAAGATGGATGGTGGAAGGCAGCCCATGACCTTCTGCCATTTCTCTTCTCAAGGCTGCATCTTGAAGATGATGTAGTGCCTGGGAAGACCCTAACTAATTAATTGGCTCTAGGGTACAATCACTTAGCAATGAATCTCCAACTAGCTACAGAAAACTTATTTACAAGCCTGGGAAGGAGTGTGCTGTGTAGCAGTTTGCTGTACATCCTGACTAGAACCAGCAATTCAGGACTGATATTCACTGTGCTGTGTTCTCTTCCCATTTAAGTAGTAAGTACTCCACAGGAAAAATACCAGCTTACACTGTCAAATAGTGCATGTTTCTCCCTTGAGCAGAAAAAAATAAGTAAGTGTGCATCTCCTTTTATCAGTGAAGGAAGATGTGAATTTAATTCAACCCGATCCGCATTCATTGTATTCAACATTTACCCCCAAATGTCAGTAATATCCTAGAAAATAAAGTACTTGGGAGACAGAAAAAACAGCGTCCTTGGTGATATCTGTATAGTGGAATACTTCTTCCCATCCATATGCATATCTAACCTTTATGATATTACAACCCTATAAGCCCTAAGACAGGATTTCAATAGCAAATGTTTACTAAAGGCTTTCTCCTTCATAATCTATTGATTTTAATATCCTTACTACTCCAGTTGAATGTCAGTTTTACCCCAAAGACTGCCATTGCAAACTTGAGCACATTTAATTATTTATGCTATTTGAAATATTAGTGTTGAAAAATGACTGAAAGTTTTTGATTCTGTAATGGAAAGATCTAAAATTTGATTTTCCCTTGTGAATAACACCGTTAATTTGATATGGTAATCGAGGAGAGATGAATACTTCAGACAATACAGTGCTGTTTTAGTAGTAATTACATCTATTTTTCATTTTCCCAGCCTACTTTAGACAATAAAATATAGCTTGTTAAGTATTGTAGTACATCCCAGCCTTCCTTCAGAATGGAAGTTTTAGTATTGTCTGCTTTCTTTCTTCTGCCAGGAACCTGAACAGATTCCTGATGCTTCCTCTGCTGACAGTAGGTTTTTAGGCAGTGTACATGACTTCAGTGCAACTAAGAGCAGATTTGGGTCTCAGTGTGGGTCTTTCAGTTTTCTCTGCCTCGCTGCTATCCATCACTGTATTAGTAAGAAAGGGTAAAGATTTGATCTCAAAGATATTGCCTTTGAGACAAATACTGTTTGTACAGAAAAAAAAAAAAAAAAAAAAAACATCTAAGGGATGATCTATAAAAGCCAAGATTTTGAGAGCAAACAAGCCAATGCAGGGTATTTGAAAGAAGCACGTCATCTGGAGGGTCAGTCATTTTGTAGAGCTGCATTTTTTCTTCCTAACATGTTAGGTACCCATGCACATGCCCAAAGCTGTCATGGCCTAGCTCATCCTGCCCAGCCATGTGAATTCACCTCTTTGAGGGATGAGCCTGAAGGAGTATCTCTGAGCCAGGCACACTTCTACTGCCTGCAGTGGGGCTTTGGTGCTCTTAGTCAGAGTTCTGACTGTCCACATCATTTTAGTTTCTCCTTCCCTGCCCACAGCTGCTATTACACTGTCATCATGTTTCTTTTTCACAAGGAATGTTTTGACTCTTTTTTTCCCTCCATCTTCTAAAATTTTACCTTTTTCTGCTACCAACCTGGTAGTTGTTCTGAAGCTGCCAAGATATATTTGGCTCTTGTATTTACTCCAGATGGAGACTCTTATTCTCACTCATATCTGGCAGTAAGAACTATGGTATCGCCAAATGCTACTTCTCTGAGATTTTTTTGCTAATGGAGAGTAATAAGACTGGTTTCTTTTGTGCAGGGGTTGTAAATTATTTCTGATGGCAGATGACATAGTCTAGCATATATCCCAAAAGTTCAACAGGCTCCTAATGGCCACCAACGTTGAGATTTTTCTGGTTTATATCCCATCAAGAAAGATAACCCAAATGTTCACCTTTTAGTAATCTGGGATTATTGGTTAATAGTAAAGCAAGAAAATATCTGAAATAAAATATCAGATTATAAACTAAGGAGGGGTAAATGTGTGAACACTTGCCTCTACTAAACCTGTCTTCTATGCATTAAATACATTTGTTATCTATTTTGTTTCTCTGAAAAAACTGAAAGCCAGTCTAAAGATTAAATAGGCAGAAATCCTGCTGTTGATTGCAGTGTGTGTGACTGGCACAAGGTGTGTTGGAGGAAAGGCAGCACACTGCAGTTCTTGTAACCTATTGGTGTCAATAAAGTAACCCTACATGCTGCCCTGCCACTGGGCCTGCTTTCAGGGCTGCGTTATTCAGAACCCTGCACTTAAACTGCACTGCATGCATCAATCCATGGGGTATCAAACCCCTCACGGGCTGAGTCCCGCATGTCTTGACATCTTATTTTTCTCTACATACTTTTCTTCCTTTCCACTGTACTTTGGAATAACCAAAGACAGAGCAGTATGATTGCCCTTACATGACCTCTTGGATTAGACACTGTGGTTCTGTTTTGTTTTCCCGCATCCTCCATTTATGTATGTATGTTACTCCAATGCTTCTATTGATTTCACTGGCTTCCTTGTAGGCAATGCATTCAAGACAGAAAATATTCGCCTATTTATTCTAGATGAGAAGCTTCACATTTAGTGGATTTGCTACTCTTTAATATCCCAGGTCACTCCTTGAGATCAGTAAATACTGAATTCCTTATCATCCCTAAATGTTATCTGAAGTCATGTCGTTATTTTGCCTTTAGTGAACTTTCTGGCTTTGGAATCTACTGCCAAATGAAGTAAGGAAAGCTCTGACAATAGGGATTTTTAAATTCAAAGTTAAAAGTTATTTGTTCTATTTAGCATTTTTAAAATGATTCTTTTAGGAATTGCATGTGCCTCTAAGCTAATTAACTCTTAATGAGTGCAAAATGCCCTGGGATGCAGATTTGGAGGGTAGTCTAGAAGTGCAGGCATGGATTGAACTGCAGTACTGTAGGAGATGAAATCTGAGATTTGATGCTTGTTTAAAATGATGGTACAGATAGTTTTATTGTTATACTCTTTCTTTTCCCCTTTCTTCCTACTCTAACTAAAGCTGATCAGATTTTCAGTCCGCCATATGGGACCCAGCTATATCTGTACTGCAAATACACTTTAGTTTTCTGTTATGGATGAAGTCACTCTCCAGTAGGGAAAACAAGTTAGAAACAAACTTTCATATTATGAAAGACAGGCAGCGTTCCAGCGCTGAGCGCATAGCCAGAACGTCGGTAAATCAGAACACCTGGCTCTGCCCTGCTCCATGCTATTCCCCTGGACCAGTCCCTCACCCTTTTAGTGCCTTCATTCATTCATCTGTAAAGCAGCTATAATTGCATTTATATCACAAGGGTGCCTTGATGCTTGACAAATGAGAATTGACCCAAAATTCATCCTTCAGAAGCACTGTATGAGCACTGCCTCGCTCACATGGTGGTTGTGGAGAATTAGATTAGAAGAGGTTTAAATGCAGTCAAAGTGAAATTCCATTTAGGAACTGTCAAACGGTTCTCGATAATTTTTCTTAGTTTTCATCTAATTCTAGTGTAGAATTTTGCATGTATCTCACAGATGAGTTTAAATGCCTCTTTCCTTTTTTTGCAACAAGCCAGCACATTTTACTCCATGTTATATTAAACTGTCTTCCTTCTTGTGGGTAAATGGCTGTTTCCAAGAGCAACACCTTGGAAAGCTGCACTTAGCAAAGCAACGAAAAACTGTCATGTCAAAGGAATCCTATCTTTATGTACTTGATCAAGTTACAATCACTTGCAAGAATTGTCCACAGAAAAAAATATTCCAGGTTTTATGGAAAGGGGGTTCCTAATTGTTGTTGTGTTCTATTTAATTCATTTTTATATGTATTTTTCTGTAATAATATTTAAAAATTAAGCTGACTTTCATCAACAAACTGTGGAAACATATGGTGTGTAGCCTGTAAAGGCTCTCAGTGGCACAAGTATTACCAAAAATATTGGTGAATTAGAATCTGCTTTTCTCTAAAAAACAGTTGTATGTTCTCCCAGTTAAAATACTATGTTTTCACCACGATGTTTTCATAATTAGTAGTTTTAGAAGAAAAAATACATAAATCTTCTTAGATATATTTCCTTACTTCTGCATGAGCTTTCAGGGCAAGGGAGGCTGAATATCACCCTCAGCATCTTATCCCTGTGTGCCATGAGCCCACCTACAAGCAGACCCATTATAACAGGACATCATCCCAGGTGAGCTTAGCCCAACCCCAGAAGAATAGCAGGGACTGTTGCTTGGTCAAGACACCTTTCCTACCAAAGGCTTGCTCACTTGGGACCAAACACTACAGCAGGTCTCTAGCCAGCACCCCAGACTAATCTCTGGTCTCCAGGAGCTGGCCTCAGAAGGATTTCTGTGTACAGCTTGGTTTCACCTGAAAGCTCAGATGGCTCAAATTAAAAATCCTATGTATCTTACTTTTTTATGCTCAGACTGGCAAAGCATTTTGAGAATAACTCATGCTCATGAACAGCATTCCTGTGACTTATCTCTAGTGTATGCTTGAAAGACTCCAAACAAAGTGCACAGATTAAGTGAATTAAAAGATACTAAATGTTTCTTCAGGGAAACAATTCCAAGAATCAGTGTTCTCAGGAGCACCTCAGATGTTTCAGGTTCACATTTGCATGCAGTTTACAGAATTCGCTACTTAGACTTTTTACCGTTTGACTTCAGTAACTAGCTTCTACCTCAGTACAAGCTCATCATCAAAACTCACCTTTACTTCAGTCTTTTGACACCTTACCTCTAACCCAGTCTTCAGCTCAGCTCTTAGGCTTAGTGGCCTAAAGGAATTTTTCCTTCATCAGTATTCATTGACAATAAAAATCCTGAGAAACAGTAAACCTTGACATTGGTGATATCTAACCCACATCTCCATGGTTTTGTGGGGCAGATGTTCACCTCTTCATCTCTTACAGGACCAACACATATTCTGTGAACTGATCCTCCACCAACTGGCAGGAGGCTCAAGAAAAGTCCCTTTACCATTAATCCTAGTCAAAATGGGTCTTATTTTTAAGTCACTTCATTTGGCCTTAGAACCTCACGCTAGCCAAATCTGAGGGGGATGAGGGCAGTCAAAAGAGATGCTCCTTTCATCTCTGCTCAGGTAGGTGGTGTCTAATTCTAAAAGAAACTTCTCAGCAGTTGACAGCAGGTGATTAATCTGCAGAAACGCCCAGGTGCTTCAATCAAAGAAAGTGAAAGAATTCTTTCTGACTGTGTCTTTCAGGACTTTGCGGACTCCGTGTACCAAATGGTTACACAGAAGTTCCAGGAGCTGACAGACAATTTCACTTCCATGCATGCACGCCACAAAACTCTTGCAGGAATTGTGATGACCAAAGGTAAGATATTCTATCCTCTCATTTACTTTCCTTGGCATTTTTCATGACTAAGTAATACATTATTTACCTAGTCCACGGTATTGAAGGATGCCTTTGCTCCCACACAGAACAATAAATAGTAATGCAGAGAAAAGAAGCATTAAATATTTACACTTCAAGTAGGTTCACACAAAAAATATTGGCAACAGAGGTAAAGATTTATTCATAAATATGTCCCTACATTTCTGTGTCTACAGGACAAAATGCAGACCTGTCTGATTTTGCATTTTCTAATAAATGGGGTTTTGGTAGTTATCAACAACAAGGCTGTATTATTTATTAACTGGGTTTTTTTAAGATTTGGAAAAATTGAGTTCTGTTTGTACAAAACCACTTTAAACTTTGTTTCAGACTGACAGTAAAAGCAAATCTCAGCCTGGTTTCTTTCCAAAGAAAAGAAACCCAAAGCATGCACAGTTTTAATTCTGCACTTCTCTGACCACAAGAAGTAGTTATCAACGGGGTCAAAATTTGATATTCACACATGATAAGAGTTAACTGAAGGATACATACCATACAGAAATCCTTATTTCACTGATGAAACTGTTGCATAAATGGCCTTTCCTCCTTTGCGAGCTTACCTCAATGCAGGCACCTCGGTATTTATGAGGCTGCCAGCAGTAGAGAGGCTGCCATAAACTTCATTCTCATTCAGACACATGGAGTGGTGGTCTGAGTTTAGAAATGAAGGGATAAGCTCACAGGGGAAGGGCATGTATAATTCATCCAGGCTTGTCTTTCTGGTTCTTTTTACCAATTACATTAGCTTGACTCAACACGAACATCTGTGAATATTGCGAGGCAGCAGGATGGAGACAGGATTGTCTGCTGGGTCTTCTCCAACCACAGAGCCCAGATACTGATACAAATTCTGTGCAGAGTAACTTATTCTTCTTTCTGATGTGATAAGAGTGAGCAGTGAAATCCAGAAAGAGCCCTCCCACTACGTTTTTATGACTCCCATGCCTTTGGTGGGTTTTTACACATTCATATTTTCTTAGTCATCTTTAGACAAAGTATAATTGTACTTCTGCTCATAAACCATTTTTCTCAAGGCTTCCGTTTTAACTCTGAATATCCTATTATGAATTCCCCCAACTTGTCAACTACCCAGTTCATCAATTCCTTACTAGTCTTGTGGAGCCTAAGAAGTAGATTCACAGTTATAAAGTGATTCATGGAAGATGCAAAGCTAAGAACAGCCTTATCTTGGCATGTTTTCCAGGAAGATCTGAGTTACTTCCAACTTGAGAAGGTCTGCCAGACATCGCATGACAAATAATTCGCCATTTGTGTCATCCCCTGTACTAAGCTTGTAGCTTTGTAGCTCTGTTTTTTTCCCAAAGGGAGCAAGGAACTGATCAAATATGGCACAGACACTCTTCCTATCACAGAATCAAATATGTACAGATTTCTCATGTTTTCAACACAGAATTTGGCAGAAAACTTAGATCTCTGAAAATAACATACTAATGATACCAGTGAAAACAAATCTGGTAATGTCTAATCATGTTTGGTATTATAAACGACTCTTTCAAAAAAAAAAAAAAAGATTTATTTTTGCCTTTATTTCTCTTCTACGTAATCTCAACTAGAGACAGATTTATCTGTGCTTGTAGGGTTTTCAGACAAAGCTGGTAAAAAGCACAATGTGATTCTGCGGTAACTACTGTTGAGATAATACAAACTCTCTACAGACAAAACAGGATTGTGCTAGATTGGTTTTCTTTTCCTGAACTCTGACTTTTTTTTTTTTTTTTTCCTTCCATTTCAGTTTCCCAGGGAAACCGGGAAGCTACATTTGGTCTCTATAATTGACTTATGCTGTGGCACCCAGGGCAAATTCCAAAGCAGGGGAGGGAGAAGTGTAGAAAATGGTGTTATTGACTGGCTGTGAATGTTCCACAGTAACGAATCTAGTCAGCAAAACATTGCAGTCCAATGTATTTGCATATCTTTTGCTCTGAATTGTGATGAAACTTAACATATCAATACCTTTTGTGAAAGTAACTTTTGACTAGTAGATACCAATATATTCTTTCAAAATTTTTACCCAGGTGAGAGCAAACTATCCCACTGGTTGATGTGATGTTTTCTGATGTAATATAATAATTGAAACATGATAATAACTCAAAAACCAACTTAACTGATTGTAACTGATTGTTTAACTGATTTTTGCCAGAATGATTCAGGTGTGTTAATTGAGAATACTGTGCATCAGACAAAGTCCTCAGTCTTGACTTTCTTTCTCATATTCAGTTTTTCTGGTTGCTGCTAAGCAGACTTTATCTTTAAAATACTCTCAAAAATTACTAAATTCGACTTTTCAGATGTCTCTTATGGTCATTTATGGTTATACATTTTAGATGTAGTCTGTGGTCACAGAATCATAGAATTATTCAGTTCTGGTGGGATCTAAGTTTCTCAGAACAACGCCTTTCTTCCAAATGTTCATACCAGCCCTTTCTTCAATATTTCCAGGGACTGGCTTTTATATTTTGAAGTTGGCAACACTCAGGACAAAAAGACAAAGACAGCAGACCAAGAGAAAGGAGGAAAGGGTGTTGAGAAATATCGATGACCACCATAGAGGGAGACATATTTCATCTTTCATGCTGAATGCTGCAATCTAAATGCAGGTGGAACTCACAGTGTTTATCCACATCACTGACAGAGTTTGCCTTTGCCAGCTCTGAAAAAATATGAGCATACATTTGTGTTCTACATGAAATCAATGAACTCAGTAAAGAATACCTGCTGCTCATTGCAAAGGTGCTGATTGCTGAGGTCATTTTTGCTAAGGAACCCTCCCATAATTACTATAGGCAAAAGGAGACTGCTATTTAAACACTATTTTCCCATTTGTGTTTGACAAATCTTAGCAGTTTAAATACCAATAGGAATCTTTTGTCATGCCTTCTGTTAAAAATGAAGCATTAAGAAAGTTCAGTCATTTTCACAGGAGCATGGCATTCATAGAAAAAGGTTATAAGTTGATTTCTCATTTCAATTTTCTCTCTTCTTCTATCCTTTTTTTTTTTTAAAAAAAAAAAAAGTCTGACAATCATTTTGATGTTAAAAGCAAACTAGGAGGTCTTTTCAGTTATCTTGTATGAAATAAAGATGAACTGGACAAAAGAGCCCTAAATAGCAATTTCATGCTGTGATAAAAGGTGGTAAATTATCATCTATACCTCATGGAACAGATCTTAATAATTGCTAAGTGGAATAACAGAAAAAAAGTAAAGATGACAATATGTCTCCATGGATCTTTACAGTATATTAAGATTCATAAAGCCTGACATCTAAGAACAATCAAGAATATTGATGTCCAATTGCCTTCCCTTCTTTAGCTTATGTAGTAAGTTGGAAAGTAGTAAAATACAGTAGAAAATACAGAACCTGTGTAGAGAATCAATCTGCTCCATTCCAGATTAAATTCAAGCAGCCAAAAACCAGTTAGAGGAACTGAATGAGTTACAGCATGGCTAATCCCCTCAAGAAGACATTCACAGGGGGAACTCAGGCTTTCCAGATCCATTTGCATAGGATACTATGCAGGATAAATGGATACTAAGTACCTGTGTTCTCCTGAGACATGGGTTTTCAGTGAGACTTAGATTTCTGACATGGAAATTGGGTGCCCAAACTGCTGACATGTTTTTGAAAACCTCATGAGGTCTCTTCAGCTTCTTTTTCCTGATGCTCTTAAGGAGGTGGCCAAATTCATCTGTCATTCTTGGAAATGTTATTCACTGCTTATATGTGCCCAAGCTGACACATCCCCACAAGATGCTGGGTTTTCCTGAATCGTTTTGAAACAATAGCTATCTAGTTAGAAACCGTACATGTCATTGTGGTTCTCAGAAAACCGTTTTTCAGTTGTTAAAAGCCTTAAAGCAATAATCTTCAGAATGTCTCTAAGTAACTTTGAGTTCAATTAGAACATCATGTTCCACAGTTGCAATTCTACTCCACATTGTATGATCTGGATTTACAATCGGCATACTGGGATTTCTGTGACCCTATAGAATTTGATTTCCAAATTCCAGCCCAAAGGACAATATGAGGTTCAAACTGTGGTTCCACCAGTTCACCACTTCTTTCAAAACGTGGGCTTAAGCGTACTGCTGCAAGTACTCTCTTCACAAGGGTGGTACAGTGTTTCTCCATTTTTTCTGATAAATTGGTGCTAAGGAGCAGAAAATAGCTCAAGATATGTTGTCTTAGAGACAGAAATTGTGAGATAAGATGTGACTGTACAACCTACTTCTTGCACCAAGTGGGGAAAAAAAACAGGCTTAAGGTTATCTCCCCATCCCTTGTTATATATTTTATATTAAACAGAAATTAGAAAAATGCATGCACCAGCACAGAAGCAGGGCTTCCCTTTTCAAGGTGAGCACTCCAGCCCTTCCTTGCTGCTGTGGTCTAACCTAAATCTGTCCTAGCTGTTTGGTAGCATGAGAGAATGCCCTATTCTCTCTGCAGGTTTAGGAACTCCCATGGTAGAATGACCCAACCTGAGGAAACAATTGATCCCCCATGTTCCACCTGTTGCAAAAGCTGTAGGCATCTGAAGCACTCCTGAGCTGACATCTCCATCCCTGCTGGATGGCCCACTGGTTGCTTTGGTTTCCATTTCAGAGCAGCTGGTTCTTCACAGACATTGATCCTTTCATCCCAAATCATTGACTGCCTCTGGACCTTTCGGTTCTTGCTGTTTAAACAGTATTTCTGAACAATATAGCAACTGATATCTCTCAAAACCTGGATACAGGCAAAGCCCTGTTTTTGAGTTATGCATTGCAAAATATGAAAATGGAAAGCAGACATTCTGTTCCTGTCCCTACATATAAGAAGCAAGAAGTTGGGAAGTTCAGATTTTCATTCTATTCTCTCGAAAGTCAGACTGGACATTGTCCACTTTCAACACAAACAATGCATCTGATCCGAAAGATTAACATTTCTTCAGCGAATAAAAGCTTATGGACATCAATGACTGGATTTCTCTGTGGCCCAGTAAAAAAGTTAGGAAGATTTACAAAATGAAAATATACTTAAGAAAAAAACATTTGAGAATAACTTTCTTCTACACTTACCTTCCAAAATCTATATTCAGGATTTCAGCCTTTCTCACTGTAATTAAGGATCCCACTAGCACAGAAGACTGTCAATTTACTTAATAGTTAGATATCAGTGGCACAGCATTTTTTAGACAAACAGATACCTGTATGCAGAACCTGGCAAGGAAAGTGCGATTCACTTATTTTAAAATTAGAAGTTATCTGTAAGTTGCAACATAGCTGTTCCTGAAGAGAACTTATGTTCACATTCACATGAAAGGACCCTCAAATAACACTGATTCTGCCACAGATCTGCCACTGATCTAGTCCTCGTGGACTTGATATGGGGCAAAGCATGTGGAGGTCTCCACTGACCCTCCCCTCTTCCTCTTCTCCAGAAGAAAGGGGAAGGGAAGGGAAGGGAAGGGAAGGGAAGGGAAGGGAAGGGAAGGGAAGGGAAGGGAAGGGAAGGGAAGGGAAGGGAAGGGAAGGGAAGGGAAGGGAAGGGAAGGGAAGGGAAGGGAAGGGAAGGGAAGGGAAGGGAAGGGAAGGGAAGGGAAGGGAAGGGAAGGGAAGGGAAGGGAAGGGAAGGGAAGGGACTGGGGCTTGCAAGCACAGCACCATCTCCTTTCATTCCTTATAGAAGCAGATCTGATGGGATTTTCTACTTTCTGTCTACTAAGGAGAGGAGAGAAATGGACCATGGAAATGAGAATTGGGAGAGACCAGTCCATTTCCCTGCAAGTACAAGATGGTTCCCTGTAGTGCATTCCTGAGTGCATTTTTCTGATCTAGATTTAAATGAATCAATTACCAACATGGCTTTCAACACTACCTTGGGAAAGCATTCTAGTCTAATAGACCTCATTGTTAATCATTCTCACCAGTTATTTGGGCTGTTTTTTATTTCCTGCAATTTCATTCAAGGTCCTCAGTCACACTGTCCTTAATTGTGCATTTGGTACCCACCTCTCCTTGGAGACTGTACCCTTCAGCTATTTGTAGGCACTTAAATCACTTTCACAGGCACTGCCTAGAAAAGGCTTTCACATTTAATTCTTGCACTCTTTCTGTCTAGGTCAGTCTTTTTTGCAGCCCTCTGCAGTTTTACCCGTTTTCTGATTCACCTCCACCTGGGCTCTTTTCTGGGCTGGAAAGGAGACTTACTGGAAGGACCTGCATAGGAGCATCTTGCAAAATGAATTAGGTGCAAGAGCTCTTTGACCAAGAGATCTGATTGAGCTTTTTAAAGCCATCCTGTGTCAAAAAGGAATTTTTCTTCTGGTCAAACTGGACCTGGGCTTTGTTCACAAAGCAGTGCCTAGTGGTACAAGGAAGCTGGGCATTCCCAGCTGTGAAAGAAGAGGCATGGCCATTTTCATACAAAACCATGGGCCTTGATGCCTAGCTTCCAGTGGCAGAGTGGTCTGCCCCTACTCTCTGACTAAGGAACATGAGGAGCCCTGCAGACAACAGCCCTCAGCAGGATTACCCACCAGCAGCTTGCTCTGTACCTGCTTCTCCCACAGAAACAAACAACATGCTCTCTTTCGCATAGCCCACAGTATTTTGACAGCAGAAAAAGGAATCCCTGCATAGCTCCAGCATTTCAAAGTCTACATTCTGCTTACACTTCTAAATATCTTTAACTCCACTGCTGGCGACTGCTATATTCCTAATATTTGTTAGCCATGTGTTTGTCTGTTATTCAGATTTCTAGTACTGCAGTCTTTATGACTGGCAAATTCATATTGCTAGTAGCTGAACGCATATTGTAAATTGTACCTGCTTTGTATTCCTACATATGACTTCTTGTCATATGGCTGCATGTCCATTTTTTGGAGTAGTGAGTGTTCTTTTTTCCTTGCACAGACCTGGCAACAGCAGAGCTCCCTGTGATGGAAGTGCACAACCTGTGGGCAAAGCAGGCTGTGCAACGCACCCATGTCTCTTGAGCCTTAGCTTTCTTGATTTCACCATGTGTTGATAGCACTCTTCTTAAAACCTCAGGAGAGGGAGATGTAGCGCATCACCAAATTATGTGGCAGCTGGAAGTAGTCCAGACTGATGGACATAGGTGAAGACATCCTTCACTTATTGTCATAGACTGACCCCTAAGCAAGGACAACTGAAGAAGGCAAATATTTCAGCTCCTTTTCAGAGCAGTGTGTGCATTTCCTGGTGTTTTCACAGAATCACTGGCCCATTAAGGTTAGAAAAGACCACTAAAATTATATGGTCCAGCCACCAATCCATCACCCCATGCCCCCTCAACCACGTCCCTCAGTGTCACATCTGTATGATTCTTGAAAACTTCCACGGAGCACTATTTTGGAGGGCACAGGGAGAAGAGTTCCTTTGGCACTTTTGCAGAAGCTTTTTTGCATGTGGCCCCTGTCTGCAGCCTGGTGGTGCTCAGGGGCTTGTCCTGGAGTGCTCATGCACCCCTGGCACGTCCCTAGGGGCAGTTTTCCTATGCCAATGCCTTTTCATATCTTGACTATCTCCTATTACAAAATTGAAACCATTCTGTGGATATGGTAGAGCTGCTACGGAAGGAGATAGCAGAAAACAATGCAGGACTTGTCGAGACTATGTAGCATCAAAAAATTTTCTTTCCATAAACAAAACTGAAACGGAAACCTGAACTTATTCAGCTGTGAGTAGAAGGGATTAAAAAAAACTCCTCTGTGATCAGAGGTCTATTAAGCTGCCTCGAAAATTATTCCAAATACACTGTTTTGCAGATAACAGTAGACAATCCTTTTGACTGACTTGTTTAAAAAGGTAAAGAAAGAATACAAAATTATTGCTTATCAAAGAGAGAAGCTGCACCATTTAAAATAACATGAAATTGTACCCCATGAATTATTCACAAGAGCTGATGTTACACCATCATTATTTCTGGATTTCCTTTTCACTGCACAGTGTTTTGTGTCAGTTGTCTCCAACCCCGTAAAAGAGGTGGAGGTTTTTTTTTTAATTAATCACACCTGATTTTTCTGATTTTTTTTTTCCAATTTAAAATGAATATATTCCAGGCAGTAAGTTGTCTTCACAGAGTCATGTTGAAACAGAAGACAGATTTCATTACCACTAGCTGGGTATAAAACATGCAGCGAAATTGATACGTGCACACTGACTGATGTTTCTCTCCGTGTTGTGCCAGCTGCTGGGAAGCCAAAGTGTGATCCCAGTTGCATGCTGGCATTAGCAGTTACAAACTCCATTCTGTTCAATGTGAATTAAGCCCACTGATTTTCACAGAAATAAGTTCTCCAACGTAGGGCAGGTGTGATTCAAGTTTTGTGTCACCAAGTGCTGATTGCAGGTAGCAGTCAACATCTCTTGCAATTACCTACTGATTTTGATTTTCCTTTCCCAACACATAAACATGCAGGGCTATGAATTCTGTATTATGGAAGGTCTTAATGATCAGAGCATACTAGAAGTGAGAGCAATTCTATTAAAGTCAGCTGAAACATCAATTAGACCAGCCAAAACTCTGCTTCTCATTTTATTGGTAGAGCTGTGTCTGGAAACAGATGGGTGCAGACAGTTTGCTTTTATGACCATGGCTGAGCTTGTAACTGTAGTCCATAACATGTCATCCAGTTCTCCATATCAAACTTATTTGCTGAGTAAATCTACATACTTTTCTTGCCTACTGTCTCTTCTGTCAGTATCTTTCTGAACCACTCTGTTCAATCCCTACGTCCATAAGACTGATATTTTGGGAGATCATGTGGGAAAGACAGTATTGCTTGCTTTATTTGTGTATCAGCCCAGCTCAGGGCAATATGGCTATATTGACATAAATATCAAAAATATATATTATCAATTATCGTAGGAAAAAGAAAATGAAAGATCTTGATTTTCTCAGCAAGCTTGCAGATGACAGCAAGCTGTGTGGTACGGCTGGCACACTCAAAGGATGGGAATGCCATTCAGAGAGACAGGTTTGAGCAGTGAACCCAGGAGAACCTCGTCAGGTCCAACAAATCCAAGAGCAAAGTCTTGCACTATAGTCATGCAACCCTCACTATCACTACAAGCTGGGGAATGTAAGGATCGAGCACAGCCCTGCTGAAAAAGACTTGGGGGTACTGGTGGATCACCAGACCAGGAGCCAGCAGTGTGCCTTTGCAGTTCAGAAATCCAACCTTATCCTGGGCTACATCAAAAGAAGCATGGCCAATGGAGATGATCCCACCCCTCTGTGCTGCGAGACTTGGAGTACTGCATCCAGATGTGGACTCCTCAGTACAGAAGAGACATAGACCTCTTGGTGCATGTCCAGAGGAGGGTCACAGAAGTAATCCAAGGGATAAAACATTTCTGCATGAGGACAAGCTGAACTGGGGCTGTTCATCCTGGTGGACATGATTGCAGCCTTTCAGTATCTAAAGGGAGGCCATAAGGAAGGGGACAGATTCTTTAGCCTGCTAAAGGTGGAGATAGGACAAGGGGAAATTATTTCAAAGTAAAAGAGAGTAGATTTCGTTTGGATATAAGGTAAAAGTTTTTTTTTTTACAGTGAGAGTGGTGAGACACTAGCACAGACTGCCTCATTCATAGATACATTAGAGGTCAGGCTGGATGGGGCTCTGAGCAACCTGGTCGATCTGCTGGTGTCCTTGTTCATTGAGTTGGACTAGGTGACCTTTAAGAGTCCTTTCCAACTCGAACAATGCTATGGTTCTATGAAAAAAAAAAAAACCAAAATTAAAAGGCATTGATTTTACCTTGATGATCCTTTCATGATTTGGGAAGTTTTGATTCATGAATGAATGTATATAAGAGAAATCTTACCACAAGCAGCTGTCTGCAATGTATAAAACTGTGCTGCTGCTAGGTGGCTACAGGTTTTCAGAGTTCACAATGAGAAAGTGGCATTATTGAGGTGTAACTCAGACTACCTAAAATAGGCCAGATGAATCACCTCCCAGGAAAGTTTCTCTCCACTGACTGTAAAGAGAGTTTACTGCAATTAGCTCAGGTACAAATATCTAAACTCTAGTTAGTCCAGATAGCTGAAATGAATCCCACCGCTGGTGGCCTGTGGTAAAAGCAAGTTGCTTTTCAGCTGCTTAGCTGTGGTGTGAAGGCCTGGAGTATCATTGACACAAAAAGATGTGTATGAGTGGGGTTGAGTTCCCCCGGTGGCTGTGAGAAGGGACACAGCCTGCCTGACCTTGAGAGCACCAGGAGGATTCATTACCTCACCAGGTCATTAGATGGGATCTGCCATCAGAGTGAGAGTGGCGTTTATGACTGTATTTTTGTTCTATATTGCAACTAATTAATTGGTGCCATTTTGGAAAAGAAAAGGTGGCAAATTCTCTTCCTGCTCTCCTTGTGAACACAGTGGTAGCCAGTCCCCAGCCTATACACTGACACAGCTCCCCAGTTTTCCTTCCCCTGCTCCATTTCCTCTTCAAATTGAAAGCTATTAAGAGTCTTTAGGCAAATAATAGAAACCTAATGCCAGTGCGTGTTATAAATCGCTCACCTAGTTGCTTCTAGCCTAATGTCTTCTCAAACATTACTTTCACACAAGGCAGTGAGGAAAGGAAATGCTTCATGTGCTCCAACAATCAATGGGTCAGGAGTTAAGGTCACAATAATGTAACCTGTTTCTCCTTGTTTGTCAAATCACCTGAACACAGTGAGATTCCTGGGTCTTTAGTCTCAGGCTGGCTACCCTCAGCAAGAATGCGGATCTTGGTGAGAATCATCCTGCTCTGGGATTATATCCTGTTGCATTCTCCAAAGCACAGAGGATGGCATATGGCTGATAGTGCCAGGTTAGAGCTAGGATTTTATCACACCCAGTGCTTTCCTCAGCATAGCTTAAAGATGAGCTCTATGTAGGTCTAACACCTTAGATGTTAAATTAATCAATGTTTAGGAGGTAACTTGATACTTGCAAACAGAAATCACTTTTTGTAATGTGAATTATTCTGCAGGAAAAATAAATTAGGAAGCAATAAACTATGAACATGAGAAAAAAACTTTGAAGGTTAGAGAGCTCTGGAACAGGCTGCTTAGAGGTTGTGAAATTCCTTCTGGAGATATTCAAAACCCACTTGGACACCTACCTTTGCAACCTGCTGTAGGGAATTGCTTTAGCAGTGGGTTGAACGAGGTGATCTCCAGAAATCTCTTCCAATCCCTACAATCTCATGATTC
The DNA here is from genome assembly GCF_023343835.1 of Lagopus muta. Classification (NCBI taxonomy): domain Eukaryota; kingdom Metazoa; phylum Chordata; class Aves; order Galliformes; family Phasianidae; genus Lagopus; species Lagopus muta. Next base: position 10,659,141 of record NC_064439.1, on the reverse strand, counting down.
TGTGCAGTATTAATACAAAGAAGATCTCTTTAATTCTGAATCACTGAAGTACACATGTAGACTCGAGAGCTGGAAAAACTGCCTAAAATGCCAATGCGATCAGTCAGTGTTAAAATTTTCCACCATCAACTGAGAATCGTATGTCTCATTCTCAGAGACAAATTCCCCCTACATTCGTTGAAAGCAATATCATGCATTTCACAGGGGTAAACTTCCAAATCTATGCACATACAAAATAAGGCATGTGAGAGAACAACCTATTAACATACATGCCCCAAAACATATCATGAAGCTGTCAGGCTGTTGGTTACATTTCTCACAATGCAGAGTGCTCTCACATGTAGTGTTGAGCAGCGGTATATTGGTCACAGATCACTTTCTCCATTTGGATCCCCCATGAGGTGTAAATATTTCAGAGCTGATGCATAAGTCATGTACACCTGTGTTTCTGAGTGCCTTCATAGTGATACATAACTCGTGGGTATTTCTGAAAATGGAAGAACATGGGTTATATTTTCCTGTCACTGCAAATGAAAAATACATGGACACTTTTAATGTTTAACACTCAGACCAGTTCTGCAGATTCTTGGAAACTGTTGACTCCAGCCCTGGGCAACATCAACATCAGAGTGATGTGGAAACACATACACCTTGCCAAGCCGTGTCTGCACATGACTACCTGCTGGGCCCTGTGTCACTGAAAGCCAACATATGGAGCTAATTCACTCAAGAGCTAACATTCTGAGCAGACTTTGCTATTACTGTATGGATATTCATTAGGATAACAAACAGAGGTATTCATGCTATTCATATTCTCATTCATCAATAAGTGTTGGGTGCCTTCGTATGACTTTTTCACTTGTGAGCAAATCCAAACCTCACAGAAAACACTGAACACATTGATCCTCATGCACTCATGATAGAAAAAAAAGATTGTTTATGGAAAAAAAATGTGTTTGAAATACTAAAATTCATCATACAAATCACTGGACTGATCGGGGGATAGGGAATGAGTAAAGTACACCCACTGAAGAGCAGGATGGCTTCTGTAGATGGTTCATTCTTGTTTGCAGAGCCTGGTACAGTCAGTGCAAGGTGAAAGGGGGAAAGGAAGGGCACATTTCAGAAGGTGAAAGGATCAGAAAGTCAGGATAAAGGAAGGAAGCAGCATTTCTCACTGCTCTGAGTAGTATCAATGGAGCTCTTCAGGTTCAGGAAGGCAGAGGTAGGGTTTGTGGGTTTCTGCACTAGGGAACTGCTTCTTGCTGTTTTGCTTCTACTGTACAGTAGAAAATAAGACCCTGAACATTTCTAAATAAGTAAATAACTAACCTGAGTCTTTTCACCAATGAAAGTAGTATAATGCCTCATGAAATGCTTGGGATTAGCCCATGAAAAGGACACAGTTAACTAGATGGGCATCAATCTGATCTAAACCTATTACTTTTCTCATGAAGGCAGTGCCCCTAAAGCACCAAAGTAATTCTGATGTACAGAGTATAAATATGTTTCTTTGTATAAATAGAACAATTTATCCACTTCAACCTCGTATCTAGTAATACAACCAGGATAAACACAAACACTTTTTATTTTAATTTCTCTATTGCATTCTCCCATGGAGGCAAACATCTTACAGCTTCAACTTTCGTGGGTATTTTTCATGGTTTTCCATTTGAATGCTGCCAAGTACATTGTTATGGCCAAACTATAATGTAATGAGAGATGAAATTGCAGGCACAGGTGTACACTTTTGCACTAGCACCAAAAATGACTTCTGTCAGACTGCCATGACCAGAAGATCAGACATGTTTAACTGAACTTTCAATCTACTTATACCTTCCCCATACGTATCACATACGCTACAATGCCATGATAATACCAAACTTTTTGGACTACTGATGGAGCTATCATACTGGTATAAATGTAAGATAATTCTGGCATCATTTCCTGGTGTATACATTACTAGCAACACCATCCTAATATTCTTTATTCATTTCTAATTATTCTAATATTCATTTCTAATTATTCTAATATTCATTTCTAATATTCTTTCCTTCTCTGCTCTGCTGTTTTCATAGATCCAGCCTATGGATCTTATGAGAGAACATGGCCCCAACCCTGAAAAATCTCTACAGTTTCTTGTTTCCTTTCTGATGCTCAACAGAATAATAGAAAATAAGAAAAACAGATTGCTGACCTTATAAAATAACTCCTAAAGCTTTTTCACAGCTAAAATCAGATCACAGGAATAAGAACAAAGTGAATGCGTATATGGATTTTGTATTTATTCTCAAGCAAAATTTGTGAAAACTAGAAGCATGTGGCCTATGGTGAGATTTTTTTCCTAGTCACCCTATGGCAAAAACTTTGAAGGATTCATTCATGCCTAAAGGCAGGCTTTGTTTCCACTGTGTCACCCTGTGGATATCTATGCTGGGGAGGGCACAGAACATCCTGGATGCTCTCCCCTTCCTGGAGCAGCAGCCAGAGGTTAAGCAATCACCAAGGGTTTCTCAGTGCCATTACATGGGCACAACCAAGCTTGGCTTGCTCTGCTGTACATGTGCATACTTAAACACAGTATGCATGTATAGTTGTCAGATACATTCTGTTTCTCTTAAACTGCTTTGTCATGCCTGGAGGAAACACCTATATGCCACAAAAAAAAAAATCCTTTTTTTTTTTTTTCCTCCAGGATGTGCTTAACAATTCTCTCTTTTTCTGAGAGGTGCATTCTGAAATGTACTTTTCAACACATAATTTCAGTTTGGTCTCAGTTCATTCTTAGCTCTTCCTTCAAATTGTCTGCAGGGTTGAATGAACGACTTTTTCAGTGAAACTCATGCCCTGCTGAACTCTGTGAGCATTTTGCTACAATGCAGATTCAATCCTAACAAGTGCTTTACTGCACCAAGACAGGCAATCCTTCCTTTCACCATTAACTGAAAAGACATTATTTGCAGCCAGTCTCAGGAAGGGATGCTCCATCTGCCACAGCAGAAAAGGTACTGATGTAGCTGCTCTCAGAAAAACAAGGAGACTGTACTGAGAATCAGGTCTGTTTGTTCTCTGACATTTTTAAAGAGCAGCTCCAGAAGTGTTACTTGCATTTTATTTAGCACTTCTAGTGCAATAGCAATGAAAACTAACATTACAGGGAGTGTGTGTTCCCACCTGAAAATGTCTTCAACAGCTCATAAAAACCAAGCCATTTTTATCAGCACTGCAGGAGATCTTTATTACCTCTCTACTGCATGTGCACTGCTAGGATGTAGTTATTGATTTAACAAGTAAACTTCGTGACACGCTTTTATCTTGGAATTAGCAGCAAGACTGAAATAGAGCCATTATTGTACTAGTAACACTGAAATGTGAGATTCCTGAATATTCCAAAGCCATATCTGCACTTCAACAAGCATCCCATTTAGGCTGTCTCTACAGCCACATCAAAACGTCGGCTGTGAGAACTTTAATAGTTATGATATCATGCTCACCTCCAGGCAATTTCACAACCTTTTTGTTTTTCTTTCTACAGGTTTGGACATCAGGCAAGCTCAGGTTATTGTGCTGTCATCGGGTACCAAATGTATAAATGGGGAATACATTAATGACCAAGGGCTTGCAGTCAACGACTGCCATGCAGAAGTTGTGGCAAGAAGGGCATTTATTCACTTCCTCTACTCACAGCTGGAGCTACACTTAAGGTAAGTAATTCTGCTGACTCTTTTTGAATGTTACATTGCCTTCAGTGGAACACATCCATCCGCCAAACATTTCAGATATTTTTTTTCTTCATGTTCTTGTTTCTGAGTCTTTGGCTGATGAAGGACCAATATACTGTACAGTACAAAATGAGTATTAGACAGTCTGAAGTGTTGGATCATGAGCTCCCTTACTTTACCTGGCTTCCTTTCAGTAGCAATTAGACATGACTCATAAAGTTGTGTTTTATGAAGCCTAATGATTTTGTACGCACAGGCTTATTAACATCACACACTGGCCAGACACTAGAAGGAGGTCATTCTGCTCTCTTTAGACTTTTTCCTATCTTATTTGCTGTGCTGAAATATCTCAAGGAAGTGATTTACTGATAGTTAATGCCTTCATTGACTCACCAGAGAACCAAACAGTGTTCAGTACAGTAAACTTCTTGACAAAGTACAAAATGCTCTCATCCATTCCTTCTTTATGAAGTTTAGAAATGTTACAGTATCTAGAGTTACTATGGAGGAATTATTGTTTCTGTTTTCAGTCAGACTTTCCTTGTTACCATTTAAATGAGTCAAACACTGTCTGGAAGATCCTTACAAGTAGGATAACACCAGAGTCTCTTCTGGGACTTCACTTATCATTTCTATTCATCTGGAGAAACAGGATGGCTCACCCATCAGAACCTATGGGAGGTCATCAGGAAGGTGGAGTTGGGATTTTTACTGACATTCAAAGTGGGAAAATGACAGACAACTGGCCAGCACTTAAATAAAAGAAGTGCAGCATATAAGGAGAAATTGTCCACGCAGGAACAAACAAGCAGTGGAAGAAGGCACCCAGCAGAGTTGTTTAGTCTCCCTCCCATTCTGGAGGTTTTCAAAATCCAATGGAATAAAGTCTTGTCATCCAGTTTAAATAGACTCAAAGTGACTCTGATTTGAATAGGAGGCTGGTCTAGAGACTTGAGAACCCTGCCAGGATTATCATTTAATCCTATGAAATCCAAGCAGAAGTCAAGCTGAGGTGAAGTTTACTTATATGGAAGAGAGAGAGGGAAGCAAGGAAAGAAAACAAAAAGCCATTATCTATAGACTATACTTCTTCCCTCCATTATTGCTTGCATTTTGATGGGATTTTATCCAAAGGCCATTAACCTTGGTGCAAAAACTCCCTTTGCTTTCTGAAGGCTTTGCACCAGGATTCAACTGTGTGCTCTTGTGAGCCCCTATAATATTGTTGGCTCCAAAACAATGATAATGGGAATGGTGGTTATTTTCACTTCAGGCTGGGACTGAAGAGTATATTGAGTAGATGAGCTTGGCTAACAGAGGAGGACAAAAGCCTTGAAGGGTTTAATCAAAAACAATATTCTCTCTATTTCAATCTGAATTGCTGTCAAGTTTACATTAAATTATGTTTTCAGCAGTGTAGCAGCCCTATTTCTTGCTTTGTGCTAAAGTCTCTTGGGAAAGAAGTGCTGACACTGTATCTCAGACTATTGTATTGATTCACATCCCTAACATGTTCAGTCATATTATTATTTTATTTGGATCAATGTTAACAATCTTTTGTTAAGAGAATCCTCAGCGCAGCACAAGCTCTGTTCACAATAACTTCAAATGACTCCCTGTTCAGTGAAGATCAGACAACACCGCTTCTCTGACCAGCACAAATAATAAAAATCTCAACCGAAATTGTCAAGGCTAAGCAGCTTTGAAAGACAGGGCTAGAGATATTGTAAAGCACGTTTTGCTTTCTTAAAGTCCATGTGTGCTGTAATATGTTCTCCAAATCCAGTATTTATTGCTTGCCAGTTTTACACCATCATCAGGAGCTTTACCATATAGAGATAAAATGAGAGCACTCAAAGTGGAGAGAAAAAAAAAAAAAAAAAAAAAAAAGGCATTTTTGGCACATTGAAATCATATTTACCCCTTTCCTTTACAAAAAGAGACAATACTCCCACTGGCAGAGAAGCCATGTGGCACTGCTGCATAGCTAAAACAGTTTTTTCAGGACAGATGTGTTAAATCAGTTTCACTCTGACTCCCTGCATACTTGCTCCTCAGATTTGGGACTTCTATTTTGTTGCACATTTGCATTGACTCAGTCTAAATTCAAGTCCTCTCTCTCCTGGACCAGCAACTTGTTGTACAGACTGGTATATACACTGAAAACAAAAATATGAACCCCTAACTAAAAGTTATAAAGAAAGCCTAGTGCACATCACAGGCTCAAAGAGCTTAAATTTTCCATCTCTCCCTATGAAACAGAAAAGATTATTCCATAGGGCAGTATCCCCTATTTGTCACACATCGTCCTCCCACCAAGGAGGACCTGCTCAAACTGATTTCCATACATGGATTTCAAACTTCAGGAATTTTCAATACAGTCTTCATTGTCTGCAAGTTAGTTGGCCAAGTGTGGACTAGATACCCAAGGCTACTATGTCATCAGGAGTGAGAGATGGGCATCTATGGAGTGTGACTCAGTAGACCCAATTAAGGTTCTCCTTGTAAATGAGATAAATTGCCATTTACTTCTGTTGCTGTACGGAGAGTATAAGGTGACAGCTTCAGATATGTGAACCATGGAATAGTTCCATCCACAAGCTAAAGTTGCAGCAATATGTAAATTGTATTTTTTTCTCTCTCTTCATACTGTTAAACATTAGAGGTGCAGCTTTCTGAATTTTCTTTTGAGAGAGAGTTCCAGAATGGGAACTTTATCCTCTCTAAGAAGCAAAAGTGACAAATACTTCAAAAGGAAACTTTCTTTCAACAATTCATTGTCTAGAGCTTGAGTTAAATAAAAAGCTAGAAGCACAACTAAAATCTGACAGTTTCTAAGCAGTCTGATTAAAACCCCTACCCCTCCCAGATCTCATTTTTATGACAACCATAATCCTCAAGTTCTCAGTACTTCCATGGAAAAGATGAGAAGTAAGACGCAAGTTTTCTGATGCACAAAAGAAGGATGAGAAAGACCTTTTGAGAAGATTTCTCTAAAATTCACCCATCAAAAGGTACACAAATACCATAGCCTGATTATCTCACAATGATGGCTGTAAAATTCACATTGACCTCAGTGAGTTTATTTGTATCAACAGACCAATACAAAAGAAAAAAATCCAACACTTGGTTACTAGAGAAAAATAAAAGTAATGATCTATTCTTAAACCAACACTGTAATGTCTTAATGTTATAGTGGCCCTACAGGTGCCAGAGGGATGTTTTTTTTTTTTGTAAGAAGTTCTTTAAGAGATTTAGATTCACACTACTGTTGATCTTAAAAGTAAGGAACGGTCTTCATCCAGTCCACTCAGGTGGGTTTTTTTTTCCCCCCTACAAAAAAAAAAAAAAAAAAAACTATCTGCTGGAGATATACTATTTCTTATCTTCCTCCTTTTATCTTCTCAATGAATACAACCTTTTTAAGCCATCTGTTAGTTTATCTAGGATGCTGTGCTCTATGCTGAGCAATGGATGTAGCACTAGAAACTCCCTTTAACTACATTTACATGCTAAAAATAGCTTCTCTATTCTTTTTTTTATAGCAACACACATATATTTAGCCACAAGTACATGCCAAAATATTCTTGCCATCAGCTCAAAACAAATGCATACATGTTAAACAATGAATTTAAACAAAAGATTGAATTTACGACATTCTTAGAAGTTTCTCTTAAATTTGCCTCAAGTGCTAAGTCTCTAGCAATAAATCACAACAGGCAAAGGTTCAAGGACAAATTCTTCTCTTAGCCACTACCAAAGTAGCTGAGGTGGAAAGTGACACACTAATGTCACCCACTGAATGAACTCAATTTGTACACTTACTATGGGTTCATTCCTCATGGCTTTATACAGGTGTGCATGGCTCTGCATGGTACTCACAAGTGCTGGGGAAGAAGTGACTTCACAGGAATGACTCTCATGGCCCACACAGCCACTTTTACACAAACCACTTGTCTCTGGGGTCTGACATCCCCCAAGCCTCCCTGAAAAGCCACTGTTGATGATACTGCATCTCAAACTCATTTACAATATTCTCAGTGCTTATTTTGTTATCCCTATCCAACCACCAGGCAGGGAGAAATCTACTGTTTGAGTTCAGCCCCCAGAAAACCACACCAGAAATGGATCAGAAGCATACGTGATAAAGAGGAGTTCGTTCAGGGACTCCTTGCAGATGCTCATGGTTAGATCCACCACTGTACAATCAATAGGTGTACAATAGGCGTAATAGGTATACAGAGGTTAGGCTCAGTAAAATTATCGCAGTAGAAAGCTAACCAAAAAAATGGAAATTCTCACCAGTATTATAGGCTTGCAGTAAAACTCCACCAGGAGCAATCTCCAGAAAGATATCATTCCTCAGTAGCAGTCAGCACTTAAATGGGATCTAGGACAAGTGCAGCCAGGCTCCAGCCCTTCTGGTAGCACAGGTGAATTGCCTTCACCTGTGCTCCCACAGCTGACTCATTGTTTGCCACAGGTGGTCAATCAGAGGTTCAGGCTGTGATCAACAGTTCCCATACAGCCATCCATCACCCAATCTGTCAACCACTCTGGCCACAGAAGTTTCTCAGTACTAGAAAGAGCGTAAGGTTAATCCATGAGAAATAGTCACAGAATGGAGGCTGATTGCTGTGAGCTCTGGCAACCCAGCCCAAAAAATGACTGCTCCAACCCTACCTAGCAACTGTTTCCAGGTAGAGCAAGCTGCCCTGGCACTAATAAGGCTTAACATAATCACAGCAGATGCCAGGACTGCACTACTCTGGTTCTCCCAGCTGATTTTGTAGTGAATTATTTAAAACCAACTGCACTTGCTACAAAGTCCAAGCAGCAGGACTTAATTTGTAGGTATTTTATTATTTCAGAGAGCAGTATCAGGGCGATGGTATAATTAGCATGGTTGGGAAATTCCACTGCAGCCTGCAGAAGGAAGGAGCGATGCAGCTCCCTGCCCCTGGTAATGTGCCTGTAAATTCCTCTTGACAGCAAACGCATCCCCGCATCAAAAAATGACAAAACACCCAAAGCGTGCAAGAGTGACAGCCAAACAGCTTCAATAATACCGAGTCTGCACAAGAAAAAAGCAGGCAGAGTCAGCTTGAATGGAATTCAAGGACTGCTCTGAGGCTGGGTAAAAGCAGCCCTGCTTGCACTGATGGAAGGCACAGAGATGAGCAGAAGTTGTGCCACTTGATGGGCTGTCCTGGTGTGAATTAAATGGGTAGGGCTTCGGCTTATTAGGAGCCTTCTAGGAAACCACCACCTGCAGGTGCAGTTATACTCAGAATCATTCTTACAAAAAGGCCCTTGAATTTTGGAGGGAAGAACCAGAGCATCAGCATCTGTCATTAGAATTTCACTGATCACATTTTCACCTTCAAAGTGATAATCACCACCCAAATGTATATATCAGAAGCAGCTGTTTGTCAGTGAAATCACCCATGTCTTCACAAATGTAAATCATCTGAGAAATACACACAGCATAGCCCTAATGCAAGCTGCTGCTGCAAACTACAGGATGGGGAGGGCTGGGCCTCCTGGGCAGCTGCTGCTAATGGAACTTAAGCGCTGTGTCCCCATCTAGCTGCTGAACCATTTCACAGACAAAAGCTTCATCTCAGTAAGTGTCTTTTTCAGCTCAACCAAGAAGGAGCCTGTGCAAGTTTTGTCTGCACTTCTCAGGTTGCTTTCTGATTTCAAGAAATGCCAAGTGGCCAAGGAGGGTCTGTTGGCTGAGATGGAGTGCTTATGGGTGGCTGTAGTTGAACAGAGAGGGAGAGTGATGCTTAGGGAGAAGGAGGGTTGACTGGGTCATAAATTCTGGGTGCTTTATTAGCAACCATTTCCAGTGGAGAAAAACTCACATCTTGGCTGCGGTCATGGGTTAATGGGATTTAAATATGTGGCTGGGCACAGCTGATTTTCTCAGCGGAGAATCTAAGAGATTCTTCATGTGCCAGAATCTCTTTAAAATCAATGTGTTTATGCATCTGTGCTTTGTTTTTAGAATAGACTCCAGGTAAACAAGCCAAAGCACATTGACAGTTTTGACCCCCCTTCAAGCATTTTTTCACTTATTGTTTTTCTCTCCTTGTCAGCAGGCAAAATATATGATTCTTAGTGCTAGTAAAAACAAACAAACAGGAAGAAAAACACAGAGAAGAATTGTTTCTGATTTGGTGTGTAACAAATGACCTGCATCCTCTTTTGTGATCACAGCAAACGACGAGAAGACTGGGAGCGATCAATCTTCGTGCGATTAAAAGAGGGAGGCTACAGGCTGCAGGAGAACATCCTGTTCCATCTATATGTGAGCACTTCGCCCTGTGGGGACGCGCGCCTCAACTCCCCGTATGAAATCACAACTGACTGTAAGAGAAAATATTTCCCTCTCTTTTTTTCCCCTTTGTGCCTGTTATTGTTGATTTGTTTGTTTATTCTAAGACTAATCCTTCTTTCTTTGTTGACTGACTTGCAGAAAATATTTTTCTTGAAAGCAGAAACACTGAAAGGTATATGGCATGTGTGTCTGTGCAGCTGGTGCTCCTTCCCCCATGCTGAGAGGGAAAATCATGGCCAGGCAGAACTGGAATTTCTCTACCTTCCTGAGGCTCCATGGCTCTGCTGGGTAGTTCCCAACAGCCTGCGTTTCCTGATGGGGAAAGGAACCCCAGTAATCAGTAGACACCTTGGGAAGGGTCCTCATGATCAAACAGATTCTTGGAGCCACAGCCATGGGCTGGACTAGAAAATTATGTTTGCATTTGAGGCTGCATGAACTTTTGTTGAGGTTTAGGCAGTATGGATGTGTTGAAGGGTTGCATTTATACCAAATCTCTACTGTCCAAGCTCAAGTGGCTGGATTCTGAGGTGGAGCAATGAGATGAGATCAGGTAGCTTTAGCACCAGTTGAAAGCCAGGTTCATTCCAGATGCTACCTGCCCTTGAAGCAAACACTGTCAGGAGCATTTTGGTAAGAATCCTTCCCAGACAATCCTGCTTGGGTCAAATCAACTGCGTGGTCACTGGATAGCAGATAAATTAGATGGAGTCTGCCAGGCAGTCTTTGGAGTCCCTGGTCCTATACTTATGATCTTCAAACAGGAATGTGACCTTATGGGGAGTTATGCTTTAGAGGTGACCCTGCAAGTGAGGTGAACAAGCTTTGAGCCAGTGCAAATGCCACCAAGAGAACTGCAGGATGTGTTGCCGTGAAGGAATATCTGACCTCCATCACGTGTCCCAGTGATGTCATGATAACAGCCCCCCATAAACATTCTTGCCCCTGACATTGTCCCACTGTTGCAGAGGCACATCATGGTTACAGACCCCTGCACCACCTTTGCCCCAGGCCATGGTCACACTAAGGGACAAGGGAATCGAGAGAACTGTGGCTTGCTATCACAGATGTCTGTCACTCTATGATCCACTTCATGATTCATAAGGTGCACACTTCCCTCTATCCTGAGGTGTCACTTCTCACAAATTCATTTTACCGTGCTGCAATACTCATAGTGCTCACTGCTAAATGTACATATAATGAGAAATACTTCTTGCCCTGACTACCTTAAATGTGAAGCAGGCAAGACAGAAGAATGAGGAGGGAAAAGCATAGATACAGGAATGTAAAATTAATCATCCAAGGTCATGCAACAACCTGACTGCCTCCCAGGAAAATTCATCTGATCGTGGTTTCATTTCTGGTTCTTATTTGTAGGAGTTATTTATTAACGATTAAGCATTATTCTCTCCAGACTGGAATCCTTTTGTCATGTGTGAAACAGCAGCTTGCTGGGGCAAGAAACGAGAATACACCTATTCAGAAAGGAAATACTCTTCCTCTTTTGATGTGATTTCTACATTCTGTCAGTAGGGCATATAAAATAAAGAAAAGCAAGGAAATTTTTAAGAAGAAAGCAGCAAATAGACAAATTCATGATGTGGCAGCAAAATTAGGAGACACAGACATCATCTTAAAAATAAAATTAAAAGCGAGTGTCTATGAATGTCAAATATGAATAGTGATTTTAGCCTCACACTTTAATATTAAGAGATATCAAAAAAGGCTTTATGTTTGATTAACCACCCTCATATTTTTCTAATGTGGGCCATTGTCACGAATGGCCGCAGACTATCCAGGACTGGATGCTACCGAAAGATGAGGGGACACTTCTTTAATTGACAGTGCATGTAAGAAGCTACATTAAAAATATATTTTCTTGCAACTGCTGGTATTCACAGGGTGACCTTGTAGGGACCATGAAAATGCTTTTCCTGGTGGTTATTATACCAGCTATAGTCTGAATAAAAAAAAAAACTGAGACAGCAAGGTCTGTGTGACTTAATGAAGGTTACAATGTGATGCAGAAATAGGCTTGAAGGGGCATCACTTGGTTTGTATTTCACTGCTTTAAGCAGCTCCCTCCACCTTTGTCCCATGCTCTTAAAAGCATTTAGCTCTGTATAAAAGCTATGTTGCCAAAAGCTGTCCTTCTGTGAGATAAGCATTTCATTTTAGCTCATGTTATCCCAGAGACATCTGGAAAGATAAGTATTTTATAATGTTTATCATTCACATCTCTTTTTTCTTTTCCTCCTCTCTTCAACTTCAGAAATAACCTTTCTTTTATCCAGTAATGACAAGGAACTCCAGATGAATGCTGTTTCATTTCTTAAACAACAAAGACGTTTCTCCTAGAGCTAGCACAAGCCATCAAACATTGCTGATTATTCTCTAAAGATGCATTAACATTTTAAAACAGTGTCTCGCCATGTGGTTTCTGTTTTTGCAAAGGAGCATGATAAGCCTTTATCAATACAGTGAGTGAGTAAAATCCACTTCTCAAATCTCTTTCCAAAAATTTCCCATTATCCGCTGTGTCTTCCCAGCACCCTCGGGGAGGCCTCACATTTTCTTCTTATGAGCTTTGTTCTGGTTAGGGAGGAGATTAGCCAGCATGCACTTGAAACCCAGTTTATTTCTTGCTGGATAGTGCTGGGTACCAACTCAACTGCGTATGTAAGAATCTGACCTTACTGTGGTTCCTGTGAATGGCTGCAATGCAGCGCAGGAGAGGTTGGAGAGTCCGCAGCCATGATGGTTTCACTCGGGAAAGTAAGAGATTAGGGCCAAAAAGAGCAAGTCTTGCATTGATTTGCAATTATGCCCTTCATGATTCAGAATGGAGCAGACTTGCTTGTTGATATATCTCAAGACAGCTGTAAATAAGAGGAAAAGTCCATTTGGAACAGGGCTTCTGTGAGCATGGAGAGGAATTCTATAACTCTTTTTTGGTGTCTGCAGGTCAGAAGGCTGGAAATCTGAAGCTTTGGAAGAGGCTGATACAGTCCAGGAGAGCAGGGAGGAGGCTGAGGGGAGAGGTGTTGGGTTGTAGAGAGCAGGAGAGACCAGGGTCAGTGGTGTAAAGAATGGGAGGCTGGGAAATACCAAAGGTATTTCAGACTTCTGTGAGGATTTGTATGGATTTGTCCTGGGTCCTTCTCAGCTAGTCTCCTTCCCAACACTCTCCTTCTTTCCTCATTTTCTGAGGTCACCCACCAGGCTGTAACGTGCTATGCCATGAAGAAGCAGCATCAGTGCTGTAGGTGAGGTCATCTCCTTTTCCAGTACCTTTTCCCTCTGTGTACATGAAGGCAAGTTGTGCTTGATTTTCTGACTTCAGATAGCACACACAGTCCAGCTCATGAGCTGCAGCTGCAGCCATGGGGACAGCTTGCTCTGTAATATTTGTTGCAGATTTTGCACCTTTTCCTGAATCTAAAGCAAACCACCCAACAATCAAGCCCTTGATCTGCTGAAGTACCTTCATAGTTAATTTAGGCTTCTTGACATGTTGGCTTCTTTTTTTTAAGCACCTCTTGAAAAGGAAAATGAGTTGCTTAAAAATTGAGCTAATAAATTCTCAACTTCCCCACTCATCCTTCCAGGCAGGATTTTACCTCTTTGACCATCTCTCTCCTAGAGATGCACTCTTTTTCACACAGACTGACAGAGGCAGACAGAATCTGCCCCAGGGCTCATCTCCATTCTTGTCCCCTGGGCTGCTTTTCTATCTCTTGCTAACATGCTGTATTGCCTTGTACCATTGACTCTTTGATAGCCCAGCTCCTGTTTCATCCCATGCTCTCTTTAGGTCTGAAACACACCATTGCATCTGCTCCACAAGGGGTCTTCCTCCTGCTTGCCTATTAACCTACAGCTGTGTTGAAGCTCTCAGACACATGCATTCAGCAGAGCTCTATTTTAACAAGATCCACTTGCAAGCATGTGAGTTGGATCACTGCCCGAGTAGGTGATATGATGGGGATAAGATGTACACTGAAGTTTGTGTAGAATCTGAGTAGTTGAGTGCTAAAAGACAAGTTTGCTCTGCCTACTTAAAGTATGCATTTCCTGCATAAGCCCTGTGCTTTCTCTGCTTGTGCATCTGACTGCTGCATTTTACATCTCATTCTCAGACAAAATGTTCTCTGCTAACCCTCAGAGCTGAGGATGCCCTGAAACATTGTCCTGCTCACACCAGAGACTCAGCACTCCATGTTCAGATGGAGCCTTCTTGGACAGAGTGGCTGCAGAAGGCCACATTCAAGCAGAAACCATTTCAGGAGCATATCCATCTCCAATTGGTAGACACAAATGATCTGTAAACGTCAAGAGATTCTCAGCCCTAGAGCTCTGCATTCAGGGTCCTGCAGGCAGATATCAGGGGTACAGATACACTGATGGCACATATGATGACACATATGATAGAATAACACCCAAACTTTTGATTTTGGTAATTGTTATCGAAATTGCAAGGGGAATAATAGAATCATATAATCACAGAATGGCTTGGGTTGGAAGGAACCTTAAAAATAATCAAGCTCCAGCTTACTGCCATGGTTGCCACTCACTAGATCAGGAATGAAATCTCAGCCTTCTGCCAATCTCATGTTTTATTTAAATGGAAAAAAAAATCTTGATAGGGGGGAAGAAGTATTTCAAGAAGAACCATCTGAGTAACTCAGTGACCTGAAAAGAAATCAGATATCTGTAGTTATTGGAAAAGGCAAATTCTAACATACTGACATATGCTCCTGTTAGGAAAATCAAGGGCAACTGTCTGTCATCCTGAGCAGTGTTTCCATTGTTTTAGTTCTCCCAGGTATCTTGTTGTTCCATTGTGACTGCTGGCCTTCTGCCTCTTGGGGATGCACTTTGGAAATTCGTAGCTATTCAGAGCGTGGAGCAGCTTCCTCCTAGGTTGTAAAGTCGATTTTACAATGATGAATGACCTGTCTGTGGAACTGGGATGAAGGTGCATTATTTTCCTATTTTTCATATGGCTGAGCAGAACAATATCTTGGGGGAACTAAAAAAAAAAAAAAAAAAAAAAAAATTATCATACAGAACCATGCCCAGAAGTAACATGAAAGAAAAAAATACATACAGCACTGTATGCCTTAACACCAAACACGGCCTTGGGAGAAATAATTGCAGCACTAAATGAATTTCTGTGGTCCATTCAGATTTCTTTGTATGTATAAGATGCTACAAAAAGGGCAGACACAGCATGAGGCTGTTGAATTTGTTCACATGCTTGGGAACTGGTTATTAAAGGTGAGGTGAAAATGTTCTTTTGTTTTGTTGAGGTTAGATTGAAATGATCCAAATAGTTTGGGTTTGGGGTCCTAAGCATGGCATCCTTTATCAGCTTCCTTTGAGATCAAGTCCTGTTGAAGCAACAGTCCCATCCTGCCTTTACCAACGGCACATTCTCAATTTGCCAAAGTAAATACAGAGGAAATGCAAAGATTTTTTTCAGTTGACTAGAAGCTGGACTGCCAAGGATCTTATGCTTGTCTTTAGGTCTGAAAGCACTCATCTTTATACACAACCTAAGTCTATCTTCTCACACTGCTGAAATGCTGTTTCAGATTGTGGTTACTCACACTCAAGTTAGTTACAGACACAATTGTGTGAGGTCTGGATAATGTTCTCCATTACATACCCACATCACACTTGGCTGGGAGCAATAGGAGAGGCCAACAACAGAGTCCAGCCCAAGGTTTTCTGCTCCCCTGAGGTATAAGTAATGATTCCTTCTCAGATTTAGATGTGCTGGATTTCTCCCCAGCATCCAACAAAAGTCCAAGGGAGAACCTTCTGCAGGAGGAAGTGAGCAAGAGAACTTCAGGAGAAGAAAGTGTGGTGGAGAAGGATCAGTGGGACTCTGCAACAGGAGGACTGTGGTGATAACGGGAAATCTAGAGAGTTTGTATTGTTCGGCTTTGCCAGGGTGTAGGCAGAAGACAGCAGTCTAAGGCCTGCAAGGAGTAGGTGAGGACTTCAGAAAGCTTTGAAATCCACCTTCATCCATCTTCCAACACACAAAGGTCCTGCAGAGAGCAGCTTGAACTCCTCCAGCACTGCAAGAAGCTTTTTCTCTTCCAGCATCTCCTACTCACATTGCACTCTTCCAGAGCTGCACCAGAGTAAGAGAATAGAGGAGGGAGAAGAAGAAGGGTTGAGGTCAGAGGGTAGGGAGGAGCAAATAAGGGGAGGCTCACGCCCTCTGCTGTGAGCTCTGCAGCCTTTCTGGTGCTGCCTAAGGGAAGATATGCAGAAGCATGAGCCATTACATGCTCGTGCATGAATGGGCCCATCACTCAAGGAGCAGTGCCAGAGGCTCTGCAAATAGAGTGGGGATGATCTGGTCCTGGTGTTCTGAGTGGTGGAAATCTCATTGGTTTTGATAACCCAAAGGACATGCCTGTTATCCTAAACAGTCAGCCATACTGAACTTTTGGCCAGTGCCTGGTTTCATCTCATATCCATAAACCTACCAGGGAAACCAGTGATCCCCTGGCTTAGAAAGGTGGAGGACTGAGTGAAGTGAGACTGTGACAGTACAGGTGGTTTTAGTGTTGGTACTATCATACTGGACCACAGAATGGAGTTTTGAAAGACTCTGGTTTTGCTACATTGGAAGTTCTTCAGTTTTGACACCAAAAAATCACCTTCTGAAAGTTTGCAGTTGCAAAAATAATTTTTTATTATTTATCTTCTCCAGGCTGCATATTTACGCTTTTTAGTGGATTTTTTCTGTAAAATGACTAAACAATTACCACTTCATGGACACCTTTCAGATATCAAAGTACTGGCTGCAAAGAAATCAAAACCTTTTAGACAATTTTTTAAAATACAGAAATTGTTGAAAATGAGATTGTATCACATATGGTTCATGTCTCCTGGTTAGTAGCATACTAACTAGAGGTAGAAAATGAACACATCATTTTAATTTGGGATTTTTTTTTTCATACAAGAACAGTTAGACTCAAACTGAAGCTTGAACCTGTGTCTCTCAAGTCCTAGATGAAGGCTTCAGGAAATTGACCATTAGCTGAGTTAGTCAGTCTCCCCCTTTTCAGTCTCAGTTATAAAACTTTGTCAAACTGACACCTCGTGAGAAAACTCTTTGGCATTAACAATGCATTGAATATGTCCCAAGTCTCTCTCCTTGTAATATTCTTGGCTGCCTTTTCTTTATTTGGGTTTTGTTGTTTCAGGGGGAGTTATAAAGTAGAAAATAAGATTTTCTAGGATGTGCCTGTATAGCGTGTGTCTATCTCAGCAAAGAGAAAGAATATGCTGGAAACTATGGAAAGTTCAAAGCCAGCATTGGCCAAAGCATTGAAAAGCTTTCATGTAAAGCAAACTGTGTTTGTTAGAATTCAGAAAAACAGGTTTCCACAGCTATAATCATATCCGCAACTTAACAGAATGCTTGGATCACAAAAGAAAATTGCACTGTATTTATTGATTTCGCTTTGTTGCTGGGTTTTACTGCTTTGTACAACATTTGGACGCAATGTTCAGATGTGATAAAAACACTGCATTACTCAGCAAAAGGCCATGGCTGAGAAGCTTTCAGAATAGCTGTAGATATTTTCACCCAGGCAAGCTGCATGGATAGAAATTGTCCATGATTTCCAGGGTTCCAATGTCCTCTGCAGAATGGACAAAATGGCTGCATGTTCAGGACATAGCTGCTCCAGCACCAGCCCCAACATCCAATAGTCTGCTAGAGCTCAGAGACTGAGATGCTCACCTGACTGTGGCAAGTATTTGGGGCAGAAAAGATCAATTCATAGCTGGGAAAAATCTCTGTGGCAAAAACTGTATCTATCTAGATCTAGTTTGGTCAAACTCTTTGATTGAGTGCAAGTCACAGGTAAAGCTTTTGAGATTAGTTTTATAAAGCTTTTCAGGAATCTCCAGGTGGAGTTAAGATCTCTATGGGACTTTTCAAAGTCCTTAGACTTCTGGGGATTTTCTTAGAGTCTACTAAAGATAGCTGTGTAAGAGCAACAAACACAATTTAATTTAGCCATGACAGTGCTACTGCTTCTATAGCTAGCCTCAAACAACTCACTTTACTCTGGTTAGTTCTATGTCCATGCTCATAAAATAGCAGTAAAAGGTATCCATCCATCTGTCACAACTTTGAGGAAGAGTAAGTAATGCTCAAAGATATAAAAATGGAAAACTGTGTGTATTTTAAACACTATTCAGAATATTTTTTATTCAGGATAATTTAGTATTTACAATTCATAGATTTTTAAGGCCAACGGGGACCATTTCTTGGTGATGTAGATTCAGTTTGCCCACTCAAAGAGCGTAGGACTCTACTCCATAATCATCATCTTCACCTCCACAGATGGAAACTGAACAGAATGGGGCTGCAGCAGGAGCCACAATCTGTCAGGGCTCAAAGAAACCTTATGGGGGCTGAAGCTCATCGCAATGCAGAAATATTGACAGTTTTCTGTTGTTTCTATCTTATGGACTTCATCTTCTGTTTTCACTTTTTTGCTGATTTCTTTCATAACATTTTTTTTCAAATGACTCTTGAAGATTCCAATTTCCAAACAACAACAAAAATCTCAAACTCACATGAATAACAGCGTATTTTTTTGATAAAGGAGTTATGATGAGTAACACATTCTCTCTGTGTATCTGTAATCTGTTTGATTAAAACATGCCAAGGGAGAGAATTGTCACCAAATGGGCAAATTCAGAAATGTTGACAATTTTTCACAGATAGCATGTTTGAAAGATAAAGCCCAGCTATAAGAGAAAAAATTCTTATTTATTTATTTATTTATTTATTTTAAATAGGCAGAAGATATAATGTTGTGTAGCTGTAGCTTAGGATATAGGTTAACCACTAAGGCTCTTCCTGTCCCCATACAGCCTCCCTTCACTGTTTTCTCAGCTGCTGACCTGGAGACCAGATAATTTACCTTTGTGGCTGGTGACAAGGCTCACAAAGGTTTCAGAAGCAGAAGTTTTCTCCATAATGGAGTTTCACAACACCATTGCAGCCCTTTGCCAAGTCTCCAGTCTTTTCTTTCCAGGGGCAGCTGCACTTCAAAAGCAATGGCATTACACATCTAATTTTAGATGAGAGAAGCAATTAGTAATTAAAAATAATAATCTTGGAGTGTTCGAGTTTTATTTTCCTTGATTGTCACATGAACAGAATCTTAATTCCATGGATCCTCTGCTTGTGGCTTCAATGTACTAATGCATTTCTGCCCAGAATAGGCTTGAGTCTGTAGACTGGGTTTGTGGGTGGCATGAAGGATTTCTGTCACGTCTGACCCAGAACTTCTCACTGCTCCTTGCCAGTAGTGACTATTTATAGCTCTCCGTGCATGACTTGTTTGTCAGCAAATTGTTTTAAAGATAATTTTAATTAGTTGCTCCTATTTTGATCCCAGAGGTTCCTCAAAAACAGAACTCTTTTGTAAGGTAGATACTTTGATGTATTTCTCTGGTTGGTTGATTTATTGGTTTCTGTCCCAAGGGTTAAAGTTTGATGACAGACAAGGACTCACTTAGAAGTTCATCTAACATCAAAACCATAGAATCATAGAATAGCCTGCATTGGAAGGGACCATCTCTGCGGCCCTCCTCTGGATCCACTCCAACATCTCCACATCCTTCTTGTGCTGGACTCAGTACTCCAGATGGGGCCTCACAGAGGCAAAGCAGTGGGAAACAATCACTTCCCTCACATGCTGGCCACTCCTCTAGCCCTTCTGACTGAAAACATCCAACCAACTCTCTATCCACCAATTTAGAGAAAAGGTTGTGGTGCAGGACAGTGTCAGAGGTCTCACACAAATCCAAGTACAGAACATCAGTTACCCTTCCTTTGTACACCAGTGCTGCCATGGAAGGCCCCAGATTTGTCAGGCATGATCTGCCCTTGGTGAAGCCATGTTGGCTATCTTAGATCACCTTCTCATCTTTCATGTGTCTTAATATGTCTTCCAGGAGGGTCTATTCCATGATCTCTGTCACAGAGGTCAGGATCACTGGTCTATAGATACCTGTATCTTCCTTTCTCCCTTTCTTTAAAATGAGAGGGATGTTTTCAGTCACCATCATTTTTCAGTCATTGTCATTTATTTTGATGGTTCAAAATGAAGAGTTTTGATTAAAATACAGTGGTGCTCTTTGCTCATCTAATTAATATGCATTTAAAACAGATGAGGACAAATGATGCAGTCATTTCCTTTCTGTTCTTTTCAATTCAAACTTTACATTTTTCTCACCATCAATAGTATGGATTAAATGCCACATCTTGGTGTACTGTGAATGGGCAGATTCCCTTTGATTTCTTATCTGTACCTTATCTGTATATCACAAATTATTGGCAGATAAAAAAATCATGAAAGAGATAGAAAGATTCACAAATGTTATTTGAATGATGAAGAAAAAGAATAGCATCCTAAATATATCACCTATTAGGCTGTGGGATATCTGATTGTTGTCCAAAATCAGGAAGTTAGCCAAGAAACACACACAGAAGAGGGAAAATATAAGGAAGGTCGGTTTCAACATTCAACCTCAGTTTCACAAATCGGAAAAGTTCTTGGATAAGGTTTGTATTCAGTACTTACATTTCATATCTGTCTTAATGACACAGTCCAGCTCCCAGATATGACCCGAACATCTCTAGGAGGGAGCAGAAGAGTTTTCTGGAGCTGGGCTCAGATATAACAGACCTCCTTGTCTGCAATTAAAAGCATGTCTGGACTTTAAGGGGTTCACCTGCATGTATATTTGATACGTGCAAGCCAGATGTATGTGTTTCCCAAGAGAAGGATGCATCCCTGCACTCACTCCAGTGAAAGCTCCACAGATCCTCATGCAAGACCACAGGCTTTACCTGCCTAGCTCTTGATGTGATGAATCCCACAGTCAGTAGCCACAGTTCAACTTAGTCCTTTGTGGAGGGATCTGTTCTATTTTTCCCAAATCCACCCTCATTTCAGAATATCCTTAAAGTTTCTCGGTTTCCAAAGCTGGGCCATCACATTTCAGTCTCACCCTGTGATGGTTTCTAAAGCACACCAGAGCAGAGACTAATTTGGCTATGCACGCCTCCCAGGAAAGCAGATGTGTCTAACGCATTCAGTGTGCTCATTTCAACATTTCCAGAAACTGGAATATCATGCATTTGTCCATCATTATGTTAAGGAGTATGTATCTCTAATAACCATCAAAACACCAAGGCAGTCAAATGTTAACAGTTCTCTCTTCACCTTTTTGTTTCATACCACTCTAAGGAAGCTTTATAAACCACTGTGATGAATGGAGGGTCCAGCACAGGAAAAAAAAAAATGCAAGATATGCTGTTTTATTTCTTCCTTCGTGAGGAGAGAACAGCCTCCACTGAAGCAGGGAAATAGAAAATGAACCTCCGAGGCAGTCATGCAAAATCTCCAACAGAGCCTTACTCGTGTGATTCTGTTTAATCACCGTCCATTTCCACTTCACTCTTCAACTAAATAATAAATATGGAAGTAGCTTTTTTCATTACCATTTGAACCAGAACCGGTCCTGGAGAAAATGTGAAAAGAAGGGGAAAGCCTTGAAATCAGTGAGTTCCAAGATGCTGTTCTGAATATAAACCACCTGTGTACATTCATAATCCAATAATTAATAATCCAGCATCTTTTTATCTCAGAAACTCTCAGGAGTAATTTCCACATCTGAGCACAGCACACATCATAAATCCACTCCAAATGATTTTTAAATTTGTCCTTTCCAATTCTGGTTTAAATTGACATTTTGTTCTGGTTGAAGTGGCATCCTCAGACGCCTTCTCCCCTGCAATTAGCTGAGATTAAGCAGTTGGAGAAGCAGCACAGGAAAGATCGGCAGTGCTCATAGTCTCTGATGCTTTGATCATACTGAACAGCAGAACAGCAGTCAGCTGTAGTTTGTGGCTTTGTTACACAAATAAATATTTTTCTGAGGCTGCTTTAAAATGATCCACAACAGGCTGTGCCAGCACGTGGGTTGCATCTCTTACTACAGGCAATCGTGTGCCAGAGTCTGTGTAGAACACACAAAACTCGTCTTTTGGTTTCTTCAGTATTTGTTATCTTCCTGAACTATTTAACTATTTAATGTTTAAAAAAGAAAAAAAAAATCCCTAAGCATGCTGCAATTGTCGATCTGGATTTATTTAATCATTGTCATTCTGAAAGCGTTTGGAGCTCTGGGTTATTAGTATTTCCTAAGTGTGCTACGGATCTTTTTGCAACTTGTGTGCCGCTATCCCAGTAATGTGAGCAGCCCGAGACAGGCAGCACAGCTGAGGGTTTTAGTCACACCCTATTCATTGAATTTAATAGCAGTTGAGCAGCTAAAACCCCTTATCGGTGTTGTGGGAGTGCATCCCAGGGTGAGCGTATGCCAGCCCCAGCTGCCCGAATCCTATCAGCTAATGCTGCCCGCTTGGCTGCACCGTGGGTACGGCGCGCATTAAGGGAGCAAAGTTTGATACATGGGCTGAGTTAATGCGAGCATTTGGAAAATGAGATGATCTGAGCAGTCACACGCATTTCTTAATGCTTTAAAAAACTTTATTTTTCAGCACTGGGTATGTGCAGGCCAGATCTGAGATGCTACAATAGCAACCACACCTGGAGTAGTTTGGTCCTCGTAAAACAGGCAAATGAAATTGGATCAGTAAACCCACTTCAACTCACAGAAGAGTTTCAGATGCTCTCCCCTTAAATTGTTGGCCTGTGCTTTAAATGCCCCAGATACTCAACAGCATTTGGCAGTGATGATGGTTTTGTTCTCCTCTGCCCCTCCCCAGATAATATTTAGGAAGTGAAATCAAAGTCATGTATGCAATGAGCTGCTCATCCCTTCATGTGGCCACTGAAATTCCCCAGCAACTGCATGTCCCCTTGCATGCAAAATGTGGGAGCTTCAGTTGGGTGAACCACTTTTGAAACAGGATGGTCAAGGGGACGAGTGCACGGATAGGGGGGTTTGGAGCTGAGGAAGACAGGTGGGTGCAGACTGAGGTCAGAAATGAAGACAGCGATGCTTAGTAGAAGAAAATACTTTTCTGAAAAAGATGGGGAAAAATGTTTTTAAAAATCATCTTGTGCTAGGGGAATTCCTGCAGGTGGACTCCTGTGGTAGACCTTTATTGAAAGCATAACATCTGGCTCTCATCAATACTTGTTGAGCAGTGCCTTTAAATGAATTTGCAGAACAAAAAAGCATCATTATCTTCATTTTACCTGTGGGAAAGCTTAGGAAAAGAGAACCAATCTGCTTAAAGTAAAACTTTCTTCCAGTTGAAACAGCAATAACCTCAGTCACTCTTCACTGCTCCCATGGAGGGTATCTGGCTCTGTCATGCCGCAGATCTGGGTGTATGCAGGATGAGGCAAGGGGTTTTCACTGTACATCTCTTTATGCTGCACAGCTAGACACATTTGTTAGACAGAAGCAATCACTTTCTTCTTCTGTTGTTCAAATTTCATGGTTCCTTCCCCACCACTCTGTTGTTTAATAATAAAACATGCTGCTCACTGCTGCTCGAGTCATGTTTTGAAAGTTTCCTGCAGAGTCCCCATAAAAATATGGACTGGTTCCCAGACAGATAATCCCATATACACATAGCACAGCAGACATCCTCTGGATGATGCTGCACGAGGAACACCAGATATGTATCTAGTAGGTATGATGGGGCTTAGATTTGAGTGGGAATCAGTTTTGGCTGTGACCACTCCATTCAAGCTGGCCCAACCTGCTGCTCACGTTCAGATTCCTATTTTTAGACTTACAAAGGAAGGAAGGAATCCAAGAGGAAATGATCTGTGTGGGTTCAGCTGCTGCATCTGCTGGCAGGTCACAGCTGACTCTGCTGTTTGTTCTACATGTGTTTGCTGCCTTTGCTAATCCCAGCAGGCCAAAGTGATTTATTTTACTCTTCTCATTTTGTAAGTCATCCATTGGCAGCAGCCAAAGTCAATCAATAGCGTCAAACAGAGCTCACAGCACAGGCAGCAGTTGTACAAAGAAAAGATGGTGAGGAACAGGATGAGGAAGACAACAGGTGCCTGGTGAGCACTACAGACCCTGCTGCTGGTAGCCAGAAGTTTGGTCAGACAACCTATGGCACCCAGCTTTACTCAATGGGAGGAAAGAAGCCAGGCAACAACATAGCCACTAAGGGTTAAGGAGCACCACTTTTACTAGCAGAAACCTCTTGGTCCAGCTAAGGTCCATGAAAAAAAAAAAAAACCTGGAGATCTGGAAATTGGCTAAACCCCTCATGTCTGTAGAAGCAGCACTCCTTTCCCATAAAGCAGAGGTCACCATGTACCTACTACCTTTCCTTCTTCTCCTCTGGGCTGCAATGTGAAAGGTCTGTTGCATGCAGAAACTATCCTCCAGTTAAACCCCCTGAGGGTGAGAATGAGATCCAGAGGATTTCCTTGCTCCTTTTCCAACATTGCTGCTCTTTGCAACCAAAATACCTAGAGGCAAATAGGTAGTATAAGAGAGTAAGAGTAATTTTGATAGTGAACTCCCACTTTTTTCATTTGATAAAAATGATAGCAAAATAGTTTATTATCTGCAAATTAAGCTCACTTTATTATCAAGCAAATTAAGCACAGAATAAGTGTGCTAGCTGTTTGCCCTGCACTGCCCCAAAGGCAGCCACCTCGTACTCAAATGTAGTATCACTGAAGTGATGATGGATGGCAAAGTCATAACAGATACCAGTTTGACGAAGGGCAGTAGTGTGCTTCTCTTTAGGGACACTACAGAGGGAATTTAGGCAAGCAATAACTGCCGAAGTATGATTTGCTTTAGACCCAGAGTTTGAAACTTTAGCTTTTGAGAATTTTCAATGAAATTCCTTGATAGCAAATGAGAAGCTCTGTCCTGAAATTACTCAGAAAAGGCCACTGAGTATCACATCAGGCTATGGACTGAGTTGGCTCACACAGGTGAGATTTTGGTTGCAGTTCTTAAACCAAGGCTTTCCAAACATTGGAAATTCCAAACATTTAGCATGGGAAACTAGAAAAAAAAAAAAAATCATATGCCTCTATTCTTTTGAAACATGGTAGGAAATGGTGAGTTCACCTCAGTATATGTTAATTACAATTTTATGAGAAGCAAATCATGCGAGGAAGCACAAATTCTTCTCCATTGTGCTCCTTGCTTAGGCTATGGTCTTGTCTTATTTTGCATTCAGCTTCAAGGACCTCTGCAGGCGGTTCTGCAAATGCAAACTATGGCATCAACACAGCCTGTTAGTTTCAAAACGCACCTAAAAACAATTAATGATTGCCATTCTTGTACTTTTGTGCAGTGAACAGCAGCAAGCACATAGTGAGAAAATATCGAGGGCACCTCCGAACAAAGATCGAGTCTGGAGAAGGAACCATCCCGGTGCGGTGCCATAACGCGGCTCAGACGTGGGACGGCGTGCTGCTGGGAGAGCAGCTCATCACCATGTCCTGCACAGACAAAATCGCCAGGTACTGTAGCATCTCATGTGCATGTCACAAAGCTGCTTGCATGTGGAAATGAAGTTTGAGGATGATGGCTACTGGTGGGGAATGGCTCATAGGTTCTGACATAGACTCCCCTTGTATGCAAAGATAGGGCCTATAAATAGGTGGAGTAAATAGAATGGTCTCCCAAATTCTCTATGGGTCATTAGTTGCTCTTTACAGTGTGACAAAAATATAAACTCTCTTTGCAGCATTTTCTGCCAGTAGAATTTCAGTGTGCAAATAAAATACATACGCTCTGCTCTTACTGGATCATTTACTGCAAAACTTGCAAACCAACCACCATGCAGATAAACTGACCTCATCTGCACTGATAAAGTGCCCTAAGTGCTGTTAAGAATATTGCTACTATCTTGAATGTCATTGCAGAGCTCTCATGTCACACCCACCTCTGTGCCTCTCTAGTCTGTCTTGCACATATAATGTATCTTTATGTAGAATAACTTCAAAATAACAAATATTTCATAATTATTTCATGGTGGTACATAAAACAACACACTTGTCATTCTCTATTTACAATATTAATTAATAGCAAATGAAGGTTATCATAAATTGAAACCAAAATGTGCACATTGGGAAGCACACTTACTATATTACTAGTATCTACATATACATACATGTGTACTTTTAGTCACAGTTATATATGTATGTATATATATATATATACATATAATGTGTGTTAGCTAAATGTCATAGAATCATAGGATTGGAAAAAACCACCAAGATCATCCAATCCAACCATCCACCCATCCCCTTTATGCCCACTGATCATGTCCCTCAGTGCCACCTCTGCATGTTTCTTGATGATGTCCAGGGACAGTGACTTCAACACCTCCCTGGGAAGCTCTCTATTTAAAACACAGCACATTGTAGCTGTAAAAATGTAAACATTACAGCAGAATTCTCTGCTGGAATATCACGCTTAAGATCTCAGTCAAGTTACAGCAGCCCAGAATTTGATTCAATTATTGAAGGTCAACATAAACAAAATCGTTTTTGAAAACGTGTTTTTGTTCACTGTATATAAATTCTTAGCTTTAGCTGGATGACCTACTGAAGTTCAATTTCTCTTTAGGTTTAGCAAAGCCAGGCATTTTGAGAGAAAAACGATCTGACTATCAAATGGAAATATTAACAGGTTCAAAGGACAGAAGACAAAATCCACACTCTGCTAAGTGTAATCATTACAAATACTGTGTTTACATGACAAATAAAGGGCGTCTTCTGCTATCATATTTTCATTTATTCATAAAGAGATAACTGAAAACCCAAAGAGTTTTGAGCAGATCTGTCTCACTCTTTTCAGGTGCAGCTGGGTTTTCCAAATTCAGACTCAAAAAAATAAACAAATTCAAGTTTGTGAATTGAAATATTGCACTCTCTGAGGTTTTGAATGTCACTGGCCAGTGAATTAAATATCAGCTTTGCAAAGAGTAATTCATTTGCTGTTGATGGGGATGCTGACTCTAACTCACATTCTCACAAGCTGGGTTTTCTCCAAGCACATCTGCTCTAGTACAAAGAATCCTTTCCTTTTTGGCACATATCTAAACAGTCCTAATGTCTGTGAAGGAAAAAACATATAGGGTGGTGAAATAGAGACTGCTGTGTGAGGGCCCTTTCCTCCCCCTCTCTATCCTCCTCAAGAGACCAGAAGGTGGTTTCTGTGTCATTCTTCAGACTCCAAATATTTGCTCTAACACACAGACAGTTGGCTCTTCAAATGTCTGCAGGATGCAGGAATTTGATTTCACATCATCTGGACTTGTCTCACTAACAGAAAAAAAAAAACAAAAAAAAACCTCTGAGGCTGAAATTCATGTTTGTATAACCAAGATTTGATAAAAAGTCTGACTTGTACACTTTGGATTTTATTGCTTATAAAAGCCCCTTAGGAGTGCTGGGCTATTAGAGAATGTTTCCCCTTGAGAATCTAACCAGTAGCTGTTAAAATATACATCATTTTGCATTATTTGCAAAGGACATTACTATCAGAATATCAAGAATAGAGTTACTCAGAAAAGTGAGTAATATTCTATAAATCATGTATCTAACAATTTATGTTCTTTCCTACTCATAGGATAGCCACAAGCAGAGAGCGATTTAATCAGATTTATTTGTTATTCAAAGGAATTTAGCAATTTTTATTACTATCAACACAAATTTGAGAGGATTTGATGCTTGGTATGCATTATTTGAGTTCTGTGGCTGTGTTGAGATTGCAGGATAAACAGCCTAGTATCATACCCATTCCCTTACTGAATTAAAGCACAAACACTTCTGGCATGAATACTCATGTTATTTGGCTCAGGCAGGGAGTTATGAGGTGAAATTCTGTGACTGTATTATAGAAGAGGTCAGACTAGATCTTGTTGGCTCCTCCTGGCTTTAAAAACTTATGCATTTATATCTGCAAATTTAAAGTTAGGGCTCCGTGAATCCCCAGATAACCCACCCTGAGAGAGTGTTGGCTTTTACACTCAAGTTCTGTCAATCTCACAGTGCAGCTGAAGTCAGTTCAGCCTTCTTGCTGCACATTTTAGGATTCAACCATGTTCTTTATATCCAAAATTCAGCAGTCACACTAACACCTAGGATTCATTTCCCTCTTTCAGGTACACTGAGAAAAAGAAGCAATGTCATGAGCAAAATAATTCTGAAAAAGAACAACTGTTTGGGGAACCAGTCTGTACATACTTTAACATGTTGTTGATGGTAATCAGTAGTTGTATTAACAACTTTATATCAACAGAGACATCTTAGGTCAATATCACAGCACCAAAATATCTACTTTTCTTGTGGAAGCAAATCCACTCATACAGCAGTCCTTTACAGGAAGTCTGCCAAACAGTCCAGAAACCTCCTTCTATTTTTTAAGCTTTGTCTTCTGACTTATAGAGATTGAGCCGGCTCACATCCTAGCTTCACCGTGCCACTGGGTTTCTTCCATGCAGAGAAACTGGAGAAACTATTTATCCCAGCATCCATCAGTCCATAATAACTGTGTTTTCCTTTCTGATGGCTGCATGGAAACGTTTAATGATGACTGTTGAGTGTGCTTTGGCACTGGGAGTATGTGGAGGAGGCCACCATAACCCAACAGACACACAGCATAAACCAGCACTCCTAGGTCATAAACCATGGCCATACAAATGTATGAAAGTTATTTTGAGGATCCAAGCCCAAATATTCAGCGTTAAGATTTACTTAAAAATTAATTCATATCTGGGTGTCCCTTTGAGTTCTGCAGTACACAGCACTTCCCTGGGACCCTCTTCCTTGGTTGACCTCCACAAGGAACTGGAGCACTTAAGCTACTGCCAGGGCAGAGCATGTTCATACTCACTGGATGCCTTAGCTGTTGTACTTACTTTGAAGATGCCAGCTTTCTGTGTATCCAATCTACATCTAACAGTATACAGACAAATCTGTAAATGAGTGAGACATAACACTTAGTCTCTTTCAGAAGCTGGCATCTGCCAGCTGCCAATCTGCAGCTGCCCTTGCAGGGTGCAGGTTTGAAAAATGTGTTTACACAGGCTTTGAGGAAAACAGTCCTCACAAACACTGTCTTTATTCAGCAAATAAAAGCCAGAATTCAATGTGTACCTTATAAGCTTTGGCCTTAAAATTGTTTTCTTGCTACAGCTTCTCAAAAGGTCACCATTAAAAAACTGTGTGTTTTCTTGCCACCAGGTTAATGGTCATCAGATTCCTTTTATTTCACAGAAACAGTGGTGTTAAGCCTGGAGGTTAAATAGGACCTACATCATATTAATTATACCTCACCTATAAAATGTCATAAGCAATTACAAAGAACCTCCAAATTTGGCATTACGGCCCTGACAGTCTATTCCTGTCCCTTGATGAAAGTTTATGGATGATGTGGGCCCACAAGCTAGAGGAATCTTTTCTGAGAGTATCCTCAGAGTATTGTAAGGTGACGTGGTCTTGAAGTACTGTTTCAGGTTTTAGCAGTAGAAATCTGCAAGCACTTTACAAAATGATTTGGGCACACTGAGTTACATTTAAACATGTGTAAAACTGCAAGACTAAAAGTCAGCATTAGAAATTGGCATTCTTAGATCTATCTTAGCATTAGCCTCCTGACCAGAGCCGTTGTTAACAGAAGACCTGACAAGGTAACTCTTAAGAAAAGCTACTTCAAAGGCTGCATATTAATGTAAATGAAAATCAATTAGCACAGCAAGATCTTCAATTAGAGGTGATTTGTGTACATGATTTGTAATTCTCCCTCTTAACCCCTTTGTATGTGACTGAGATTTCAATTTCAATCTTTCACCACAAGGTATATTCGAGAAAACATATATAAGCCACCTACTGGTAAAACAGAGATCAAAAACTAATGCACTATTTCCAGTTTCTTAACCAATAATAGCTAAACGGTCACATAAATAGGAACACCACAGGTGTTATGCTGAGTGCAGGCCATCGTTATTAACAATTTATGTTGTGTGAAGCATAGCTAGAGATTTTGGTAACAGAAACTATGGCACGGGAGTTAACAATGTGACCAAAACAAGTCTGTCTTTTATAAAAATGCCCTAAAAATATAAGCTTTGAAATTCATCACCCAAAGTCTCCAAAGGTCCCAGGAAGACAATTCAGTCTCGGAGAGCTTCAATGGAAGGTGGACACTTTTCCCTGAGATGTTTTATTGAAGCATCAATGGCAATTTCCCCACATCTCAGCCTCAAAGGGATTTGAGAGCTGGAACGCACCAGTGTTTCATTTTGTATGACGTTAATTTGTATGATCATATGGCTAATGCTGAAAATAACTTGGGGATGACATGGAGATGCCTTTCCCTGCGTGCCTTCCTGGTGGTGCTGTGCTTTGAGGAGTTTTGATGTGCCCGGTGGGGCCAGGAGAGCACAGCATCTCATTGAGGAAAGACTGCCTGCTCTGGGATGCCTCCCACTCATCCGTGGCATTTCCATGATTGACAAACAGGGGAAAACATATTGACTTAAGGATTATCTATATTGGAAACTGGACGCAGAATTCTGTCTTTGTAAACAGTTCAGTAATATCCGGTGTTTGAACAAAAGGAAAAGTGTGCTTTCACTCCATTTAAGGTACCAAAATCTCCCATATGTAAGTGAAAAGGGGAAGACATTTAGTTTTGTTGATCCTGCTTGCTGTAGATTTTGGGGGGTTTTGGAACCATTTGTGACTAAGGGAGTAGTGGGTTGATTTTCTCTGTATTGGAAGGATTATTAAGAAGAGTACAGCATATAAGTTATTAGAAAGATGCACAGACTTGAAAACAATCCTTAAAATCCTTCACAATTATGAAAATTCAGAATGATCCAGCATATTTCTTCATAGGGAGAAAAGTTACTTTCATATATCAAGGACCCAAAATGTAACACTGCATTGCTCTGAATAATAATTTTATTTTGAAAAGCTGCATTTGAAGTGAGTACTTTGTCACGGATGGGAGCACAGCTATTTTTGTGCACCTAAATCAGACTACAGAGAAGTCATTTCTTCAGAAGCGAACAATGTTAGGATAGTCTCACTGTTGTTCTTTCCTATCATCTAACTACAAATAATCCTATAGGTGCTCTGTCTTCTAAGGGCCACATTTACTTGTTACAGTTCAGTGTAGTATCCACGTTTGTTGGCCAAGGGATAAACAATACAGAGGACGAATGGATCCCTCTTCCCTGAATGGATGCTGACAAAATAAGGCTGTATCAAACCAGGAAGCAAACAGTAGTGTGTCACTCATTGAGCGTAATGGTGCCATTCCTGTTGTCCTTTCTCCCCACTGCCACCATGGAGGACAACAGCCTTGGTGTTACTCAGAGAGAGCCAGTAAGCCTTCCAAGCTGCTTTCCCCTCAGAACCTTGTCTTCTTGGTGTCAGCACCTCTTCCGATTTCTCTGTGCTTTATACCTTAGGGTGCTATCTCGTTCTGGGACAGCCTTTTTTTACAACACTTGTTTCTCATCAGGCTCAGCTGTTTTTGTGCCCCATGTGTCCCCTTGTTTCTTTGGTGTGACCCCTCCATCCAGTCAGTCCTGGCGCTATTTATACCTTGATGTCAAAATTCACCATTGCTGACATATGGTTTTCCTGTTCCCTCAAACCTGATGGGATCTTCTTTTGAGACGGGTTTTCTTGAGGAACTGTGGACTCTAGCTCTGCTGCCAAATACAGACTTCAGCAGATCATGCTGCATTTCCATCTTGATTCCCAAACATATATAAAGACTGGGTTTTACCTCCCAGAAGCATTATGAGAATTGTTTGTGAAATGCTTTTAACACACAGAGGCCAACCTGATCACAGTTATGCCATGATTTCCAATAATGTATTTTCATCGACATCTGAATCCCTTTGTATGCAAGGATGAACATGTTCAGAATTAGGCAGAGAAACCTACCTAAACAAAATGCAGGTTCCTTGCAATTCATTTAAATGAAATAATCACTATTACCTTGTAATTTATGATCTGAACACAATCCCCTGTTTTGGTAAATAAAGCTCAGATTGTTTCTTGTGATATGCATACTGTTAAAATTCCAATAGTGTTGAACATATGTTGGTCTTCTGTTTAGCTGTACTTTTTTTTCTCTCCTTCAATCAAATCTACAAGAGATATTTTTGAGGAAATGTCAAACAAACCAAGATCTCACAAATTTCCATCTGGACAAAGACATCACTGTCTAATTTCTTTACCACCCTCAGAAGCTGATCTGAAGCATAGTGCTGTTATCTGAGTTCAGCTCTATTTCTTGAGCCTGCATTATTAATTTTGCATCATGATAACATATTTATTCAAAGAGGCAGCTAGTTCTTTCCTTTAAAAGCAATGTTATTTGAAGGAATGACCACACATTTTTTCCCAGTTGAAGTTATGCAAATCTGATTGACTAAAGTAAATGTTTCATAAAACCAATGACTGTTTAAATTGTGGGACTAAATTGTTTGTATATAAATATTACCTTTTATATTCCATTTGAGTTTTATGTAGATGAACACATTACTTTAATGACCTGCATTTACAGAGGGAGACAGGGAGAGTCTGACTCTGAAATCCTCAGCAGCCAGATGGCTGCCTTTTCTTGCATGAGATTAAAAGATGTTTCTCATTCACAGCCCTGCTTCGGAGGCAAATTAATATAGCCAGCTAAATTGCTTGTGTTTTTGGAATAAAATTTAAAGAGAACTTTTTAAAGCAATTGGTGTCACAGGTTCTTAGAGCAGATTGCTCTCCAGGTACAGCATGCTGGTTTTAAACATTCAGTAATTAATGGAAAGTATTCCGTGTTAATTGACTGCTTCGGGAAAGAGAAATATAATGACTTCTTATTAATCATGAAAAGAGACATACAGCATGGAGGTATTGCAATAATTGCACTAACAGTTGAGAAATGTTAATTAATGAAAAGAACAATGATGTAAGAAATTAGCTACATAATGCTTGCTGCTGATGGAGATTGCGCTTTAAACACATTATTTAGCATGGCAGCTACTGGATGTTGCCCTAAATAGCAGGCACCTCTTATCCTTTTCTTCAGTCAGCTATGGATTTCCAAATGTTGCCAGTATTTTGGCTTTTAATGAGCCAAAATATGCTCTGCAAAACTACATTTTCCAAAGTTTTCAGTTTGAACTCCTGAACTCAAAACTATTCAAACAGATTGACAGCATTCAACTTACATATAAAATACTATCCAAGGGTAAGAGAGCATCCATGCATATTTGTGCCTAGCACGATGTAAAATGTAGTATATTAAAATGATGAACAGTTCTGGAAACCAATCAACCAGCAGTGACAAGGAGCTCAGTCATTAACAAATCCAAGGCCCCAAGGTTTCCATCATCACTTTGTTGCACATTTTGAGACAGCAACAAGGTGAGAATTGCTTATCACTAGGAACACATTAGAGCAGGTTAAGATGTTGGTTACGAATACATTGCCTTAGCATGTAACTCTTGCTTTGTCTTCAGGAACAGAATTTCATTCTTATACATATCTTCATACATGTCTGACCATTTGTGCAAGAAAATGTCAGTCTGTGATGTTTTCAAAAATTATTCACAAGACCTTCGACCTAGGTCACATAGCATCTTGGTTGTGCAGTTATGGGAATGTAGTGGTACAGAATAATGAATAATGGATAAAGAAAGATACAATAACAAAAGCACTCATTTTAGTTCTACCCTTGTGAGTGTAAAAAATACAGATGCAGTAAAAAATTAAGTTCTGCTAAAGACATGCCAAAAGATCTTCAGTCAAACCAAAATGCATGTATAAAAAATAGGCTTCCACAGGAAGCTAGTGCTTGCAATAAAAGAAAACAGAAATATGTCCCTTGAGTTAGTGGCATCACAGTAACATGAAACCATTGTTTTGGGGCAACTGGTCCTAAAAGCATATCATAATCCACCAGTGCAGTGTGCCTCATGCCTCCTAGCACAAGAACGGGGAGGTTTCACCCTTCATACTCTACCCCACACATTAGCCTTGCAGGTTTTCCCAGGGCAGCTCTCTCGTGGCCATTCCTTCACCCATGTATTATTTTATCCCTTCTAAATTTCTTTTCCAGATGGAACATCCTTGGGCTCCAAGGTGCTCTTCTCAGCTCTTTCATTGAACCCATGTACTTACACAGCATCGTTGTGGGAAGCCTCTATCATACTGGTCACCTTTCCCGGGTAATGAGCCATAGAATAGAAGACATTGGTCAGCTGCCAGCTTCATATCGGCGCAATCAGCTTCTTCTCAGTGGTAAGCTAACACCTGCCTGCATGACAAACAAGCCCCTCTCCCATCACTAATTGTGCAGGTCGCCAACAGGAAAGTTTACATATTTGTAAGTAAACCATTAGCCATGATTTCATTTTTTCCCACTGAGTATTAACTTGTAGAATGAAGAAACATGCATTTAAAGTCAGTTTCTCTTTCACAAGCAGAACAGACTTCAGTAGTGTATACAAGTTAAGTAGGAAAACTGCTACTATACCAAGTGGAAGAAAAAAGGTATTTCTAAGTAAAAGATCTCTAAAAATCAGGAGGAAAGTTTTTAATACATTTTAGGTTTAAGTCTCTCATCCCACCCTCCCTCACCCAGTGTCAGCACAAATGTGCAACGTCAAGAGAACCACTGCTCATATCTTTGAGCCATGAATGCAGCATTTCTATCAGTGCCTTTTATATGAAGCTCCTGCTCCTGTACTTACTAACAATCATACTCAGCAGATGGCCATCCAAGAAGAGCTGTTGGCTCCTGCAGGTGGTCCTGACTGCTCGTCAGACCTCTAGGAGGCATTGGGGCTGCCTACTGAGGATCCTGCTGGTTGTGTGAGCCATTCTGTGGCTTGCAGCTATCTTTCAAGGTTCCTCTACTGCCACCATTCTTCTTCTAAGCCCCTCTTCCTACCCCTGGTCACCATTCCTTTCATGTCTAGTCCTTCCCATCTCTGTCTTACCTTCCATACCCTCCAGACAATAACTGCCCAGCTGCGCTGCACAAATTCCTCAAAGCCTCAAATGTCTTCAGAATCTCAAGAAGCATGTGAGTGCTGAGGACCACCAGCTCTGTACAGGATCATAACATTATTTTGCTCTTTGGCATTGACATTTGCTTTTCAAGAGGATTCACTAAGAAATAAATGCACTGAGAAAGAAATACAGAGATGGGAGGATGGGCTGTGTTAGTGGAAGATAACATTGCCTTTCACAGTCTTCTAGGTTCCTAAGTCAGTGCTGTTTTGTCCTTTAACTTTCTTCGCTTTGGTGTTTGTTTGTTTCTTTTTATGTGTCTTTGTGACAAAATTATTTTGACTGAGGCAGAAGTGATAGTTTAGCCACTGGGGAAATTCTCAGGCTCTGTGTGGTTTAGTACATCTGGTAAGTGTACTGTGCATGCATGTGTTATGAGGTGAATAGGTCAAAAAACTTGTTTTAACAGCTCATCTCAATTTTTAGCCCTTCAGTGCAGCCAGCCAAAGCCTGTGTAATGCAGGTATGCAGAAACACTTCTTCACCACCAAGTCCTTCCTGGCTCAGTCCATCATGGTCACCACTAAGTCCCTTCTTCCCTCTGCAAGCAACAGGAGGGAGGAAGGAAAAATCTCCTCCTTTTCCAAATCTGTCTGTTGACTTGGTAACACATCCCTGCTTGCAGGAAGTGTCTGCATCTCCTGAGCCACTTCTGCCAGCCCTCACTCACTGCAATCCACCCATATGATCAATATCAAACTCAGCTTGAAATGCTGAAGGACTGAAAATTCAATAAAGGAGTTAAACATAGAATAGTATTGTTTTGCTGGATTGGACTTGCAGACAAGACATAATGGCTCAAATATGTATTAATGTCTACAAATGATTATCAGATTTCAAGGGAGTTAGAAGAGCATCAAAGGGTACCTGGTATCATTGCATGCTTCGTGGCTGGCTTCCTCCTTCCCTGAGATCCCTGTTGGAAAAGCTTTTGCTTTGCTTTTGGATGTGTTTGTGGGTATTCTTCAGCTTGTGAGAAGCAGTGGGAAGAATCTGTCTCTCTCTGTCTATATTGTTCTTGTCTCTAAAGCCATTATTTGTAATCTTTCCTCCCCTGGAGTCCCAAGGAGCCAATGCTGCAGCCCTGCTTAAAACTCACATCACTGAGGTTTGTGCTGAATTTCCTTCAGATGGAAAACTGTGCCAACACCATATTTGGTGGCTGTGGAAATGGCCACCTATCAAAAGCCATACTGAATTCATTACAGACTTCAGCAGCCTCAACCAGGCCATTCTGCCTCCCGCTTTCTTCACAGGAATCAAACCAGCCAGGGATTTTAAATTGCAGGAGTCCTTCAATTATAAGGACACCAATAATTGGGGCACTTCATCATAACACTACAAGCATTTTGTTAGAGAGGAGAGTCAGAGTGTGTGATGAGATATCCTGAAATAACTCATTGGCCCCACAGAAAAATAATCAGTTTGGTTTTCCACTCACTGCAGTCCCAGATGGATGGAAATCCTTTCATTTGCTGGAATTACTCTTGGGTGCAGTTTTAGAAGAAAGAAAAGCCCTGTTTCATTTTTATTTCCTTTTCTCTTAAGATTCAGGCCCTTCTAAAGTGTATTGTGAAGAGGCATGAGGCTTAAGGAGGGAGAGGAGAATAAGAACAGATTTCAGTTCATATTCCACAATGCTCAAGTTCATATTGTTTGTACAAAGACTCTCCTATCCCTTCAAGTTCCTGCAGTCTTCTATTGTATTCTTTGTTGTGTTGGTTTTAAGGAAGATATTTTACATAAAGGAGAGAAAATTATCTAGATTATTTGGGAATTACCTTTCAAACAAAGTCAGAACAATCAGTTGTCAAAAGAAAAATACGAAGAAAAGTATTACAGAAAGGATCAAAACCAACATAGAATATATCCAGGCTTGCCCCCATTTGTGGCTGTCATGAGTCTCACAGTTTTTGCTTTGAAGCCTTTTCTCAGACAGTGATGTGAAAATATCCTCCACTTACTTAAATATGTGAGCTGATATAGGATGGCTGAGCATGAGAAAGAGAGAAAGCTGAAGCAACACAGAGGGTTTCCTAGGCACTGAGACAAGAACCCTTCTCTCACAGATGTCCACCATGAGCAGAGAGAGTTTTGGGGTGGTCAAAGGATGGAGTGTACATCTCCCCACTGCCCAACTGACGAATACCACAGCCTGCTCTGTCCCTGGTGCCTCCTCTCCTTTTCCTCTGCTTGGTGTTTTCATGGTGTTTTGGCTGATTTAGTGACCTGTGGCAGCTTCACAAGGCAGCGTGTTTGCTATCACATTTTTTTGGCACTCAGTCCTTTTGGGTGCTATCTTTACAGAGACTGTATGTGGTGTCAAGCATTAGATTCTGATCTTGTTCTATACAGAGGGCTTCAATAGCGCCAGGAGCTATCTGATTTTCAGGCTTTCAGTTTATATCCTGTTGCCTAGGTGAACTGGAATTTTAGATGCAGACAGATCTGTTATCTCAGGGGGGAAAAATCAAACAAGGTATTAATACAACATGAATGTGTTTACAAATTCTGGGCGAGGTTACGATTAAGCTGTAATTCTCTTCTACATGATAGTGAGTTCAGTCCCGGTGATTGAGAGGGTCTCTGCAATTTCACAATACAAAGAGGTTGTGCCAAGTAATTTTTCCCTTTATTGGTCACCTTTCTCTCATTGTGTGGGCTCAGTCCTGCCAGGCTCTTTCAACTCCCTCCCAGGACAGAAGGGATGATGCTGGAAGGAGCAGATAGAGCAAATTAATGATCTATAAGAACTCTTCTAACCTAAACCATTCTATGATTTTAATAGTTTTCCTCAGATTAACGATTTTTTTTTCCTACCAAGTTAAAGAGATCCACAGGAATTGCTAAATTATCTCTCTGAGGTGCTCAGACTAGTAACAATCAGCAGTGACAACAGCACAGGTCAGTGTATTTACCCAAGGACATCTCATGTGCCTCAATGAATCACCACAGATTATCAGCCCCTGAGGGTTTCAAGATCTAGATGATACTGGTGTCCTTCTCTCCTAACAGGGGTTAGTCATGCTGACGCTCGGCAGCCTGGAAAGTCTCCCAGCTTTAGTGTGAATTGGATTGTGGGGAACGCGGATCTGGAGGTTATCAACGCCACAACAGGGAAGAGGAACTGCGGGAGCCCCTCACGGCTCTGCAAGCACATGTTCTTCACTCGGTGGGCAAAGCTTCATGGCAAGGTAGGCCTGGTACACTGATGGGACACTGCTGCCAGCAGCAAGTGGGATGATCCTTACCCTGTAGTCAACCCTGTTTTGGGAATCACATGATGAAGGTGCATCCACAACAGATGTCCAGCATTCCTCCTCATGGGGCTTGGGTGGGGCTGGAGGTTACTAGGAGCCAAGATCCTATGGTAGCTGAGGACTCAGAGAAAGCCAACAGCAGAAACTTAGGCATGTTTGGAAGGGAGATGGGTGTTCTGGTTGTCCATGGCACTGGTTTCTAGCTCAAACAAGCAGTGTTGAGTGCCCAGTCAAGCACAGCAGAAAATTTTTTCATGTCTTGTTCCAAGTATCTCTTTGTCTCCAAGAGGAGTCCTCAACCTACCAAGTCTTGGGACTGAGAGCAGTATTTGTCATGGCCTTGAAGATATCTGCATCACTTCATTGCCAAACAGCAATTTAAACTCCCAACTTCAGTTGCTCCCAGTCTCACTCTAGTTAGCTGATTAAAGCAGGTGCTATGGATTGCTTATTCCGTTTCTCTCCCCCACTCCCCTAGATGTGTCATTTAATACTGATAATACCCAGCTGCTCCTCAAGAGGTGAGTTGACCAGATGCTGAAGGCTCCATTACGCAGCACCAGTACAATTTAAAGGTATTAAAACATAGGCTATACTTAGTTAAAATGACAACCACTCATTGACAGCTGGGCTATGAAATCCCTTATTTGAAATAGCGCTAAAGTCAACTTGCCATTGCACTTCACTTCCCATGGATGGAGACAGTAACAGGACAGATGGATGGCTTAAAGCTACAGGGTGAAGCCTAGAGCTCACAAAATGAGTAGAAGAAACTTCATCTGGAATAAAGGAATGAAAGAATAAAAGGGAAGTAAAGGAGAAGCAGGGAGCCTCTTGCCAGGGCTGAGTGAATGCCTCAGAGCTTTCTGCTTGCCAACACTTGAGAAACACAAAGTCGAGGAGATGTGGGTATATCAGAATTTTGAAATAGAAATGGGCCTAAGAATGTTTTCTGTAAACAAAGTCCAAAACCAAATCAAAGAAAAGGGTGTTATAACAGCAATTCAAATCAATACTGTGATTTTACACGGATAGAATTTGGCCATCTAGCAGGGAGCACATTGTTTTCTAAATGCTTGTCTCAGATATTTCCTTTCTTTCTGTCACTCTTCTTGTTTTGGAGTCAATGTTTCTCTTCCTGCCTGAACTTTCAAGGAGGTGCTGGGGGAGAGGAGCACCCAGATACCGAGTCAGCAGGACTGACTCCACTACTTCTAGGAGGAGCAGCAGGGAAAACACGTAGTGTTTCTCCAGCTCACCTTCTTTCCCTGATATAACATTATTTTGCTATATGAAGGTTTGACAAGAATTGTCCTGCAGCCTAGAAAATGAAGACAAGAAATAGATTCTTTTATTAAGTGCCCAAACCTTATTCATATGGGGAAATAAATGAAAAAGGCAGAGAGGTGGCAGGAAAGTTTGCAGCCACTTCCACCAGCAAAGTCAACCAGGAAGGTCCATTTAACCTCAGGCTGGAGCACCACCTCCTGCACCGGCTGTGCCAATCGTCTCAAAGCTGAGCAGGCCCATGGAGTACAAACACATGGCACCAAGCAAACCAGATCAGCTCATTCCAGGCTGCATGATTGCCCTTTCCTGGAGTCTCTTTCAGAATTTCCCCATTTTACAGAGAAGAAAAACAGTGTTGTTTACTTGCTGAGGCTGTGCTTTGACGGTGTGTTTTCCTACAGGGTGCTATTTCACTGGCTTGTAAACATTGGACTTTCACCTGCCTGCTTGCTCTAGGGCATTTTCCTAACTTCGGGTTCTTTCACACCATGTCAAAGGCTCACAACTGTTTTGGTACTGCTGAGGCTTTGGCAGGTCGGAAAAAGCTGTTTGGACCTTCTGCACAACTCAGGGTACTGCAATCTCTGTGTGCTCCAGGCGTGTGTGTAGGCACTGTCTGGCTGGTTGGCTGACAGCACAGTGCTCACTCTTCCATCAGCATGGATCCAGATGCTAATTTCTGCCCCATTCTGGGCAGTTCTCATTGCATTTCTGACAATAACAAATACAAGAAGGAAAAGGGAGAGTACGTGAAAAGCCTCTCCTCCTGTGATCTGCTCATGTTTCTTTTGAGCCTAAAGCTGCTCAGCTAACCTGAGCACATCATTTAAAAAAATTCTCAGACTGGATTTTCCCCTTTCTTTTCTAAAAATCACCTCAACCAAAAGGTAGATTTTTTGTAAAGCACATGAATGTTTGCTGCTGCCAATGCCCACTCCAAGGCAGAGTTGTTTACCTTCCTACACTTTGCAATGGTTTGGAACGGTGTTGCAGGCATTCAATGCTTTCATTTTTGTCGTTGTTGTTAATCCAAAAGTAAACATACAAAGCACAGTGATAGTTTGCTTGTCGCTGATGACACGTAGACAGGAAGATTATATGGCTACTGAACCTCCTGTTTCTCTTGGCTCGATGGCTGATTTTTTTATTATTATTTTATTTTTCTCTTCCCTGCCTCTTGCTCTGCAGCTGAGCACACGAACACCAAGCCATGGAGACATGCCACTGATGTACAGCGAGGCAAAGCTAGTGGCTCAGACATACCAGGCTGTCAAGCAGCAGCTGTTTAAGGCATTTCAGAAAGCCGGGCTGGGCACCTGGGTGAAGAAACCCCCAGAGCAAGATCAGTTTCTACTGACTGGGTAAATCACGCAACACCTTTGCTATGCGACCAGATCGAATCAACTGGTGAGAAGTCTGGGCAGGACTGAGAATGGAAGCGACTTGGTATTTAGTAGCAACCTCCACAGAAATATTTTCTTTTAATTCTGTATTGGAAAAACATAAATATAAATGTGTCTGATGCACTGAAGTCAACTTTAGAAAATTGCTTTTTCATGATCCCTTCCCAAGAATGCACCTGCCCACATTAGAATGCACACACAGAGATGCACCCACAAAGATTTTGCTTGTCATAGTTTATCGCTGTTGGTATTCACAATCTGAGGTGTTAGCAGGCCACCTGGCTGATCCCAAACAGAGTTTGTTTTCCCTCACAGAGTCAGTGCAAGAGTCATCATTGAATAATGGAAAACAGTAAGCAGAGATGGAAGCACCCCAGGCACTCAGCAGGGCTCTGGGCATCCATAATCATCCACAAATAAAGGTGTTGAACCTCTATGCAAAATCATCCTGTTCACTGCCTAAATCTGTGACAAAGAATTTGGGCCTTGAAGATATGCAGAATTTTTAAGCTCCGCTTCCCACTGCTGGCTCTGAGCACAACGCTGGGCATCAACTTTCCCTTGGTTTTTGCACTGCACTCCTCTGATGCCGTGGACATACTACTTCCCACCATACCTCTGATCCTGGCCACGAGTTTCGCACACTGCAAATATGAATTATTTGAGCCTATTCACACCACATATGTCCCTTATAAACTAACTGGGTATCCCTCACCTCACTGGAGTGCCACTGGGGCTGGTGCTCTCTGTTGTTCTGGGCTGTAGGACCACTGTGAGGATGCTTCCAGATCCAGAGATCGGGGAGCTGCTGGAAATCATTCAGGCTGGAGCCAGCACCCAGGGCCTCAGATCTGACAGCTCCTGAGAATCCACTGCTCTAAATTAAGTTGATGTGATCTCAGGATGCTACCAATTGTGTTGGGTATCCACAACAGAGACATCCCAAACTAGGCAGTACATTTGGTACTTGGCTTTTTCCTGCCTCAGTTTCTCCATCCACAAAATGGGGATAATAACATATGCTTCACATCTAAAGAAGTTGTCAGGAGTGTTCTGGCCAGGTCCCAGATAAGCCAGATGCTGTCACTTTTACAGTGAGTTTCACCTCTGCACATTGTCCAACTGACATAAGTGCAGTAGATAGAACTACAAACTTGAGTAAGGTTCCTCTCCATGTAAGAGTTTCCAGATTCTAACTCTGTATAAATGACAAATATTATTGTTTTTCAGTTAGGAGGCAAGTAATCTTTCCTGTATAATTGTAACTGGATCTGATATTATCTCATTTTTGAATCACCCCAAACTTCATCAGAATGCAAAAGATACTGTCGTGGGAGAAACAAGCTTTGATGGTCCCACTGCAGAATCAACCTTCAAATGCCCTGCATATTTCTTTTGTGTTTTAATTCTTCTTTTTTTTTTAATGACAGGATTTGCGGGTATATAACTACTGTTTTCTTTTTATTCTTGTGATTCTCTTTAAACCTGTATATAACATGCTGCTACTGATTTGTGATAATTGTCTTGGTATTTTCTCAGAACTGTCAAGTTGAGTTACTTTTCAAACAACACAAGGCTCATTTTTTCCATGTAATTTCCTTTACATAAGAAACTGTTCCTATCAATAAAGATAGATGTTCTTTGTATAGGGTTTATCATGTTTGGAGAGCCATATACAGTAAATACATTGTTTATTGATGCCCACAATAGAATAGCTACAGTATTTTGATGAAATTTTATTTTTAGATTATAAACTGCAAGATGTATCTATAGTGTCTTGTATAAAAACAATTGTGATAAACTAGAATTTTTAAATTAGATAAAACAAAGCTCCCTCCTTCCAGAAAGCTTTTCAGCAAAATAATACATTCCATATTAACTACCAAAAATATTTAAATAATTAAAAAAAATCCTTAGAGTAGAAACAGTAAAAAGAAAAAATACCCGAGACATTTTCAGTAATGGAAGCATTTTGTGGTACCCACTTTGTCAATATTTTGACTACTTTCTCAGCCATTCCGGTTAGCATTCTGAATATTTCTGGCACCTGCTGGAGCTTCTCACTCCTTTACATGGTCTCTCCTCCAGCACAGCCATCCCTGCTGCAGAGCACCCACAAGGTCTGGGCAGCTGGAGGGCACCGGGAGGGCACGGGGCCATGACCACGGCCAGTGGTGCAGTAGATGCTGTGGGTGATGCTAGTGGTGATGGTTGCATGGGCTGCTCCCAATGAGGGAGGGAAGCCATGGGAAAGCGAAAGAGGAGGATGAGGGCAGAGACCCATAGGACATGGGGGAGCAATGTCTTCTACTTTTCCTCTTCGAGTTAGTCTTTACCTGGCACACAAGAGACCTCTAGGCTTCTCCTTACATTTCCCAGCCCTTCCCTGCTCTCCTTCAGGCCCAGCACAATGGCCACTCAACAAATGCATAAAGCTCCACAGGCTGGTGTTGCAGCTAAGGTGACAACAAAAGGCTGCACCTGGTTATTTTTGAGGACAAAAAGAAAAGTGTGGCAAGATTTAATTATCCTTTGTTGCAAGAAATACATAAACGAAATCCTGGATTCAGGTGCAGTGGGGATCCAAATGAAGTTCCCCTTGCTAGTGGGCATCAGCTGGTCCCTCTGAAGGCAATGGAGTTGCGCCTCCACTTGCACAAGGGTTGAACGTGACCTTCAATGTCTACTTCTTCTCATTATGTGCAGCGATAGAGCGTGGTGGGACCAGCACTTAGAAACATGCATGACCTACATGCAACATTTCCTGAAGCAAAGGAAAACTTGCTCAGTAGTAATCTTTCAGTGAAGATTCTGTATATAACACGCATGAGTGAATGGCAATACTGTACTAATGGATGTACATTTGTAACATTTGTATAAAAGAAAAAAGAAACAAAAAGGACAAGAGAAAATAAATCTAAATTTACATATGTGAATTTGCTGCTAAATTCTGTAAATTGCACTTCAGTGATACCTAATAAGTGAATGTTTCTGTTAAGTGAATAAAATGCCAAGTAAAATTGTTCTTTCACTGTTTGTTGACCGTTTTTCACAGTGGCTTAGAAACCAGTTTGCAAATGCTCCAAGATACACTAATACTTTTACACACACATAATAGATCTCTAGTCAACATGTTCTTGTTCTGTTTGGATTTGGTGTGTCATAGGAAACATACACTTACATTGATGGTTGCTGGTAGGGAAGAAGCCTTCTAGGGACGGTCATAGATAACTGAGCTGAGACTGCCACTAACTTATTTCCAGGTTACTCTGAAAACTTTTTCCTCAATGAAAATACATCTTTACAAACTCACACTCCACGTGACTTGCTGTCTATAACTGCTTAAGAAAACAGAAGTGATTAACAAAAGGTCTGAGGTCAGTGCATCTTTTCAGACCACTTCATCGGTAGAGTGGCCCTGGTTTCCTTCTGAGTAGAGCTTTAAGTATTTAGTTGTGGCAGACAAGAATCACACACTGAGCCCATATGACAATTTATGCAAAAGTTCAACACACTTTAGTGCTTAGGCATCACTTTATGTGCTGAAATTACTTCCGCCAGCCAGTCCTTACAGAGATCTCCAGTGTTACCAGTCTTTCAGAAGTGCCCACTGTCAAAATATACACACACTTAACAGTTAAAATTTTCTAGAAAGATTTGAAGATTTGTTTCCAAGATGAAACTGAGCCTAACAGCTTCCAGAGAGCCCCTTCAGCTCACTGGACCCCACAGCAATTCTTTGCTCTTGTTGAAGAATCTGATGCTGGACGTGCGTGGGCCGTCCCATTCCTGGCACAGCAGGACATCCTCAGTGGCTATGCACATCAT
The DNA here is from genome assembly GCF_023343835.1 of Lagopus muta. Taxonomy (NCBI): domain Eukaryota; kingdom Metazoa; phylum Chordata; class Aves; order Galliformes; family Phasianidae; genus Lagopus; species Lagopus muta. Next base: position 10,614,174 of record NC_064439.1, on the reverse strand, counting down.
TTTTTTCAAGGTTAGACACTGTGGCAGTTGCCTTTCCTTAGCTTGGGTCTATGTTGTTAGACATTTGGGTGGGAAAACTAGGAGAGGGAAAGAATTTACAGGGTGAGGATTTTTTCATGCAAAACTGCCACTGTGAGCTGATCCATCCACGCTGGACTTGTGACTTGAATAATAAAAGCATCAGATTCTCAGTATTTATAGATCCCAAAGTTTATTTTCACATATAAATTATGTCACTTTTTGTGGATGTAGGTGAAGCAAATCCCATCATCTCTTCTCTCACCTCAGCCTTGTTATATCCCTATCAGCAAGGATGCTTGAGCCAGCAGAACATTAAGAAAGAAGCTACACCAATAAGGCTGTTTGTGTCACTAACCACACTCAAAGTGGTGAAGCTGTCATTATTTTCATGGCAAAAAGCATAAATGCCAGAATTCCTGGCTTGTTTGATAACAGCATCAGCTTGCCCCACAGAGGAGCTTCAGAGGGGATGTGTTCAACCACTGCAGATGTGGACCATGAAGGGGGTGACAGCCTCACATGTCTCCCTGATCCCCATCATCTGGGGGCCTCTGCCAGCCTTCCCAGCATCCTGGGAGCTTCAGCCCACACCTGGGCACTTTGGCCATAGCTGAGCTCACCACAGGTGGTTCCCAGCCTGTTTTCCCCTCCACAGTCAGCTGCTAGTGCCCAACTACAGCAGACACTGTGATGTGATTTGGCTGCTGAAAACAACTACAAAGCAGTCATCAGAGGAAATTATATGGATGGATTCTGTATTTAATCTCATTGAGTTTAAAGGCTAAATACCAGAACTGCACTTAAAACTTTATAGGCATCCACCCCAGGATCATCAGGCACAGTTATTTCTTTTCCAACTGTATTTTGGAAAAACAACAACATAAAACACGAACAAGCTGGTATATCAGCTAACAGAGGGCTTGAGAGAAGTGCTTGTTTCTAAAATAAAATAAATAAGTCCTTCTGCTGCAGTTAAACCTCGATAGCCCTGCTTGTGTGTTGAAGAATGAAATAGCAATTTAAAAGCTTTTTAAGCCTCTTGATTCATTATTGTTGTGCCTACTTTCCAGCCCTTAGCCCTGATTAATTTGGTTGGTTTCAGCTTGATCATGTGGATACACTAGTTTAGTGGAAATTTGTGTGAAGTCACAGAAAAGCTGAGACTTTTTCAAGCATAGTGACAGCCTGTTTGGATGCAAAGACACACACATACAAAATACAAACAAAAAAACACAAAGACATGGAAGCACATCCATACATATAGACACATATTGAATTTGTCAATCCAAAGCTTCCTGAATAAATAATTTGGCCTTGGAGAAAGGGGATTCGTAATCATTGTCTTTTCAGAAATGAAATGGTTCTGTTCAGATGCTTCATTCAGTCTGGCTTTCCTGGTAATTAAATCATCCATTAGATAAGTTTATGTTCTATTTTATCAACTTCCATTGTGATACAGAATTAGTTCCAGCAGACCATGAAAGCCTTGTTCTGCCTGGGAGAGGAAAAGGTCCTCTTCACTCTCCTTTGGCCCTGAACAGACACCTTCACAGCAGTGCTCAGCGAGGAGAGAAGCAGCTCCTTCCTTTACACCCAATGGGACCAAAACAACCAGGGGTGAAAGGAAACATTTGCAGGAGTAACAACATGATTTACATGCTATCACACCCTTGACACCACAGAATCCTAAAATCTGGACCGTTGCACAGAGTAGTGAGACTTGCACTCCTCAACTACAGATTTCAGTCATAGTCAACACCTAAACTCTACACTGCTGGATATCAAGCCCCTGTTCAACCTCTCAGCTTCTCACATTAAGTATTCTCTAGAGTCAACAGATCTTCTGGATATGCCCTGTCTTGGCTGCCTGCTGTGGGCTTGCTGTTGATCCTCTCTATGGTTTGAGACCTGTCCAGACTCATCCACACATAGTACCTGTGCTCCTCTCAAAATAAGATTGTGCCCGAGACAAAGAGGAGGGCTCCTCTTTGTTAAGTAACTCAGTTGATAAATGGCTCATGCTGCTGTCTAGAGGGACAAGAGAGTATTAAAGTCAACAGAACAACAGGCACTCTGAAGGAAATGTATCAGGAGGATACGCTTTACATTTACAATACTGTACATTATATGGAGGAAGCTAAATTACTCATTATAATTGAATAACTTTTTGGCGTGAGAAAGAACAAAAAACACACATTAGCTGGTTCTAGGACACTTCATTGGGAAAAGGGCATACATGAGATCTGGTGTAGGCTTTACCTTTCCAGTGAGGAAGAGCAAAAACTTGGTTCCTAAGCCTGATGCACCTGTACTCAGTGGAAACAGGAATCATCCATCACTGCCATCTGAACCTCTGCATTTGAATTTCCTTGCTGCAGCTCTTTTTTCACACCTGTCCCAGTAACTCTTTGACCTTTGGACAGGTGGGAGTATATTTGTACATTCAGTTCTACAAGCTCAGCTCTATTTTCTATGTACGTGGCTTTCCTAAAATGTTCTTTTATCTTCTGGGAGGATTACTCAAGGAGTGATGCAGAGATCAGAAGTAGTAATCTGTCTATACATTTGTCTCACTGCTTACTTATCTCTCTTGAAGCAGTGTGGCAAAAGCAAAGATTGACTAAATCTGAAAATATCCCCTTGTTCACTGAAGGAGTGATGCAGAGGTCATGCTATCCCGAAAGTGTTATTGAGATGTACCAAAACATAATTTTGGCCCACTGCTGTACAAGACCATCAAACTAAGGTATAACTGTTAATTTAACATGACTCCATTGTCTTCAAAGGACTCAGACTACTGTAATGGAGCAGAATTCACTTTATGAAGGAGCCAGGGTGTTAAGGTCAGATGAAATAGGTACATGAAAGCACTTCATCATTCCTTCTCCTTGTACTTCACTGTGCAATTCAATGATTTGCACCACTGAGTGCCAAAGCAGCCTGCTAGTGTCTCTAGACAAGGCTGGCTGAGGATTACCCTCTGAAATGACATTAAACTGGTGAAGCATTTTAGTGCTTATAGGATTGGCCAGCGAGTGCCATACTCTAATCCTGCTTCAAATTCTTCACCTTTTTTGTCATATTTCCTCCAGTTTTCATGGGGAGAAAGCTCTATGCAGCCATTGCAGTGAAGATTAGTCTTTCATGAGAAGATAGGAAGGACAATTTAGTGATCTCACACATGGCACAGCAGTTCAGCACCTCTGTCATGGGAGCAGATCCGTAACATTATTTTCAGATGTTTCTCTTCTTTTTTTATTTTTTAATAAGCAAGCTCAGTTTCTGATGTTGATTCTTTCTCCTCCTTGTCTCTTGCTCCAAGTGTCCCCAACAGAAAGCAGTAGCATCAGTCCCAGTGTTTAAGTGTCATAGTGACACATAGGTCCAGTGCTGCTGGGGTACCCTGCTAGCTAATAGAAACAAATGTAAAACAACACATGGAAAAAACAACAAAGGAAACTAAAAACACATTTTAAAGTAAGTGGCACTCCATCTTTTACAGGAAGGTATGCAGTAGCTACTGACATCACAGTTACTGGTATTATCATCACTGATCAACAGACTGATACTTCTTCCATCCCCTATGGTGCTATCTTAACACTGGGGATGTTCTATGCCACATGAGGATGAACCAACTTGAAGACGTTGGGTATTAGAGTTACCTGGAGACCCTCAGACTGGTTGGGTTGTGCCTGGAGCAGTTGGAGAGGGTGTGATCATTTGCTTTCACTCAGCCTTTGTGTCTGCTTCCCTCACCTGTAATAGGGCCATAGGAACCATCAGGGGTGATTAATGCATTATTGTCACCAGTGATAAGAGAGCACTGTTATGAGCCCTCCTGGCCTTTAATAACTGCAAGCCAAAGAAAGGAACACAGCATTAATTTATATTAATTACAATAAATTAACAGACTAGAGCCCTTCAGTCCTTTACGTCCCTCTCCCCAGGCTCTGGCAGCAGCAGCTGGTGTTGAGGAAATGGTAGTGGCTCCCCAGGAAAAGAAGCAAACCAACCAGCTGCCCCCAGGTCTGCTTACAAATGAAAAAGCTCTCAGTGTATCCAAGGGGCTCCTGCAGCTCACAGACTTTGGAGCATCTATGTATTTGTGTGTATGTCTGTGAATATATACAAATATATGTTATTTGCTTAAGAGCTACTTCCCGTGTGCCTCATCAAGACATTGGCTCATCATTTGGCCAGTGCCCCCACTACCAGTAAAATAAGTATAAGAGGTTGTGTGTCTCTCTGTTTAAGCCCTTTTTCCCTTCTCTTCCCTCCTCCTGCACATCCTGCCCTCTTGCTGCCATTCTCCCAAATGGCTTCAAATCACTAAGCTGGCAGAAAACTGACACAGCAGAAAATATGATAAATGCTTCTAAGGCTGGAGAGTTGAAGCCGTTTTGCAGAGGGTCAAAAGGCTGAGGAGCTGTGGGAGGCAGGGAGGAGTGGGGCACAGAGGGGATTTTCCTGTTCCACAGCCTCATCCTCAAGCACCAGTAGTTTCTTCCTTATTTCCCCTCATTTGGCAACGCTGCACAATTTGTCTTTCCTCACCACCTCTGAGTGCCTTGGACCCGTTCTGGGACACCCATGGGGAAACCGCAGCCTCGTGAAGATGCTCCGTCAGCACAGCGATGCTCTGCACTGGCTCTGGGGAAAGGAGTGAAGTCATCCCAGCCCTAGCATTAAATCAGCAACACTGGCATTTCCAGGGATGCTGGTGAGACAAGGCCAGACTTCTGGAATGCTGATCAGTGCATGCAGGATGGTCTGCGAAACCCAAATCTAAGGAGGACTGTTGTGGCTTACCCTGACAGGTGCCTCAGCACCACACAGTCATTTGCTCACTCCCCCAGGAAAAAAAAAAAAAAAAAGGAAAAAAAAAAAAAGCAGAACTGAATGTATGTAACAAGTGCACAAGCAATTGCTCACCACTCTCCAGCTGATGCCCAGCTATCCCCCAAGCTCCAGAAGAGACTGAGATGTCCTCCCACCCCCTTCAGAACTTCTGCATGATGTCATACGGTATGGAATATCCCTTTGGCCAGCTTAAGTCACCTCTCCTAATTCTGTTCCCTCCCAATTCCTTGGGATTTTCATTGAGAACAGCCTTGGCTCTGTACAGCACTGCTTCACAGCAGTTATGAACATCAGCATGTCAGGAACATTGATTTTCCCCTAGAACCAAAACATAACATCCTATCACACATGGAAGAAAACAATTCTGTCCCAGCTGAAACTCAGACAAGAAGCAGGCTTACAGCCCTGCCTACTCCCTGCGCTCCTCTATGCCCACCTCACTCCGAGCACATCATGGCCTTTCTATGGCATTTCACGGGCAGAGCTGAAGATTAATTCCCTAGAAACAGATTTTTATACATAAGTGTATGGGAACTGCTGAATCACAGCCTGAACCTCTGATTGATCTCCTGAGGTGAGCACTGAGTCAGCCATGGGAACACAGGTGAAGGCAATTCAGCTGTGCTGCCGGAAGAGGTGGAGCCTGGCTGCGCCTCTCCTAGGGCCATTTAAGAGCCAGTGACTACCAGTGGGGAAGGATCTCTTCTGAAGATTCCCTCCTCTGGAGATTCATAGCAAGCCCCAGGATACAGGTGAGCATTCTATCTATTCTCTTTTGTTATAATAACTGCTTAGTCAAACTCTCTGGTGTATTTCATAATTATAGTATCTGTGCATTCATTGATTGTACAATAGGTCAGATGCTTATTCTCAAAATATTCATGTTTGAATATGCTGTCTGGAGGTGTGGTGGATGTCTTGTTCTTGGATGTATTCAAGGTCAGAATGGGTGGGGCTCTGAGCACCCTGACAGAGCTGTATGTGTCCCTGTTCATGGCAGGGAAGTTGCACTACATAACCTTCAATTGTCCTTTCTAACTTAAGCAATTCTATGATTCTTTTACGTTATTATCCATAGTATTTCTAGTCCACCCCTTGTCCTTACCATAGCAGTGAATCACACAGTTTATATAATCATCTCTTTCTGATAGAAAACCAACAGTGTGTTAAGTTGGCCATAGTGAAGCCCCACAGATAAGCGGTGCCTCCGCAAGACCACATGTTCTTTGAGCAAAACAGCTTCCCACGAGCCTTCCTGCCACCTACACACAGAACTCAACATAAAGGGCTCTGCCTCAGTGAGAAAGAGATTATATGCAATGACCCTGTGCCCAAGGAATGAGTCAAGTGGTAGGGTACCCTCCAAACATCAGTTACCATTACCATCTGGCTGGCCCTGGATGTTTGGAACTATGTAGCTTAGCATAGAGCATCAAAGTTTTTGAACAGATCAAAGCACCCACATGATTTCTTTATCAATAAATAAGGAAGGATGGCAGCTAGACTTTTTTAATAGAATGTATCAAAATAAATGTAAAATCTGTTATTATGTCATATGATATTATGGTGTGTAACTGATAATTGGGTTAGTAACATGTTTGTTTATAACAAGCATACACACACATATTGTAAAACATGCACGCTACCTGAAGCAACCTGTCTTCTTGTCACTTCAAAAATGAATGTTAAAAACACTACAGTAAAATCCCACAGAGCACTACTCCAATATGGGTTTGTTTTTTATGCTTCCCAAGAACAAAATCCAGCCAAGGAAGGCCCCAGTCCTTTCCAAGCAGCAGGGCAGCATTCCTCCCCCCCTCTTTCTTGCACGACCCACAATGAAGCAGCCAAAGTTGTAGGATCCACCCTTGGCTCTCATGGCTGCCTCCTCCCTGCTGTGCTTGGGGCAGACCTGTACCAAAAGCTTTCAGGTGTGTGTCTCTCCTGCCTGCCAGTAACATTCTGAAATGCTCTGTATTTCACTGCTGGAGTAGTTAGGTGCAACATTTATTTTTTTTCAGATCTTTCTATCCATCACCCGGAACATATAGCTGAGGTGTTTGGCTCCAGTACACTTACATGGTAATCAAATCATTAGCCTGGGGGAGGCATAACACATTAATGACTTCAGAAATGTTGGTTAAATTCCAGTCCTGATCAAAGAGACCAGAATTTATTGTCATTCCTCTAATAGCTGTGTGGTAACCAAAATGAAATCAATTTGATGAAGATAATTAGCTTCCCATCTCTATCATCACGCACTTAGAACAATTAGGTAGAATGAACTTCCCCTGCTAGCAATATGATACTGTTAGCACAGACTAAAATATTTCACTAGCAACAGCCAGGAAACCTTTACTGAAACAACTGTTTCTTAAATTAGAAGTTGCTGGTTCACCAGAATCTGAATGTAGTCCCAGGAGACTCAGTACCATGTGCACCAGGTCCTGGGCAGAGCTCACAAATGGACACTGGAAGAGGTCTTCTAGAGCAGGCTGGCATCATTTCAGGACTTTGCCTGGGCTGTTGGATGTCCACAATCGGGTCTTAGAACTCCACCTTCCTGCTCCTGATGAGGGGAGACAGTGACCACTGCTGGAGCAAGACTGGTTCCTCCATGCTGAGCCAGAGCCATTCCACTGAACACAGCTGGTGGCTTCTCAGGAAGCCTGTTCACTGTGCCCAGGTGAGGTAAGGGAGGATGCTAAGGTGAAGCTCAGCAACAATTTGGGGCAGGAGGGTGGCTGCTCTGCTCCCACCAGCTGGGATATCTGTGGGCTCTGTATCCCACCTCTCCCATTTGCCAAGCTCTGAGCACAATTATTTTTCTTACTGAGAGGTCTTTGTATCAGCTTACAGCTGAGGAGGAAAAGCAAATTATATATTTGCAGAATATATGCAGGAAAACTACTTCCAGTTTTGTACTTATTGGACCCAGAATTTCTTTTTGCCCTGTCTTCATAGACAGAATGTATTAGCGCCCACGCTAATCAGATAATGGGAAACTTGATTTGTCCATATACTCATTAACAAGCAGTCAAAATGCTTTTCCAGTTTTCAAAAAAATAAAATATTCCATTTGTGAACACTGAGCTGATACTCCTTTAATTTATTCTGAATGTCTGAAAACATGTATAATTGCATGGGCTTTAGCAGAAATGACCCGTATCTTTTCAACACAGGCCTTCAGCTACACAATAACTGTTGCCAGCACTTTGAAACAGAGGTGAAAACTCAGTGGCTTAGGAACACAAGACTGACTTCTGGTCAAAGATTCTGAAAACTTAACCCAAAATTTCATTCTGTGCCTGTCAAAGAAACAAGATATTTTACTCCTCATGTTATGCCATTTGGAAATAGCAGTCTTGGTATTTCCTTGTATTTTAAAACCTTACATTGTGCTATATCTTAAAAGACAACTTTCCAACAGAAAATTACTTTTTACTTCTATGCAACTTCTGCCTTTGCATTTTCAAGAAGTCCCTCTAAGTATCTTCATGTTGTTTAGTGTTGCACAAAAATCGGCATAACATTTGATACAGGTTTTCCAACAGCACCTCCAGATTTCACAGTGAGAAGGATTTTTATAGATGAGGTAGAGGCTCTATTTTCCAAAATAAAATCTGCTATATGCTCTTTTCTTTTCCCATTGGGCACCCCTTTTGCTGCCCTCAGATTCCCCTCTAGGCACATTTTAGGTAAGGGCAACCTGTGTCTCCATATCTGAAAGTCTCAAAGTTTATCTGGCTGCAGAAATTTTGGAGACAAAGTAGTGAAGTAGACAAGAAAGGCAAAAGGGAAAAGGAAAACATTAGCATCACAGTAAATAGTGATTCTCAATCTCACTCAAGGTGAGGTGGAAAGAGGTCCCAACTTGAGGGCTGGAACCATAGGCAGACACTAATACTGCTCTTTGGAGAAACTGACTTATTTGATTCTTTCTCTATCCTGGAAAAGGACTATGAATTAATCCTCTCATTCTATGTACAATGAACAAATTAATATAAAAGAAATAAATCTACCTTAAGCTATGAAATATGAAGCCATTTAACTGGCTTAAAAAGGATCTGCTGATGGAGGCTGAGAGAACATTCCTGAGAACCATCAGTGCCCGCTTATACTGTTCTTATACCCTTTTCATCCTTAATCACTTTTCATCCTTAATCTATTGTCAAAAACAAAGGGTAAATAGAGGTTGGCTTGGCCCACTAAAGCCATTCTGTAATATTTAACTTCTATTTTTTTTAATTGGTAATCAGTCCAGAACCAAAGCAAGCATCCCTTATGGATCTTGTAGGTCATTTCCAACCTTGGTGATTCTATGCTTCTATGATCTTATTGTTCTCAGAATGTTTTACTAGACCTTGCTAGACCTTGAAGCTGTTACTTTAATTTCTTTTCAGTTGGATCTACTGGTGTGTAGTAGAACATGACTGTAACCTCAACCAGAATCTGAAGAGCACAGTTTATGTGCAAGGCACTATGCGTATTTGCCATGAGTGAATCAGGAGTGAAGGCTGTAAAGCAATTAGACCCAAGAAAAGGTGATAGAACTCTCAATGAAGAAACCACACAAATTATTCCTGTACTTAATCACAGACTCTGATATTCTCAGTGGAAATACTATGATGAATAATCAGAGCAAATGACCAGAATTCTTGTGTAATGAGCCCTGTGTTAATTGCCCCAGTGTCCATTCAAATACAAAAAGTACTAATGAAGCACACAGTCTCATCATCTTCAGACTGACTTTTGATAGGTCTTTGTTAGGTCTCTGTTAGAAGTTATTCACCCAAGAGAAATAGCAGAACATGGTGAACTCGAGTACAGGGCCCTGTCTTTCATCTGGAAATGAATGTCCTTCAGTGGGACCTGACTCAGAACTCCCATAGTGACCCCAATCTCTCTCCAGTTATTGCTCCTTTACTGCATTACATGCCACACACATTTGACAGCAGTGATGATGGATAAAGGGTGCATTTTTTTTTTTTTTTCCTCTGTTTCAGTGGGACATGTGATCATCTTTAAGGGACTTTTTACTGGCTATGGGATTTAAGAGATGATACTCTCATCCTTTCAATGAAATGAGATGTGATGCAGATACCCTGCCCATTCAGAAGCTCACCAGAGTTACCACAGCCAAAGAGTAAGGCAAGCAAGGAACATGAGCCTTCAAAGCAGAACTGGACGACAGAGTGCTTTTGGCATTGCTGACTGTTTTTTATTTATTCCCCATGCAGGAAGGGGAGCATCTGGAGATTCTCTGGACCTACGTGAAGGTTAGTTTGATCATGTGGACTGAAGTCTAATCTGAAACATCCCTAACAAACAAGTTATTTTCATACATCACCTTTAGTTATTCAGCCAAATGCCCCGAAATGCCAACAAAACCTTTAGACCTCTCCTACATTGCAGCTTCTCAATGGGGAGACGTGGCCATCCTGCAAAATCCATGCACTAGGCCATGGGATGGATATAGTGAACCTGCCCCCCCACACACACACACATGCACGGCACTTGAATTGGATTTCAAAAGCTGTCTTGAAAGATTCAGCCACCTGCTGTTGGTTGGCAGTGAACAATAGCAAGAGTTTTTGTTTCCCCCTTCCTCAAAAATTATTTGAGATCCCTAGATGAAAAGGTATTCCAAGTGCAAAGTGGTTTTGCTTATAAAGTACTTAAGAAACACAAGTCTGACTCGCAGAACTCATTTCAAACAAATGAACAACATTTGAAAACATATTATGGACATTATTTCTTCTCCAGCTGAACTTCATCTCTTGAATTTAGTCTTATGTTATGGTCTGATTATTCTCTGAAAGAATTAAATTGGAGAAGGGAAGAAATGAAGGTATTCCCTGGAAATCCTTTCATTTTATTAAAGTCTCTGTTATTGCTTGTGTTGTGTTTGTCCAAAACACTCGTCAAGATTTCATTACCCCAATTTAAAACAGCAGCAGTATGTCTAAATGCGGTTATGACTGAAAATGAAAGCATTCTGCAGTATTTCCAGAGAGAGCAAAGCATGCTGCTTTCCTGGGCTGAGTTTAAAGAAAATAGGCTATAGATAATATACACATTAATCCATCAAATATCACGCTACAAAGCGGAATTAATATGCTAAAGGAGAATTTATAGCCCCAAAGCATGAGTCAGACAGAAGTTACCCTTTCTGAGACAGGAGTGACCAACACTGATCAGTACAGAAGCGATCAAATGTAACTGCTCATTAAGTGCCATGAATGAATGGCCCTCTGCAAGATTAATTAGCAGCAGCAACTTCCCCCAAAAGAGCTTGTAAAGGGACTCTGTAAGAAACCAGCCCAAACGTGCTGGGGTAGAAAGCCAGTGGAGCCTCTTGACACTGGTGTGTACAGAGTAGTTGGGAAAATGAGGCCTGGTTTCAAGCAGCCCAAGAAGACCTGTACAGCCCAGCATACTACAAGGCAGGTGTGGAGCATGCACAGAAAATGAAACATTGAAGAGCAGAGAAAAGGTGCCCACAAGAGGTGGCTTTCAGGAGCAGTGGTTTGCATTGTTGCCCTGTGTGAGAAAATGTTCAAGATCTGTGAAAGGAAGGCTCAGACAAGGTCTGTCACCTTGGGCTGATGGCCGTAGGTTGGACAGAGCAAGAAGTCAATGTATTGCATACCCTCGGTGTGAGGTATTACCCCTTCATTTGCCCAGTGTTCAGGACAGGGAGGAATGGCAGCTCCAGCCTGGAAGGGAGAGGTTCTTAGATCCTCTCTTGGGTTCAACCACAGCCTCATCTACTCATCTTTAAAAGCTGAGAGCTGAAAGGCTGTTTACAAGAAGTGACTGCTTATGATCTACTAGCTTATGTTTTTCTAGGAGGTTTGCGTGATTTGCCAGCTCGAGGAGCACAAAATAAGCCTAATGACTGCATTCCAAGTCTTCAAAAGCATTTCTAAGGCCTGCAATCTATAAAGAATATATGACAGCTTAGGTTAATAGCATAGGGTGGCTGCCACTTAGCTTGGGACTAGGTTGTGATAAACACAAGCCCATTGCACAGAAAAAAAAAAAAATATGAAGGATGGAAAAAATGAGATAATTATATGTAGATATCTTACTTTTTTAAACTACATCTTATCCTAGGAAAAGCGTGATAGCTTCCCATACTTCAGAACTGCCGTTTTACTCAAAATATGTTGGAACATAAGATAGAAAGAGATGTAAAAGTACAAGAGGTTTGGATTTAGATTTGTATTTCTGTGAATGTTTCATAAAGACCTCCCAGTTACTGCTCACTTATTGGGAATCACATGGCTACTTGAAATTTTGCATACATACCTACAGAGCATACATGGGAGTTTATCTCCTATGATAGCAAGACCACTGGTTATGCTGGGCTGCTACTGCTCTTGCTGAGGCTGAATGTTCAGGAGCTTGTCCCATTTAGGGAATTACAGAGCAAGATCTTGGCAGAGCAGACAGCATGAGGCAAAACTGGTCCATAAGTTTACAGGGCAGGGTTTAATGAACTCTTTGAGTCCACAGAGGGTAGCAGTGCCTTAGGTGCTAAACATGTTTGTTTATTGCTCCACCAATTCTCCTCTGTTAGTTAGAGTTTATGCTCTGGCCAAACGAACAAGTTTTGGGGCGATTTTTTGTCATTGCTCTGATTCAGGAGAAGATATTTTATTGAGAAATTGATTGCGTACCAAAGGCAGTATTGGAAATATTCCTGTATCTGTGTAAAGTAAATCTTCTCATAAAGTTCATGATGTTTTCCACCTACACGTTGCTTTTATAGTTGGAGCTGGGACAACCTGAATATTTCTGTGCTTTGGGTTATTTCCTTTCTGATGTGCCAAATAACAGATATCTCTTTGGACTGAAAAATACATTTTGGTTGACTGCAAACTCCTAATTTCATTCGGGTATCTTTTTACTTCTCAGCCAAAAGTAGTAAATACTGCTTTGTAATTTTGAAAAACTATAGTAATTCAAAGCAACGCTAGTTTTCAAGGGTAGAAAATGAAAATCACATTGGGTTGGGCCAATTGTTTTTTGCCTATATCCCAAAAAGACATTGGAACACAGGGGCGTGAGAGCCACCAGGGCTGGCGCTGCCCCACCTCTGGTTTGTAGCACAATGCCAAGCAATGCCGCAGTTGACTTACTGCAGGCATGCACCAAGACCCTGCACCCACCTGCCAAATAAAAACCTCACTTTAGTGATGAGAAAACTGTTCTTCTGATCTATGAGAAACTAAACAGCATAGAAGAGTCTGATTAAACACTTTGCCTGATTAGCTAAAACACTTTTACTATCTTTAAGCACTTAAAAATCAAGCTGAGATCTTTTTACTGTTTTTTTTTTTTATCAACATGGCGCAGGCTTTCCACTCCCACGGTAAGCATCAGCTCCCAGACACCTGGGGTTATCTGGCCCATGGAGTCACCTCAGCACCTTGCCCCTCCAGCCTCTGTCCTACCACCAACTCATTCCACCGCTCTGGTCCCACCACCACCACCTCATCCCATCACTGCTGGTCCTGCCACAACCCGAGCACCAGACACGGGGACACAAAGAACAGGGGACACCCTGGGCTTGATGGCTTTTCATGGTGTCCTCTGGGAAGAGCTATCGATAGTGTAGTTTAAAATTACTGAATCAATGGATGTCATTAATATCTCTGGTAGGATGCAATTGTATATTGGCACTACTTGCATCTGCTGTCAGCCAGATGTCTGCGAGATGTTTTATTCTACAGAAAGATTCACGTCTGGGTGTTCAATCAGTAGAATGTTCAGTGTGTGCAATCCCAGAGACCAGCACATCAAACTCAAAAATATCTAACACCGCAAACTTGCATACTATACATCTAGCCCTGAAGAGCAACAGAATTAACATGATGTAAATGCTGGAGACACAGCTATTTAAAACCAAAAAGCTTCTGTGCCTTTAAAACAGCTAAACTCTACTTTCAGCGTTATGCTTTACTAAATATTGTGATGGAAAAGTTAATGGGAAAGGACTAGGTGAGCCAGGGGAGGGAGTCACTTTTCTTTTTATCAGCAGATCTAAAATTATGCTACTTTCATGGTTGTTTTAAGATATTTTGTCGACAGCATTTTTCAAAGCAAAATACCACCACTGCCCTGACAGACCAATTATATTCCCTTACAATGTCCTACAGGCATATGAATTATGAACCAGCACAGTTCTGCCTGCCTCCATAGACAAACTGAACATGCATAATTTTGTACTTTCCCCATCTGCGTGTCTCGGTGTGCCCCCTGGTGGCTTTTCTTCCCAACGACATCGCTGCGTGCTCCAACCTCCCGTGCTGGGAATGCTTGAGGCCAGCAGTTCTGCAAATGCACACAATGAGAAATTTCAGGAAAGAAAATTAAGGCAAATGCAACCTCCATCAGCTTAGTGGTAGGAGGCAGCTGCTGCCGCGCACAGATCAGAACAGAGCTGCTGTCTTGCCAAAGCCCAGTCACTTCTATTACTCTTCCCTGAAGTTCTGATGTAGTTTGGTACATTTGTCTTTGAAAATCAGCACACTTGGAAAAATGGAACATGGAAAGCTGATGCTGTTAACAAAACTGCTTTGGTATAAAAGAGATGGGTTCTCTTACAGGGAAAAATGGTGCAGTCCAAAGGCTGTGAGAATTCACAGCACAAGTTCTTTGTGAAACCCTTGGACCGACCAGAGATGCTCTCAACACACATGTAAAGGGCCAATCAAACAAGCACCTGGGCTTCACCTGCAGCAACTGGTGGAAACTTGGTTTGTGAAGGTGAGAGCAGTGGCCATGAGAAGTGAAGATATGTTTAAGATCCCTCTGCTCTGGAGACCTGCATAGGGTCAGTTAGGAGACAGTTGAGTACCAGCAGCCTTTTCATGGACAGAGCTCACAAATAAATCTGGTTGGCCTTTCACCAGCATCTCACGGACCCAAGAGCCAAAGGACAAGCCCCAAAACTTGGAATTTACATTTGATTTAATGACGTTTTCTTACAATAGGGGTGGTGAAACACGGGAACAGATTACCCAGAGACTTAGTGGATGTCTTAGTGAATGTCTTTGCAGACATTCAAGGTCAGGCTTGGGGCTCTGAGCACCCTGATGGAGCTGTAGGTGTCCCTGTTCATTGCAGGGGAGTTGGACTAGATGGCCTTTAAAGGTCCCTTCCAACTCAAGTGATTTTATAATTCTATAAGGTAGTCAGACCCCAGAGCAAGGAGCCTCCCTCCACAACACTTGAAACTTAAAAAACTATGTTCTCAATCATCTTCCAAGCACCCCCAGAAAGGGGATCCCAAACACGTCTTCACAGCTGACCACCACCACTCCCAATCTCCACACCAGAGCTGACATTTCCACCAGCTGACTCGTGTACTTGAAGAAAAACCACTCCAAGGTATCAGCAAATATTTTGTATAAACCTCTCTGCTTATTGGCATTTTCATGCAAAGTCCACACATGGATAGAGCTGCAGCCTTGAGTCCATTACTGAGCTCCTCTGCCTTGAGGATGGACTGCAAAATGGCTCAATTTGCCAGGTTAAGGCCTGTGTTTGCATTGTGAAATAGTTTATTTCCAGCATGAGCTCCACACCTTGTTGGCAGAACTGTCTGTGTTTGGAGGTCATCTGTTCCGTTGCTTCTGGAGAAGAGAATTTTAAACACCTGTAATCAGCTTATTAACAAAGTGGAACAGGAGTTAGATACCATTTCTCCTATGATTTTATACTTGTAAACTTCAGGAACACAAGTCAGAGGAAAAAATCAAAAGAGTATTAAATAAGGATCAAGATCAAATTAAGCCGGATTAAAATAGCTCTACATGTTATCGAGTATAACACAAGCCTTTGTTTCAAGGTGGTGTGGACATCCAGATAAATTAATCTTTTGCCTTCAGGATAGGAAAATAAACATAAGGGAGGCTATTTACAGAACAGATTCATTGGATCAAAAAGGAAAAAGTTAAATATGGACTTGTTCTAGTGTTTGCTTTTACCTTTCTCTCACAATTCAAGTCACTTTGAGATAGAAAGGCACTAAAAATACCTTTTTTAGTGGAAGAGAGGAGATCAGAAGGGGACATCTCCATATCTGTGACTTTCCAGTGAGAACAGAAATATGTTATATTTCAAAGGCACTTCTATGTGACTCAAGGTAATAATTCAAAGTAGATGAGACTTGCAAATACTCAATTGCTGAAGAAACACTGAAGCCAACAGAACAGCATAGATTCAAGGGGTTCAAGAGAACTGAAATACATCTGGATGCATAACATCTATCCAAAATAGAGTACTTGTAATAGTATTGACATTAAACAGTGTTCCTAGAGCACCTAAAGCAAGGCACATCAGTACTATAAACACACATGGTAACTTGTTGGTTCAGGACCTTACTCTCAAGGAGGTAACTGAAACATTGCACATCCTTACAGCAGTGCACCTTACAGCAGTGCACCTGAGATCCAATAACAGGAAGTGCTGTCCCTTTGGTAAGGAGAATATCATCTTTCTTAAATTTCAGTTATTAATCCAATGTTCTACGAGACTGGGGGGAGGACTTTTGGCTTACTTTGTTTTTCTTTCAGGGCTGTAGTCACCTTGATTTCTCAGCCTTTGAAGGCATCAGTGAGGCTCCATCTGAGCTGAGATCCATGCCCTGAGATTTACCTGGTTCCTGCTCAAATGTTCCCAATCCTCAGCCCCCTGGTATCACCGCACTGAGTCACACCATCTTCCTCCAAAAGAAAACTGGCAAAGACATGATGTCAGCTTCCCTGTCCCACAGCCTGTTCCTCCTACTCTTCCACAGACACTCATTTCGTCTGGTTTTCCATCTTCTAACTCCTTCACTTGCCTTAGTGACTCAAGCCTATCGCCTTTACACCCACTCTCATCCTCTTCTGAGCATTTTCTGTCCTTTTCATACACATTTCTCCTACACACACACATCAAAGCTTTCACCAGTGTCTCAAAATCTGAACTGGGAGACACCAGGCCCTGTCCTGTGGCACCACAGGGCCCCGCCACTGGCATCCTTCTGGGCCTCCAAGATGACACACAAACCCACCTCTTTCTACATCTTAGTTTTAATGCAGTGCTCCACCATTTTGTGATGTCGTCACATCCTTCTTTGCACAAACGTGTCCTTGTCTGTGAAGGCCCACTAAGACTCACTTGCCATTTGCTCATGTTCCCCATGCTGCACCTCCAGCACCCACTTGTCCCCAGTGAGAACCCCAATGAGTCAACAGAATGGCTGTGAAGGCATCTACAGGTTATGATGGCAATGATGATACTGGGCTAACCAACACTAACTTCCCTTACACTGTTCTCCAGAAATCCCTCAACCTACTTGTCTCTATTCCCAACAGAACAAAACTCAAGGATTGGAGATGGTGTTGCTTTGTGACATTCACCTTTATTTTTGCAGGAGTATGGCCCTGTCTACTATTTCCTCTTTCCTTCAGTGCACTGCCCATAGTCTGTTTATAGTATCTTAAGAACTTGTCAGTGCTTTTTTCAAAATAAAATACTAGCCTGACAAAAATTGAATTATTAAAGATACCACTGAAAGCACATGCTTGCAACAGAGTGAGCAAAGGACAAGAAAAACACAGCTAAAAGGCAGATGCAGGGCCCTTTCCAGCATGACTATTCTGTAACTGCAACATTCAGTTTTCAGCTGAAGAGACATTCTAAGCAGCAAGGCTTAAATACAGATAAAAACCACTCAAATGCTGAGCAGGAATGAAATTGTGTGAACCCACTCTTAAAAATGCTCCTCCCAGAGGCTGGGACCCCACCTGCAGTGGGAAGAGGACATACACCCCCAGCTCTGCAGGAAGCTGCCCACAGCCCATTCCCCCTCCAGCCTTGGCTGACAGCTGCCTTCTCACAACTAAGGCTCTTTCCACCTGATTTTGGTACTTTTTCATTAGTACTTGGTCACAGAAGCTGCTTCCCATTAGCTCACCCGCTTATTGATATTCAGTGCTACCCCCAAGTTTAGCCCTGGAGAGATCAAACCATAACCCAGCACACTGTACAGAAACAGGGCACCAGTTTGAAAGGTCAGATCCCCATAAGGATATGATTTGATTCTTCCATTTTGTTTATAACAGAATTATTGGGGTTTTTATACATATATTTGGATGAATTCAGTCACCCAAATCACATAACAGACTTGCTGAGGACTACAACAGCACCCTTAAAGGCCATCTAGTCCATACATCCTGCAGTGAACAGGAACACCCACAGCTCAATCAGGTGCTCAGAGTCCAGTCCAGCCTGACCTTGAGTGTCACCATGTGCCATGACTTCTGCACTGGTTGGAAAACTTTTGCAAGAGGAGCAATGAGAATCTGAAAGAATGCGTTTACTCACTCATCAGTAAGCAGCTGTATCTGGAGCTGACAGAACACAGCTCCAGTTTTCTAGTAGTACAATCCAAGGAGCTTTAACTCAAGAGGGAAAATCATCTTTCTAGCTTTCATATATTTCATTGAACCATGCATTTATGCTCAAGAGCTTCTCAGTACATTAATTTGGTAACAACATAAAATTCACACAAAATTAGGGAATGGTTTTCAAAAATAGGTACCTGAAGTGCCTTATTCCATACTGAGGTATGCGAGTATGATTTTCCATACCACTAAGCACCCCCAGCCTGCACAGAGGGCGATGGGTGCCCAACAGTCAATGAGTTGCACTGCTGAACAGCAGCATCCCACTTGCTGACAGCCTTCCAGCGAAGGTACTTGCACAGGCTTCATAAAATGCAAAAGTCCAAAACAACATGCCCTGCAATTATCCACGCTGAGAAACAATCTTAATCATGATATCATCACTGTTTCGTCTATCCTTAAACTGCCACTGAAAAGTTTTGCTTTCCCTTCATTTCTCCCCCTCCTCCCTAATGCTTTAATCCTCCCCTTCAAGTTTTATCATCCTATCAACACGAATATAGCAGTTGTTGTTCAGTGTGTCAGACTGTCAGATCTTTTCCCTTACGTTTAGGAATACTCTCCTTAGTACATATTCAGCAATTGCAGCTTCAGAGGACAGGTTGTTCCACCAAAAGATGCTGGTTTGGTTTTGGACACACAAGGCTGCAAAGTTTTAGATAAGGTTTAAAAACGAAAGGAAAATAAAAATCAGGTTTCTATCTCTACCCACATTAAGCACTTGGGAAAAAAAATAGTAACTAAAAATATTTAATACTAAAGGTACAATTTCAGAACATGACCTTGATGAAGCCGACCTGTTGTACTCCTTTCCATCAGCTAACAGTTTTGATGTAGGCACAAAACACCATGTTTCCTGAAGACTGACTCTATTCTTAGGTGTGTATTTAGTCTAAAAGCCATTGAGGAAAACTGAAATCAGAAATTTGAAACCAAGAACGATCTTTTTAATCACTTGGATTTGCAATGGAGTGTGTCAAGCTTTGTCATCTAAGCGAGAATGTGAAGGAAGAGCTGGTTTCATCTTTCCCAGAACAAAGGTAATTACTGGAAATAGAGCAGTAACTCCCTGATGCAATCTATCCATGGAAATGCCTCTATTTTGGCTTGGTTGAAAAGACTCTTATCACTTCAAATTAAATTGAGATAAACAGAATTAAGGCAAGCGTTCATTTTGGTCTGGAATCATGCTTAAGCTTAAAATGCAGAATATGTTTCTTTGTAAACTAGCCACATGT
This sequence comes from Lagopus muta, assembly GCF_023343835.1. Taxonomy (NCBI): domain Eukaryota; kingdom Metazoa; phylum Chordata; class Aves; order Galliformes; family Phasianidae; genus Lagopus; species Lagopus muta. The sequence goes on along the minus strand of NC_064439.1, from coordinate 10,594,589 downwards.
TTCTTTGGAACATGTGACATAGAACAGCATTTCTTTTTTTTTTTTTTCCCCCCAAACCAATTGTTCATGCAAATAGGAAGAGATTTCCACTCCAAGAATGGTTCCTAACAAGACACATCATGCTGTCATACCTCAAGTTGGTAGGACAGAGCTTGTTTGCACGTAACATTTGTGACCCTGCACTGCAATCCATCAGCTACTCGAGTAATCACAGCACCATTAAAACACTTGAAGTAGAAAACTGAAATTAAAATAGTGTTTTATATAACTGAGTTTTTCCTGAAACCAAAGATATTGAAAACAACAACCTATTGTTATGAACACTGAAAAGATCTTTAACACCTAGCAGTACCCATTCTAAGCTCTGGATGCCTGTGTTTCCAGCAAGCTCAGTCCCTGCCCTTCTCTTTCCACTGGAAGCAGGTGGAACTGTGCAGTCATCAGCAGCTGATAACGACACCTTGAGAAGCACCAGGTCACCTTATTAATTAGCTTTGCTGTCATTCCACAGGCATCTGATAGCTAGAAAACCTGTTTCCATTTTCAGTATATTTCAAGACAAAACTTCTCTACTTACAGCTCCCTTCTTTCATACATGGACACTTAGGAATGTCCTTCCTAAATGTTCCTATTTAGGAAGAAGTATGAATGCTTAAATTCCTAATTCCATACATAGCACTAAGCCACTCTTAAAAACTTCAGAAAGCTGTACGAAGAGCCAAAGCTGCTAATTGAGGCACTTAGGTGAGGTAGCACTCCCACTCACCAGCCTCACCTCTTTGCTGCTGAGAAATGGACACTGATGAGCAGCAACCACAGGATGTTTGCAAAACTGCCCTCCTCCAGTATGCTGCCTCTCTCCAAGTCACTGGGACATTTTGACCAGGAGTTAAAGTTTGAATTAAACCAGATTTCTGGGTAAGCTCCTGCGATTACTTCTCAAAATTATGAGCCGTGAGAATTAGCAAAGGTAACACTACTACTTAAAAATTAAAATATCTCAAGGCTGATTAAGCTTTCAGGGATATACTTCTGTCTCATTGGAGCATTAAATAAAAATTCTGTGTCAGTCAAGAATAGAGCTGCAGTTCTCCTGCAGCTCTTCAAGTTAGAGTAGACATTCTACTGAAACCATTCATTTATGCATGCTACTTACTCACAGATTTATAAAAGAAATACATCTATGCTTCAGTGTATGCTCATCTTCAAATCCCATCAAGCCAAAGAATGAACAGAAATAGCCTTTGTAAAAATATTACCTGAGACATATGTATATTACCTAAGACAAGAGAAGATAGAAGTATCACAAGTTCAAATCAGTTGCCATAAGCTCCAATTTAAATCCCTCAATTAAAAGTTACTTAAATAAATAGAGTGCAATACTCTATCTCAATCCAGCCCCCAAGTCAGTTTTGTCACCTAGTAACTTTGGTCTTTTATTTCATCGCCATCAGCAACACTAAAAGTCATTTTCCAGAGGCCTAGAAATCTCAAGGTTCAAAATGTGGCACACTCAGATGTGTTCCGCGCTTGGGTACTGGCTGGCAACACGGCTCAAGCACCTGGAACCAGATGACATGGCCCACTGAAACAACAACCCTTTTCAACACTGCAAAGCTCTGTTTCAAAGGATATGGGTGCAACAAGCAAGCAATATTCAACCTACAGAAATAATGCTAGCAGCTTTTAGACCATTAAAAATATTGATTTATATAATACTGTGAAAAGTCACACGGAGACTTCAGTAATCTGCAAAACAAAACGTATTTACAAAATAGCTCATACAAAACCAAAGACAACAGTACAAATACCAAGACTGAGCACCTGCCTATGTCAGCATGACCAAGTGCATGCCCTACTTCAGGGGCTCACCTGGCCTTCTTCCTCAACTGCACTCATCATTGCACTGATAATTAACTTCTTGAGTAAGAGAGCAGAAAACGGATAGGAAAATCATTTGATTACTAATGAGATATTAATATTAACCTTAATGCAAAACAGAAGAAAAGTAACTTGCAAAAAAAAATGTTGAATGTTTTAATGCAGTTTTGAATCATAATGAAGAATAAGATTTTACATCTCTAAACAAATCAGCAGAATAATAAAAAGTGGTTCCACATAACTTATAAATTCTTTTTCCAAAAAGATGGTTTTCACAGATTTAGGCAACAAATAAGATGCTGCATTCCAGATCTTTCTGATTTAAAAGTACACAAAACTTGTGAAAACTGATGTGCATTATTTGAAAGACAAAAGCTTGATTTTGCCCAGTGATGAACATTCTGTGAAGTTCTGAATATTCTGCACAATACTGAAACTGTAACTGCAACTCTTCTCCATTTTATGAAATGTTGGACATTGTTCAATGCTGAAAAAGCTCTCTCTAGAATATCCAAACCTATGAAATGTTTCTCACGTGTTTAATCAGCGCAGTACTGTTCACTACCACTGCTCATGTGTGATTTGCTTCAAGGGAAGTGGAAACTGGGGTTTAATCTTCAGTACAGTATATAAAATTAAGTGAAGAGATAGTTCAAATCTAGTTGAGTATTCGCCTGCTCATAAGAACGTGGCTGTAGCACCTTGTTTGATATTTCTTCAAAAATGAACGCATGTAATTGTCCCATTCTGGTGCCAGAGGTCTGTTCCTCTGGTGATATAAAAAGTTTGCAGCAATGATTATCAAACCACATAGAGTCTCATGGTCCTGTATTACATCTGTATACTGGAGACATTTAAGCAGTCGATTCAGGCTAGCAGGACCAAAAGCAGTGACCCTCTCTCCCTCGCCACACATAACTGATGGTTGGGCCATCGCTCAAGATGTTACACGCAAGCTCTGCTACAGAAACTGCTTGTGCTGGCTGGAGAGAAACTTCTCTCTCAACTGAAAGAAAATGTGAGCCTTTTTCCTTAAAGAATAAAATCTGTCAACATCAAATGGCTTTAAAAATCCAGAAAAAAAATAAGTGAAAATAAATGCTGACACCATCTTTAACCCTTTTTATCAGGAGACTTAAAGCTCTGCAGCCACTTTCCTCAACTTCACTAGTTCTGGTATTTTAAGACTGCTTCAGTACAGTTCTGTATATAACTTCTACCTCAAGAAAAAAAACAGAAAAATACACTATGCAATTTAAGATGAAGCTACTATAATGGCTCATACTATAAAGATATTGGACTCATTTTCCATTACATACCTTGATCTTCCACAAAACCAATTCTAGGACTCTAGTTTCCCTGCAACTATTCAATCCCATCCCATCGCACTGCAACGCTTTTACACGTCAGCCAACAAGGAACCCAATTAACACATCAGCCCTGAACCGCGTTGTAGAGGACACGAGCACAGTTAGAGCTTCACATATTCCAAAGAATGAGATAAAAAGTTCCAATTACTTATCTAATGGCAGCCCAGCATAAACTTTCCCACTGTAACAGCACACTCTTAGCTCACCCTCACCCTTCATCTTCCAGTGTGATATGTCAAACAGTCAGGGGCAGGATCTCCCTCTAGCTAAAAAGAAGTGTCTGACTGAAGCAGCCTTCCTGTTCTTTTGAAGATGTCAGCTGCCATTTGCACTTACATAAATAAGCAGCAGTTGTGGTATAACACCGCACTGCCAGTGCAAAAAAGGCTGGGCACAGTGCAGAGCAAAAGCAGAGTAAGATCACTGGGGAGAAAGAAGGGAGGTCTACATTAATTATCCCGTGTACGACAGTATAAGGACTGCAACAGCCCCTTGCCACAGCTGAGAACACAAAGGTAACAGATGATGTTTACTTATCATATTGCTCCATTAGCCTTAAGTGTTAATTATGTTAAGAATCACATTAAGTATGATTGTCTTTCCTCTCATGTAAGTAAACAGTACTTCAGCCAGAGACCAAAAGTGCTTTTTCCAGGCTACAGAGAGATTCAGCGTATCTTGACCAACATTCACTTTTGAGGTAGTACTAATTTACTTTGTATTGCTGGCTCAAAAAAAAAAAAAAAAAGAAAAAAAAAAAAGAAAAAAGGAGAAAAAAAAAAAGAAAAAAAAAAAGAAGAAAAAAAAAGAAAAAAGGAGAAAAAAAAAAAAGAACGCATTTAAAGTGTACTCATTGTAGGTATAGGAAAAAAAAGACAAAAAAAAGATAAAATTATATCCTTTCTGGGCAGATCACCAAAAAGAAGCAATCCTTCTTACAAAGGTCAGCTCACATTCACTGGTAAAGTCAAACTTTCATAAATGGTTTATAACAATAGCTATAAACTAAAGTGCTTCAAAATTTGCTTGACTGGATCATAATATTCTGGATTTTTGCTAGTGTGAAATGCCATGAGATTTTTAGAATCACTTTATATAAGAAGGGCAGAATGAACATTTTCTTTTTTCCAAAGAAAAAGTACAAAAAGCTTTCAGAATACACCTTGCAGTCTATAATCACTACAAGTTGTTTATATTTTCCTTCTCAAGTCTACTATTTCTCCCATAACTGGACTGAAAATGGAGTGGCACTATACTGCAGCACTAAAAATAACTGTTCCAATTAGATGCAAACAGGAAAATGTTTACAATCATACAGCTAGTGAAATTCACACTTCATTTCAAACTTTTAGCCCTGCAGATTCTTTTCAACACAAGGCAGATATGTAGATCATGGAAAAATGTAACAGACTGCTATACACTCTCTACATTAACTACATCAGTTTCACATTTATGTCACAAATGTAATGCCCTACTGTTTATCTATCAAATGCTAAATAACTTATGAACACTTATGTGCTCTATGCAACAGTGAACATATTGACCAGTGGATGCCAAAATATAAAAGTTCATACACAGGACAAACTAATTTAAAAAAGAAAAATCACATTTTCTGTACAACTCATGCAAACTGTGCACAATGTGGTAACAAGAACAACATCTGCTGAAGTCTCCATTTAAGGAAGAGCTTTTAGACCAATAGCAGACTGGTATTCAGAGAAGTCTGCAGAAGTACAGCAGTCCACGGCAACATAAAATGCAAAAATTCTTCCAGCATTTCACTTTTCTTGTAACAAAGCAGGGATATTGATGTTCCAGCCAATAGCCTGACGATCAAATCCACAGGTGAAGAGGTTACATATTGGGTGATCTTCACTCCAGGCGGAGCAGCACACCATTCTTCTGTGGCCCTACAACAGATCAGGAGATGTCAGTATTACTTATAACGTTTTTGAAAGCTTCTGTGTCAACAAATTGGCAAGAGTCAAAATGGAAACTTGCTAATGCTCTACATTTTCATAAATAAATTTGTGAATCCTAAAGGTCATAGTTATTTTCATCTGCAAGGTAAAATCTTTCTGATAATGAGACTGCTTAATGCTGGCACTGGGTCAGGAAAAATACAGGAGCAAACAAACAGGAGTTCCAAAACTTGAGTTTTTCACAGTATGTCTGCTATCTAATTGGCATTTTATTTACAAAAGCAAACTGAATTTTGATTTCACCACTTTTGCTTATAAAAGCAACTTTAAAACTAGAAACAATTTGCTGGCAACAACTGTCTTATGAACCTGCAAGATGAAGTGTTGATTTTTCTTTCTGTCGATCGTGTTTGTAACTCAGAAAGGCTAACAGTACAGTGGGAGGAATGTCCTACTGAGCAAAAATAATGCCCTATGCATTGTTCAATAGCAACAAGAATACCCCAAGGAGGATTCTGACAAGCGCTCAAGTAAAACAAATAAATAAAAAAATCCTCCATTTCTGTTGTGTCAGCTTTAATGAATACTAAGGAAAAATAAAGAAAAAAAAAAAAACAAAAACCAAAAATCACAGTAACGAAGGTAAACAAGAGGTAAACACTTAACAGCTCTTCAAACCCTTTTGTACATTCTGCCAGCTGTATCTACATGCATCCATGATGTCCATAAAGCTTGAGCAATATAGGACAGTCAGATTCACACCAAGACATGAAAACACATTTAAAACGCTCAAACATTTTTTTTCTATTTCACAGAGAAGGCAGACATTACTACCATTTTCACAAGGGGAAAAACGCCATGAGACTCAGTTCAAACATCATTTCAAATGCCAATGAAAAAAATCTACAATACGTCACTTATTTGCATGCTGGTCATTTTCAGTTACAGTCTATATGTACAGATGAGTGTCTTTCAGCATTTCTTCAGCTTCTGCACTAAAGACATCAAACCCTATTTTTATCCTTGTATAAAGAGAAGAAGAGACATACTTTAAGGGTACAGGAACTCCATTACCTGTCTATTACTGCGAGGGAGGCGTGCTAATCGCACTCCTGACATGTCAAATAACCTAACCTGTCGGTTGTCGTGGGGAAGGGCAATGATTCTTTGGCCAACACATACATTAATCCTGTGCAGAAGAGAAAAAAAGGCGGGTTATGCATACAAGAGTGAGCCTGGCAAACAGAACTCGACAATGCAAGTTTAAGATCTCAAGAAGTGATACAGCTCAATTCCTCCTGGATAGAATCCACGCTAAAAGTAAAGTGTATTAAATTGTTAAGATAGTTCATTGTGCCAGATATTCTAACAGGCTTCACTTCTGCATCCAATATAAACATCTCAGAAAAGCAATGCATTGTATTTATTGAAAATGAATGCTGACTAAAATCTCTAGTTTATTAAACCACTTCAGACCTTTTTCAAAATCTCATAAATCTCACTACACAATTCTAATTGCAGTGACTAAAACTAAATTTCTCTTAATTAAGAAAATAATAATTTGAAGGTCTGCTTACCTATTTACTGCAGAATCCGTACGAATGGTAGCAATAGGAGACCTCATGTTTTTCAAATCCCAAACTTTTACAGTACGGTCATCACTACCAGAAACAACATTGTCTCCCACAGTGAAAACTGCAGATGTCACAGTGCTAAACAATTAAGAGTAAAAAAGAAAACTGTCAAGCCCTGAGGTTTGTTATTAAACTAGCAAGCGATTTAAAGTTTCTGTTCCTATGCTCCCATTAGAATGTACAGCTTGGTTTTCCCCTTCTCCTTCTGTGGAGAGTCAGTCTGGAGGCATTTCTCATATTCCATTTATCCTAATGGAACAGGAAATGCATAGCTCATTAAACCTTAATTCACTTTTGAAGTTCTGTATTAATGTGAACATCAGACACCTACAACTGAATCACTAGTACCCAATAAAAGACTTCCCCATGTGAGATTGTAACCAATGCTATTTTTAAATCCATCTAAACATGGTACTACACACAAGCACAGAGCTTCCAGAGTAACTCTGCTAGCAGCAGCTATCTCAATCTAATAATTTCAAATTCTGATTTTAATTCCTGTTTTACGAGTAGCTTAATTCTAAGTCAGGTAAGACACATGGCAAGTAGTAACATCATGAAGCATGAGCAGCCAGTCCTTTAAACGTCACTCACTATGGCTACAAATGGGCAGCAGCCAGAGAATGACTATCAAGAACCTTTCTATCAATAGAAACACAAACTACTCCTTCCAGGAACCATATTTTATGTACTTTTATGTATATGTAATTGTTAAATATTAATTCTATTCACATACACAAAGGATTTTATTACATTTGGATTTTATACTTTCCAAGAACAGCATACTGCTGAGCTCAACTGAAAAATTCTCATGACTTCTTTCCTACATCTTTTACCTATTATTTCATAGTAAGCAATTAACACTTTTGTACTGTTTTCAGTTAAATACTATGCAGATTCTCAAATGAAAACCAATTATTTTCTGTGCTCAGAGCGCACTAGCAAAGCATTTTTGTCTGCGCCTAAAATCATTAGGGAGGCTTCTCAACTCTGTTTCTACAGAACTGATTTAATGACCTATCTTGTAACTGGGGTCACGCATATCAATTTCTTAGAATTTAGTAATTTTAATTTAAGTTGTCAGTCGTTACTGTCACTTTGGTTGTTCTGCAGAAATTTGAATTCATGTCCTATCCAAACTGCTGATTGAAATTAGCATTAGCCAGGTCACAATGGACCAGTTTATGTGAGCCTCTTAATTTAAATTGACACCAAATTAAGTTTTAATTAGGATGAAGGTCCACTTTACTCATGACACCAAGCTTCCTAATGCATTATTAGAGTGCAGCTAAGCTATCAGAGAGATGCTTATAACAAGAATCAAGAGGTCTTCACCTAATCTTCTGGAATTCATGAACCAAAAGACAAAAAGCCAAAAGATACATGAAGGCCACAGCAGATGAATCTTTCAAGAGGCACTTTTGCATTTGGGAAGATAATTCATTCACACAATCAAATTAATGCAGACTAGAGTTTGAGTGTTCTTTGCACACAACTTGATTTCCGCTTGCCTAACCTACACAAATCTTACTAATTTTCTTCATTTATTTCCTCACCAGTTCTTCACAGAAGCTGCAAAACACCTAAAAAAAAAAATGCTTCACACCTCCATATTGCTGCAGCACATTGAAATAAGGTTTAGAACTTTCACACTATTAAATCTGTACACTTTACACACACTGTGAGCCCTCCTTATACATGACAGTATGAGGAATTCAAGTCATGAAAAGGCTCCACGTGAGTGAATACACACACAGTATTTTAGTATTCTGCTACCAACACACAGATATGATCTGTTCTCCCATCATACATTTTATTCCAATTATAGCTGGAATATGTTCTGAAACTGCCTTAAAATAACCCTCCAATTTTGGATGCTTTTTTCCACAACTTTAAACAGTTTTCCAGCTTCTTTGATCTCATATTGGTTCTCCTTTATCGCTTATCACTGTCAAACATAGTTAAGTCTTTTTGACCACATAAAGTTCTCTTTCTTAGATTTATCATCTTTCAAATGAAAACAGTCAAAGCCATTGCCATGCAAACAGAATGTCAGTCCTAGATTAGCTCAATCCTTCCTGCTCCTGTCAAAAGAAAATGATTTTCAAAATAAAACAAAATCTTCATCTGTACTACTTTCAGTTTAACTATTCATACAGATGCTACAGGGCGCATGAGGAGAAAGTCTGTAAAACAGAAGAGCTGTGAAAATCCCCCTGTAGCACTCTGATGACTGGGTAAAGGATAGAAAGGCAAAAGAAAGTCCTGGAGCTGTTGGAGCAGGTCTAGAGGAGGGCCACAAAGATGATCAGAGGGCTGGAGCACCTCAACTCCTCTGTGAGGACAGGCTGAGAGAGCTGGGGCTCTTCAGCCTGGAGAAGAGAAGGCCTGGGGGACTCATAGCAGCCTTCCAGTACCTGAAGGGGGTCTACAGGAAAGCTGGGGAGGGACTTTTGGTAACAGCATGTAGTGACAGGACGTGGGGAAATGGTTTTAAACTGGAAGAGTTTAATATCTAGTCTGATTTAGACTAGATATTAGGAAGAAATTCTTTACTGTGAGGGTGGTGAGACACTGGAACGGGTTGCCCAGAGAGGTTGTGGATGTCCACTCCATGGAAGCATTCATGGCGAGGCTGGATTGGGCTTTGAGCAACCTGGTCTGCTGGGAGGTGTCCCTGTCTATAGCAGGGGGTTGGAACTAGGTGATCTTAATGGTCCCTTCCAAACCAAACCACTCTATGATTCTATGAAAAGGAAGACTGCCTTGCATTTTTCCACGACACCTTGACAAGTGTGTTTAGTAGTCTTCATCCACTGACTACCATCCCAAAATTCATCTCTGAAAGGCACTGCTGACTGGGATATGCACTGTTTGCAAGCACAAGTGACTACAGAAATAGCCTTTCTTGTTAAAAGCTCAGAAATCAAAGACTAGATGTAAAAGCCCTACTTACTGCAAAATAGCAACAAGAAAGCCTACTTCCTGAGTAGCAAGCAAAGGAAAGTCTGTGATGGGAAGAAATAAGTTGACAGAGCAGCCAATACACCAAAAACCTTTCGGTATTGCCTCCCTGACTCCACTCGCATCAAAACATTAAAAGACATCGATCTGCATTTTCACTTGGCCATTTTTACTTTCCATCATTAGTAATCTTCAGTTTGTTCTAACTAAACTTAAACCTGTGGTTAACATGTCCTTGGCTACATTAATAAAAAGTGTCAACAAAAGATCATCAACCCTTGTTAAGGGAATGCTAGAAGACATTAGGTTTTTAATAAATCAAACAGATGACAGGTATCGTAGGACAGTGGAAAAAAAAAAAAACTGGCAAAAAAGAAGCAGTCTTATGACACTTCAAACCATGGGTCCCAGGAGGAGTTTGGTGTGCTACAACTATTCTCCAGAAAAGCTTCAGCCTCTGCCAAACCCCAGCAAAACTCATTTATCTTGTCGTAGGGAGCAGCCGAGCGTGTACTTCCAGCTGACAGCGCGGCACTTCCTCACCACACACCACTGCCCGGCCTCGAACATTCTGCTCCCTCCGTGGGTCTCAATCAACAGAAATACTGTAGTGCTAGCACTCCTCATTAGGCCGAACAGCTGTCTCCCCAGTCATACTGAGACACAAAACTGTTTTGCATAACAATCTGCTGAAATTTCACACACAGGGAGAAAAAAAAGTGATGTTGAAAATGTTGGACCATGAAATGCTGATGCAGAACACTTACTGGCAATGCATCAAAAAAAAAAAAAAGTGAACACTTCTGTTTCCATTTTGATTTGCAACCCATACTGGGATTTGCAGTTGAATACTTGGAGAAAACATGCTTTCCTGGCAGCAGAACTAGCGGGCACATGGACTAAGTTCATGAGTGCTAACAGGCATGAGGGACTAAATTCTGGAGGAAATGAACTAAGAGAGCTTTCAGATAAATATGTACACTAAATCATAGTTAAAAAACAACATTTAAGTGTTCAAATATGGGTCTTACATTGTAAGTGGTAACATTCAGGAACTAAACCTGAAGAAAGATGTATATTCTATTAGGGGAATAAAGAGCATCCTTACACAAAGCAGCCCACAGCCTGAGGGGAAGCCAGGAACTGGGTTTAAAACCCACAGTTATGGACAATAGATGCCAGCCAAAGGGACTGCTGCCCTGGACACGTAAATACCCTGTGAGGAACACACCAATACCTCCACATCTGAGTGCACAGTTAGGTTTTAGGAGTGCTAAAGGACCTCAATGCCCAGAAGACATAAGCATACAATTCCCTAAGTCTGTTTCTGAGTTTATCTCCCAATATGAGCAGAGCTTTTTCCTCCAACTTGAGAAAGGCTAAGAACAAGCTATGAAAAAGTAACATAGAAAAGGTGGGAGTTGAGAGACTGTTGTTAGCACTGAAATGTCATTTTCTAGCAACTAAATCAACAATGCCTATTCCAGAGACATGTGCTTCATGATACCCAAGAGAAAACAACAAATATCTCCTTTTCTTTCTAGCTTTCTTAAAATAATAAAATGATGCAGTACTGAAAACCAATCAGCAGCTTTTATGAGAATTACTCAATGGCAAGTTAGCAAATTAGTTATGGTGCCTTTAAAATCAATTTCATTACCTTTAGGATGGAATAAAAAAGGTTCATTTATCCCTGCAGTATTGCTGCATACATTATGTAAGCTTTAGAACAACAAAACACTATAAAGTGTTAGACTCCACTGAATAGGATACAAAGAAAAGGTCTTTGGCCACACTCTTATGTGGGTCAATTAAAAAATATATATATACACACACACACACAGAGCACTTTTTAGAGCATGCATTTATAAACAGAGTTTAGATTGGCTCTGGGCAGCCTTGTCTAGTGAGCCTGGTGACCCTGCACATGGCAGGGGATTGAAAGTAGATGATCATCGTGCTCATTTTCAACCCAAGCCATTCTATGATTCTCCAGGATTTACTGCCCACATCTTTTTTTGAAGTGACTGCAATGCCTAACATGAAGGGCATTCAAAATTTGTATGTTACATATCCAATCCCCTAACATAAAACGTGTAATGGATTTTCTTATTTTAGCTTTTAACTTCAATTCCTTACTCTTCTAGCTTAAAGAGGGCATGCCACTGGTTATACAGCAGAGAACTGGCTAAGGTAAGATCAGTCACTTAAAACTTTTAAGTAGTATTTCCTGTAGGAAAACATCCTTGCAACTGATTTTCACCACAATCCTATGCACATTTCTTTTATAGGGCACAGCAATTAAAAGTTATTAGCTTTTCATTATTTTCTTAAAATAAAGATGAAAAAGTATTTCAAAAACAGAAGCAGTCTAATTTTCCTCATTAAAAAAGTTACAGAACCTAATATCAACTCCATAACCTCATATTTTAATGCCTTCCCCTCATAGTTTGACCACATATTATAAGTTGTAAGTTGACTACTACTAATCATTGTGTAGTAATTCAAGTCATGTTGCCTTTATATGAACATGGCAGTGACAGCCCAATGAAACAATTTTTAGGAAACAGAACAAGGCAGTACCACTAAAGTAACAGAAGAATTATGTAGTTAGTCAGAAAGGTTTGGGAGAAAGCTGAGAAAAAGTCTGCACTTCCTACAGAAGCTGAACTCATGGGGAATGATTAGGAGCAGTAGAAAAAATGGGAGGTAAAGTATCACTGATGGCAGGAACAGCTAAGGTAGGAACAGGAATATCTCCAGAGGAACCAATCTTTAAACTGGTTGAGCTCCACTGAGAGCAGCAAATTGGTGACATTTTGTTGGTCATAGGAAGCCTGTAAATACTTCCTTCTCACTGCACAGATTTTAGTCAAAGATGCAGAACTTGTATGTAAAACAGCATGCAGTTACACATTCATTTCACTAAGTAAGACACATCAGAGAGAATGAGAATTAAATCTTGAGGAACAAAGAATCAGGGAAAGCCTGCTGACCTTAGCAAACCCGAGTGCCCATGAAAATAAAAGAACTATTAGTATCTAAAGAAATCCATTTTGAAATTAATTCCAAATTCACTAAATATCAGAATTCAGCCCAGCATTCTAATGAAATCACTACTCAAATATTTTTACATCTTTTTAATTCAGATTTTCCAGCAATCATAGGATTTACAAGATAAAAAGTTGAAGAGGCAAGACATATTTGCTCTTCACTAGCTTCAAAGTTCTCACAATAAACAGGAAGGGGAACGGCTGTTTACAAGGGTTGATAGAGATAGGACAAGGGGCAGTGGTCTTAAGCTGACACTAGGGAGGTTTAGGTTAGATATTAGGAGGAAGTTTTTCATTCAGAGAGTGGCGACACACTGGAACAGGCTGCCCAAGGAGGCTGTGGATGCCCCATCCCTGGAGGCATTCAAGGCCAGGCTGGATGTGGCTCCTGGCAGCCTGGTCTGCTGGTTGGCAACCTGCACATAGCAGGGGGTTGGAACTGGATGAGCATTGTGGTCCTTTTCAACCCAAGCCATTCTGTGGTTCTATGATCTAGCTGATGTACTGGAGCTTTCCATTCCTCTCCTAGAACCACACAATCTTAATGAAGGAAGGAGGAATGCAGTAGTCAGGAAGTCCTACAAGCCACCACCCATCGCAGCGCAGCACTGGGGCTGGAACTAAATGATTTCTGAGGGCCTTTCCAACCCAAGCCATTCTAGCATAATTTCTGGAAGGCTCTAACCTAGGAAGTCCATTCAGTCAATGTGGAACAAATGAGTGGATGGATAATGACATAAACATAAGCTTTTCCAAGGGTTCTGATAGACATCTCATAGATAGATAGGGATTAATAGTACTAGGAATAAAAGTTTGTTGTGGTGCACACACAAAATGCAGAGAAAAAGCATATTTAATTAAAAATTAGTATTATTGCCACACTAATTCATATTTTGAAACCTGTAGGAAATAACAAGTGAGGCAAACTGAAGGTGCATCAAACCTAAGATAAAATGTGATACAAGTTAGGAACTGAAACAGTCATATACAAGGAAAAGGTCAACAAAGTTTACAGATCTTCAAAAGACAACCTGAATGCCCTTTAGGGACTCAGCTGAATGCAGGCTTAAAGTACAGAAGTATTATTCAGGTACTGACTTGGCCTCTGGATTAGTAAATGCCAAAACATGTTGGAAAACATGCTTTGTTTATAAAAAAACTAATAAATGAAACCGTTATCATCACCTAAATATCTATTAATACAGAATGCAAAACTCTTTCATATTAAAAAGGCAAGATAAAATCCAGTTACCAGAAATTGAAGCTAGTCCAACTAGGAAAGCACAAAAAGTTTAACAGGGAGATTAAACACTGGAATGAGCAATGTACAGGATTTACCAAGGCCTAAGTTAAAATCATTATCACTAGAAGAGCCTCATCTGCAATCGGACAAGTCCACTACAACTAATTCAAAACATCAAAAGGCATCAGTGTAAGAAGGCCAGCACAGGGGTGACAGTCACAACAGGCTCCTTCTGCCTTTGCTGAAGAATGATTTATTTTCTTGGACTGTAGCAGAACTGTGACAGCAGTAAACTACAAGAAACAGCCCACTTTTAACAGTGAACAGTTATATGCTCAAATACCAAAATAACAGGTAATTCTTAGTCCATTTACTTTAAATGCAAACAGTCCCTCATCACTGGCATACACACTTATTTTGAGAGCACATCACTGTATAGTACAAGGCAATGCACAGTAATTGTTTATCATTTTTTTAAGCCAATTAGCTTTATAAAATCATACTCAGCATGTAAGTCTCTTAGCCTCTCAACATCAGTATCATTGCATTATATCTCTAATAAATCATGTGCCATTTTGACTAAATCTTAAATCTGATTCATTACAGCTACTAAGGAAGGAATTTGAAATTACACTATCCACCTATGCCTTTAATAAGCAAACAGACACAAAGTATAAAATGGCAGTGAAAAAAAGCAAATCTCATCAGGTTTGAAACCTTGGTTTTCTGTCTAATTTCCAAAGCTAAAAATTGCTCTTGGAACCAGGAATCATGTGCCTGATGCAAAGTTTAAGAGACAAAAGTGGTAGGGTGGTCAGCTATCACCCGACTTCAGAGGCTGGAGCTCTGAGCCTCTTTTTGAGGGAAGTTTTTTGGAAGCAGTGAGCTGGAGCTATGGACACCCAGTCTGGCAGTCATGGCAGAGCTGTGGTGCCATCTGCTGACAGGTCTGCTGCCTCTGCTCACAGGCTCCACAGACACTGAAGTACTTAGTAAAAACTGTTTTTCCTCTTCAGATTCACATTTTAGTTCCAGTGCATTGAGAAGCACTCACGCCCAACGCAAGCATTTTACAGCATCCAAGAGAGAAGCCAGCTGCAGTATCAAGTGCAGCACAAAGGAATGAAACTTCTGAACCACCGTGCATTGCTAGGATTTGATGATGGTTTGGATCTCAGATCAGTACCAAAAGGCAGGAACAATCTTAACTGTATGTGTGAAAAAATCTGATTTTCAGAGAAAACTCCTAACTGTTCTCTTTGAAATGTTACATAGCACTACTTCGTTTTCAAGCCAGCAGCCATAGCTTACAGTGTGATATTATTTATACATTATATCTAGATAAAATTTATAATTAAAGGTGATTTAAGGTATGAGGATAGTTAGTTGATTTGTGTGTGTGTGTGTGTGTTAGTTATGCTCGTAGATTAGGGGTAATACAGTTGATCAGACATTTTCTCTGCTTGTCACAATACATGAAATAAATCACCACACTGCAGAACAGTTAAGGACAGATGGGACCTCGGAGAGGTCACAGGGCAGCTTGGGTTGGAAGGAACCTTAAAGATCATCGAGTTCCAAACCCTGCTGTGGGCAGAGTCACCACCCACCAGCTCAGGCTGCCCAGGGCTGCATCCAGCCTGGCCTTAAACACCTCCAGGGATGGGGTAGCCTATTCCACTGCCTCACCACCCTCTGAATAAAGAATTTCCTCCTTGCACCTATCTAAATCTCCCCTCTTTCAGTTTAAAGCCATTCTCCCTTGTCCTATCATCTATCAGATGATGTAAATAGTCAGTCCCCCACCTGCTTGTAAGTTCTCTTCAAGTACTGAAAGGCCACAGCGAGGTCTCTTGTCCAAACTAAACAAGCCCAGTTCCTTCAACCTTGCTTCACAAGAGAGGAGCCCCTCTAGTCACCAGTACGGCCCTCCTCTGGACCCACTCCAACAGCTCTGTATCGCTCTGCATCTTTTTTACATTGGGAGCCCAGTGTTCCAGATGCGGCCTCACAGGTGCAGAGCAGAGGGGAGCAACTACTTCTCTTGCCCTGCTGGCCACTCCTCTTGTGGTGCAGCTGAGGACACATTTGACTTTCTGGGCTGCAAGCACACGCTGCTGCCTCATGTACAGCTTTTTGTCCACAGCTCATCTGGTCTGTGAAAACAGGTCTTACAGTGTGGAAAGTTAACTTTGTACCTCAAAAAGAGAATATAAACAGTTTTGCTCATATTAGCAACCAAGTACATTTATAACTTGTAAAAAATAAAAATATTAAAAAGAAATTGAAGAAATTGTCACTTACTCTGTGTGGCCCTGAAAGACATTCACAGAATGGATAGAAGGATCTCTGAAATCCCACAGGCGGAAGGTTGTATCACGTGAGGACGTCACCACAAGACGCTGGGTGGGATGGGTACAACAGTGTGTTAGCTCTTGGTCATGCCCTATAATCACAGATGAGAACATATAAGGTAGTGAAAACAAGACTTTTCATTTCCACACGTGCTTAGAATGGAATGCTGATAGCCTCTTTTAAACAATCAGTAAAAGTGTACTAATTATTTTAAACTCTGATGCTACTTGTTGATGCGAAGTTTAGAACTATACTTAAAACCAAAAAAGTGCTACTCATTTCACATGATGATTAAGAAACTGCTGCTACTTAATATGCCATAAAGACAACAGAAATACTTTGCAAGAATGAAAATTTGGCTATATTCAGTTTAAAACAACTGTTCTGTTGGCTCTATCGCATGCTTGAAAGAACACAAAGTCATGCTCTGTGAATTTACAAGGTTGGAATTTTAGAAACCACTGCAACACCAAGCAGCAATGTAAGTTGCTCACCATATTCACACCATACTTCAGAGATACAACTTTCACAATAAGGGATCCCCATAAAAATAAACCACCAATTATACCTTTTTTGAGTGAAGAAATACCTGTAAGAGAATGGACTAATTCAGAAGTCTCTACATCATACAGGTTCGCTGTCCTATCCCACGAAGCTGTCACTGCTTGCTTCCCCCCAACAAGCCAATCAGCTGCTATGACCACTCCTTGATGACTTTTGAGTGAAGTTAACGGAGCTCTAACAGTGGGACAATCGCTAGAACCATCTCCATCTCCATCTGGTTCATCTTTATCTGAGAACTCAAATTCATCTTCTCCAGACACTTGCTATAAAATTCAAGAGGAAAAAAGAATGAAAACAAATGGAAAAGAATGCCTCTAAGTTACATTTTACAGTGTAAATGCTTCCAACTCCATGTAACATGAATGTGGGTAGTGAATTCTGCAGAACCTCGTCTATTTAAGTGCCTACTTCAAAATCATAGTTGAAGGGAAAAGACAGTTGAATTAAATGAATTTTTAATAACTTCTTCATTTTAAAATCTCTACTGAACTGTTTAAATATCTGTCCAACATATAGTCTGGCAAGCCTCTTCTGTAATTCCTCTCCCTATATTACCCATGAGTTTCATTCCCATGCATATTATCAAGAGACTTTTCCCTTTAAATTTTTAAAGGCACCAGTCTTAATCTTTGGGAAGACAACCATTTAGAGTCGTGTTTTTATCTGTTAGAATCAATATCTTGACATTGCCTTTTGGTCTTTAAATAACGTATCCTGTATGTAAACTGGATACGAAAGAAAAGCATTGATCTTTGAACCCCACATTACTCACGCAAGACAAACGCACTCCTTTCACTATTTTTGGATGGGAAAAGGTAACATTTGCACTGCTCTTTCAAAATAAAAATTCCAAATCAACTCATCTGAATCAAGCATTTGCCATGCAGAAATCTACCCACACATTTCATACCACATGGCCACCTCTTGCCCCTACTTCATTTACTGAGAAGCTCATGCTACAAACTACATCTGTCTTCACAATTCAGTAAGGCTGATTTGAAGCTACATACAGCATTTGACAGCCAGAAAATGTTGTCCACAGGCTTTTTTTTTTTTTTTCTTCCAGTCAGCAATATCCAGACAGTGTGATTAATGCTGGCAAAGGTCAATTAGAGATCATATTAAATATACGGTTCAGAAAATGCCAAAGATACACACTTTATCATCAACTTTGAATTCATAGCAACTATAGTTTATTCAAATACCTCAGTGAGGTATGTGACAAAAACTTAAGAAGTTCAGAAATAATTTTATTATTATTTATGATTTTAATTAGTTGTTATGAAAAACTGCACTTGCCACTTCATTTACTTATACTTTATATGCTTATTACCTTAATTGACTTTTTTTCAAGGTACTTGGGCATTGTAGTTTCTTCAGAAACATGAAAGGAATTACTTTTTAAGATACAGAAATATACATATTCAAATAAAACCTTAAACCCCCACCTTCTGCAATCCTGAAATCACGTAATTTTTAATTATGTATAAATGCAATGCTCAGTACTACCATAACACCCACATCCAATGAAATTGCTGTGCAATTAGTTTAGTTGCAGCAAGTTGATTGCTTACATTGCAGTCTGCAGTTGGCTGAGGTGTAGGCAACTGTACTATGTATCTCCAGATGTGAGCTGTCTGGTCTCCAGATGCTGCAACGGGAAAAGAAAGCAAAAAAAGAAATGGAGGGGGAGAGAGAAAGGGAGCACTGATTAAATGAGAGTATTTCCATGAACAATCAAAACAAGCTTTCATGTTACAT
Source organism: Lagopus muta (assembly GCF_023343835.1). Taxonomy (NCBI): domain Eukaryota; kingdom Metazoa; phylum Chordata; class Aves; order Galliformes; family Phasianidae; genus Lagopus; species Lagopus muta. Next base: position 10,575,842 of record NC_064439.1, on the reverse strand, counting down.
ATTTGGCAATACTGTTTGCATGGCATCTTTTTAAACAGACACTGTTACAACCTTTTTGGTAAGCAAGTCTCAACATTAATGAAATGGTTACTTCCCTGACTTCAACACAGATGAGAACAAAACTCATGTAAAAATTTCATTAGCTACCAAATTGATCATTGCTGCAGTGAAAATATCCACTTAAATCCTGCAAATCAGATCACTAATTTCACTGCTTTTCTAATAAACTGGATTTGAAGAAAGTATTTTATACATCAAGCACCATCTTTCATATGCTATTTCCCAAATATGCTGAAGTTCCTCTTCATTCAATGATTTCATCTACTAAATGTTTCTAGCCCATTTTTTATGAGAAAGCCAAAACAGCAGGAGTGAAACTATTCAGCCTTTACATTAAGCAACTCAGCTTAACTGGTACCAGTTCACAGCTCAGTAGTTGATTTCAGGATCTACTGTTTTTGAAAGAGATTTATCCATTACTAACCAAGATTTTCTTTGCTATGGACAAAACAAACATGTTTCTAATACTCAGGAGCAGCACTGAGAGTCCTACATTGAGGTGAAAAGCAGTTTGTTATGCATGTGCACAGGCTTGGCACATAAACCATAAAAAATGCGTTTAAAAAATTTCTTATGTAAAAGACCAAGAAGGGTAGAAGACAGCTCATTAACTCTGAATGATTTCTGGGACAGCAAGTCAGCTTACATAATATTGTTTATGGTACTCCAACACTGACTACAGGTAGCACATGTAAACAGGAAAATCTAAGCAGTCACACCTCTTTAATCCTAAGCGTGCTGCAGCATTTGCTGGGCTGCACAGTCCACAGCATTAAACACATGAGATCACCTGCAAACTCAAATTTGTACTGAATGTTGACTCTCTGTCCTGAAAACATCCTTACACTACCATTTGTGTTTTCATTTTTTCTTGTGCATATTCAGTAACATTCTTTTACTTTACTTCCAGAAACATTGAGTAATTCAAAAGTATTAAGATGTACGATTCCAAGTGACCAAGCACAAATGTCAGTATGGCATGATAAACATAGATAGAATGATGTAGGTCTGATTTCTTATTCCTTAAAAAATAACGATAATTTAATCAACAGTGGTACTGACAAAGTAGAAGAGGCCCCTACAACACCAAAAAGACAGTAGGAAATGACACACTTATTTTTCCAAAATGATTAAATAGACACTAAATGAAAAACCCATACCTGTAAGAGCCACTTGCTCAGTTGGATGAAACTTTATTGAGTTTACTGCAAAAAACAAAGCAGAGCTTTAAGCTAGTGTACTAAAAGAATTACTTCACAATGTTTTATCATTACAAGCATTGAAACATCAAGAAGTCTTCAGTTTTAATTGACTTTTTGTAGGATTGCAACCCCTTAGTTAAGAGAAACCAAAATATTGGAGCACATAAGCCTATGCAGTATCAACAAAGCAGTCGTAGAATGACTTAGGTTGGAAAGGTCCTTCGAGATTTAGTTTCAGAAAGTCAATCACAGATACCACAATATACATTTTCTAGCAAATTATTTCCTGAACCTACTACAAGTGTTTCATGTTAAAGAGGACAAACAAACTACATTCAAGCAATTGTGTGCAAGCTGATTGGAAATAATGCTCTAGATTTCCATAAGGTGAATTTAATTATTCGTAACTATTCCTAACCTAATCATTAAACTTCCTCATTGTTGCTAAAGACTGCAAGAACAAATGCCTAAAGATCCAATGCAAATAACAAATTAGATTTCAGTCCTGCAACTACATGTAATTGAAGCACGATTGTTTTAAAATACAGCCCTGCAAGAATTCTGTCAGCCTACAAAGCTGCTCTTCATTTTTTATTTCAATGAATAAGATTTAATTACATTACTACGCATTTTTAATTGCTAAACCCATAAGCTTCACTTCAACAGTTGGAGAAAGAACTTAAAAATCATTTGTGTTCATCATTTAAGTAAAATATGCCTATGCTCTCAGGAGAATGTTGAAATTTGCTTAGTATTGAGTTGAAAAAGATACTCATTGTTCACACTAAATCACCTCAATAGCGTAATAACTGCTGACATCCAACATTTCAAATCAACTGTCACACATAAGCAAGTGAACAAAGTTTTACTAAATGGAAGCTACATAAACTAGAATGTAACACTTCTTTTTTCCTTTGGTTTGAACAGTTTACACACATCTATTTAAACATAGTTTAGAGCCTTTCGTTGATTTCATCATTATCCAAGTAGCAATTGATAAAAAAAGAAAAAAAAAAAAAAAAAAATCAAGAAAAAAAACCCACCAGTGGTTGGAGTTTTTAAACCACATAGGTGGTGTTCCCTAGGGCTCAATTTCAGGACCAGTTCTCTTCAGTGTTTTAATCAATCACCTCGACACAGCAGTTGAGTGCACGCTAAGTAAGTTTATGTATGATAATTAAGAGAAGCCACTGATTCCCTTGAGGGTTGAGAGGTTTTACAGAGACGTCTTATTAGATGGGCAACCATCAATCATATGAAAAATTTAACAAGAACAAATGCCAGATTCTGCACCTAGACCAATGCAATCCTGGAAGTATATATAAACTAGGGGACAGCTGGCTCGGCTTTGGATCAGAATGAGCCAACAATGTGCCCTGTCAGCCAGAAGAGCCAACTGTATCCCAGAATGAACAGAATAGCTAACTGGTCAGAAGTAATTGTCCTTCTATATTCAGCACTGACGTGGCCTCACCTCAAGTACTGCATGCAGTTTCAGGCTTCACAATACAAGAATATAAAAATAATAGAAATGCCCTTCTTTGGATGGTGAAAGGACTTGAGGATATGACTTATGAGAAGCTGAGGTACTTGTTTGTTCATCCTGGAAGAGAACAAGGGGTGACCTCATTGCTGTCTATAATTCCCTCACGGGGCATGAGTGGAGTGGGAAGTGCCTATTATCTCTCTGTAGAGAGGCTACAGGATGAAAAGGAATTGCTTAAAGCTGTGTCAGGGAAAGTTCAGATTGGGAACTGGGAAATAAACTTTTTCACCAAGAGCACCAAGAGTCAAACACTGGACCAGGCTCATTGAAGTAGTGGTGACAGACCCAAGTCTGTTGGTATTCAAGAAGCATTTAGACAACACTCTTAAGTGCGTGGTTTAACTCTTCTTGTAATTGTGTCCATAAATTTCTGAATATGTTTTTGTTTATTCATTCAGACTTTACAGAACTATCTTAATACTCCTCTCTAAAAAAAAAAAAAAAAAAGAATCACATTAGAAGATATTCCCTGTAAGAAGACTGATGGAATTTTACAATTAATTTGCTAATGGTATTGGCAAACCACGAAGTCAAACCACAGTAAACTTTTTTGCAGGTGTACAAAAGGCACTTCCCCCTCCCAAAACCACTGTTTCCAGTTTTCACAACATGCTCCCATCTTACCTGATCCAACATGCCCTACATACTTGACAAGGCACTTCCCTGTTTCTATGCTCCACAGCAAAGCAGTATGATCTATAAAGATTGAAAAGTAGCAGTAAATATTTGTTACAAACATAGTTTTCACTTTTACTTCTGATTCAACAAGCAAGTTAACTTGGACTGTAAGGCACACCAAAGGAAATAAACTTCAAATCCAGAAAAGGCCTCTTGATCATTATCTTACACATATATTTGAAAAACGTTCCTATCATTACAACTTAACACATCTCTCAAAAGAAGTAAATGGAGCTACCCCAGTCAGAACGATTTTGCGTAAGTACAGAAAGGCAAATTCTATTTGTGGTATTTTTCCTAACTTGAGTATATACTTATGCATAATGTTCTGAATGAGACTAAGAAACACAAAGAGTTCAGAGATGAAAATCCCAATGAGTCACTAGGAACAAAAGTTCTATGCACAAACTATTTACTTTATGCCTAGAAGTCTCAAATGCCTGAGTCTGCCAAACACTACAAAAACTTACTTAAAAAGGACTCCAAATGTCACTACTTTACCCACCCACAACCTCAAGTGAATTATTAACACAAGTATTTTTTAACCAAGGAAAATTTTAATCCTGAATTGGAGAACGGCTGTTTCCAAGTTCAATCAGTACAAAGACAAAATGTGCCTCTCAGTGGGCATATAAAAATGGTTACAGTTCAGTTTATGGAGCAAAAAAGGTTTCTGGTCCATAGTATTTGTGTATGGTAAGTGTCTTCAATTTCTATTTCCTCTTCAAAAGACTGACAACTCAAACTGACCAACTCTAACTGATTATTATTTATTTCCTAAAATTGTTGCAAACACACAAGCCTCTAGACTCATTTTTGGATCATCACAGGTACTACTGAATAAGTCAGTAAATGTTTCCTTTCTTCAGAGGACAGTGAGAAATCTAGTTAGATGCTTAACAACTGACAAAATAAGGTTTTTAGCTGCCTCTAGATCCTTAAGCAACAGCCCAAAGAACTTGAGTACACAAGAATATGCAAGCTATGATCCCATGTCAGCTGTTCTTATAATGCTAAGTAACACTGCTAGAGAATCTTACAGGGATCTCTGAATACAGGAGTACAGCACTGTGTGCAAGACACCTCTTCAAGCAAGCAGCTCCAAGAGCCTTCCATTTACACCATCCAACAAGCTAGAGCTGGCCCTAAGGGAAGAGTGACCTGCACCAAAGCTAACTGACATATACTTAAGAACAGCGAGGATGTTTGAATTTTCTACAGGATAAATGCATTTCAAGGAAAGTCCAATTTATTTCTGAGCTACTGAACTCCTTTAAATCAACTCTTTCAGAGTACAGTTCAGTGGTGGTATGAAGAATTCAGGTATGCTCTTGATGAACACTTGCTTTTATTCAGAGTTTAAACCAGAATTGTCCGAATGTGCAAGCAACACAAAAGCTTACCAGCAGATGCAGTTCCCAAAACCACTGGCTGAGTTTTTGCAACACTGACATCCCAAATGCCATCCCTGTGGCCAATATATTCCTTTACCAGTTGACAGATTGCTCTTGATGTTGTAGTTTTAAAACTGGATACAATCTGAAAGAGCAGAAAGATCAAGTTTTTCCCACACAGACACAAGATTAAGTAATTACTTCACAAACACAAATAGATACTAAGTTGCTCATACTCATTTTCTTACGGTTCACTATTGCTAAGAATTTGTCATTTGATGATAGAAAAGAGAGTTGCAATGCAAACATACTTGATTTCTTACAGTGTGCCCCTGTTTACATAAGGCTAAACTACTCTGTACTGCAGTAATATAACCTCACTGGAGTAATCAGTTGTACAAATGCAGTGTGAACTTCCCATCAGGTATAGGTAAGGATTATTAAAGAAAAAAAAGTCTATTCCCAAACAACTTCGTCAGACAACTTAGAGACAGTCTGTGAAGTCGAGTGCATTGTCTTTGATAATACGCACTATTCCAGTAAAGTACAGAAACATTCCATTTCACAAACTCAACACCATTTTTTTTCAGAACTGCAAAAAGCTAACCACATCAAACACTAACCTGAGAGCACGTGCCAGGTTCTGTGTAATAACACATTTTCAAGGTTCATCAAACATTTGGATAAATCCAACAATTACATTCCCTCAATGTTAAGGGAAAATCGAGAAGATTCAAATTAGCGTGTGCATAAATCGTACTAAATTAAAGGAAGAAAAAATGTAGCAAAAATGGGAGAACTACAAGATACTGTAATAAAGGAAAACTGAAACCTCCAGACAATAAAGGTATCACATTTGCAGAAATTTTCAGGTAACAGAGGACTGTAATACTTCTAAAATAAACAAACTTTCTTGCTTTCTTGTAACATTTCCACAGACAACCAAAAACAAGACTGATAAAAGATTACAAAAAAAAAAAAAAAAAAACCTAAAGTTATAAATATCCTATTATTACCCCACAAATATTTATCCCACAAATTCATAAATGTGCTTTGCAAAAGACTTTCTGAAAAGCTTTATTAAAACAAACAAACAAAGCAATTCTTCAGAGCTTTGCTCAGCATGCAATTATGGGAAAGTATCTATCTACCTGACCTGTTGACTCAAAACCTTTGAATACTTCAACACAAACCACACCTTCAACTTCATAAAGATTAGGAAACTAATCATATACATTCCAAATATAGTAAAAGGTAAAATACAAAAAACATAAAAGGTTAAAATCCTATTTGTTTGTGGTAACAAAAAGGGTCTGAGGAATGTCATTAAAGCAAATTAAGTTTTTTACAAGTTAAAGGACATCTTTAAGTCTTAAAACTAGGATATTCCAGATCCTGAGCATGACAGCTTTCCAGTGGTAAAATGACAATGCCCTGTTGGAATTTCAAATTGACTATTAATTCCTATTTTATATCAACAGAAGCAACAACCATTAAGGCTGCATTGAAAAGAAAACAGGTTAATGGCAAAAATTAATAGTTCACACCACAGTTTCATAGGTTTTTACTACAACCATATGGATGAGACTTTAACACTGAACGTGGTCCTTGAACTAAACTGAGTAACAGATGAGAAATGGAACAGTAGAATTAAGTAAACATTTAGGGACTAACACAGTGCTCCTCTCAGATTTCAAAATAAGTTTCTCAACTCTCAATCCTGCATTCAAACTACACTTGTACACTGCTATTCTAATTTTGAGTCAAATCCTCATGCAAAAGTTCCTGGGGAAAACCCCCTCTCTTACTAATCAACAAGTAGAAATGTTTCCAAAACTGCTGCACAGTTCAATCATTACTTATTGGCAAGGCCATAATACTCCTTTTTAGTATAAGCCATTTTCTACAAACAGGAGGAGTCAGAATTTCAAGGACATACATACTTATAGACAGCTATAGATACTGATTTAATTGATAATTTCTCTACACATGAGATCTCTGGGGTTTTTTTGTTTGTTTGTTTTTTAATTCCTACTAGCTGTTCCTCACTTTGTACACCAGTTATTGGCTCAGGTGGTGTCAAGGCCATTTCTTGGTTCTTTACGCATTCATAAACATTTTTCCAAGAAAGCAAATGTTTAAATGCCATGCAACTTTCTACAGACCTGAGGAAAGTTTTTATATTATTTCAGCAGATCTCACAGTTTTGTATGCAGATAACCAGGTAATATCTGACTGTGTTTCAGCTTTGCCCTATTTGTTAAATCCATATAACTTCACCTACTGCCTTCTATACAGAGAACTTAATCCTCTGCAAGTAAACTCAGCCAATTCATTTTCATTTCCCTTATCAAAATGCTAATTCTCTTTAAAGAGCTACTGCTTGTGCATATGCACGCAAACGTCCTCCCCCCTCCACCATCCATTTTTTTTAAATAAGTAGTTACTATAAAAAAAGGTAATGGTGTGATAGAAGTTATGAGAAATTGATGCATCCAAGATAAAGATACTGTTCTTCCCGAGGCAGATCTACATAAAAAACAGCACTACTTAGTTTAAAGAAACTATAATTTACCACTTAAGACAGCCATATTAGTCTCATGAGTACACACTAATGAGTAGAGATTTAATTTGTCTCATACCTTGCTAGTAGATGCCTTGTAAGTTGTCTTTAATTTCTGAGAAAGTTGACTGGTACTATGGCTGGCTGTTGAGACAAATAAATACAAAGGAAGATATTTCAAACAGTATTAGCTTATTTTTATAAGTAACTCGTCAATAGATGCCAAGTTTGGACCAGCCAAGTACAAAAAATTACATTCAAAAATATGATTTAAGATTCTTTGTGGTTCTCTGACCTTTTGTTTTCAGTTGTCCTTTGCTCAGTTCAGCTCCATCGATTGTCTGTCCTTCGGCTGCTAAACGCTCATTAAGTGTATCAATCTCTCTACGTACTGTCAACAAAAAATTCAAATTAATACAAAAATAGGAGTACCATTAACAAAATCATTAACATTGTAAATAAAAAGTGTTACAAGAAACGTGTCTTGCACTGAGGACAGGAAAAGAGATGAACTTATAGAAGCAGTTCTCACAATGACATAAACAAAATCTTCCAGAGATCTACCTTGACCCAGATTCCAAGGAAAGCATTGTTGGCTTCTGATTAGATATTTTTACTATTAAATGTGACTAAATATTAACAAAGCAATTTCTGTAAAATATATGGTCCACCTACACTGACTCAAATCCAACAGAAAGCAGAAAACTTACTAATTGTGCAGCTAGTACATTTATGGCATGTGTATGTTGCTTCTTGACAAAGACTTTAGTAACCATCTAATAGCATTCTTCCCTGACCTCTTGTTTACAGTTAGAGATTCCACAAGAAAGGACCCCAAAGATACATTTTATTCTTTGAGATTCATTAAAAATCAGAAGAATAATGTATATATTTTACATTCAAGTGTTTTAGAAACATTAAGTACCATCAGATTATTTTTTGCACAAAACACAAGGTATTCATTTGAAACAAGAACGTGCTTTTCTCTCAATTACTTATAACCCTTGCCAGTGTCATTTGAGCAACAGAGCAATGGTACAGCAAGATCAGGTACTCTTAAAAGATTTCCAGATGCTTAGCTGGTTTAAATGGTCTGATTTCACTTCACAAAGAACATTCCCAGTGGCTCATAGTTATTCCCTAAAATCTGGGCTGATAACTTTAAACATCTTCCTCAGGTCAAATTTCATTCAAAGTCTTTAGCCAGGCAGTTTTCAGCTTGTTCTGAAGAAGGAGGCTAGGTCTGCCTTTCCCACAAATTCTTACAACTTCCTCAAAAAGGTCGTTTGTTCCCAGACACAAGTTCTGATCTGGGAGAACGCGATCCATTAGGATTGTGGTTTTTCCTAATTTCTGAGAAATGCACAACAGAAGTCTCAGTCATAAGTCTCAAGAAGTCTCACTCACTATAAAAAGCCAGATTACACTTGCATACCCCCTCCAGTTTGCTGGAAATGAGCAAAGCAGGATTTTCTTTCCTGTGTTCCTAGTAACAAACATCTAAACTTACTAAACACAACACGAAACAAAGACAAGCTTGTAGTAACAGATGACTAAAACAAATAAGTCAGGGAGATTAAAATAAACAGCTGAAAGAATTAAGGATTAATTAAGGAATTAGAAGAGACTAGAACTTAGTTGTAATAAGGGAAAGAGAATACATGAATAGCCAGGAAGGAAAACCTGAGATTCTCTACTGAATGTAATTGCAACACCAATGAAGGAGTTAGACCAAGAGCCAAAATAACTGTGAGCAACTTGGAAGTCATCCTGGGAGCTGAGAGATCACAAATGCCAGGTGTGAAAAACAACACTGTGGTGAAGGAGAAAGATGCAGAAGTAAAAGAAATGGGATTGATGGAAAATTACACTCTGAGGGTTACAGGCAAATTCACTGCTTGCTTTCCTGATGAGCTTTTGAAGCTTCATGAATGTTCTGTGTGGGGGAAAAAAAAAAATCCAAGAACAAACTTTTCTCACTTCCAGCCAACTTAGCAGGAGACTGAAAGTCAGGTGCACAAACTTCCACTAATGTAAAAAATGGTGTAGTGTTGAAAGCATTTAACCAACACAATCTCAGCTTTTCAATAGAATAAAAAAGCAGCACATTTCCAACAACAAAGCAAGAATGTTACTGTAACTTGAGTGTTTGGTTTAACAGTGAGAATAGCTAAAGTGTGGAAAAAAGTTTGACGTGGAGCCAATGTAGACAGGTTTGACAATGCAGAAGCCAAGCTTCCAAAACCTAACAAGGAAAATTTAGCAGGGACTTTGCTATATAGCTGCTTGTGTTACTCTAGATTGTACATCACTTTGGATCACTTCAATATGTTACATTACATGTCATATTTTTTTTGCAGATAACACTTGGAGTGTTTTTACTGAGTGTTTTAACTGAGTGCTCATCTTCAAAACTCATGAGCAGCTGCAGGTGCTGGCTACACGATGCACTAACAAGCACTTTCAATACAAGTTCAAAACAACTTTTAAATGCCTCACAGAAAAACTCAATTGATTACATTACAGCACTCAGTGCAATCTTTTCAAGTACTATATCCTAGATTCAATGAGTTCTGAAGTTGCTGGAAAAACTATATACTCACATTCCAAATTTTCAATATACAAATTTTCAAACTCCCGCTCTATTTGTCCAAAAAGTTCGAGGAGCGTGTTCCGAACAGAAGATGGTAGTTTAGAATCCTAGGAGGCAAAACACTGGGTTTTACATTTAGTTACATATACATACACTAAGTTAAATATGTAACATATTTAACACATATACATATAATTAAACTTAGCATTAAATTGAAGATGTATATACATGCACCCCCAATTGCGTTTCAACCTTAAGCCCACTTTAGAAGTTTTCTACCTCCTGACAAAAAGAAAACTTAAACCTGCTTCTGCAATGTAACATAAAATAAAAAGACTGGGGGACCTTTCTGTACAATATAAGGTAACTCGTGTTACTTTACTTTTTTTTTCATGTACTCTTTTCAAAGGACAAAACTCAAGCGCACAGATTTTTTTTATTAGTTTTATTTTTTACTACTGAACAATATGCAAGTAAATTCCACTAAAAGTATTCTTTTCTTCAGTTGCTGATACACTGCAACATGCAGCTGGCTTATGCAGTTATTACTTATCTAGTTAGCCAAATGTTTCAAGAAGAGTTTCTGCTTAGTGAGCCTTATCCTAACAGTAAAAAGGCCCAACTACTCCTTTCTCTGAAGGCATTCAAGGCCAGGCTGGATGTGGCTCTGGGCAGCCTGGTCTGGTGGTTGGTGACCCTGCACACAGCAGGGGGGTTGAAACTAGATGATCAGTGTGGTCCTTTTCAACCCAGGCCATTCTATGACATTCTAGAACATATTCAATGACCCTTCAAGCATAACTGTCATCTCAGCATTCACCTATCAAATACATCGGGTGTGTGCACTTAGCAACATAAAAAAAAAAATCGTGAAAAAGAAAAAAGGTTTTAATTTCAAAGCCTTGACATCATCAGCTATAAGAAAAAAGAAAAGAAAAATCAGTCTGCTTCTGCCACAATGCAAATCACCACTATTAGAGGCCTTAAATTACAGAAAAACCATTACAGAACATAACATTAATATGGGACATCACCCAAATTACAGTGAACATCATTTCAAAGGAAGTTTAACGATGATTATGGTTTGTTTTGTTCTCCAGTGTTCCAGCAAAGCCAAACCAAAAAGAAATTGCTTCTGTTCTTGTAAACTGAAACACGAACACATGCGCATGGTAGCCATTAGAGGGCAGCAGGCATCTTTGATCAAGTCAGCACTTAAGCAACCACAACTTAACATAATACTGTAGTTCTTACGTTCAGGATGACTATCTCCAAAAAGCCAGATAGGTTATTTATGGACATGGAATTTAAGGACAAGAGCAAGAGATATCACTAATAGATGTGCACAGAGCACACCTGCTTTGAGCATGATTCATTCTTTTTTGATACTTTCAGCTTGCTACTTTCAACTCACAGAAACAGGCACAGTGCTGAAAGGAGCAATTTGTGCTCCTCACAAATTAAGCACTGTTAAGAGAAACACTGAAGATTGAACAAATACTTCAGATTCAACTACCCACGAATTCCAGATTATAAAAGAAATTCAGTTATCCTACTAAAACTTCAGAATATAGGGAAGATTTTTAACTTCCTTCTCAGAGCCTGGAAGCATTAGCAAATCTAAACCAACATGGTTGGTTAAAGTAACCAACTTGGTAAAAAGAAAAAAAAAAAAAAAAAAAAAAAAACACACATTACCCAGATCTCATGTTGTTTATAGCTCCACTGTGATTAATATTCATTAATTTTCACTAATATTAATTGTGGCATTAATATTCTCTACAAGTTAGAATTGGCCAGTGGGCTGTTCAAGGTTAAATCAACAAATTAAGAAAGCTAACCGATAAAGCATTTAAAAATTCTACATATCATAGTGTAATACATTTGTAGAGTTTGATAAGAAATACCAAAATAAGTTAATATTTTTGTTTTCTACACAGATATGGTAGCAAGGGTTGATCTCTCAGCTGTCCTTTGTTCCCGAAGGAAGGCTGCAACTGTTTTCAGTTACAGGACATGAGCAGTCTGCTGTGCAGGAAAGTATTTAGATACAACTTTCGGATGACAAAACTAATATTGTAGTTAATTGAATAACAGATTCAGTAGGAAAGCCTGTCACACCAGTGAAATACAAGCTGTTCATTTCGGAGTACCAGCAGACAGCTCAGAAGAGAAAAGTGAGGTTTCGCACAGCAAAACAGCATTTCAAAATAACTCTCTGATACAAATCAAGTCTTACATCATCTTTGCCAGGCCCACATTAACACTGCATATTCAGTTTGATACTAAGTAGTCTCCTGGCTGTTATTTGCTTATGTTAGCCAGCACTGCTTGAAACACTTCCCGTAGGAGTCTTCGCTACAGTTAATTTCAATACTGTAAGGTGAAGCGTTAGGCTCCTGACTACATTTACTACTGAGGCTGACACGATTATAAACATTATGGAAGTTTATGATTGTTGTTCACTTAAAATTTACGTGCGCAGAAAAACCGCATCTGCAACTGAAACGAGTTCAAAAACAAAACAAAAAACCTCACTGAAAAATGTAAGTTAGCTCACACCTGTCAAGCAGGCAGAAATACAGCCAAGTATTTCACTCTGCAGGAAGGAAAGCCAGACTGCATACCCACCAATACCTTCCCTTTCAAAGTTGTAATCACAAATATTTCAGTTTATTCATAGTCCTGAGTAACTACTATTCCAAATTCAAACTTGTGAAATCATGAATCAGTCTTCGACTTCGAGATGTGGAGAGATGCAGGGGGAGGCACAGCATGCTGAACAGGGTGTTTCTTTGTTAAAGGTTTTACCACTCATGTAAGAATATGTAAAAGCTAATAAAAGGTTTCATGAGCCTGGAATGGCATCGATCGTCCTTCAAAGATGGTCAACATTGAAAGCAAACAAGTCTGTTGTTTCTCTGGCTTTACTACATGTATTTCATGACCTATTTTTGTTTTTTTTTTTCCACATAGAATAAACTGTTTAAAAAAAAATAAATAAATAAAATAAAAACCACCCCCACTAAGGAAGTCACCTAAGCAGAGGTGTATTACTTTACCTGCCCTTCCAACATGTCTCTCTGCAGTCCTGCCCGTTCTTGCTCAGAACTGTTGGTTCTTCGGATTGAAAGACTGTGCGATTTGCGTTTCTGCTTTGCTTGGCGAGCAGATGCACAGCTTCCACTTTCTATTGGCATTACTTCAAAAAAACAGCTTCACAGAGGCTCCTACAATAAACTAAGGACAAGCATTAAACGTCACCAATTGCTCTGCCAAAGCAACTAAAGTTTAACATTCTTCCTCCAAACAAAAATATTAGGTACACTACATTTGGAGTTGTTTGGGGTGTCATTAAGCAGAGAGCTCCTTGTTACTTAGAGCTATTTGGCAAACAACATCAAACTCAGAAACATGTAAATTACTATACAAATAAAGAACAGGATCGTTTTCTGCACTGCTTTTGATTTAGCTAACAAACCACCACAAAAGGAAAAGAGATTTCATCGCCTTCCTGACTTTGGTGAGTACCAGCAGCAATAGCCCCAAAACGCTTCCAGGAAACAATTATTACGCATACCATATTTCACTGAAATGCATGCAAAATTAAAACCCAGCTGGAAAATGAAAGCAAACAGAAATGATAACTTAGGGACACTGTCAGGTTAGGAATGTCTAATGCAACGTTAAGCACTAGTGTACGAAATTGAGTGCATGTGCTTGTTTACATGTAGCAGAAGTTACATCCAATGACTTTGCAACGTTTCTGACAGCTCACAGTTTCACCTTATTAGAAAGTAAAAGCGCATTTGATTTATCAGGACAGTGAAAGTGAGCCTGATTTGCGAGGCTGCTGTCGCTAGTTTTTAAACTTTGGCAGCTCGTTAATGTCAAATATGCATTTAGTATCCTTACAACACCTGACAGTATCACTGAATGGTATTACCATGCATGATCTACTGCTTTCCCCTGCTTTAGAAAAATCAAATAGTGTTTGATTTCTTGCATAAACAAGTGGAGATGTTCTTCAGTCAAAATATTTTTATTTGTTTTATAAAAACAAACCATTTCTGGATTATACTTTTTTTTAATTAAACCCAATATTCAGCAGAAATTGCTTTTAGCTTCATGAGGTACCAGCTGTTAAATGTTCCAAGGATTTTAGGAATTATTATTCAATTTTTTCTTTTTAATCGTGAACATTGAGAACAAAATAAAAATTCATTCTCCAGCATAAATGATTTCCAAAACAACAATTACAACTTAAAATAACTGCAACAGTCTGCAGAGAAATAGGAGAGCAGAGTTGGCAAAGCTGACGAGGCAACTGAGCTTCCTTTCAGACAAGCTGATCAAAGAAAAATATAAACCAAACCCAGGGCCACTTCCAATTTAAGATCTGCCAACACACCAGATCTCAAGCTAGGAATGAGCACCAGCACTATGAAGAAGATCCAGCCTTAACCAGTTTAGTGAATTCAACATGGTATTTTCAACTTTTTAACGTATCGTAAAGCCAAGGAAAAGCATCGCTTACTAAAAGAATAAAAACAGCTTTAAGTTTGCCTTTGTTTCTATACCACAGCATAAAAATATATAAGGATATGCAAATAAGACTAGATTTAACTAGGGGTTTTATAATCCTCACATATTCTCTATAAGTACTCAGTATTTTATTAGCTACTGGAACATCTGAATTTCAGCAACCTGACACGAATCCCACAGGGAATCTAGAACAAAAACTCAGGTTGTCCCAGTATCCTGTACTTCACTGAAAGGATTTTATTAATTTCCACTGGACTCTGCACAGTCCTCCCCCGCACCTAATCCCACTGGAGCTTTTCACATGTGATTAATCAGCAGTAACTAATTAGCTATATATATATACAAACCCAAAAAGAAAGTAAAGAACTGCCATTAGGTAGTTTCTTATTTCACTAGGTCTCATTTTTCCCCGTGGCTACATGCCTCTATCATAGAAATACAGGGCTGAAACTTAAAAAAAAAAGTCAACCCTGTAATCAAGTTACTGCCAGTTTTCTGGGCTTCACTGAGTATCTTCCTGTTCTTGAACATATGGCTAAGAATTAGGAACAGGCTTGCAGCACTCATCATGTTTGCATTTCTTTTCAAGCTATGACTGGACACCAAACATGACATAAGATTCTCCTCTTTTCTATTCTCTGTTACCTCACTTGGGAATCACTCTTTTGGTGCATTTCAGTTTAGAGGTTCCTGCAGCATGGCCCAATGCAAACTGCGTGCAGACAGATGCACTGAACAGTTATACATCTATACATACACACAGTTGCATACAATCACATAAATCAGCTTACACCACTCACGTAAATGCCAAAAAGAAATCTAACTTCTAGTTCCTGACAGCTACTGGCTTCTAAGCTGTGGGTATACACAGAGGCATTAATATGGTTTATATTTACTCCTTACTATGCATTGTTTTTACTGTGTCAACTTCTACTTGCCCTCTGCTGCCAAGCTACTTCATTTCAGAGCACTTCATCATGAAACACACTGTTCTGGACTGCTCCGGGACACACAGATTCAGCAGCTACAGAGCAGCACACTGTGCCATGTAGAATTTAAAGGGACACGGTCAAGGAGGCAGGACGATTATTTTCACAGGGTGAAATCCTCACATGAAATACACAGGAGTTTCTACTTCCACAGCGAACAGAACAGGCCAGATACGAAGCACTCGCCGTGCTCTGCTCATGCCCCAGCATGACCACATCCATGCACTGTTTGGGAAAGCAAGCATGCACAGCTCCTTGCAGCGGGCTGCACGCAGCCAGAGCAAAGCTGCAACCGAGAGGCGACAAGCAGGCATGTGCACACAGAGACAGGAAAGAGGAACACAGGGGGTCCGGCTTAAATGTTACCGCCTTTCATGTTACTCTTACTTCCACCAAAAGGCCATGTCACCTTTTAGTAAGGGAGCAGTAACGACCAGCTTACAAAAGCCAGACATAAATCTGAGTACAGAAGTCGTGACGGTGTCCCTTTAAACACAAACTTCTCTTTGAAATTTCAGAAATGTTTTCAACACTGACCACAACAGTAAGCAGCTGCAGATTTTCCAAGAGTTGGTTTTACAGAACAGATCCTTGGCAATACGATGCTAAAAAAAATAAATACATCAGGTGCTCATTTCTAGCAGTTACCTGATTCCCCTCATTACGTAAGGTTGTCAAACAGCGAGAATTACCTGTCCAGAATATCAGTGTCATGTTACATATCCTATGAAAACCACATTAAATATTGATTAGTGAAACAGTCAGTAGTACACAAACCAAAGTATTACACATTTTTGAAACATCTGTAGTTAGAACACAGCAGATGATGGGAAGGGGGCAATGGGAGTAGGGAACATGTCAAGGCTGAGTGACAAATTTGAGTCGAGCAAACTAAGAAAAAAGGCATTAAAATGACCCCTCACTTATCATTAGTCACACAGTGTTAATCAGAACATTCAAATGTTACAAACGGGTTCTGAGAAGTTGCATTCATTCTCTGCCTCCCCCCCCCCCCCCTTATAAATAAGGCAAGCAGTATGAAATATCACCAGGAAGGATGGGAATAGCTTCCTGAATAAACGAAGCTGAATTCACAGAAGCTAAAAATAGAATACATAAAAGTGAAAAGTGCTTCCAAAAAAAATAGAAAAGGGAAAAAAGAATGGTATAACTAATGTATGTTCAGTAAAGGCACACAGGTAAAGGTAAACAAGCACCCCATTATTACAAGTGAGCTTCTAAACCATGCTGAGCATTCCTGCTCAGCCGTGCTGGAAAATGCCATGTTTGCATGGTGCTCCTCACACAGCGATCTGTCAGAGCCTCAAGAGAACAGCACCAAATGAATTTCTGACCAAGTCAATCAGCAGAAGCAGGGGAAACAAAAAAAAAACAAAAAAAAAAAAACACCACATGTCCTAGGAAAGAATCCACAGGTGATTAGAAAAGAGACCATAGGTGATTACTACTTCCTGATTGTGAAGACATTCGGTATTTCAATTACGCTGTTTAATTAAACTCAAATCATACTTTACAGTCTGTTAAATTAAAGTTCTGTCACCTACCTTTCTGTAACAGATGTTACCATGTATTCACAAGGAATAGTTCATTAGAATAACAGTAAACAGCAGATGTGTGCAGCCAGTTATCAATTTATTCAGCTACAATAAAGAAATGGCACTGAACAAAGATGCCTTTGGTCTTGTTGTCAATGCACACTGGTCTCACTACTCAAAAATTAATTCAGTGCAGCAATCAACCAATTCTACTTGCATGCTTCTACTTCTGAACATGGAATAAGAGCAGCAGGCTGCTGAAAGGAACTCCTGGGGTGTGGATACTGCTGAAGCCAGGAAGAAAATCTGTTTTAAGAAGTGTCAGAGCTCAGAGCAAACAGCTACAGTACTGCATTTCCTTTTTTGTTCATTCAAAACAACATACAGGTCTGGAAAGGGAAAGCATCCGGAAATTTCAGCACCATCTCTTACCCAAGATCTCCCTGCTCCATTTTGTTTAAACTTCAGCAATACCAGCACTTACTATTTAAGGGATTGTATCAAAACAAAACAATTGTACTGGATTTCTGTGTGCTCTTAAATCTCTTTCAGGTCATTCTGTTGCAAACATGTTTCAGAACAAAATTCCAGTGCATACTAAATAAGAAACAAAGGCTTAGTACAACAGAAATTACTGTCCTGTGCAACAAGAACACCTTAAGAAATAATGATGCCAATTAACGTGTTGTTTTCATCCAGCAGTGAAGGAAGGGAAGGATAGAAGAACTTTTACAGTTATTAAGTTCTTAATTACATATAACTCAGTTTTGACAGCATTTCTTGTGAGTTAAGGGAATTTGAAAGTCAATCTACATACCTTCAACCTTCATTAATATGCAAAGGCATCAAATTTAAAAGAGTGAAACTTCCATTTTGAACAGAATCAAAGAATCTGTGGAGGTGGAAGGGACCTTTAAAGGCTATCTAGTCCAACTCCGCTGCAGTGAATAGGGACACCATAGCTACATCAGGTTGCCCAGGCCCTGATCCAGCCTGACCTTGAAAGTCTCCAGGGATGGGGCATCAACCACATCTCTGGGCAACCTGTTCCTCATCGCTCTCATTGTAAAAGACTTTTTCCTTACATCTAGCCAAAATCTGCCATCTTTAAGCTTGAAATCTCTTCCCTTTATTCCAACTCTGCTAAAGAGTCTGTCCCCTTCTTTCCCATAGCTCCCCTTTAGATACTGACAGGCCGCTATCAGGTCACCTCAAACCCTTCTCTTCTCCAGGCTTAACAGCCCCAGCTCTCCATCTGTCCTTGCAGGGAGGTGTTCCATCCCTGAGATCACCTTTGTGGCCCTCTGGATGCACTCCAACAGATCTATGTCCCTGCTGTACTGAGAACTCCACATCTGGACTTCAGTGAAGAGTTACTTTCAAGGACACTATATATTCAAATGTAGTTGGTTCAGTACAAATTCCAAGAGTACAGCACTCCCAACAAAGTTCAGGTTAAACAGACTTCTTTGTAATACTAGACATTTTTCTAAAGATAAATTTTTGGAAACAAAAGCACTTCAGATCATCACAGATGATGCCAGAACCACTGATAAGTGCACTCAAACATTACAAAACCCACTCAAGCATTACAATGTGACTTGTTTATTCCTGAATTTAGTACTGCATGCTTTCAAACAAAACTGGGTTTTACTTGACATGTCAGTGGAGAAGTCAGCCACCAGTGAAAAGGTGACAACCTCCTTCATAAAGAAACTGCAGAAATGAATTTTAATTACATTATGCAGCTGGAAGCCAGTGATAAAGACTGCAGCACATTAGCAGATATCCACTCTGAGCAAATTTCTAACACAAAACTGAAGTGTGAAGCAGTCCAGTTTTGCTGCTAGCAAGCTTTGATGCTGCCAATTCGACTATGTCAGCAAATGTTGCAATCCCATCAAAATGCATCACAGACTGAGCCTGCCAACTACCACAGCAAAAAAAGCTATATCCTTCACCATATGTACTTATTCTAGCTGATATTAAACAATAACTACTATTAAAAATAGATGATTTTTTACCCAGGATATAAAAGAAACCTGGTTGGGTCCACTGATATCATCAGAGCAAAGAACTCTGAAGTAGAACTGCTGAAGTGCTGAAAGCATACAGCATTCCTCAGAGGGCTGAGTTAACCACACTCACTGAATATGCTCTTTCAATTAGCTTAAATACTACATGCAACATACCATACAATCTTGCATTAAACACTGTGAACACCTATCTACCCAAATATGTATTGTGCTTTATTTTATTAATGAGCATTGATCAGCTGATTTTTCTTGGACAGTTCAATAAAGAACATCAAGTCCTGCTAAATGACTTTCTGCTAGTTCAGTCCTAAAGAGCAGCCTCCAAAAATGCTTTGTTTCCTTTCCTGTCTCGCAGACCCTTTAGCTCTCACTCCTGTATTAGCAAATCTCTAACAGCTCAGGAGCAGTCTGGCTGCATGTACAGGTATGCAAATACAAGACCCGAGGGTAAGGAATCCCAAGGAAGTTCAAGCTCAAAGGTGGTTTTACCTTAAACAAAGGTATTTGTTTAAGGAAGCACTGCAGCTCATTTAGAGGCCAGAATCTTACTGTGCTGTCTCTAAACAAACAATGATCAGGCTTTTACTACCAGTGTAGCAGATGAACTGATAGTATGTTTTCATGCAAGCAGAATGATCTCTAATACCTTCATTTAGGAATACATCAGTTGCTAATAAATTAAAATATTTTACTGCTCAGACAGCAACATAAGCAAGCAGCTCTGACATTAAGTCTAGCACACTCAGCACGCTTTCCTGAAGTACTGATAAGCAACCTTCACACAACACACTCTAAGTATTTCCTCATATGGCCTACCAGATCTCTGGACAGCGTGCAACAGCACAGCGACTCCCCAGACCTACTGCTCTGCAACACTAAGTCTCACAACCATCAGCAGGAATTACCGGATGGTGAAAATACAACAAACTCCTCTGGCTTGGAAGGAAACTCTCCCTATTCCTGGTGCTGACCCACTCACCTGCAGAGGCTGGAAGCAGCAGCATCCCAAACAGGCCTCATAGCCTGGACTTCATCTCCCAAAACAAGCTGCAAGCCTTTGCTCCAGGGCCTACAAACTCCACAACATAATCCTACCCTCATCACAAACATACCAATAACACCACCACTTCTCCCTGTATGGTGTAGTAACTTTGGTTTGCAGTTTCTAGTTCATGCAGAAGCTTCTCATTTTCACCCCGCTCACAAGATTCCTCACATGACTTACCAACGCTCTCAGGCAATTTGGTCAAGAGGCTCTGCAACTATTAAGAAGTCCTAAATTTAAGTGTAAGACAAGGTATTAGCATGTCCACATCAGACAGCCTCAGAGAAAGTTATATTTAAATGTAACATAATAGACCTAGTTTAAAGACAAGTGTTCACATAGAGAAAGCAGCATTAAAAATACAAGTGATACTGGCCTTTGCTTTGAATTCTAACATCTCATAGATGCACTTCTCAGTGAAATTGCCCCAGCCCACAACACACAAAGCAATGTTAACATTATTACAGAAAGACACGTTAGGAACGACACATGCAAGCATGAGATCTTATCTAATATAAACTATTTGTATGAAAATATATCTTTGAAATCTTGAGGTTATCAGCTTGCTTTTTAAAATATCACGTAACGAAAAACGACAACAGCAGGCTTGCCTGGAAAATTGTTTCAGAAATTTGTTTATAGAGAAAAATACTGCTGTGATGTTCCAAACGGAGTGCCTGAACAATAGAGTGTGTATAATACCAAGGTGTATTAGTGACACTGAATCACTCCAAAGTGGTTCCACCAGTTCTTTAAGTAAATCTTCCAGGAGCTACTGTTATAGAATGCATACGTAGAAACATTGTAACGAGTCAAAATTTGACAGGCTGGAAGAGGCAATTGCAAGGATAAGGACAGGCAGAAGTTTCTCTTCTCAGGTACACTGAGAACAGACAGTCCTGAACAGCGACTCAAGGCTCAGCTTGAAAAAGTTTTCCTCACCTCTGCACAAGCACAATCTTCATAGCTTCCTCCTTCTACACCTGCAAACTGAAACCTACTCAACCTTTTAATATAAGAAATATATTCATTCTCCTCCAACATTCATTTCCACAATACTGAGCTTGGGCAAAGAGAAAGAAATACTGCAAACGAATCTCGATGGAGGTGAGCCATACGCAGCCCAGTTCCAGGCCGCCTCCCGCTGCCCAAGTCCAGTTCTGCCAGCAGCCCAGCTCTGCCCGCTGCCCTCGCCTCCCATTCCCGCTCCATCTGCGCACAGAACAGGACTCAGTCCGTGCATTTCCCAGCCGCCGCGCCTGGCCTGTCCTCGCACACACAGCAGTACACCCACAAAGTTCGCAGCCTCCTAAGCAGGCATCCCCATCTTCGATTGCTGCAGGACCGGATGATCCTACAGCCTGAGGCTTAGCGGTTACACAAATAATAACAGGGTAGCTCGCTCTTTCAGGGATGGCCGCGCAGGTCACCTCACGGGACCGCGTCGGCAGCAACACGCAGGTAACGGCCCCGGGCCCAGCCCGGCTCCCAGCCCGCCCGCAGCCCTCGGGGAACCGCTGCCGGCCGCGGGGGTCGCGGCGGGTGGGAAGATGGCGGAGGGTCCGCGCCCCGCCGAGGCAGAGGGGAGGGGGCGGCGCGGCCCCGAACTCACCTGTCAGCCCCGGCGGGCGGGCGGGAAGGGGCAGGGCTGCGGGCGGCGGCGGGGGGGGGAGGAGGAAGGCGAGGAAGGGAGGGGAACGGCGGCGGCGAGCAGCCCGGCGCCGCGCTCCGACAACGACGCGCCCGTCGGCTGAGCGGCCCTCGCGGCGACATCCGGCGGTGGGCGGAAGCAACGCGCGGCTCCCGCTCGCCGCCCCGGCGCCATGGAGACCGGGCCCGCCCCGCCCCTCCGTCAGCGCCGTGCCGAGCGGGTCGGAGCGGCCCGTGTGGGGCTGACGCGCTGTGTGGTTGTGTCGGCCCGAGTTCCGCCCGCTGCCTCTCTCCCCTGAGCGGAGCGGGGGCAAACGGCTGCCCCAGCGCCTCTGGGGAAATGTGCATAAAGCACTGCTGGGATGCCTTGGTTTTCGGCAGGGAAATGCCAGATCCGTAGCTCTCGTTTGTCTGCAGTGTGGCAGGAACAGTAAATCAAGGGCGAGTGCTGCGTTCTGCGAGCAGGCTGCTGGCTTTGAAGCGTACAACCCATAATTGAAATGGGATTTGTTCCTTTGGTGATTAACGCTCAGAGGCCTCCACCTCACATTCCTATTCATTGCGGCAGATGATGAAAGTCAAAAGAGGCCGCTGCCTAATTATTTCCTCTCCTCCTTCAGATGCCTGCAGCCTCAGAAGAGGTCTGTGGAAAGGCCAGAGAACATGTGCCTTATTGCAAGGGCTAAAATGATTAGCACATTTTCTTTTCATGTCCTTCCCAGCTACAACTGTGCCAGCCGATCTCTTTTGTATTCTTTTTTCCTTTCTACCTCCTTTTGTGCGCTCATGTCTTAATTGTATCGACGCAGACAAAATCCATGTGGTTTAGCTACATACTGGCATCTAAATAGCTTCAAGGAGAGGGAGACAGCACTGGCAGAAGAAGATGGACAGGAGGTGAAACAGAGCTGTCTGGGGTGGAACACAACCAGATGCCACTGTTGACCACTTTGAATTCTCTCTATAATCAGTGCAATTGCAGTTATTTCAGCCATGTTATCCAAATCACAGCTGAAGTTCCCAGTGATTCAGTCCCCACCTAAATGCTTAAGCCTTATTATCCCTACCAAAATCAAATCATCCTAATATAATACTACCATATTGTTACATTTTTATGGAGGAAGAAATAGGGGGGAAAAAACGTCCAGAAATCCGCATCCAAGATTTCCCTGCAGTAACACCCTCTCTGCAACACTCCCTCCTTCGCTCACTCTCTAACAGCAGGGGGCAATAAAGATAGCACCATTTCTTTCCTGAAGAAGCAATGTGAAATACTGCAGTAAGGAAATGATGATTAAATGATTTTTTCCTCGATAAGGGCCAACTCTCACCTGAATACCAGCAGGCCTCATATGGAAATGTGTGGCAAGTGGCACTGCTATCACACCAGCCCTGTGACCCTTTTGGTTCTGATAAGCATTCCAAGGGTAGAAAGGTTCTGTTTAGTCTACAGCAGCAAGTGCAGATCAAACTGCTTTTCACAAACTACTTGATTTTTAAAAAGGACATTTATATAACTACATAGGAGCCTAGAGAAATATGGGGCAGGATTAGTCAGCATGAAGTTTATCAAGAGTTAAGTGAGGGTTTTGTTTTGCTGCTGTTTTGTGTATGTGGGTTTTTGTTGTTTTGTTTTTAAATAAACATTAGTATAGTGGTAAAAGTCAGGGTTTTTTGTGTTTTTTTTTTCCTGGATATCACCTTCCAGACCATCTGCAGCTCTACTTCTTTACTCATAGCTGGATTGAGAACGCATGATACAAGGTTTAGGAAACTAGCAAAAGAACAGAACATTCAAACTCCAAAACAAAACAAAAAAATTCCAAGCCTGCAAAAGTAGCAAGAAAAGGCAGGACCGCCTATCTAGTGCACAAACTAAAAGAAAGAAAAACAGATTTAGAGGAGAAAAGCACTGTAGCAGATCATTTGTTCCTTCATATAAGAAACTTCTTAATAACTCCTGGCTAAATGCACTGTACTATATTATTTATCATCACTTCATGCTGTGCATCCAGAAGCTCTCCGTCATAACATTTTCCATCACAGCTGTCTATCCTCTGAAGCAAGCTAAAAGCAATGCACTCTCCTGAAAAAGGTGTTCTAAGAATGAAGGGCCAAGCAAACTGCAGATTGTTAGGACAGGGAGGTACTACCTGCCAGAACTGATGAAGTCCAGGCTCGTGTTGGCTCTGCGTCCTTCAGACAAATATTTTCTGAAGAGCTATGACTCTGGGCCAGAAGCAGACTTCTAGAAGGATTCCTCAGGGAGATCAGGAGCTGGGTAGCCCTGTTGCTAAAAAGAGCAAACTGGCAGTCTTAAGCTTTACAACAACTGAGCAGGAAGCTTAAAAAAAAAAGGCAGACTGGATGTGAAGAATGGAGAAACAATATATTTTCTTTGGCAAGTGTAGAACTGAGGATAGATTTATTCCACAAGTCTGTGTGTTGTAGATTGAAGTCCAATGCCATGATACTCTGCATTTATTTATCCTGTAGTTTGCTGCCTTCTAGTTTAACTTACTGGATAATTAAGATGTTCTGCTCCAGTTTGTTGGATTTGCATTTCCCTTTAACTGAGCAGACAGTAAAATTCAATCAGTGATTTGAAGCTGTTTGGATTTTCAGGTGAAATGAGAGACTTTCCCAGCAGTGAAAAGAAACTGCTTTCTTTGTTTTCCTTCTTGGTATAGTGTTTGAAAACAATCAGCAGACTTCAAGAAACGCATAAATTAAATGAAGTCTTAAAGAGATATACGTGTCATTTAATGCATGTTTCTGTTTATGCAGGGTGGAGCAAAACTTCTGAGGTTTCAAGGTAGTGTACAGCATTACAAAAGCTAAGATGTTTTATTTTCAACACAAATAGCTTGTTTGAAGGCTGGAGGAAGGGGAGTGAGTGAGATGAAAGATGATACAGATGACATCAAACACCTGACCCTGAAAGTGCCTTTAGTGAAAAGCTTGGGAGATCTCTCACTTGTCTGTTTTGTGATAAGGGTTTGTTTTGACTCTGCTGTCCTTTCTGGCTGCTCGTTTATCTCTTATTATCCACTGGGAACTGGGACATGTTGCTCACAAACATCAGTACAGGTGAAATACTTTGCTTCTCTGCCCAGAGCTAAAGACAGTCAGGTTCTAAAATGCTTCATTACTAGGGAAGAAATCTCGTCCTCATACTGTAGGAACACTTCTGGTGTGCCTCCATTGCACAGCCTGAATACTCACTGTGTGTATCTGCACATGTAGAATGACCTGATCTGAGCAATTCACCTTGACATCTTGCCTGTGCTCGATTCCTGTCCAGAAAAGGTGTTTCTTTCTTTTCTCTGTCCCTGAAAAAATCAATGAGTTGGGCAATTTCAGTGCTTGATCAACACCATAACAGTCTTCTATAAACTGCTGTTGACAGTGAGGTGCTCCTTACATCCCCGCTGCAGCAGGCTGTAACCTGCACGCATGCTCAGCCTCTGCGATGGGCACAGCGCTGCTGCAGGGCAGAGAGCAGCATTCCTGAGCTAATGTGCTGAGTGTCAGCTCTGCCTCACTAACAGACAGAGCCTATGGGCTTTGGGGCAGAAGCTTCTTTGCCTACACAGCTTCATTCTCAGGAAAATGTGCTGTCAACTAGGCTGTCTCTGTATGTGATGCTGGATGTCCTCGGCAGTTAGACTATTTTAGACAGATTTGTATAGCTAATGTATGGTTACATTAATAAAAGGAAGGGAGACTTGCAAATCTGACAGATCTAAGGAAAGGTTGAGGGAACTGGGATTGTTTAGCTTGGAGAACAGAAGCCTGTGGGGAGACCTCACTTCCAATACTTGAAGGGAGCATATAAACAGGAGGGGGAATGGCTGTTTACGAGGGTGGGCAGTGATAGGACAAGGGGGAATGGTTTTAAACTGAGATGGGGGGGTTTAGGTTAGATATTAGGAGGAAGTTTTTCACTTAGAGGGTGGTGACACACTGGAACAGGTTGCCCAAGGAGGCTGTGGATGCCCCATCCCTGCTGGCATTCAAGGCCAGGCTGGATGTGGCTCTGGGCAGCCTGGTCTGCTGGTTGGTGACCCTGCACACAGCAGGGGGTGGGAACTGATGATCATTGTGGTCCTTTTCAACCCAGGCCATTCTGTGATTCTGTGATCTATCTTCCTCTGGAGCAATGAAACCAGCAAGTGAGGTACAGGGCGAGGGATGATTACGGTACCACCACGAGTCCCAGCTCCACTCGCTCAGGACAAACAATCCAAGACAAAGCACCACCTCACACGCCAGAGTCCCCACCCCTTCCAGACAGACCGCGGCTCCGCCCCGCTGGGCTGGCTCTGGCCGGAGGTTTCCTCGCTCTTATTGGCTATCTCTCCGCTATTCCCTGTTCTTATTGGCTAGCGCCTCCACCCAGCCGTGTCGCCATTGGCTGTGCTCGACGCCTTACTCCGCAGTGAGCGAAAGCCCCTCCTCCCGGCGGTTCAGCAGCGCGGTGGGGCGATCGGGCGATCCGGTGACGTCAGCGCCCGGACGCTCCGCTATTGGCGGCGGCGGAGTGACGGCGATGTGGCGCGTGGTGCGCCGGGCCGTTGCTGCGGGTCGCCGCGGGCCCGCCGTTCTTCGGGGGCGGTGCTGCCGCCTCAGCGCGCGGGGTCACCGCGAAGCGCCGCCGCCAGCCGCCCGTCTGCGTTCAGAGCCTGCCGTGAGGTGAGGTGGGCTAGGGCTGCGGGCCGGGGCCGTGCGCGGCGGCCTGCGAGGGACAGCTCGGCCGGTGCTCCTCGGGGCGAGAGGTGTCCGGCGGCCCGGTGACACGGAATCTCGCAGCCCCGCATCGCTCTCGTCTTCCTCGCTGCCCTCAGCAGAGCCCGCGTGGCCGTCACGATGCCCGAGGTGAGCACGGAGCACCTGGACGAGCAGCAGGTGCAGCTGCTGGCCGAGATGTGCATCCTCATCGATGAGAACGACCGTCGGATCGGGGCGGACACGAAGAAGAACTGCCATCTGAATGAGAACATCGACAGAGGTGTGGCCCTGCGACCTTCCGCGGAGCCGGGCGTCCTTTCGGGATGCTGACAGCTAAAGCAGGGCGTTTGTGGGTGGAAGGAGCACGGCTCCTAAAGCCTTTCTCCATAGCAGAGCTGCCCCAGCCCTCTGACCATCTTCACTGCTTTCCTCTGGTCCTGCTCCAACGTCTCCACATCTTTCTTGTGCCTGCTTGCAGTACTCCAGATGGGGTCTCAGGAGGGCAGAGCAATGGGAGGCGTTCGCTGCCCTTGCCCTGCTGACCACTCCTCTTGTGATCCAGGGTACCGTTGGCCTTAAAATGTCATATTTTAAAATAAAACAACATGGAGGAAGAACACGGTGTTCCACTTCAGCCAATTCTATTAGGAAAGGGTTTTTGTTGTCATTTTAATTGATGGGCTTTCCTTTGGATTAATCATATCAGAACTTTGCAGTTTGTGCCCTCCATCTTTCTGGTCTAGGAGAATGTTTTCCAGAAGAATTAGGAACAACAAATACAGAAGTTGTGTTGAGAAGGAGGGAAAATAAGGAGGCAATTGTTCTGTAATTGAAGAAGTTTATTTTCCAGTGCTATTTTGAAATTCACGAATCTTCTTTAAATTTCCTGTATCTTTTTCAGCATTTTCACCTTTGTCGTGTCTTTTTTTGAATGTTGAACCTGTCCTTAGCTTGCCTGACTGTCCATCTTAAGACTGGTGAGCGGACAGAGCTTCGTGTAACTCTTCTGCTGCATTGTTCTTATGCTCTTCTAACTTCATAATGTTTAGCATAAACTGACACAGAAATCCAAGGGAAAGCTCTCGAGTTTTTCCTCAAATCCTTGCTTTTAAACACTTGAATTGTTTTGAATTTAGTTTACCAGTAAGTTGGGCAATTCCAAGCCTTACGTTTTCATATAATTCTTGTCCTTAAAACAGCTTTCTGTGTTTTTGCTTTTTAGGTTTATTGCACCGAGCATTCAGTGTTTTCTTATTTAATACAGAAAATAAACTGTTACTGCAGCAGAGGTCAAACGCTAAAATCACATTTCCAGGTAAGTACTGAAATACATTGCACATGGAATGTATTGCTTCAAATCAGTGTTTTAAGATGTGCCAGCCTAATTTTGCAGTGTAACTCCTGCAGAACGTAACATAAAGTTCTAAAACCTTTGCAGTGGTTCCAGGATTTACTGAGAAGAGATACTTTTAAGAGCTTGGGATGTGCTTTTATTGTGGATGAAGCAACATAATGAGAGCTCTAGCTTATCATTATATGTGATCTTGGGAAATTATTGCTCCCTGGCTTGCCTGGTCCTGTTTATAGTAAGGATAAACACCATACACTCACCTGTCGCAAGACACATTTAATGACATTAGATGTAGAAGATGTAGATGTGAAGAGTGAGTGTTTTAATTCCTCTGGTTAAGAACAAAAGAGTATTTGGTAGAGACAAATCCAGAACTATGCATAGAAAGAAGGGATAGAAATATTCTCCCTTTCATCGTCCTCTATCAATGAGAAACAAAAATGTGGTGCATCAATTGGCTGCTCTACATCTCAGGGCTTTTGTCGCAATTTACAGTGTCAAAAGTGTACTGATAAAAACTTCTTTCAGATTGCTTTACCAACACTTGCTGTAGCCATCCGCTGAGCCACCCACTGGAACTGGAAGAAAATGATGCCATTGGAGTTCGGAGAGCAGCACAGAGACGAATGAAAGCAGAGTTAGGAATTCCTATGGAGCAGGTAAAGGAAGGAGAAAGGAGGGGGGGTTCTTAGCAGCACTAAGAATCTTCACATCTGGCAGGTGTGAAATCTGAAACTGAACTTAACTTTAGAAATGCAGAGGATTTGATGAATTGGAGAATTCTTCAGTTATTCTGGAGTGTCAAGGGCCAGTTGCAGATGTTTGTTCATCACTGCTTTCCTAAGCGTACGTTAGGCTCTGGTAAATATTATCTGAACTTTACTGTATTGGAGAAGTCTGGTCAAAATATTATAGGGTAAGCCCAACTAGAGAAATGCTGTGCAGTTTACATGGTCAATGTACAGTAACTTTTTTCATAATTTTTTGTAAGAAATGCATTGCAATTGTACTCGAAAAAATGATTTCCTAGGAAGAGAGCAGTGTCTGGTAATTGTTGTGTGCTGCCAAGCAGTTCCGTTATTCTGCTTTGCTGCTGGTCCTAATGTGTGTTTTGGCTGTAGGTTACTCCAGAAGAAATCTTCTATCTGACACGAATTCACTACAAGGCCAAGTCTGATGGGATCTGGGGTGAACATGAGATAGACTACATCTTATTTGTGCAGAAGGATGTAACGCTGAATCCTGATCCCAACGAGATCCAGAGCTACTGTTATGTGACCCAGAAAGAACTGAAGCAACTTCTGGACAAAGCTTCGAGGAACGAAGTCAAGATTACTCCCTGGTTTAAACTAATTGCAGAGACCTTTCTTTTTAAGTGGTGGGATAACTTACCTAACTTGAACAAATTTGTTGATCATGAAAAAATACACAGAATGTAATAGCTGCAGTGAGAGATGCTGAAGGCTGAAGCGATGTCTGTGTGGTAATTTGTGACTCGAGTGCAGGGAAAATGGCCCACCTGGAGCATGTTTAACAACAGATTTTGAACAGATGGTTGTAGCCAATGGTTTTTCCTATCTCTTCACCTCTTCTTCCATCCCAGTAACATAAGAAAGCCCCTTGATTCATCTTTCTGTTACCTCATGTGGTGCTAAAGAACCCTCAGCCTGCATGTACCCAGTTTGCTCTCACTGCCTTGCACACTTACATGTGCTGTAAGAGTGTGGGCACTCCCTGCCCGGCTCCTTCAGTAGAGAGGTGCATTTTCAATTTTATATCACTACATCTTCCAGAATGCTAATTACAAACCCATGTGAGTTCTGCACTGATGGGACAGAACGAGTCTGTGAAGAGAAACAATTAATTCAAAGTGATCAGGAGTGTTTTAATTGCAGAACAGATCTCTGGCTGCTGTGCTGTGTAGTTAGTCAGACATGTGAAAACTAATTGGATCATCTGTGTGGACTGAATTTCACTTTAAACTGCTACGTGATGTGTTACAGCTTTAGATAATAAACACTGTTTTTAGAACTATTTTTTTTTTTTTTTTGTCGTCTAAGCCATCCCCTGCCTGTTTAGTGAGCAAATACTGCACATCTTTAATTAGAAAGTAATGTTTAATCACCCTAAATGCAGATGGTAGGTAACTACCTACTGAGCATAGCCTGTCCTGGGAGAAGGGGTGTGCATTGGAGAGTCCTCCTCACCTTACAGAAAACAAAGGCAGCTTGAGACAAACTTTTTATTGCAACATCTGATTTCTTCCCAATGTCCTGGAAAGCTCAAATCTCCTGAACTCCAAAAGTCAAGATTGAGAATTTATAGGCATACATAAACTCTTAATTTTGGTTAATTAGAAAATCAACTAGAGGGTAAGAGCTAAGCCACAGCCACCCCACGTAGATTTCTTAAGTTCTCTGTGTTTTCTTGATGAAATAGGGTATTTTCCATACTGATTCCCCTTAGTTGTGAAACATGATTTTAACTAGTCTGTCTGATGGCAAGGTAGATCTAACTTTTCTAGTTTGTTGCTTATCCCAGTTCTGTCCATAGTTCTACACTGAGAGGTTTTAGGGCCAAGCTTTTGTATGCTGACCTGAAGCAAAGAATGGTGGAGGAGGGAATGCAGCAATGCAGTGTAACAGATGTCTTGAATTTGGTTTCATCAGCTACACTACCTAAGTAGTCTCTTTTGAATACCTTTTGAAATACCTGCACTACTTTTAAATGTTCTGTTGAGGCTGACTATTAAAACTGTTAACCTAAAAACCTGGGCTGGGCTTTTCTTTTTAGACGTGCTGACTAAGCACTGAAGTGATATGGTTGGAAGTGAACAAGGTGTGGTTTTATTTTAACACGAGTTCAAATAGTCAACTCGGGGCAAAAGCTGGGCAAACAGCCTGCCATAGAAACAGCATAAAGACAAAAGCAAAGTTTTGCCAAACACTTCTTAAAATCCTGTGAACAGTTCTAAGTATTTTTTTCCTGCACTGAACTTCCTTGCAGCACAACAAGTATTTTTAATAACAAATCACACGAAGGGAGACAGACTACAAGTGGAAATCCATGAAGGTAACACTGGTACATGCAAGCTGACACCTGAACACTCCACAGTGCTGATTCTGGCTGTGTTAATTTTCTTCACTAATAGCCCATATAGTGCTGTATTTTGGATTTGTGATGAAGAACAGTGTTGACAACGCGATGTTTACATATTGCTGAACTGAATCAAGGGTTCCTCTGCTTCTCACACTACCCTGATACTTCAGAAGCTGAGGAAGCACAAAAAATGGGGAGGGGACACTGTCAGGACCACTGGGCCCAAATAACCAAAGGATCCATACCACAGGAGCTTGTGATCAGCAACAGAAGCTGGGGAGAAAGGAAGAGGAGGGGGAAAATCCCATACTACAGGGCATCACTCACAGCAATGAAAGCTGCTGGTGGAGAGGAGAAGGCATTAAGAGTTACAGCATCTGTCTGCCCCAGTAAGTAATGGAGCACTGCTCTGATGCAAAGGGCTGCCAATGGGAAGCAGTGAATTAATTCCTTAGTTTGCTTTACCTGCGTGCACAGCTTTTGCTTTTTCTACTTAACCATCCTTGTCTCAACCTAGGAGCGTCATTTTTCAAGTCTGTTTAGAAACAGCTTCTGCCACAGCTATTGATAAGTCTCTCACAATCCTACTGACTCTGTGAGAACTCCAAACTCCTGTATCAGAACTCTTCCCCCCAGAGCTTCAACTGTCCTGCCCACAATACAAATGTGTGCTCTTGTTAATATTCTCCATTACAAAAAGGAAAACCAGGACTAGAACTTAGTTTTAGTAACTGTATGCTTTAATTTAGAGCTCTGCTCATCTTCTCTGTGTTTTACCAGATTTCCTCTTTCCAGCCAGCAGATGTTTTGGCTTGGTGTCAAAGATGTGCCTGTCTGCCTCTCCTTTCCTGCCCAGGCGATTCATTTTCTTTTGAGCCTTCTTTGCCATAATCTTGACTTTCTTCACCATCTGTTTAAAAACAAGCATACAAACATGGTGAATGACTTCCTCAGTAGCTCAGGTAACTTGCTTTGCCCTTTAAAAAAACACTAAGGATTTTCTAGGACATGAAATAATACTTCGAGTAAGCAACCATCTGCTATCTGTAACACTTTCAGTATGACACTAATCTCTCTTAAAAACAAACAAAACTCTTCCCCAACACACTAAAAATGCAATCATCCTATGCCTGAAACTCCAATCTTATAAAGGTAGAGCCCTTCTAATAGGTTATGAAGTACGTACAGCTTTTATCCTTCTTTCTTCATACTTAAAATTTAAAAATGTGCTTTCTTTATATTATTACATCTTAAGTTAAGAACTAACTAAGCTCTTTTTTTTTTTTTTTTTTAAGAACAGAGAGTTCAGAAGATCCGAAGATGAAGCTGCAAAGAGGGATGAACTCTCATCTGCACAACAGCCCTAGTATGAAGTTTACCAGAAACCAGTTTAAGTACAATGATGCTGTTTCATCTGCTGTAAGAGGTAATTAACTCCAACAAACCTTTTCATCACGCAGACCAGAGACATCCCGTGGTGGACGAGAGGAGCTGCGACTGCGTGCCACAGACTGAGGGGTTTCAGACTCGTCACGTTTACGTTTCCTTGTAACACTCCGAGACCTTCTGGCATAATGGGCCTGAAATCCAGAGCAGTACTTGGGTTATTAACAACAGAAACAATCAGCTCAGATACTCCATCTCTAATGAGACCAATAGGAAAAAACACAACAGGAAGTGAAATGCTACAATACATCGTCAAAGGACAAATGGTTCTTTTGGATACTGAAAGACAAAAAGATGTGAAGTTGCACAGTTATTCCACAGTATCGTATCTTACCAACTGTCAGTCATTGTCTCACTGGAATATTCAAGTCCTAGTGAATACTATTATATCCTTTTCAAAATTAACTCCAGTTTTATAAACCCTTTTTTTGCCACTTCATCCATAAGTAAAGGATTAAAAAACAAAAACCCACAAAGGAATGACTAGCAATACTAAAGCAGTTCTGCAACAGCAAAAAAGCAGTGACAAAACCTGCTCTGATTAGTGGCTGTTCACAGGACAAAACCCCAAAGAACTATCAGTGTACAGCATAAACATCAAATTCCTCTGCACGGAGACAGCAACTGAATCAACATGGCATATCAGCCCTGAGAAGCACGAATGCTTATTTCAGATGTGCAATGTTGACATTCCTTGTTTCCAAAGCCCTTGTTCAGTTAACAAATTCAAGGTCTCAAGCTTCACACAGCCATATTAGTGCTGGATTTGCTGTACAAAATGGAGTAGTTCTTAAAATTTATGATAAAACAAAATGGCTCCCAAAGGTTCAAAGTACTTTGACTGCCTTACATAAAAAAAACTCCAGCCAAGCTATCAAAACTTCAGTTATAAGTCACAGCATTAATGAACTGTAAAAGGATCAGCTCCATCTGTCATTATTGCTAATTCTGACACAGTTGTGTCTCACAAAGCAATCATGAAAATCGTTCAGCCAAATCCTATTCTTGAATCCTACACAAATTGCAAACAACTGGTAATAGAATGCAGTGTGTATATACAGGAGTGATTCTATTCAAACATTAGCAAGTTTTCAGCCAGCACTCAAAAAAATACCAGTATCAACAGCCTCCTATTTTCTTCTCAGCAGATCCCATCTCTCTCTCATGCCAACTGCAATGTGCAATTCAAGTGTCCTTGAAAAAAATGGAGTGGAACTGATCTCCTTCAGATGAGCACAGTGTTAAATTAGCAGCAACTTACATCATCTTTATTAGTCATGTCAAGTCCAAGATCAGTCATTTCTTTCTCTAGCACCTTCCGCTGCACCTGGAAAAAGAATTAGGAGATTGTGTGTGTTTCTTCTAAAGAATGATGTTTCTATCTTACTTTTGTCTTAATGTATTAAAAAAGAAAACACAAAAAAACAAAAAAGGCAACCCAATTAAACAAGCTGAGTTATGTTCTAAAGAGTTTTTCTATAATATATACAGAATCATACAATAGACTCACTTGTATAACAGGAATAAAAAAGGCAACTCTCACTTGTTTCATTTTGTTCGGCACCCCCCCATAATTTAGTTATCAGAGCTGTAAGGAGCACAGAAGTGCAAACTGTGAGGCAGAGGGTCAAACATGAGAAAAACATCAGTGCCAGTGCCCCAAATTACTACACATTCCTACACACTTACTATGCATCAGCAACCACAGGGTTCTTTACTCACCTTTTTGGCTGTTCTGGGCATCCTTGGGCCTCGAGTGTCTTTTTCCTTTGACTGCAGGATTTTCAGTTTCTTTTTTTCTCGGATCTGTTTTGCCAGCTGTCGGATTTCCATCATCTCTTCATCTTCACTTTCTGGTTCGCTGTCATACTCCCCAGCAGCTTCTCTCAGCTCTTCTTCTTTCTCTAATTCTTCCAGTTTCTTAGAAGAGATTAAATGAAAATTGGGATGCTCACCAAATCTTGGACTTACAATCCTCAATGTGACTGTGCCACTTCTGGCAACACAACCTCAGAAAACCTTCTCTCTCTGCATTTGCCATGATTCTGGAGCACCAGCAAACCAGATGAACCTGACTGCCCAAGAATCTTTGCCTGCACTCACAACTTCTTCTTAAGGACCAGCAAGAAATAAGGATGGGGCTTGTCATTGCATAAAAATGCTGTAAATTGAGAATTCAGTCTATTTCCTTCAATAGCATGCTCCAGCAGACAGAAATTCAATGGGTTAATTTCTTATTATTAATAATACATTTTGATAACTACATTCCTTCCAGCAACAGTCACAGAGTAAGGAAATACAACTTTCCCTGCAAACCTCTGCTCTGATAAAATAAAGCAGTTCTCCATTCTCCTGAAACTGTGAGTTTGGTCACTCAGAAAACAGTGTCCTTCTCATGGCAAGTGCAGACAAGTGTGGAAGAACTGGCTTACACAACATTGTTTTTATCTAAGAATATTACAACTTAGAGAAAATAACAAAGGGATGAAAAGGTAAAAAAGTGTGAAAAGAATGACAGCAAACTCACTTTCATTATATCTGGATCAATGTAATCAAGGATATTGTGGCCTTGCCATATCTCTGGAATCTTGTCATACTTTTCAGATGAATTCATCAAGTCCCAATATTCTTTAAAAAAAAAAAGAAATTGTTAATAAAAAGATTAAGATCATTTTGAAGTAGAATGTTCAGTGACAGAAGACAACAGATCACAAAAAAAAAAACAAAAAAAACCCCACCCCTAAATGGGAAAAATTTCACAGCATCTCTGACACATTAAAAATCCTCCCGATCCTCTGCCTGCTGCCAAATAATGGTCAGGAATCACAAAGTCCAACGCATCAAGAATTAATGAGATTAAAGGGAAAAATAACCTGAACCATGAGATCAGCCACTCAGAGGCATCAGAAAACATGAAAAGATCAGTGAACATCACCAGCTGTGGAACAGAAGGGCTACAAAAGTGGCACTCAGTTGAAAGGAATCCGTTTCAAGTTTTCTCCAATAAGATCAAACTTTCCTGACCAACAATAATACTGACTTATGTAGCTACTTACTCTGAAGATCCAAAACATAATCATCTCCCATTTCAAGTTCAAGATCTCTCTCCTGCAAAGACACACATGATTTTATATAGCTCCTAATTTTAAATCCACCTGCTAACATGAAGAATTCTAAAACCCTCTGCAGATTTCCTAATTAAGAGATACCACTTACTGATTTCCTCTTGGGTGCATCTACTTCCATGCGCTTCTTACGTGCTATTGCTCCCTCAGGTATAAAAGGCAGCCGTTCCTGAAGTCAACACAACAGGAAAAAGGAAAAAAAAAACTGTCTGAAACAATTTTTTTAATAATACCACAAATCACAATTTTAACATAATGTACTTCTAGAGGAAATGAAGTCCCAAGCTGATTAACCTGTCAGCAAAGTCAGTTGTAGATAACAAAAAAAAGCAACAAGAAAATCTCAACATGTATTTCATTAATGTCTTAAGCCAAGAAAGAATTCTAGTCCTACTGAAATTGTGCTGGAAAATACATTAAAGTGTAAGCACGCAGCCTACCTTGTTATCTCTTTTGGCTGGCATGGCCAAGTGTAATCTATTCAACACTTCATTCACTTTATTTCCTTTCATTTTAGTATCAACACGATGGGCCAGCAATCTGTCACAGGCCTGAAAGTGCACAAGGCAACATAAGGTAAGGAATGGAGTCATCCTGATATGACAAGTAGCACAGCAAGGTTTAAATCCCAAGTACCCAGCTTCTATCCAATCTTCTGCCTCACCTTTCTAGCTCTCAAGAAAGGATCGACACACTTTATATAACAAGTATCACGAGTATATGCATATGATCCTGTTTTGTTGGCATAACCAACATTATATAATGAGCTGACAATAAGAGAAAGCAACAGGACCCTGAAAAATCCTACAAAAACTAGATTGTATCTAACACAATGCAAATCACTACATTTCCCTTTGCACCCAATGTGTTCAACGTGCTATTAAGAACACCACACTAAAAGCTTTTAGAACAGTTTAACTGACAATAAAATCTAAGCTCAAAGAGGGCAGATTTAGGTTAGATAGAAGAAAGAAGTCTTTTACAGTGAGGGTGGTGAACCTCTGGAACTGGCTGCCCAGAGATGTGGTTGATGCCCCATCCCTGGAGACTTTCAAAGCTAGGCTGATCAGGCCCTGGGCAACCTGATGTAACTGCGGTGTCCCTGTTCACTGCAGGGGAATTGGACTAGATGGCCTTTGGAGGTCCCTTCCAACTCTAAGGGCTCTATGATTCTCTGATTCCTTCTGAATGAAATTGAGAGAAAAGAGATACATACTTCTGTTTTAACTTGCATCACACCTTCTTCTGTTAGGGTACTTGTCTCTATTACTGAAAATCCTTCTGCTTCAAAAGACTCAAATATTTTCTGAAATGGAAATATCATCACAAATAATTACATTCTGCCTAATTCTTAATACACCATTACACCAAGGACTGAAATTTTAACCCAGTGGCAACATATGCAACTTTTTACTGAGGAACTTTATAAAAAGATGACAAATTTTAGAACTGCAGTTCTATTTAATCTGTTAGTAAATAACCGCTGTTAACAGCAACTGTAAATGACACATGAATAAAACAGAAAAAGAGATGAAGGGAAAACACAAACTGCATGTGTCCTCGAACTTGTAAATACAAAGGAACTGTACACAGAACTGCTGCCCAATAGGAGCTCCTATTAAAATCAGCTCCAGTACCACTTATCAGTCTAGGGCTCATTATCTCTAAACTACTGAAACAGCCCCTATTGAACAGATCTATTAATTCCAATTATAGCAGTAATTAAAAGATCTCACAGTGTCTGAGATTTTTAAAACTGCTGAGGAGTTGCTTTCAGTTTGGTATTTACAATACTCTGGTAAGTATGCATACTAAACAGTGCAAGTATACACAGCAGGCATAAAGATCAAGACTTGCAAAACTACCCTCCAGTACACTGTTAAATAGTTAAGAAGTGGTTGTCTAATTTTTTTTGCCTAATCTAATTGTGCACACAGCACTTTTGCTAATTTTGGAAGAAAGACAGGGGTGGGAACCTCAGGCTCACCCGGCTCTCTTCAGGAAGTTCTTCAATTCTCTTCACATCACATTTGTTTGCAACAATTATAAGCGGCTAATAAAGAGAAAGAAAGAGCAATCACAATCCAAGGTATCACGTTACAAAAATACTGACTTTACAAATAACATAACCACATAACCAAACTTACCTTGTTAGCAAACAACGGCTTGATATTTCTGAAGAGTTCCACTTGCTCCTCCAGGCTGTGCCCACACTGCTCAGACACATCCATCACATAGAGCACAGCAGCACGCAGGTGTGCGAGTGCAGTTATAGCCTGCATCTCTATGGTGTTCCTGTCCTCCAAAGGATGGTCTAAAATACCAGGAGTATCTACGACCTAAAATCAACATAATTGAGGCACTGTTTTATAACATATTGTTGATTTCTTGTCCATATTATCTTCTAAGACTACAGTATTCCTTTC
Organism: Lagopus muta; assembly: GCF_023343835.1. Taxonomy (NCBI): domain Eukaryota; kingdom Metazoa; phylum Chordata; class Aves; order Galliformes; family Phasianidae; genus Lagopus; species Lagopus muta. The sequence goes on along the minus strand of NC_064439.1, from coordinate 10,537,807 downwards.
AGTCATAAATAAGACCATAAACTCAGCTAAATTGAGACTGTGGAAATGGAATAATGCAAAAATAACAGGTTTCAGAGTAAGAAACAAGAAGCAAACAAGTATGGACAGCCCTGCCCCAAACTGGCTCTGAATTTAATACTAACAAGAAGAGACCTGGCCTTACTCAGACATTCCAGTCCCAATTCTTTCCCCAAACAGAAAACGTATACGTACGTGCATGTTTTTAGAACAGATTTGGACTACTGTCCCCATTTGACACATAGCAGCTCTCAGGCACAGTGTTTCTCATCAAGGCAAAAACTGTAATTCAGGTTGCGAGGTGGCAAATTGTAACCAGTTGATTCTGGCAAGAAAATGCAAAGTGATACCAGTTCTTACCTGCCAGCGCAGGTATCTGTAATCCATATGTCCCACAAACAGAGATTTGGTGGTAAAGGCATACGGCTGCACTTCTACATCTGCTCTTGTAACCTTAAAACAAGATTTAATAGGACATTTACTGAGTATTTCCTGAACTTGCAAGCTGTGTATCATAATCACAACTCACTGCATTTGCTACAGGAAAGCTGAAGATTGGGCTGTTTCTCTGCAATCACTCATCTGCACTAACTTTACATATATCCCTCCAGAAATTTCAGTCAGCCTGTATTCACCCATACGAATTTGCTAACCCTCAGATCAGACAGTGCTATACATTTTATTCCACCTTAAATAAATGGTACCTCAATATTATTTAAAGAAAAATCACACACCTTATTTATAAAGCTCGACTTCCCAACATTTGGATAGCCACATAACAGAAGAGTTCTTGTATTGGGATCGATGGTTGGCAAACGAGACAAATGTTGTCGCACTGAAACATTTAAAAGATGTCTGAAGTATTTGTCTTAATTCACGTTTGAATGGAAGAAAAAATTCATGTAACACAGCTCAGTAACTTCTTTTTAATTTCAGAAACTGATTGAGCAGTCATTTATGAAAATGTACTGTTGTTTGTTAAGTCCAGAAGTTTCACACAACAAAAAAAAGGAAATGTTACTTTACACATTAAGACCACTGTCCTGTAGCTAGAGTGAGTCCATCGTATCAGGCAGCACAGACTGAGGCAAGCAATAATGAGCCTGAAATAAGGATCACTGCTTGGAAAATGTTTAGCAATAATCGATTATTAGAGGGCTGGAGCCCCTCTACTACGAAGAAAGGTGAGAGAACTAAGCTTGTTTAGCTTAGAGAAGGCTCTGGGGAGACTTCATTGTGGCCTTCCAATACTTGAAGGGAGAGTATAAACAGGAGGGGGAAAGACTATTTACGAGGGTGGGCAGTGATAGGACAAGGGGGAATGGTTTTAAACTGAGACAGGTTCAAGGTTTAGGAGGTTTAGGTTACATATTAGGAGGTTTAGGTTAGGTATCAGGAGGACGTTTTTCCACACAGAGGGTGGTGACGCACTGGAACAGGTTGCCCAAGGAGGCTGTGGATGTCCCATCCCTGGAGGCATTCAAGGCCAGGCTGGATGGGGTTCTGGGCAGCCTGGTCTGGTGGTTGGCAACCTGCACATAGCAGGGGGTTGAAACCAGATGATCATTGTGGTCTTTTTCAACCCAGGCCACTCTATGATTCTATGATGCATTTTTCAGATATGTACATGTGAAAATAATAATAAACACAAGCATGGCTATGACCTTTAAGTGAGTACAGACATTTTGTAACTACTACTAACACCACAGCGTTCTAAACTTAAAATAAGAGAACTATTTAGTTGAAAACTAATTTCTAAACGTTTGGGGGTTTGACAACTATTTTGCTTTCATTACCTACATTCTGTATCTAACACATTTTTCTGTTTTTAACTGTTATTCTTTGTACGAATAACAATGTACTCTTTATATTCTTTGATTTATTGCACAAACCTTGCTCCAAATATTCCAAGCTTTGTTTCTGCCTTTTGATAATGGTGCACATCCGTCCCAGAGCAGCACGTTTCAGCTGTTTGCAGCGGTAGAGAGAATCCCCGTACTTCATCAGGCGCACGTAGTCCTTGGCAACGCTGCAGGGACAGCAAAATAGGAAGTGATGCAGCAACCAACCTCACAGGTACAGAACTGAAGGAAGAAATATTCCTTACTTGTCAATCAGATTCTTGGCAATATTGATCTGTCCCAAAGCCAGCTTGTAGTGATCTTTGTCGTACAGAACGTTCATCAGATCCGCATAAAAAGGATGAATATCCTAAGACCAAAAAAAAAAAAAAAAGACATAAAATTAACTTTATTTTCTTGAAGATGACAATTTCTTGGCAACTACGTAAGTTCATTTTTTCCTCCAATACAACAACACAACTGACAATACAACCCAAACTATTTTCATTACTATCTCGCCTAACAAAAATAATCCCCTTCGTCATTAGATGCTAACTGTCAATACTTTGAATTTTTATGCAATGATACCTTGGACTGACTTAACCAAGTTTCCATTTTGTCTTTTGCACTGCAAAATACTTTCAGATTTCAAATCTGAACTTTCCTCTGTTGAATAATGAAACTGCAAGAAGCCTGCAGAAGCAGTTTCTAATAGTAAATTCACCTTATAGCAGAAACACAGTAACAGTGTTAACTCCTTTTGTTTGAGTGCTGGCTTACAGGTAAGATTGGATAATAAGGGTTTATTCAATGTCCAGATAAATCCCCTGGCTTTCCAAGAAAGCAACACTTTCAATTCTTCTAAACGAATCATTTTTAGCTATTTACACATTTATGTGGAGAAATTTCATCATGACATATTAAAACGCAGGTGATATTTGCAGGAATTCAGTGGGTATAAAAACAGCAGGAAAAATTAGGGCTGCAGGTGAAGGGTTTAAGCACGTATGTGAAGCTACCCACAAAGAAGCCCCAGCGGGCACCTGGACACAGCTGAAGTTGGGAAGTGATGACCATGCACACTGTGTCAGAGTGCATTTCCAACACTACCTCTGATGGGACTCTGATGGGGATTAGTTTTGTCAACCGAAGTGACACTTCTGAAGAACTGAAGGTGGGAGGCAACGCGATGTGGTCGAGTACCTCCAACTTCCAGCACTTCCAACGGCATTTCCAGCCAGTAGAGTCCAACAGCCAAATCTCTGCAAAACGCACCCTTCAGCAAACACCCACAGACAGAGTTTACTTCTCCATACACTTCTACAGAATACATCTGCCCAAATTTACTCTCATCAGGACCTGCTGGGCACCACTCCGACCTGCAAACTGGGACTGCTGCAGAATTATCCCCAGTTACAGAAAGCTCCTTTGTGAGCACTGGGGTTGCACTTACATCCAGCTTAGGGAAGTCTGTCAGGATCTGGGTCAGCCGGTCGTGGTAATTCTGCTGGGTGTACTTCACCTTCCTCATATAGAACTGCCGGATCCGATGGATTTGGTAATGCTTATGAATGACAGTCGGGGTCTTCCGCTGAGTCTTGGACAACGTCAAATCGATGAAGTCCTGCAAACCAAAGCAGCGCCGTCAGCTACGAGCCGTCACGACGTAACAACGCGGTAAGAGCCCGCTGCCTTCTGACGGAGGCCCGGCAGGCGCCCGCACCCCGCCGGCACGGAGTTCCCTGGCCACGCAAGGAACAACCCGGCCCAGGGCCGCACCTCAGCGCCATCAACGGCAGCCGCACGGCGCGGAGTCCAAAGGGGGGAGGCGGGAAGGGAAAGGGGGGCGCTCTCCTATCAGCGCGGCACCGCGCGCGGCCGTACCTTGGCGGACGGCACCACCGTGATCTTCTTGAAGTTGTACAGCGCCATGCCGCCCGCTCAGCGCCACGCCGCGGGAAACAGGAAGGCAGGCCACAAGTCTCGCGAGAGCTCCCGGCTTCCGTCAGGGCGGCGGGGCGGTGCGGGGCGGCCCTCATTGGTGCGTTCGGCTGCTCCTGTGGGTGTGCGGGTTACACGGCGCTGCCGGCCGCACCGCCACAGCGTGCATTGCGTGGGTGCTTGCGGAGAACTGTGTGCGTGTCTGGAGGCACAGCGCAAGAAGGATGTGGAGCTGTTAGGCGGGCACAGAGGAGGACCACAAAGATGCTCAGAGGGCTGGAGACCTCTCTATGAAGACAGGCTGAGGGAGCTGGGCTTGTTCAGCCTGGAGGAGAGAGAATGCTCCTAGGAGACCTCATTGCGGCCTTCCAGTACTTAAAGGGAACTTACAAACAGGAGGAAACCAACTTTTTACATGGGTAGATAGTGATAGGACAAAGGGGAATGCTTTTAAAATAAGGAAGATTTAGGTAAGATGTGAGGGAATTTTTTCACTGTGAGGGCGGTGAGGCGCTGACACAGCTGCCCAGAGGAGCTGTGGATGCCCCATCGCTGGAGGTGTTTGAGGCCAGGCT